>NC_090927.1:631789285-632414285 GCF_040938575.1 Ambystoma mexicanum | reverse complement strand
CGCCAAAGTCAGCATGGCCTGGTAATTCCCTATTTTCAGGACCCGGACCTGGTACCCGGGGGTAGCCATGCCTCCAAAAGCAGCTTGGCTACCTCCAAACTCGTAATGAGGCCCACTGTCTTGTTTATGCTCCTGCAATGGGGAAAATCAACAATGGCCCATCCACTCTCTCCACATTCATATCTCTGATACACTCAGCAGGTCCCTTGTGCAAGCATGAAGATACCCTCCAGAAATTCCTGAAAGCAAAGAAGCCAACCACAGGATACACAAACATGAACAAGAGAAGGTAACACACCTGTCTCCATCAACCATCAAAAATCCCTTGACCATATCATTGGGACCACATCAGCAACATTACACATGAAAAAGACATGTCGGCCTCCGGCACACGCACCTCACCAGCAATGTACTGCACACTTCACACATCACCCACATGCATACTTGTCAACTGGATCATCCACCTATATGGAGTGTGCCAGCCATGTGTCTAGCATGCCCATGCAACATGGACAGGGGTGGACTGGGAACCAAAAGAGGCCTTGCCCTAGAAATAATACTCAAAGTGGACCCATATCACACTTCTACTGCAAGGCCAACCCTATTCCCATGACTAAATGTGGAAAAGGCACACAAAAGAGGCACAGGGTGCTGAGTCCTACCGTGAAAGTAACAGCATTCCCAGTAGGCCAGTCCCCCCCTGATCATGGAGTGGGTACTTGACATGACACATGTCAGGGGACAGCATGCACGGCTGACTTGACAGGAGAGCAAATGTAATGCCACACAAAAAGTGAAGCTACTTCACCAGCCCTCGCCAAAAACATGTGCAAAGGGACATCCCAAGGAGATTGACTCCAAGCAGCAAGGCGTGGATGCACAACCAGTAACCCAAAGCACATGCATAGCTGATCAAGGAGACATCCACCCACACAATTAATTATGTAGGACACATCACATCTTCAGTAACAATGACCATAACCCAATCATCACCAAATCACACCATCCATGCAAACCCTATATGTGCCACAAAATGTCAGAAATTGGATGAATTTATCACCAGCCATGAAAAGGAATAACAATGCATAACCTTACCTGGTGGTACATCTGTGGTGTTGTGAATCCCTCAACAACTCCATCTAATACTGGACCTCTGCATTGGTAGTAGGAGGGCCACTGACCAGCAGAGGGAATGAGGACTTGTGTGCAAAAAGGGTGCTGGGATTTCCTCTTTGTGAGTGTGGGCACTGGATGAAGTAACATACCGGAAATAATATTGGACATGTGTATAGACCAGCTAAAGGAGTCTGACAGACAGCAAATATACACAGCAATGTTCAATGGAATATTCACCTGTATGTGGGAGGCTGATGTAGTTCACAACACGAAGTCAGAGTTTAATCACTGCCCTGGAGAGCACAAAGGCCCTGAGATGAGGACACAAAAAATAATACAGCCCACCCTAGACAAGGACAAACATAAATAATAAGCCACCCTGGACAAGGACAAAAATAAAGAATACAGTCCACCCTGGATGGGGGTAAATGTCAAATATAGTCCACTTTGAATGGGGGTATAAATCCAATACAGTTCACCTTGGATGAGGTAAAACAAGAACAAAAACCCTGCCCACACTGGAGGGTGGGGGGTTAAACAATGGTATACATACTTGCCCCCTCATAAGCTCATGGACACCAGGATGCATGAAGGAGGGATGGTGGTGGCAAGATGATAGGGGTGTGTGGGGACATGGCCAATGGCATCACCTGTTTGGTTCAACTGGAACCCCCATCCTGTGGTGGATCTTGGAACAGTGCACTCTGACCATGCAATGCCAAAGCCTGGTCCTCATCAGCTATGGCCACTCATGCGATAGATGTGTGCATCAGATCCCAATAGCTAAAAGGTCATGGTGATGGATGTCATGCGTGGCCAAAGAGTAGTCATGCATGGTAACCCTTGACATCTCCAACTGCATGTTGAGAGATCATCTCAAGGAATCCATCTCTTGGTGGAGGTTGTCCCTTTTGGCAAACATTTCATCATGCAGAGATTCTCTCAAGGAATCCATGTCTTGAAGGTGGGACAACCTTGCGGTCAACATCGTTGCCTGCAGGCATTTACTCTGGAATTCCGTGTCTTGATGGTGGGATTCCCTTAAGGCCAACATCTCTGCCTGCAGGCATTTACTAGGGGATTCCTTGTCTTGACGTTGGGATTCCTTTGATGCCAACATATCCACATGCAGTGTTTCCCTAAAGGTGTCCATTTCCTGTTGCTGGTGGTCCCTTAAGGTCAGCAACTCAGGATGCATGGATTATCTCAAAGCCCAACCATCATCATGAATTGCCTGCCTCAGTTGTTGTATGTCCTCTCTCCTCTCCTGCTTCAATAGGCCGAGTTTGGCAGTTTGTGCAGCATTTGAAGAGATGACATGTTCTGCCAGGTGATGGATGTACCTGCCCATCTCTTACAGGACCTTGCCCTATTGGGCACTTGTGTGCAGCAACCCCTCTCACTCTGAGTGTCCGGCAGGCATATGTCCAACATGTGTGCAGTTCCTACCAAGCCGGGATACCAAAGCCTGTGCCCGTCACATTGAGGGTACTGTCATTAGCTGGTGGTCTACAACCCTCTGACAGATACTGAAGCCACCATTGATGCAGGACTTCACAGGGTATATAGGCTCCCTATCTCTGACTCAGCAGCCTCAAATAACTCTGGGAGCAACATGGCATCTGGTCCACCCAGTGGTGTACCCTCCACCATGTCCCTCAGTATGACCTTCACATCAGATTGGTCAGCATCGTCTGAAGATTTGGCAGATCTGCTGATTATGACCTGCAACAGGAGGGGATTCTCACCTGGCAGTGCACCCCAGGCTCCACTGGTGGATGGTTGTGCCTCAACCACCTCCTCCTCCTCATTTGCTATGTCTTCACCTGTATAAAGACAGACAACAATAATCAGAGGCCTACCTATATAGCTGAAAATGCATATGTGAATTGAAATGCATACAGACACAAGACACAATAGGGACAGCCACACACACATCACACATTGGAACTGGGCGCTCTGAAATGTGTAACACACAGGTGGCAGACATTCAAAGCTCTGTGTGAACATGCTGGTACATATAAGGCCCTACATCAAGCCACAGATTGGGGGAGTAGGTGACCATACATAGATACAAACATGTATGAGAGTGAACGGCTCAACAGCAGACCACTTGTGGTACATGCCTCATTGCTGGGCCCGTCTCGACATCACCCATGCCTACTTGCAGCATGTGGAAGTATTACTTTTACACCTGCTGACCAAACCTGATGCATGTATTAGTGTTACCAGACTCCATGTCACCCCTTCACCACATTGTCCAAGGCCAGATTCGTGGTTACCCATGTCCACTTGGATGTCAACTATGTGTGAGGAGAGTGCAACATGGCATGACCAGTGTGCACTTGCGTGACCACTGAACAATCAACACTCCTAATGTGCAATGAACATCACTCAAACATCTCATGGCCAACCACTGCAACTCCTGCCTGGGACACACCCTCATGCGACTTTGCACTGACAATGTTGTTCATGTATGTCCACTGGCTGCCAGGGCCAGTGAAAGGATAACTCTGATGAAAGGATAACTCTGACGTCATCCACTGCTTGGTGACATTCCATGTGAATCAGAATTTGTGTTCACAGTGCACTATCCACAAGCATGACACTGTGAACTTGTCCAAGTTGGGTCCTTTCTTTCCTCTATCTCACTCTCTACCTGTGGTGTACCCCAGGAGTCTAACCTCTCTCCCTGGATGTTCAACCAATACCTGGCAACTCTCACCTGCTGCATTGCCGCTCTCTGCTTCAACTTTCAGTGCTATGCGGATGACAGCTTTTTTCAGGCTCCCCTCTGCCACCTCTTCTCCTTCTCTCATCTCTTATTGTCTGTCTGCTATCCTGCAGTGGTGAGCCGCCAACGATCTCTGCCTTAATGCCAGTAAGACAGAGATTCTCCTCATTGGCGCACCTGCACCTTCCCTTCTTGTCACTCTCTAGCTGGCCTCCCTTGACCTTCTTCCTGCTCCCACCTGTGAGGCTAAGAACCACGGGGTCATCTTCGACTCCACACTCTCCTTTTCTCCTCACATCTCTGATGTCTCTAATAATTCATACTACCAACTGCACATCCTCAAAGGTATTATTCCTTTCCTCTCCTTCCCCCAGAAGCTCATTGTCTCTAGAGCTCTGGTTCTCTCTAGGCTGGACTATTGCAACAGCCTCTTTCTAAATCTGCCTGCTTCTACTCTCCGCCCACTGAAACTCATCCAGAACAGGACTGCAAGCGTTGTCCTTGGCCTCAAGCCCAGGGATTGTATCTCCCCAGCACTGACATTTCTGCATTGGCGCCCATTGTTCGCAAGGATTAAGTTCAAGACCCTCTGCATTGTCCACAAGGCCTTCTGGGGCCTGGGTCTTCAATGCCTCCAACTCTCTCCGTAAATACCTTCCTACTCGAGCTCTTTGCTCCTCCACCTCTAACTCCCTCAGGGTAAGTCTTTTCTCCAAGCAATAAGTTGGTGGTACATCTCTGTCTTCGGCTGGGGCCTCTCTTTGGAACAGACTCCCTTACTCTCTGAAACTCAAGGAGAACCATCTCTGATTCCAGAAGTACCTAAAGACCTTCCTCTTTGCTTCTACATTCTCTCTTCCTCTCCCCTGCTGATTTCATGCCTAATACTGGACTGGTCACCTGGCTACCCTCTGTTTTAGGGCCCAGGTCCCTACCCGCCCAGCTGCACACCCGCACTGCCTCCCGGCAACCCTTGCACTTGGGTCTGTATCTGTAACCCTACAGTTCCCCTACCTGCACTTTTGGACACCTGCTGACTGCACTTACCCTTGCACCTGTCACCTGCTGGATGCCTTATTGTTATTGTTTTGATCCCATGTACAGCAATGCCCCCTCCCTTTTCCCCTGGCACTTTTCCCCTCCCCTCCCCTGCACTTGCGCAATCTCAATGTCACTTGGCCTAGTATGATCGTTGTCTCTGTCCTCCCCCTGTTCCCCCTTCCTTGCCCCGTTGCACCTTGAAACATTTGTTTATAGGTGCGTTACAAATGCCATATAATATCATATCATTGGCTTGTGTCTACAGGTCATTGCAGCATAAAGGTGTATAGTCATTCTTTAAAAAGTATGAATACAGTAATGTGTGATGCAAGATCAATGTCAACCACACACAGAGTTCAAACATCCACCTTGTAAAATGCAAACCCTGCGTTGGAAGTGGCCAGGGACGCATTACTGCAGTACTCATGGATGGGTCAGAAGTACCCTGGACAATGTACCACAACATTTGAAAACTTATCATGTGAAGATGGAGGCATTTATGACATGCACACATGGCACTTAACCGATGATGCTACATAGGCGGCCATGCCTCTCACGCCAACCACCTGCTCACTGCTTATGAGTCCACTTGTGACCTTTTCAAATGGAGTAATTTCATCTACACGTGGTGTTTCAACTCCAGTAGCCTGGGCTGAGGACACCGTGGTGGCAAATCTTCCTTGGTCCGGCGCATGAGGTCCCGCATCCTCTTGTGTCCCTCTTCGGCAATGCACCTCTCCACACTACAGGCATTGATATGATCTGTGACCTCCTGCCACCTCCTCCACCTCTGGGTCACAGGAAGGGTACTGCCAGCCCAAGAGTGCAGGTTCACCTGGTGTTAGTCGATGTAATCAGTGAGGATAGTCGGCTCCTCATCTGTAAAGCACATCTTCCTTGCACGTCCTTTGTGCCTTCCGCGTCGGACGATTGTGAAACCGACAGTGGTCAACGCCGCGCTTGCACTGACATTCATTGAACCATGCTTCCTTTTGTTGACACGCCTTACCTCGCTGCATAATCCATCAAATAGGTCACCATAACATATCGACCAAAGAAGGGTGTTGCCCATAGCAGTGCTACCCCAGTTGCAGATTTTAGTGACTCTTTGGGGTCAGACAGCAGCCACCTTACCTTTTCTACCAATTCTGGTAAGAGAATATTCATATACATGAGCTTTTTATGACTTCTTTCTCCTGATGAAGACGTTGTCCAAAGTACATTCTACGTCAAAACCGGTTGAGCTTACTCTCCAGGGATGTGATCTATACAATAATGTTCTTCTTAGATCCACCCTTGCGATAGATTATTTTTAATTATTTCTATTGTTGTTTGTGTAAAAAACTTCAAATACTAAAATAATCAGATGGGACGTGAGGAATGTTTATCCCACCTCCTACTGTTAATCAATTTTGTCATTTTTTTTAGCAATTATTGTTTGGTTGTATGTCACTGAGTGTTGCGTATGGTCTGAATGCTGCACTATGAATGGTTGTCCCCATTCAGCAGCTGAGACTGACACATGTGTATGGATGTGTGGTAATAGCAATTTAGAGCAATTTAGTGTATGTGACTATCTGGAATGAATCTCTCAGACCACTGAATGTGGGGCCATGCATGGTATGTCATCATGGCATCCGTTGAGGTTGGGAGCAACTGCATTGTGCTTGATCTTCAGCAATGGGTGAATGTACATGTTGCATGCATTCATTTTGGAATGTCAGGTGTTCTTGGTGCTAGATGTGGTTGGATGGAGATGTGCCTATGTTGCTACAGACACATGTAGCCAGGTACCCTTTACATTGTCCAGCCTGCAGGATACTCTCGGGTCACTACTTCATTGCTATTGTAATGTGTGCTGGGTTGGCCGACAAAGTGCGCCACACTGACTCTGAATGCAAGTCCAAGGGTGTTTGTTAAAATTCTATACAGTTAGGATAGCTGTGTCTCTTGTGGCAAATGTATTTTCGGTAAGGCTCTAGCGGGCATTGGGATGTTGGCTCTAGGGCCGTCCCTCTCTACCTTGTCTACCCTGGCCTTATCCCTGCCACCCTAACCCAGGTATCCCTAATGGGGGATGTTAGTAGTTCTCGGATCGGTAGCACGTAAATGTGACTCAGGATATGTTCTCTAAGATGAAGGATACTTGTCTCCCTAGGTGTCTTCTATGCTTTCCCTAACCTAGCCTGCTTAGTAGTCTGAGGAAGTTAGGCATGGTGCCTTCTTCCTCCAGGTGTCATGTTCACTTCTCTGTCACCCGCTCATACTTGACCCTTCACTATACTTGTCTGTTTAAGATGTTCTCCTCCCACCGGGTCCCTGTCCCTCCGATCTTTCACCCTGCCTGACCGCCTCCACCCTTTAATGATACTTATTCTCTTACTTCTGTTCTTTCTGTTGCACGTACCTCTGATTTCCCCTCTACCTCCATTAGCTCCTTGTCCCTCCTTCCCTTCACTCTACTTCCCCACCTCTTGCTATTCTTGTGGTTAGAATCTCTCTCTCCCTCTATGCTGCTAGTCACTCCAAATCTCCCACTCAATGGCGCTCTTCCCACTCTTTGTCTATTATTGTTTCTACGTTGTGGTCACACTATCTATCTACTACCTTCACTTCCCACTATTACTACTGTCTTCTCCGCTAATACCAATACTACCACTGCTACTCTGTTACTTCTACTTTACCTTTTCTACCTCTTTTACTCAGAGTCTCCGCTCGCGCACACAAGCACTCCACAGACCCCCTCCTTAAAATGGACACCTCATCTCTTGGACGTCCTCCATACCTCCTTGCCTCAGCCAACTAACCCACACTAAACCATTCAAACAGGCTTACTTAAATACCCCACCTCTCCCAGTAGTGGCTACTTACCTTAATATCTCAACTGACCCCATAAGGTGTGACTGCGGAAGACCATGGGATGGCTTAAAAGGCTGGTAAGCTCTTGCCCTTTCCTACTGGTAGTTGTTGGTTGGACCATGTAAGGGCCAATGGGAAACTGTTGCCTCCCGCACTTCGAAAAAGGTATTTTATTGATAACAACCCTGGTGGTCTAGTAGGCTGCTAGGTAAGGTTTTAAAAATATGACCTGGTGGGCTAGTGGACACTCTATGTTTAATACAGAGTCCTCCTGGTGGGCTAGTGGACCCTCTGCTTGGTGGCGCGGACTCGAGCAGACAGTCTGCTGGAGCCCACCGGCACTGAGGGTTGCACAGCACCCCCTGCTGCTGTGTTTAAACTTGCTGCATCCTGCAGCCAGTGTTGTCATGTTCATGGCACCCCGTGGCTTCCCACCAACTGCTCCTCCATCGCTCCAGCATCTTCCTTGCAGCTGCACCTCTGCAAGTAAGGTGGGGTTGGTAGGGGGCCTGCCTGCACTCAGGCACCTGGTTCATGTTGGAGTGGGCTCTGTATGTGGCCACACATCAATGTGCTATGTTAACATGTTCTTGTCTCATCATTGTGACTTGTCATTTTGCTTTCACCTGTGACACTGGATTCTTTCGGATTTCAGAGTATGGGCCTCTGTGTGTGAGGCAGTAGCTTGTTGACTCATGCTGATAGCATGCTACTAATACAATTGAGGAGAGTACACATTCCTTGCACTCATGATTTATTTCTGTGGTCTTTGTTCCCTTTTCCATAGTTGCTGCAGCTGGGGAAGAGGGTACAAGCTTAGCTGTGGAGCTACAACCCAGGGACAAGGTGTCTAGACACAGGCGCAGACCCTGGGCCACCAAATTGTTTCGACATCTTCTGAAGGTGAGGGGCCTGGGGAAGCGTCCCATACATCTGTCAGTGCTGATAAGGGGCTGATAAGGGGCTGTCCCAGGATTCCATCATTGTGGTGGGCACATTGGCAGTAGTGGGACAGGGTGGTGGTGATGTTGCCACCATGTAGGGGTCAGTACAACCTCCTGTCCCAGGGCCATCTGCTACAGCACTACCCACCTTCACTGATGCTTCTACCCAGACAGAGGATGCCCTTCCAGCTGATGTGGCCATCTGGGACTGCCACTGCTGATGGGTGGCTTGAGGTGGCAGGCATCTGTGCGTGATGCTGTGCAAGCTCTCTCTTCCTAAATATCTTCCTTCCCGAGCCCTTCGCTCATCCGTCTCCAACTCCCTCAGGGTCAGCCGCTTCTCGAAGCAACGAGCTGGGGGTAGATCTCTCTCTGCGGCAGGAGCCTCCCTCTGGAACAGCCTTCCTGCCTCCCTGAAACTTGAGGAGAACCATCTCCGGTTCCGGAAGCACCTCAAAACCTTCCTCTTTGCTTCTGCTTTCTCTCTCCCTCTCCCCTGCTAAATTCTTCACTAAATTCTGCACTAAATCTGAAACTTGGCCACTCTCACCGACCTCGGTCCTGGGCCCAGCCACCCTCCACTTGCACTGCCTCCCTGGCAACCCCTGCACTGCAGGACTGTCTCTGTATCCCTACAGCCCCCCCTTCCCAGCACTTGTCTGCACTTACCTTGCACTTGCCACCAGCTGGCCCTATTTATTTATTTATCTATTTATTTCTATTCTACTTACCTTGTACTGCACTTTTCCCTTCCCCTTACCCCTGCACTTGCGCGGTCTGAATGACACCTGGCCTAGTAGGATCGTTGTCTGTCCTCCCCCTGTTCCCCCCTCCCTGCCTCGTCGCGCCTTGAAACACTTGTGTATAGGCGCGTTACAAATGCCATATCATATCATATCATATCATGAGGCATCACAGGCAGATTGGCCACTTCTTGTCACAATGGATAGCAGCACTGCTTTCTGGTAGTGTCTCTGGACAGGCCACTGCAATGGCCCCCTCCTCCTCATCTGTGCCCCAGTCATCCTCCACTGAGGCCTACATGCCAGTGACCACCATGGCCTCCTGTGCCCCTCTCCCACCATTGGCCAGTCTGGATGTGCCTGGTGGAGGGGGACGTCTATTCCATGGCAGATGAGGTGATCACTGAGCCTACCCAGGAACCTACATGGGAACAGGTAGTGGAAGAACACCAGGCACTTGATGGCAGTGCAGGTGCTGTACTCTCCTGACACAGACTGTCAGGCAGTCGGAGGGAGTACCTCTGCCACAGACACATTGCCAGGCAGTAGGAGATGTTGACAGTGAGGATGACATTGCCAGAATAAGTAGAGAAGGAGGTGCACACATGGCTCAAGTGAAGCAGGGGGCATGACAGCACCTGCAGGCACTGGTGTCGGCCCAGTTGGAGTTTGTGAGGCAGCAGGAAGAAGAGAGGTAGCAAGCACATGATGCAGCAATAGCCAGGACCAGGGCCAAGGTTTCCGAGAGGTTGGCACAGATGCGGGCTGCCATCCTGGAGGATATTTGCAGGACAGCGGAGAAGATTGATCATGCGATGATGGAAGCCCTGTAATCCCTACAATGGAGACCCACCTGCAGGAATCAGAAGTGGAGTGTGAATCGGCCTTGGCTGAGGCATTTTCAGAGATAGCCATGTACTAGCTTGCCTACTCCTGTATGTAGTTCACTAATTGTACGATTCTTTTTGTTATATTTATTTTTTCAGAGACTATTTATTTGTTTGCATTCTTGTACATAGTTCTGGATCAATACAGTTTAATTTTGATATTCAAAACCACTGCTTGCCATCTCTTTGTCCATGGGCAACCTTTGTCTGTACATGATCTTCTATGTCCTATGGCTGACATGTTTGTTTAGGGCAGACCTTGTGGATTATGTTGGTACTGGCCTATTTGCCGGGGGCCATGTGTGCATGCTTCATGTGAGTGTGATGTTTAGTGTGATGCCTTCATGGCCAATGTTCATATGTGGACAATGGTAGATGTGTGGATATGATATGATATGCTATTTTATTTATATCGCGCTCATACACAGGTGTTTCAGAGCGCGACAAGGAAAGGGGGGGGAACAGGGGAGAACGAAACAACGATTTTGCTAGGTCCAGTGACATTGAGAACGTGCAAGTGCATGGGAGAGGGGGAGGGTAAAAGTGCATAGAGGGGAGGGAGAAAGTGGAAAGTGCAGAGCAAAGGAGAAACAGGATAAATAATCATAACATAATAAAATCAGCACAAAGTGGTAGTGCAGCCAAGTGGCAAGTGCTAGGTTTGAGGCAGCAGATCAGGTGGGTCTGATAAGTGCAGGAGGAGGAAAAAAAGGTGGGGGCTGTATTGGTACAGATACAAACCCCAGTGCCAGGGGTGGCCCAGAGGCAGTGCGGTAGAGTGGCAGGATGAGCAGGAACCTGGGACCAGAGACAGAGCGTGTCCCAGTGCAAGGTGCCAAGAGAGCAGATCATCAGGGGTGAGGGGGGCGAAGGCAGAAGCAAAGAAGAAGGTCTTGAGGTGCTTCTGGAACCTGAGATGGTTTTCCTCAAGTTTTAGAGTGGCAGGGATGCTGTTCCAGAGGGATGCCCCAGCCGAAGACAGAGATCTACCCCCAGCTTGTTTCTTTGAAAAACGACTGACCCTGAGGGAGCTAGAGGTGGTGGAGCGAAGAGCTCGAGAGGGGAGGTATTTACGGAGGGATAGCTGCAGATATTTTGGATCCAGACCCCAGAAAGCCTTGTGGACAATGCAGAGGGTTTTAAATTTAATCCTTGCATCCACTGGGAACCGATGGAGAGATTTCAGAGCTGGAGAGATACAATCCCAGGGCTTGAGGCCAAGGACAAGTCTAGCAGTCCTGTTCTGGATTAGTTGCGGAGGGCAGAGAGAAGAGGCAGGTACATTTAGAAAGAGGCTGTTACAATAATCCAACCTAGAGAGAACCAGAGCTTGGGAGACAGTGAGCTTCTGGGGGAAAGAGAGGAAAGGTAGAGTACCTCTGAGGAGGTGCAGTAAGAGGTTTGACTTTTTAGAGACCTCAGAGATGTGGGCAGAGAAAGAAAGTGTGGAATCAAAGATGACCCCAAGGTTCTTACCCTCGCAGGTGGGGGTAGGAGGAGGGCCAAGAGAGGCCGGCCAGAGAGTGAGGGGAAAGGATGGAGAAGGTGTCCTGATGAGGAGGATTTAGGTCTTGCTGGCGTTCAGACAGAAATCGTTGGCGGAACACCAATCTTGAATGGCCGTAAGGCAATCAGAGATGAGAGATGAGAGAAGGAGAGTAGGTGGCCGAGGGTAGCCTGAAAATGATTCTGGTTTGGGTGAGCTTACACAGCCATGCGCTGTTAGGTGAAGAGATGAGGACAACTTGTTGCAGTGGAAAAAAATCAATATTTCTTTTATTCAGAAATTAGAGCCTTTGCGGATTACACGTGTTTCGGCAAACAATGCCCTTTTCAAATCCAGGCCAAATTCAGTTTCAAGATGATGTCAGCATAGTGCAGTGGTGTATGGTAGGTCATGGGATCAATCTTGCCTCATTAGGAATAGTGCTCCATGTGCCGTAGGGTCCGCCCGTAGCCTGAAGATGAGTTGAGTATTGTCAGCGTAGCACTGGAAATTTGAACAGTAAATGGCAATGCAGTGGGTGAGAGTTACCAAGTATAGGTTGAAAAGCCAGGGTGAGAGTTTAGATCCCTGGGGAAGACCACACGTAGAGACGGAGATAGATGATAGGAAGGACCAAAGTTTGACCTGGGAAGGTCGGTCAGATAGGAAAGAGGTCAGCCAGGCCAGAGCCTAATCAGTGATACCGAGGTTATCACGGAGACGGTTGAGCAGGATGGTTGACCGTGTCAAAGGCAGATGAGAGATCGAGTAGGATGATGACAGAGGAAATGTTAGCGTCAGGGTTGGAGAGCAGATCCTCACGGATGTTCAGGAGAGCAGTTTCCGTGCTTCTGGCAGCTCTGAAGCCAGATTGGTGGTCATGGAGACAGCCAACCGTGTCAGAATGAAGGTTGAGCTGAGAGATGGACAGTTTTTCCAGGTGTTTGCCCAGAAAGGGAGTAATGGAAATTGGGCGATAGTTAGCCAGACAGGCAGGATCAGCCGTGGGTTTGTTGAGAAGAAGATGCACAAGGGGGTGCTTCAGGGGGGAGGGGAAGGATCCAGAGGCAAAAGAGTGGTTGCAAAAGTCAGCAAGGGCTGCAGCAAGGGTGGCAATGTGGTTTGACAGGTTTGGAACAGCACATGTTTGACATCTTTGTCATATATATCTGTTGCATGGCTACTTCCCTTCCATGCTTTGCAGTACATGCATGTTGGTCAGTATTGTGCATCAGGTGCATGGGCGTGTCTAACATGTATGCTCTGATTGGCATGGCACTTCCTTTGTACATTTGTTCATGGGTGTTGGGAGTTGGTTGAGGTAGGCATGGTGGCATTACTTTGATTTATTTGTCCATATGGTCAGGAAGGGCACAACATAAGTGTAGAGGTGGCAAGGGACGGTTGCCTGATGCCATTTAGGATGCAGGGACATTGCATATTTGCTGTCAGTGCAAACTAAATACACAACTAAGACAAACTAAGACTTAGATCAGTGTTGGTTGAGTATGTTTTTGATTGTGTGTCTAATGTTAGCGATGCGGGGAGACATTTGCAGATGAGAGGTTTCATGATGATGTTTTGGGTCTCTCATTGAGGATGGGTACTCTTTTGATTAGGTGTCTAGTCAGATGGTCCCTGGAGCGAGGATGTCTGAGGTATCTGTTGGCAGCTCATTCACCTTTGGCCTTCACTTCTCAGGATTTCTGTTTCTTAGATGTTGTGTTCATTTGTGCTACGACAGCAGTTTGGGTGGCCCGTTGGCACTTGCTCGTCCATGTGGATGTGCTCAAACCTCATGAAAAAGTATTGCTTATTGGCACTGGGGATGAAACGAAAGGATATGTTCTCACTCTGATTTAGTTTGCTACACACTGTACATGTGGACTATATCACCTGAACATCAAGGGACACACATCTAGCTTCTGTGACAATTTGTTCGGCTGTTGTTGTGCAGCTGAGTGTGATTCAAGGGGAAGCCGTGGACACGTTGACTGTCCTGGATTCACTAGCACTGCTTCCAAGCGATTATGTTGGAGTAGGATATCTCTATAAACAACAAACCCACGTGCTAAGGAGGATGTCTGCCAGGTGTAGTTCATGGAGGACACAGGCCAAAGCGGTTTTGGAACGTAAGTGCTCCATAGGGAACTGGGCCATGGGCGTTCATGATGCATAGCTGCCAATTATTGTTGGTGTTATGACGATTATAAGGCTGACACCACCATTGTACTAAACAGAGCCCACAAGCCTGTTTGTCGCTCTGTAGGGAGAGTGGATGGGTGTGGATATCCATTACTGTTGGGTAGGTGACTGTACACTTTTCGCAACAGGTCATGTGTGTGGGTGCCAGCACACTGTTTTGTCTGTTCAGCAGGCAACAAGATTAGTACATCTGTGGGAGTGCAAGGAGTATGGGGTAGACATCAAGTGACCTGTTGTGAGGCAAGTGTTGTAGCCAAATAACATGGGAGTTTATGTGGTCTAGTTAGGTGGAATGGAGATTCATCACGGACCTCTGTGAGCAAGATGGCTCAATTGAGGTTCTGCCAGAAGTTTTGTTTTTCATCCAACTCCTGCTGTTATTACGGTGCACAGAATGTGTAAGTGTGGGCATTGGGGTGATTTGCATTTGGGTGCTTTATTGTAGTGTGGCACCTTGTTGGGGCAAGTACTGTGTGGGTGAGGCGTGGGCATAGAGTGATGCAGATATGGGGTTGTAGGTTAGTGTTGCTACTGGGACGAGGATGGACTTGTAATTAAGTAATGCACTTTATTTCAGTTTTCACCATTACCAGCAAATTACATTTCACACAAAATCATCATATTTAAAAACCCAATCAAAATACTCTCGCCAAATGTTTAAAAGCCTCAACAACATATTTATATAAGTCATTCTTAAAATGCAAATTGACGCATGACAGAACAAAATTCATAGTCTATGCAACATGCCTGATGTTATAAGCCTTAAAAAATGGTTTTCATCCATAAAAGTCTCAAATCCTGAAATTGTGGACAAAAGAATAAAAAAATGATCAAATCCTCCTCAGAGCCACTACCAGACATACAAAACTTAGAGTTAAAAGGCCATTTCATTTGCGCCCTTAAAGGTAAAACATTGAGGTGAATCATAGCAATGATTCGTCTATGGGTTGGTGAACGGACATCACTAAGAGCAACATTTTCAGAATAAGTCCTACTGGCTTATCTTAAGAACCCCAACAACCTTAGTCTGTCCATGCTATTTGTTGCCAGCACAAGGTTTCTCTTTCTAGCTTCCATGAATAATTGGTGATTGCTGATTGTACTATGCTTCAACTCATCAAGAACGATCCCACATTTCTTACACAAACTACCACAATCTTTGTGCCAGGAATATATGACATACTCTTTGGCCTTTTCCGTTTCTTCTTTCACATTTAGCATATAAGGATTCAAAGATACAGATAAATGTAATTTGCGGTAGTACTCTAAGAACCTACATTCAGTCTGTACCCCAATACTGGGTACCCACAACTCTAATGAAAGGGGAGTTCCCGGAGTTCTAGGGATCACCCCTATCAAGTTCCTTAATAGAGGTTCTGTCAGATGTTTTGGATTTCATGCAACTCCTAGTGTCAGCACTGTGCACTGAATGAGTAAGTGTGGGCGTTAGGGTGATTGCATTTGGGGTGCTTTATTGTGATGTGGCAACTTGTTGGGGCAAGTACTGTGTGTGTGAGGAGTGGGCATAGAGTGATGCAGACTAGGGGGTGCAGTTCAGTGGGCATACTGGGATGAGGACAGACTTGTGGGTGCTGCGTTATATAGGGCCAGGGAGAAATGTTGTGAGGGTATGTGGTTCTGCCTTAATGCAGTGGCCAGGGTGCAGTTTAGAGGGAGTATGTGGGTGCTGCCTTAATGTAGTGGGCTGGGGTGCAGTTTAGCATGGGGTACACGGGTGCTGCCTTAATATAGATGGCTGCAGCACAGTTTGACGGGGGTACCTGGTTGCTTCCATAATGTAGGGGGCTGGGGCGCAGTTTAATGGGGGTATGTAGGTGCTGCCTTAATGTATGTGGGCACGGTACAGTTTAGTGGTGGTGTGTGGGTGCTACCTTAATGTAGCGGGTCGGGCACAGATTAGTTGGGGTACATGGGTGTTCGCTTTAGATGGGGGTTGTTGTGCAGGTCACCAGGGGTACTGGGACACAGACTTACCAGTCTCAGGAGAGGAGTGATTGCTGGTAAGTAATCCTTGATTACTTTTTTACATAGGCCTAGCACACAGGTTATTTAACAGTGCTATGTTCAGTTTGCCATGGGGGCTTGCTTTGGGCATTCTAGGCGAACTCGTTTTTCTTTTAATTCCTCATTTGCATTTGAATCCATGAAGTGGCTTCCAGCACTATTCTGTTCTTGCTCGTGCTAATTACTTAGGGCAGACATAGTGCTTTTTTTGGTAAATTATGCCCATGATCTCTTCACCACTTGACAGATCCTAAATTCACCTCCTCCAAACAATCAAAATTCAACATTCTCTGCCATCGTAAATCTTGTCTTTTCCAGTAACACATTTTAAGTTTTTTATTTCTCTTAAATAAAAGTACATAACAAATCGAACCACATATTAGCAATTCATCTTAACAGATACAATATTTATTAACAATTTAAAATCCTTTTTTGCAAACGTGAAACAAAATGAAAATCCCTTCTTATTACACTCAAAATATTGTGAGAAACCTGACAGTATTCTCCCACCTACTCCCCTGGGATCCTCTACTCAGATGGCCAGAGTATGACCATCATTGTTGGATCCAGAACCAGTTGGTGGACAAGCAAGGGGGGATCAGCTGAGTGGAGGGTAACAGAGTATTGGGAGGAGAATACCCAAAGGGGAGACATGGTACCCCCCCTTTTTCAGTTGTATACCAACCCACTCTCCTTCAGCCTTAATGATGTATTTCCAAACACACCCCATCTTTCCCTCTCCCCATTTCCCCTCTGAAACTCCTTCCTCAGCTCTCATGTGATATTTACAATCACATGCCATCTCCCGCTACCCATTTTCCACTAGTACTGGGTTGAAAAAGAGGCAATCGAGAACAGTGAGCATTACCCATGAGAAACATCTTGAGAAACAGAGGAAAGACTGCCACCAAATACCATTAGGTAGTCCCATAAATAGAATCAGGCAGGATTGGGCATTTAACACTGACCACTCCACCTGACTCCACTTGACTCTCTTTTCAGGACTAAACAGACGTAGAACGGATCATGTATCATCGGACCAAATAGCTATGCATTGGTTGTCCGTTGCCAAGAGAACCCAATTTCGTACCCTCTGATTTGCAAATTCATGCCTCTTCAGCCAGAGTCCTTCTTACCTGGCAGAACAGTTGAAATGGTTTCCGGACAGATGTTGCCAGAGGTCAAACAACTCAGAGCTTCTTTCGATGCCAAAGGCCAAAATGCGGATGGTTTATAGTAGCTGCTTCGCATTTTCTATTCTGCATTTGTGGAATGCCCTTCCACCTGATCTTCGGTTCTGCCCGAACGTTCCAATTTTCAAGAGAAGTTGAAAACTATTCTTTTTGAGTAATCTCTTTGAGTCCTTTTTTCACCTGCGATGTCCATGTACCCTGCTGATATCTTTCTGTTTTCCGTGTGCTTGTCTTGTTGCAGCGCTCTATGCCCCAGGGCCACTTATGCTTTAGAAATTAAATAAATAAATAAAGGAAAGACATGTCCTTATAATTAGAATATTGAAGGTCAGGCAAACCCAACCCTGACCACATACCTGCAGCCCAGTGATACACCACAAGGGTATAAAAAGGGACTGCTGAGAGAAGCAGTTGAAAAAGCAGGAGGGAGGCTGCATGGCTGAGTTCAGCACGGGATCTCTTCCCAGTCCGAAGACAGATTTTGAAGCCAGAACAGATCAAGCTGGAGAGACTTTTTGGACCAGAGGAGCCAAGAGCAGGGAGATGCAGAACGATAAGCATATGTGATCTGGAGGATAATGGGTTGCCAAGAGGCCGGCCCTGTGTGTGTGAAGGTCTGCAGCGTGGCTAGGGAGCTGGGTCTCCAAGGATCCGGAGTGAGTTAAATGTAGCCTGCTGGCCGTATCACAACAAATGCTTGTTCCCTTGGGATGTGTACAAGTCCCAAGGGTGTCTAAGGGGTAGGTGGTGAGACCCTGACCTCGACCCAAAGCATCCCATAGAAACCGTTCACCAGCGCTACACTACTGGGTGAGTTTTGTGTGACAGAGAAATTCGGGAGCGTGTGGGTGGCTGGAGCGGAAAAGGGTGGAGAAGCAAGATTGTTAAAACGGCACGAAACAGATAGTAAAGCAAGTGATTGGTTATAAATACAGTCCAATATTATGCGTAGTGGAAAGTGCATTGTGAGACTTGTAGGAGAAAGCCAAAGGGGTCTGGGACACGAATTGATGAACAAGTCAGAGGGGTCATGTGGTAAAGAAAAGAACGGAAAAAAAAGCATTGCCTCAGAAAAAAGAAAACCAGCAGTGTTTCAGCCAGGAGGCTATTTGATGTTGACAGAAAGCAAAGTGATTTCAAAGTGCGGGCAACCGGCCCACATGTAAAATTGAAAGTGAACACCAATCCCAAAGTAAAAGCAAGTGTGCAAGAGGCATAAGGGCGAAAACAGAAGGAAGCACTGAGAGTGCCACATACATGGGGAGAAAGCAGATACACTGCAGCAACCGCAAGCCAGAAGAGAAGAGAGACAAGGATCAGAGTGGTCGTGCATAGAAGTAAAAAGCTATGCATTTTCGAAAACCATTGATATAGTCCCAGTGTCGATATAGTCCCAGTGTTAACTAATAGGAGCTGGTAGCTACACTTGAAAGAGGTGAAGTGGGAGCAAAATCCTTAAAGTGATAAAAATTCTGTTCTTCCCTAAAGAGAAGAAAGTGTTGAATTCTGTGCTTTGTGAACTTTATTTTGATATCAACTTTGAGTGGGGCCACAGCTTGGGGAAAGGAACCCTGAGAGGTCCATTGAAAAGCAGAACTATTTGTGTTGGTGAACTATTGATGGTTTGGGAAGACAAGTGTGCTAACAGAGAGTTGGTAAAACCTACAACCCACTGCTGCCCAGAGAGAAAGGCATTGTGGGAGTAGTAGTACCGAACTAGACAGAAAGCTCTGGATGATTTGATATTGAGGAAAAGTATGAATTTGGTGCTAACAAATCTCGAGGAACTTATGTGAAACTACTGGGGAACTACGATAAATACTGTTCCACCCAGAAGAAAAGGGAGAGCCCAAAGGAGCTCGAAGAGAACTGTGTTTGATGAACTGTAACAACCTTTTGGACTGAGAAGTTTCCCAAGTGACTCCATCTTGGGGAAGGGAGCTGTGGGACAGCTCCAGTGTCATCCTGACTTTACTTTCATACCCCCTTTTAGTTGAATGTTATACTGAACACAGTATTGTATTTAGAAAGGGCAAGTATAGGTTAAACACAAACATCCCTTTTGTTTTATGAACAGACCCAGACTATCTTTCTTTTGTTTTGTGGTCAAGATTTCTAAAAGTTAGAGATAGGGCAGGATAGGCATTTCACCAACCCAAATATCTTTAATAAAGATTTTGAAAACTGCTATCGTGTATGTCTGTCTAGCTCGTGTCACCATGCCACTCTCAGATAATTTAGTTCCCAATAATTGGGATAAGTAATTTGTTTATATAAAATGTTCCTCCAAAGACTGCAGGCGGCAGGTACGTTTTCCATGGTTAATTAAAGTTCAGAATGGGTTTTGTTCCATGGCAACCACTCAAAGCAAGGTCCAGGGGGGATCCTTGACCAAACCACCACTGGATTTGGTCAGGCTAGGGAGAGATAGGTTGAGGACTTAACACCCATTCAACTATATGCGGGATGGAGGGCCAGTATTAGATACTGTAATTTACCCCCTTACTCTGATTCTTCCAGGGACCACTTCAGGTGTTTCTAGAGCTGCTGCGGTGTGTCTGGTCCAGAGAGGTCCAGGGGCTGCAGGTGCAGAAGTCGATTTAGGCACCAGGATTGGGTTCCTCTAGTTCACCCTCTGATATTATGGTTCTGAAGACTGGAGAGCTGAACACCATTGGTATAAAGAGATGCAGACATCAACAGGACAGGTGACCTCAGGAGACCTGCAAGTCATGAAGAATACGGGATTCTGCAGGAGTCACCACAATCAGGTGGCTACCAGTGATTTTGGTAGGATGAAAAACAGAGCAGGAAACTGCGAAGCTTCTCTTTAGTGTAAAAGGCTGAAAGTGCATGAACAGACATCTTGTTCTACTAGCTGAAGATCCTTCAAGTTCCAGGAATGCCCTCAGAAAGGTGATGGCTCCAGCGAGGTGGCAGAAGGGGAGAGATGGTCAGTCCACTGTGTGGTCCAGGCTCACTTCTGAAGGCTCAGCACGGATGGATCTTTGAGTAGGGTTTGGGACAGGATTTTAAAAACAGACAACATTTTGGTGCTTTAAGACCGCTATGGTGGTGATCTGCGCAGTATAAAAGAGAGTTAACATAACGCAACTTGGGTTCTTTTGAAAACACACTCAGAAACTCAGATCCTTTGTGGTTGGGGATCTTCAGGTTTTCATACTGTCAGAGGCTCCTGTTAGGAGTTGGGCCCACAGGAGTGTAGTTCCAAAAGTGTCATCGCTCCTGTGATGTCATATTACACTGTTGAAGTTTTTGTCATTACATGGGTGCAGCTGCGGCATGTAGGAAGTCCACAAATAATTCCATATGTTATGGACCTGCTTAATCAAGTGGAGGTGCAACTCTCACAGTGGACTGTAGTGAACAGGCTCTAGAACCACACAAGAAGAACCCTCCAAATAGAACACAACAACATTCCACATTATAACATGGACTACCAGGGCATTGAAATATGTAATGAGACACTTTGAAGTGTGAGCACAAATAGTGAGTGCGTTTAGACACAGTTCATATGTCTGAGACAGCTGCATGCCGTCAGGCTTTGTAAGCTGCTTTTGTGTCTCAGTGCTCTCACCTCTTGTGCATAGTAACCTGGCCATCAAGCGTCCCAGGAGACACAAGGGAAAATCTTGTTGTTAAGTACCATTGAGACAAGATCAGTCAGCAGTGTCCTAACAGTTGGTTTGCTGTCACCACATGTCCTGGTCAGAGCCTTGTCGTCAGTATTATCTTGAAAGGTTCTAGAAGGGCTGCCTCACGTTCTGTGTTCAGGTGATTGTGTTATGATACCAGTTCTTGTACAATTAACTAGAGAGAATTTCAACAATAAAGAAGGGGAATATAAGTATTGAGAACATTTGCCTTTTTATAAGTATGGCAATTGTTGGTGATTGATTGCAAAGCGTTATACTCTACATTCTTAAAAGTATATTACAGAACTTGAAAATAAATATTAGGTACCATCAGTGTGATAAACGTCGCCTTTAATTGAGAACCAGATCCAAGTGCGGCAGCCTTAGACAGAAAGTGTTTTGTTTTCTTGTGGTTGAAAAGGGTGTGGTATTGGCAATATGGCTAGTGAAGCAAAGAGAAGTGAAAAATAAGCTTTGATGGGGAAAAAGTGTAAAATGCAAAGTGATGTTTTTTTTTTCTCCATACTTTAAGACCTTTCATTTTGTCATTTGTATCGCTCCTTTCACCATGGGTATGGTTCCAACATGCTGTAGACTGAACGCGCTTAGATGGACCGAAAGTCAGGAAACGTTAGGAGGTGCTAGTATGCGTGGGTTGTGTTATGTGCGTTGGCCAAGCCCCTGCTATTTACCCATGTTTAATTGGCATTTGTATGGATGGGGAGAGGTACAATAGGGGAATAAGCAGGGCTGTGTGTGTAAGAGGATATTCAACTATGTGTGTGGCTGCGGTTTGAACTTTTTGTCGTGTTCTTCTGGCAGCAGTGCTGTGCAGAGTGTCATTTCAGTTGTATGGGAAAGTAGATGCATGCAGAGTGGGAATAATCCATTGGATCATTCCAAAGGTGGGGATTGCAAGTGGGAAAAAATAAAACATTGGTTATAATCAGTTTAAGGCCTGTAATTGATACATTCAGCATAATTGTGATACATCTGGGGTGCTATCTTATGGTGGTTGCCTTCTGCATGGATCCAGCTATCATTAAATTGTATATATGGTCTCTTGGAAAAAAACCTATTCTGCCCAGGAGGGCTCCATCGAAAATAACAAAGTGAAAGGGTTAAGTACTCGAGCCCCTCACTACTCATTCACCATTTTCATTTCACAACAGTAAAGAAAGCACCACTCCTCATTGTTTGTAAGGTACTTCTATTTATATATGAGAATAGTCAATTACTGGTGGTTTTATAAGTTGAACATCATTTGTTTATGAAGTAAAGCAAATCTGTATGCACAAAAACATAAAATGAAGCAAGTGCACATCTTTGCACATACACCTATACATATTACAAAATACTGTTACTGCTGTTGATGGATATGAAAAAAACGACAGAGGTTGATACATAAACACAAATTAAACAAACAAATCTACAAACTTTGTTACATAAACAGTGGTAAAACATGTGACACTGTGTTTCACAGGGAAAAATGTCGTCTACACCAAGGAGTTTCAGACAGTTCTATGGGCTGTCTAAGCCGTGTTTCTCTGGCCTTCGTCAGGACGGGTGGACAATGTTGTCAAGATGTTCAAGTTAAGCTGTGGGTTTTATTAGCCACAAAAAGCAGGGTCCCCGGCAAAAGCAGGGGAGGATTATGGGACTTGCAGTGTCCTGTGTTCGTGAGTTGTAATTGGGTACCTGTGTACAGGTAGCGCTAGATCAACGATCACACTCGGCGTGTGACTCGCCTCCAAATTCTGCCAACACCTGCATTACATATGGTGGTACACATTCTACAATTGCCTAGAAACCTTAACTTGGTCGCCCTCATTGACTTGACTAAGTGGAGCAACATCGTCGCCTGCACAACCCTTCCCACTCTCAGCTTTCATTTAAGTGCAAAATATTGCCCATCCTCAGTATTCATCTAAGTGTGAAACGCTGCCCATTCTCAATTCCACTCAACTTCAATACGTTACCCCCATCAACGCAGTTCAAGCGCAAAGAAAAGGCCCACCCACAGAAAGCATTAAAGGGTAATACATGGCCCAACCTTAGATAATCCAAAAGCATCACATAGTCCTCCCCCCAATGTCATACATGTGCAACACATTGCTCATCCTCAAATCCATGCAGGTGCCATACCAAGCCGATATCCATAGGTCTTCGAACTGGGGAATGATGGATGCCCGCACGACTCCTGTGGATGCCATTGCGTGGCTCTTCTGTTGGAGTGGGGGGGGCAGTGGCACAGGGGAGAAGAAAGTGAGATGGTTGGTGCCGGGCCCAGATGAAAGATAGAGGCATGAAGCAGAGTAACTAAATGGACAGACAGTAGCGTGGGGGGGGTTCACAGTTGCATGTCTGTGTATTTGTGTGAGGGTTGGTGGCAGGGTTTTAGGTCTTGGGGGGAGAGTCAGATTTTAAGGGCCTTATCGAAAGAGAGGTGGTCCTCTATGAGGCAGCGGGGGAGGGGAAGCAAGATCCAGAGGATGGGTGCTAGGAGGGAGAAGGAGGCGCCCAAGTAAAGTGAAATGGTTTAGTCTAGGTGGGATAGGATGACGGAATTGATTGCAGAGATGCTATGAGGGTAGTAGAGATAAGGAAAGATCTGCTTGAGCATGCATAGGTGGAAGTGGCAAGATCTGGAGAAGCATTAATGTGGTGGGATAGGGATAGGTCTGAGCTGAGGGTGCCACCCAAGTTTTTGACTGATGATGTAGAGGGATGCAGTCCTAAGCAAGCAGCAATGGGGTGGGTTGGAGGAAGAAGAGTGGCTTTGCCACAGATTAAGACTTCAGTTTTGCCAGGGTTGAGGAGGAAGTTGTTGTTCATCATGCAGCGGTCTATGTCCGTGAGGCAGGATGCAAGATCTGGCTGGGTTAATGATGGGGACTTAGGGATTTTGAAAATGATCTATGTGTTTATTCATTTATTTATTACATTTAGAGAAGTAGTTACAGTTTTCTTACCATAGTGTGAAAGTCATGCCAGTTAATTATACCGTGCAGTGGAGTAATGGAAGAGAAGGTCTGATGAGTAAGTGAGGTGGGCTGGTGTGCAGGGGGAGGTGAAGGGTTAGTTGAATAGCCTATTTCTGAGCGCTTTGTGAAAGACCCAGTAGGTTTTCTCAGTTCTCATGGTGGGGGGGAGGGAGGGCTTTCATTGCAGAGTTTGGTGGCAATGTAAGGGAAGCTGGAGCCTTCAAATTTGGATCTTTTTTATTTTAGGCACAATTAGATGATCTGTGTAGGAGGCCCAAGTGGGCCTGGTGGAGTGGACTTTGGTGATTCTTTGGTTGAGGTATGTTGGAGCTGTGTTTGAGAGGCAATTGTGGGCAATGGAGAGAGTTTGAAGATGTTGCGCTCCTGAATGGGGAGCCAGTGTGCTTCTCTCCTGGCTTTGGAAATGTGTTCTCTTTTTGGAAATTGAGGGCTGCTCTGAGAGCGTTATTTTGTATGACTTGTGTGAGGAGGCAATGGTGTTTACTTGTCTAGTCCTTGTGAGTGAGGTATCAAAGTAGACTCCTAGAGTCTTTACAGCAGTAGAGGCAGGGATTGTGCAGTTGTCGATCTGGAAGTAGGTGTATGGTTTATTGAGGGCTTTGATGACATTAGGGGTACCGACGATCAGGATTTCTGTTTTGTCACTGTTGAGACAAAGGTGATTTGCTGCTATCCAAGCCTGAATTGTGACGTATATCTTGTTGAGGGTGTTGGAGTCGTCTGTGTAGTTGCGAAAGAGTTGGTTCAGGATTTGGGTATCGTCAGCATAGTTGGTGTAGGCTTTGCCGAGGGAGTCTAAGATGTTAAAGAGAGGCCTGGTAAAGATATTGTAGAGGGTAGGGGTGATGCAGGAACCTTGAGGTACTCCACAAGTGATAGGAGAGGCAGAAGCATTGTCAGTCTCTGAGGAGAAGACCCTCATAGTCCTAGCTTCTAGGAAGGAGGTGATCCAGGCCGTGGCTGGTTGGGAGAAATTGGCATGAGTGGTGAGGTGGTGGCCGAGGATTTGGTGGTTGACTAAGTCAAAAGAAGCAGAAAGGTCCAGGAGGAGTAGCATGGCAGAGTTGCCCTCATCCCTAATCAAGTCCAGCTGATTTTTTAGATCAAGAAGGGCAGATTGTGTGCCGTGTCCAGGGCAGAAGCCCGGCTGTCGTATCCCTAAAATGTTGTTGTCTTCCATAAAAGGCTGAAGCTGCAGGTAGGCTGCATGGTCCAGGATTTTTAGTAAAAAGGAGAAGGTGGTGATTGCCCTATAGTTGGAGTGAATGACAGGGTGTAGAGAGATTATTTTCAGAAGAGGGAGGACTCAAGCTTCTTTGAGACTAGCTGGAACGGTGCTCGTTGTGAAGGATGTGTTTATGAAGGCAGTGATAAGGGGGGCTAGCAAAAGCAGCACAGTCTTTGACGAGAGGTGCAGGACATATGTCACTTTCAGAGATGAAAGAAAAATTGAGTGGAGGAGGGAGACGGGGGGTGGAGTGAAGCTGGTATCTATGGCTAGGGGGTTAGTTTACATTTTACCTTTGGTCCTCAGATTAACAGGTTTACGGTGTAAATTTTGCCTATAAGTGCTGCTTAGATATTAGAGAACCATGATTTGTCTTTGATGATGGTCATAGGGCGTGGGGTAGCAGATTCGAGTTCTTTGAATATAGCGAATATTTCTTTAGCATCAGAGTTTGCATTGCTTATTCCTGCATTTTATGAGTTGGATTTAGCAGTGATTATAGAGGATTTATAGAGTCTGGATATATTGGTAAACTCATTTTTCAAGGTGTCAGTATGATATTTCAGCCACGTTAACTGGCATTGTCCTTTCTGGTTGTGCAGAGCGAGGAGGTGAGGTGTGAACCAAGAGTTGGAGTGTCTAACTGCTTTGGCTTTGTGAGGGATTAGGGGTGCTATGGTGTTCAGAACATTAGCAAGAATTGAGGTGTATGTATCTGCAAGTGAGATGTGGCAGGCATAGAAAGGGGGCTGGAGAGTGGGGTTGTTGAGCAAAGGCAGAATGTTGACTCTTGTGAGCTTGCGGGAGATACACCTTGTAGCTGATGATAATTGTTTCGGAATAGTTTTGATTAATGAGTGCCGTGGGTTGGAGAAGTGGATGATATGGTGGTCAGACCATGTACACGGGGTGATAGCACTGGTGAAGACCTCACAATTGTGGTCTGCAATCCAGTCGATGGTGCAACTTTTTCTGTGGGTAGGATGATTAATGTGCTGACAAAGGCCTAGGTTGTCAAGGGTGTCCTGAAGTGATATTGCTAGATGGTTGTTTGGATTATGAAGGCCTAGGTTGAGGTCACCCAGAAGGATGATTTTGGAGAAAGCTTTTATGTTGTCCTGGAGGATATGAAGTATGTTGGACTCAAAGTTGAGAAGGGGGTCGGATGGGCGGTAGATGAGGTGGAGGGTGATGGTGCATGTGGGTGAGGGATCGAGTTTAAGAGATAGCAGGTCAGTGTCGCCCTCGATGGAGCTATTGCACTGTATAAAGGTGAGGGAGTCTTTTGCTGTCAGTGCAGCGCCACCTGCTGTGGAGGACATTGTTGCATTCTGGAAGATGGTGTACCCTGTGGGCAGGGCTAAGGATAAGGCAGGGCCACAGGCCTCGTGAGTCCAAGTCCCTCAGATGGCTAGGGTGTCAAGGTTGTGTTTAGTGATTAGGTTGAAGATGTCTAATGCATGGGCAGCCAGGAAGCGAACATTGATGAGGGCGCAGGTCAAGTGGGGCTGATTGGCTATAGTAGGGTTGTGAGGGCCTGAGTCTGGAGGGGGTGGTTCAGTTTGGGAATAGAGTGCATCAAAGGCTGCAAGAGGGTGTGTAGTAGTTGATGGTTTGTTGAGAATGTAGTTGGGAGTTGTGCATGTCTTCGTCCCTGTGTGGGGAGGTAGATAAAGGCCATAACAATTTTGGGTGTCGAGAGAGTGTGGGTCCGGTGCTGGTGTGGTCTTCTCTTTGAAGTGTTACAGAAGGCCTTGTGTGTCAGCGTAGTTGCATCAGGTGAGTTTGTGTGAGCGGATGAGTCAGGGATATAGGGATAGGTAAAGGTTGAAAAGGAGAAGGGAGGAAACTCCCTGATGGACTGCAGCTGGGTTCAGCTGGGGGGGCAGATGAGAAAGGTTGGATTATGGTGATTTGGGAGCGGTTGGAGAGGAAAGAAGAGATCCCTCTTACGGTGGAGTCCCTGAATCCCAGGGAGAAGAGTCTGTTAGCAAGAGTGGTGTGGTTGATCATGTCAAAAGCTGCTGAGGGGTCCAGGAGGATGAGTGTGGCGCAGCCTTCTGAACCTGCTCTTCTTTCCACGTCATCCCAGATTGAGAAAAGGGAGGCTTCGGTTCCACAGAGTGGTCTGAAACCTGACTGAGCAGGGACCAGAAGGCTGTAGGATTCTATGAAGAGGCTGAGCTGCCTGTGTGTTGTGCGTTCAAGGAGTTTGGCAATGAATAATAACAAATGCTTGGAATCGGTTTACAGTAAAAAAAAAATCTGGTGTAAATTCCATGCAAATAAAAAATAAGGTTGTTAAAAATCTCAGTTTGACCAGATACAAAACAATTTTAAAAACCTTTAAAAAAGGCGTATTGAGAACAAATAAGCTTCTAAAAACATGTGTGTCGTTCCCAAAAGAACTTAGCTAAAAATGATAAAAAAATTAATGTTATGTTATATTATGTTATAGTTTGTTGAACCAAAGTACAGCACAACCGACACCCAGAGGCAACTTGGCGAGAAAACTGAGATCATAGGAAAAAAAAGAGGGAAAGAAAAAACAAAAAAGTAAAGTTTTCAGAGCCTTCCTGAATTGTAAGTGACCAGACACTGCGTGGAGGGCGGCCGAGACAGCATTCCACAGAATGGCAGCTTTGACTGAAAAAGAACGGCCTCCAGTTCTCACGCGATGGACCCTAGGGACAGCCAAAAGAGAGCGGTCCGCAGAGTGTAGTGCACGGGCAGGATCATAGGGTTGACATTTCAGCTGCAGGTACTCCGGGCCAGCAACATAGAACGCCCTGTGAACCAAGCACAGAGATTTAAAAAGCACACACTTTGCCATTGGAAGCCAGTGAAGGGAATTAAGAACTCGTGAAATATGTTCGCGATAAGGAGTACCTGTGGCAAGATGGCAGTACATTTTTGTAGAACCTACAGACGCCATAACAAATAGTCCGGCTGAGCCAAGTATAAAGAGTTACAGTAATCTATCCTGCTGAGGACCAGAGCAGAGACCACCGGGGCTCGCAGGTAAAGAGGAATAAATTGCAGGAACTTTCTAAGTATTTTCAATTGAAAATGACCAACCTGACAAACCAAGCTAATCTGAGGAACCATGGAAAGAGAGGCAGATAGCGTAACACCTTTGTTTTTGACCACCGAGCCGCAGCTGGAGAGGAGCCAAAAGAAGAGGGCCAGAAAGACAGAGTCCAGAGAGAGGAGACAGTAGGAGAACCCACAACCATGACCTTGGTCTTGTCTTCATTCAGTTTGAGCCAATTTTCATGCATCCAGCATCCCATGGCTGATAAGCAAACTCGCAGCTGGGTGGCATTAGCTGGATGAAGAAGATCCAGCCGGACCATAATCTGAGTATCATCAGCATACTAGTAGCATCCAAAGACATGCGAGTGGATCAGAGTGATCAGAAGCTGAATGTAGATGTTAAAGAGTGTAGGAGACAAGGCAGAGCCCTGCAGACCTCACACACCAGAGCAGAAACCTCAGAAAGAAAGGTTTGAAGCAATAGCCGCTGAGAGCGGTCGGATAGAAAAGTATGGAATCAAGAGAGAACCAAACCCGACATACCAGTAGCTGACAAATGACTGATCAGGATGGGGTGATCAACGGTATCAAAAGCGGCCAAAAGATCCAACAGGATGAATGCCACCACTCCACCTTGATCCGCAATACGTGTAAGGTCATCAAGTCATCAAGCACCAAGCCCAGAACAATCTTGGTACCCTGGCCAGGTCTGAAACCCGACTGAAAGGCATCAAGCAGGGACGTAGATTCACAGAACCGGCGATACTAGGGATTCAAGCAGCTTCATACAGAAAGGCAAGAGAGAAATGGGGCAAACAAAGGCGAGGACTAAAAG
Source organism: Ambystoma mexicanum (assembly GCF_040938575.1). NCBI lineage: Eukaryota > Metazoa > Chordata > Amphibia > Caudata > Ambystomatidae > Ambystoma > Ambystoma mexicanum. The sequence continues at coordinate 632,385,292 of NC_090927.1, read as the reverse complement.
ATCCAGAGCTAGTTTCTTTAGAAGGGGAATTACTGTAGCACACTTAAGAACAGAAGGAATGATCTCAGTTGAGCAGGAATGATTAACTGCAGTTGTAATGTGAGGCAGATTCAAAGGAAAAATATCTTTCACCACAGACAACGGAATGGCATCAGTAGGAGAAGCTCATTTCTTTCTGGCAACTGCTGTGGTAAGATCAGCAGCCTTAAACAGCGGAAAAGAATCCCACAGAGCAGCAGTAGATGGCATAGTCCCCAGAGAGGGACAAGAGGGGTGACCAGGCCCAACTGCCACTGGATTATGGTTAGTTGAGATATAATCCCGGATATTATCAATTTTACAGATTACAAATTCCACCAGGGAATCACATTGTTCTTGAGATGGAAGGATAGAGTAATCAACAGATTCTCTAGCCAACAAGGAGCGGACCACCCTAAAAAGCTCTTTAGGCTGGGCAATGGAATTTTCAATTTGAGAGATGTAGTATTTTTGTTTGGCTTGCTTAATAGCCAGATGATATAAAGAGGTAATAACACAAAAAGAGGTCCGATCCCCAACAGAGTAGGAGGAGTTCCATTTTTGTTCTGCTTGCCTACGTTAAGGTGAAAAGTCTTAAGATCCTCATTGAACCCTGGCCCAGACGCCTGTGGTCCTGGATCTCCACCAGGGGAACAAGCAGATCAGCAGTTGTGGTAAACATTTTAGATAGAGCACCAAAATCCAAAGTGGGTAGAACACTACAGCCAGTATTGATATGCCCTGCAATCAAAGAAGTGTCAACCGCACGCCAATTCTGCTTCCTGACTCTCTGTTTATCAGAGACTGAAGGGCGTTCATAGTAATCAAGTACAAAAGGTATGACAAAATGATCAGACCAGGTGATGCATAAGGGGGTAGAGACCATGCAAAGATCATGTTTGCCAAATATGAAATCCAGCCGATTACTCAAAATGTGGAGCGGCTCAGTAACAAACTGCAGCAGTGAGAGATCCTCCATCGCAGTAATGAGTTTAACCGCAACTTTATACAAAGGGTCATTGCACTTATAGTTAAAATCGCCAGCAATAATCAAGTCAGAGTATTGTAGCTGCAAAGACACCACAAGATCCGTAAAAAGATCAACAAAGTTTGAATCATAGCCGGGGCGGTGGTAAACTATAAGAACATAAACAGTTTTAGAAGCAGAAAGGGTCATATGCACCAGACGTGCCTCAACCCTACACGGGACAGGTAAAGGAATCATGGTGGATGCAAATATTGACTTGTAAATGAAGCAACGCCACCACCAGGGTAACTGGGTACTCGATCTGACCTTAGAATATTAGAATATTACAGCCAGCTAGGAGCATAGCTACCACAGCAGGTCTGGAAGATTCAGAAAGCAAGATTTCACTAACAAGTAAGCAATCAGGCTGAAGATCAGATAGTAGAGAAAAACACTCAGCAGTATGGGCAGTCACGGAACTAGCATTGCATAATAGGCTGTTTAAGTGGTAGGGATTAAATGCTGTCCCCAAGGCAGCAGACGCTAGTTTATGTACAAAGCTAGAGGGCCAGCAAGTATCAGGTGGAGCCAAGGTGATAAGTAGCTCCCGTTTATTAGAAGCGGTAGCAATTTCATCGGCAGGAGAGGGAGAATCCCACCACAGCCACTCTGCCGGGGTCCGGACAGGCACAGAAAGGCTTGCCTTAAGCTCGCCTTCGGCGCGCACCGGTGTGCCTGCTGTGCTGTCCACAAGGGCGGCACATAAATGTCATTCAGTGAGGGCCATGTGACTGCGAGATGTGCAACAATAGAAGAGAGACCAGAAGTGAAGTCATTCCCAAGCGTAGAGGAAATATTACGCTTGAGGAGTTCAAAATGCCGTAATAAGGCAGTGAAATAAAAGCACAACATGGGATATTTGGGGAGCAGGGAGTGCAGGCACACCAATTAATAACATAGCAATGAATTCAGGCAAGAGTTTAAATAACGTTCTTAAAATTAGGTAATCACAGTCAGAACTGACCTACTCTGCATACATAATGCAGACAGTTCTGGTTATCTGGTCAATTGTATCAAGCACTTAATCTCGTCAGCTCGAATGCTTTGTTCATTTCTTATTTCTTATTGCCGCAATTTCATTCTTTGTGATGACTAAACCAGTTGATGGTTTTATGCCATCATCAGGGGTGTTGCTAGGTCTGGAAAGGATCAAGGGCTGTGCTAATGTCAGGACTGTTGGGACTGGGGGCTAGCTAGCCTTCCTTGGTTGTAACCGCTGAGCTTCTATCTGGCGCTACAACCAAATGACCCGGGCCTGTAGCCCCCTCACGCCCCCCCCTAGCAACGCCTCTGGCCGTCATAATTATGTTGTAGCACAGATTCTTTACAGTCTTTTTTCCTGAAGACAATGCATGTTCTTACTTACTTTTATTTTCCTTCTCAATACCATGCCTTTTCATACCACTTCTAATGACAGATATAACAAACAATTTCCAACAACTAGAACTATACACTTGTAGTGCTTCCACATACAGTATTTGTGACAATTAAGGTATCTTGGCACAGTCCCCCGAAGTGAGGTGTCCCAGCCGACAAAGCATATGGGTCATGGCCAAAGATCACTGTCCCCAGTGGGTATACACAAGCAGCATGCCCTTGCTGGGAACAGTGAACCTCTCTACAAAACTGAGAAGCAGTTGGTCATAACAGAAGACTTTGTCCTTTGTCTATTACTCTACATTACAGCAAAACCTAGCATGAAACGTGCATGCTTCTGGCACAAAGCCAAAAATACGGACATGTCCAAACACAATCCTCCATCAAAACTCCAACAGCGCTACCCACGAAACACTGTTCTTCAACTACACCCAAAACCCATATTCACAGTCTAGTCTTATCCAGGGTTGATGATCATCATACTGCAGGTTCCCTTTCTGTTGTATACATCAAATTCCCCTCAACTTGCCTCACTTCTGCTTCCCCCTGGCATTTATTTATTCATGTATTTATTTAACTTTATCAGTACAGAGCAGACCATGGTTCCTTCTCTTTCTCATTATTCGGAGCACTCCCATATCACGAAGCGCAGAATTATTGTCTTCATTGTAACATTAACCTTTCATGGTCCTTATCTCCCCTGTCTATTTTTCATTCAATAGAAAATTGATACCATTAGTGTGTCTAATCGAGACACTCTAAACATGTTAAACAAAACATCAAATCCTCAATCTGTCATCACACTGCCTTTGTTTTAAATCCATGTCACACACGTCTGAGCGGCAGCTCTCACTTACTGGAGCCATAAAACAAAAATTCCAAAAGGGGCGTGGCCTCATTTTAATATGCTTTCAACTTTTACATCAATTTTGATCGTTTTGATAAAACGTAATATTAAATCTAAAAAACGGGTGATTTGGCACTCAGATAATCAAAGAACAAAACGATGGCAGAATGAAGTAAGACACTACTTTACATATCATGGTGGGCGGGTCAAATCCAAGGATTATAATTTACGAGTAAATCCAATATAGCACGATAGTACATGCAATATATGTTCATAAACCTTTGAGATAGTGAAGCACTCTCTACTGCATGATTATTCACTTCTTCTGCACTTTTGCTTCCTTGTTCACTCGCATTGCAATCAGTCTGAGTCCAGATTCATTATCTTTTTGTTTGATTTTAGATAGATGCATAATGATCTTCTGCTAATATATATCGTCGAATTAATGTTCTGAAAACTTGGCATCTCCGTCTGGTTTTCAGCCAGGGGAACTTATAAGGACAACCATCGAAGGCACTGAAGGCCAATTGACAACTGCAGATGCCACTGAGCCAACAATCAACTCCGTAGCCAAGAGCAATGACTGGTCATGGCTTGCTGGCACCCTCAACATGGAACCTGATAAGTAATGCCAGGATCAGGAGGGTGCTGCTGTCTGTACCTTGGGCACTTGGAACACAAGAGGGTTTATGCACCTCTTTATGACAGCCTGGGCAGAAGATCTCAACCTCTTGTGTTTACAGGAAACCTGGTTAATCGAATGCCCCTTACTGGAAGGATTTGAAATAGCTTTAAATCCAGTGATAAAGCACTCTAAGGGTAGACCGATGGTAGGTATTCTTACTGCTGTAAAAAAGACTCTAGCTTTATGATTGAGAAATCAACCAACATCTCTCCTTTCATTCAAGTGTCCACTGTGACTCTACAGAGTAAATACAAGCACCATGCTTTGCCTATATACAGCATTAATCTCTATTGGAACCATTTGGCTGTTGGATCATTGGCCTTTATTGATCAAGTAACAGCTACCATTGATGATCTATTTGAAAAAGCAAATCCAACAGATCTGATTATTTGTGGCGACTTGAACATTGATTGTATTGCAAATAAGGAGACATCTTGTCACAAGAAGAATAGCAATCGACAACAAGATCTTGCAGCATGCCAATGGTGCCTAGAAATGGACCTGCGAATGTTGGCCATGCTAAACGGTAACACAGCTTGAGAAATTCCTGCCCAACCTACCTGGAGAAGACTTGAGCAAAGCTTGGTTCTTGATTACATATTCGTATCCGAATCAATTCACACTAGAACTACGCACTTAGAGGTCACTAAAATTATCCTTAGCGACCATGATATGGTTAAGGTAAGCTTTACTTGCTCCATTCAACAAGAAAAAGCAATATGGCCACATGCAGTGAATACTGGAGCCAAGAGGACCCGTCTAAACCTCAAAGAAGACAAAGTCATTTCTATTACATCTGATTTTCAGCATAAACTGGACTCACTGGAATATCAACACCTCTTGATGCAATTTAAAGAACACAAACATAGTATTAAACATGCTGAGTTTACTCCAAAACATAAATTTGATCTTGAGGTGTTGCAGCGAAAAAGAGCAATGCGGCGTGAACTAAGAAGATTAGTAGGATCCAATATTTCCACTGTTTGTGATCGCAAATGAGTGCACACAAGTACACACAAGTACTGTCAGCTGTTTGGCTGGTCACGCTGCTCCTTCGCCTCTTCTGCATTGGATTCATCTGGATTCAAATACTCATTTACCCCTAACTGGCCACACCCACTTTCTGACGTGCCTTTATATCCACGTCCCCGCGTGCACCAGCACGCGTGCACCACAACAAGAACACACAACTACTGTCGGCTGTTCGGCTGGTCCCGCTGCTCCTTCGCCTCTTCTGCATTGGATTCATCTGGATTCAACTACTCATTTAGCCCTAACTGGGTACTGGACACTGGACACTATTGTGGACTCAAATACTACTAAAAGTATGTTTATATTGCATTTTACAAGGCTAATTCCCCTTTCTTTTAGTGTTTTATTTTTCTTTATCCACACCCACTTTCTGATGTGCCTTTATATCCATGTCCCTGTGCGCACCAGCGTGCGCGAACCACAGCAAGTACACACTAGTACTGTCGGCTGTTCGGCTGGTCACGCTGCTCCTTCGCCTCTTCTGGATTGGATTCATCTGGATTCAACTACTCATTTAGCCCTAACTGGGTACTGGACACTGGACACTATTGTGGACTCAAGTACTACTAATAGTACATTTATATTGCGTTTTATAACGCTAATTCCCCTTTCTTTTTGTGTTTTTTTTTCTTTAGCCACACCCACTTTCTGACGTGTCTTTATATCCGCGTCCCCGCGCACACCAGCGCGCGCTCACCACAGCAAGTACACACAAGTACTGTCGGCTGTCCGCTGTACCGCTGTGTGGCTGTGGCGCTCTGCGGTGCCTCCAGGCTTCCTAGTGCTACCCCTGTGCAGCGGTTAAGCTCCTCAGCCGCTTCCTCACCTTCTTGTCTCTGCTGAGACGCGGCATTGCCGTGTGGCGACTTCCTTGCTCTGTTTCCTTCGCTTTCCTCCTATTTAGTCTCACCACATTGCTTTCCTTCTTTTTTGTTCTGTTGTGGTTTTTTCTCTCTTTCCTTTTCTTTTGCCTTGCTGCCTTGCCCCTTTCTGTTGGGGGGACGTGGCATTGCGCTGTCACTAAGCCATACAATGCCTACGAACTCCCATGCAAACTAACTAGTCTCTGGCGCCTTGCGTCTCTGCCCTGCCTCTAATACAAATTCCGACTGTTCGGAATTAAAGTTTGCACTAAAATTCCCCTCCACTGAGTTGACTTTCCTTCTTTTTTGTTCTGTTGTGGTTCTTTTTCTCTTTGCTTTTTCTTTTGCCTTGCTGTTGGGGGGACATGGCATTGCGCTGTCACTAAGCCATACGACGCCTACAAACTCCTATGCAAACTAACTTGTCTCTGGCACCTTGCACTTCTGACTTGCCTCTAATACAAATTCCAACTGTTCGGAATTAAAGTTTGCACTAAAAATCTCCTCAGCTGACTTGGCAACCACTAAGACAACAAAAGTGCAGTCTCCTAGCAGGTAGACTTTTCAAACTGATTGAAACAGACACTAAGTAACTTAAGTCCATTTCAATCACTCCTACTAATTTACATAAATAATGTTCAGATTAACCTCTGGCATGCCCCTTCCACCTCCCTGCTATGCTCCTCGATTTCCCGTCCATATACGACCTGGACTTCCTCTCTCAGCCATTGCTGGCAGCACGGATTTTCCAGGATCATCCTCCATGATTCATACTGTTCCAACTTTGACTCATCTCCTTGCCTCCAATTCACAGGTAACCTCAGAATCAAACATCACTCTCTTGCACAATATTGGTGAGCAAACTCCCTTGATTTGTCTGTCTGACAAAACCATGCAGGAATGCCATGAGAACCATCCCTCCCCCCTTGATGAATGCGCTTTTTATACCCCTTGCTTCAATCCTGAGACCCGTTTTAACTTCGCTCATGAACTAAGATCATTGCCACATTCAGCCTTGTATTCTGAGGTCCTTAATGGAATGAACAACGGGTCCTTAAACACCGCTTTCCATTCTGCAGAAGTAGTGGGGAAAAAACAAGAAAAAAATGAAAAAAATACTATCCTCCCTCCTCCCTCTGCACTTGCTCAATCAACCCAAAATCCAGCCAAATTGATCTGTATGCTTCCCTCTGAAACAGCCAAAAAGGTTACAGTCAACAAACTCGCTGAATCTAGGCTTTCTAATTCTCCTGAACTATTCCCTACGGATTGTCCTAATGGCATTATTTCTTCTCCAGACACTGTGATGTCAGTTAATTCAGAAGTCCCCTCTTTTGCCAAACCTACTCCTCGACCTTCTTTTGGCTTTCCCTCACTTCCTAATTCAGCCTTAGAATCAGCCCTTACTGCCATAAATACTTCGATTTTTACACTTACTAAGCTTTTTGAATTACTTGACTCACGTGCCAGCTCTCAGGTCTTAACACTAATTAATATAATTAGCAAAATTGACTGGCTTGCATTAAATCTCTCACCATTATTGAAAGCTGAAGTGAATGCAAATGTTTTACTTACTCCTGCCGTGAGTGACGTCACACCTGAAGGTCCTGATCCTGAAAATGAGAAACAACCTCCGCCTAGATCGGTTTCCAGTCCCCCCGACATCCCTTCTGTACCCGAGGAAGTAATGTGTGCCAAATCTGATCGAAATCCTGCACCTGAGGAAGTAATGTGTGCCAGATCTGATCCAAATCCTATATCTCCCAAAGAGAAAAGTCCTTTATATGAGATTTCTAATCGTCCCTCTGACAATAAGAGACGAAAGTGCAAAAGAAATAACAAGACAAAAACCTATCAAGCCTCAAACAATGCATCAGAACCCTCATCTGAAAATTCAAAAACAAAAAAAAAATAAAGATTCAAATTTTGACAAAAAAGAAAACAAATCAGCTGCATCAAAAACTAAAATGTTTGTGGCAAATATCACCCTACCATCTCAGCATGAAATATCTTCTGCTGCGCCCTCTGTGGTGGATGCTGAAGTCGTTCCACTGAAAGATCTCATTCCGGGTCCTGGCCTCTCCTTGTCAGGTGTGCCGCCACTTAAAGGTAAGGACTGTGATTCTATAACACCATGTTTCAGACCTTCCAGGATTTTGCGGCATAAAATCATGAAATGTCAAATTATGCGGCACAAACCTTTATTTATTGCAGCATTTTTTGCAGGACATTTTGTATTAACTGGATGGTGTAAGATTGCCACATTGCAGGAAATAGGCAGAGTGCAAGGCTACAAGAGAGCCAGGATATCCTTATTATGTATCTTTTGTATTAATTTAATAGGAAGAGTCCCAGATGTCTCTGGCTTGGTAGAACAGTGTTTGATTTGGCTACATTTTTGGTTTAATGTGCATGCCTATTTAATAGTATTAACTAAATTGATCATTATCAGTTGTAATGCTGAAAATATTCCCCTTCTATGTTCTCCAATCCCCCAAACACCCACACACCTCTCTCACCAACACACATCTCACCAACTCCCCATCACAACTTGCATTCCTGAACCTCTCAATCTGTCAAACAAATACTTGTGTGCTATGTCACACTGTCAAGTCACAATTTGCACTGCCCAGCCCCTGCCACACTCTGAATCATACTCCCAACTCACACCTTACACCCAATTCCTCCCGCAATATACAGTCCTTCATTCTTTTGTGCTGCTTCTGAATCTTGCATCCTTTCTCCCATTCTATCGCACTCTTTGCTCATCCTTTTTCCCAATCTGCAGCTCACTGCCTCTTTCCGGCCAACCGCTTCCTCTCTGCTTTCTGGCTCACTGACCACCGCGTCCTCTACTTTCTGTACCTCCGCTCGCTCTCAGATTTCAGGCCCACCACATCACTGCTTCCTCTGCTCTCTTGTGCACTGCTTCCTCCTCTGACCAACTGCTCTCCCTCTGCTTTCTTGCCAATCACTTCACATCTCACCCATCACTCTCCCTCTCTCTCCTTTCCCTCTCATAGTGTAACCATTTTTTTTAATGTAGTTTTTGACCCAAAGCCTCAAAAATGGGGCATTTTAAAATAGAGCTGAGGATATGCTATTTTTAGACAACCCATTTTCGGAAATGAGCATGTCACCTTATTCTCCAAGGTGACCGGAGCATTTCCACAGGCTTGAGCTGTAGCAAAAATTGTGCACTGACAAGCTACCTTGAGTGGTGTTCTGGGTTGTTTGACCGAAGTGTAATTATTTGCAGCACAATTGACCGTAGTCCATTTCACCGCAAATTGATTTGCACTTCAGCCAAACAACCCAAAATGTACCTTTCACCACCACCCCCTCCCTACTTAACTGCTTGGTTGCTGCAACTTCCCCTGCAACCCTGCTTTGTCAGATCTGTCCCTCTAACGCGGGTCGGATCCGACTCTGCAGGGTCCCTTTTTCGTTCTTTTCTTTTTTTTTCTGTCCCTGCCTCCAATTTTGAGGAAGTGGGGAACACCCCTGCAATAACCTAACCCAAAAATACTGAACTTGGGGAGCGGGTGACACCCCTGCAACACATGTTTGGTATTTATAAAAATTGATCGAATAGTACTGGACAAAATAGGTCAAATTGTACCATTCAATCGATTTTTGTCATCAAAATGGGTAGTTCCTTGAATAGAATCGCTCTCCCGACAGTGTTCTGCAAGCTCCCAGCGCCTTTCAAAGGGACAGTGTAAAATGCGACCCAAAAAATGAATTTTTATCCTGTTTGAGGATCAGAAATGCAAGTGACACAGCGGTTCATACCTTAAAAGAAATGCCTAATAGAGTCAGGAAACACCCTGTCATGCAGGAGCACCCCCACATCCCGTGCGCGTAAGTTTGCCTACAATTTCTGCACATTTGAAAGTGCCTCTTGCTTGGAAATGAGTGATGCAATTTTAAATTGGCAGAAACGCCACTTTATTTGATCAAGGAGGTGAAAAGGCCATCTGAATGGGCGTGCATATAAAATGTCCCATTTATGAGTCCCTTGTGGATTGAGCTGCTCTTTTTTGGGCGCAAGGGATTATATGTGTTAGTGCATTTCATTTGTTGCGTAAAAAAAAAGTTGAGAATCTAGCACCCTGAGCTATTTTTTTTTAAAACAGTAATTTTTGCAGATTACTTTAAAAATTATTTTTTTTTAAAAGATGCTGTTTTTGCACAAAACAGCCGTTTTCACTGCATTTTGTGCAACACAGCCGTTTTCGCGGCATTTTGTGGGATAGCTAAATTGCTATAAACTGGAGGGTCTGATGTTTAAAGCCTGCTCCATCAATAAGTGCTACTGAAATTCCAAACACTGATTTGCCCAATGAAGACCTTATGAACCTATCAGTCTATTCGAACAATGACATCTCTGTTTTGGAAACTGTCCATCAAAGTTTGCACCATGACCGATCACGACCACCAACACGGAATCCAACATTTTGTGTCATTCTAGACCATTACACAAATCCGTTTACGACCTTGGAGCAAAAGAGAAAAAATCTGGTGAAAAGAGCTCCTTTCTATAAAGATTCTCCACCAAGATCTGAAAGGTAATATAGAGACGGATAAATCACACTGAAGATTCTACTAACCTACCACCTATTGGGGATATTCCCATTATTATTTGTCCTGACAAAGAAATCAAACACGAGGAGGAGTTGTTACCTAGAGTCCTATCAAACAAAACTTTGGGGCTTACCATGATTGATAGAATTTATTCGGACCCCTTCCAAAAAGGGTAACACTATTAACAATATTTCAAGCAATCCCACAATTGAAACGTATCAAATCATCGGACATTGATGGTGTCTCTTATTCCCATCCCAGCCCATCAAGATATTGTAGAAATCCAAATACCCTCTCTAATAGTCAAAAACTATGTATGGGATCAAAGACAGCTATTGTTTCAAAATGTTCTCCTACTTGAACCAAGACCTATTCCGATCCCTAATCCTGAGTTACATCAAATGCCTGGATCTAAAAAACAATTCCCGGCACAGCCCGTTTCAAACCCATCGTGCAGCAACTGTAATATAAACTCATAAAATCCACCCCCACCCCAACAATCAAAATGGGCGTGGGTATCTAGTGCCAGGTGCCTTGGAAATGAGAACTGTTAGCCATACAATGTGCCTCAACATCAGTGCAGCATGATCTCTTGGAACACTCGTGGCTTCTCGCACTTACTCAATTCCAAATCACTTCCACTTAATAAATATGACGTAGTTATATTACAGGAGACGTGGATGACTCTGACACCTGTTTCGCCTGACCACCAACTATTATCAATTACTGAATCTAAACCAGCTAAGGCCAGGCCAGCAGCTGGTCTTCTTGTAGCAGTGAGAATTGACTCGCAACTATCTATTAACCCGTGGAAGAGTCCAGATCCTGGGATCCAGCCAGTCTTAATTACAACCTCTAATAAAGACCACCCCTACTTTCCCAAGGTGGTAATTATAAATATATACTGGAACCCAGCCTCTGTGACCTCTTCCAAATTTGCTGACAACATTGAGTCAATACTTGATCAGACCCTTCTTGAGCCAGGCATTGCCAACACAATAATTGCTGGGGATTTCAATATGAAGCTGATAAATTTCTCTGACCATCCATCCAACTTGAGATCAGCAACCTGGCTATCGCTAATGAAAATTAGATGTTTCTCAATGATAAATGGCACTTTCCCTAATGATGTACCTCCAAGACCAACTTGGACTAGAGGCAATTTGCAGTCCACTCTAGACTACGTCTTTATCTCTAATGACTCAATCAAACTAATATCGAATTTCCAAATGATTCCAACCACAGCTAGTGTTCATCACCTAGTAGAACTAGCATGGAGACCCCACAGCAAACAAAACCTGGAGTATTATAAACGCTCACTCCAAATAAATAATGCGAGGACATGCATTCGGTGGACCCCTTTTCGTATTAATTATCCACAACAACTCGTGCATGAAAACCAAAATGCAGCAGATCAAATTCATTATAATGATTCAATCCAAATTATATACAATCGACAACCCAATATAGCAAAGCAAGTTTTGCTCACAAACATAGATGGAATCCTGACATAGCCAATCTTAGAACAAAATTACGGCGTGACATAAGATTATTACCCTTACATGACAACCAAAATCTTAAAGCAAATAACAGCAATGATAAAACAAAATAATGCTGAAACAATGCTAAAGGCCCTCCTGTCCAAAAAGTCAGGAGAATTATGGAAAGTAATAAATGGAACAGAATCAATAGTCCAAAAATCTACGCTATTAAATAGCATTGATCAGACAACATGGACAAAACATTATGAGAAACTTCTGCTCAAACCCGAGGAGGAATTTGTTGTTAAGAAACACGCTAGCTCTGATATCAAAGGCCTGGAAGTCGATATTCTTGATATAATCATAATAATCAAGAAATTAAACAACTCGCGGGCTCCTGGTCCTGACATGATAACTAACGCAATCCTAAAATAAAACCCAAAAGCTTGGGCTGATGTTTTATATTTTATTTTTAAAAACATTTTAAGTGAAAATAAATTCCCCCCATCATGGACGGAAGCTATTATAATTCCGATTTTCAAATCAGGTGATAGATCAGACCCAATGAACTATCGCCCAATTGCTCTTTTAGATGTGCCAGGAAAAATCTTAGCAAGACTAGTGGTTAGAGACTTACAAAATGGCTTTGTGAGCAGGATTTAATTGATCCATATCAATCTGGTTTTGTCGCAAACATTGGCACTTCCTTAAATCTATTTATTATATCTGCACTTAAATCACAAGCTATTCATAAGAAACAAACAATATACCTTGGTTTAGTGGATTTTAAACAAGCGTTTGACTCTATTTCTCGTCCCTTGTTATGGGAAAAACTTTTAATGCTAATTGTCCACCTTATATTTTTAATCTGATTTTACTCTTTTACTCCAATTCGAGCATAAAAATTAAACTTACAACTGATGGCCTTCTGTCAAATTTAATAAGAGCAAATGCTGGGCTGAAACAGGGCTGTCCATTCGCCTCAATCCTTTTACATTTTTATATCTGTGATTTTTTTAAAGAATTGAGGGAGGTGCAGTCTTTTTCACCCCGTTTAGGGTCCATGTCCATTCTTTATCTATTATATGCAGATGATATGGTACCTTTTGAAGAAAACTCCAATAGGTCTACAAAAGAAATTAACCGCACTTTTGCAATATGCTGAAGCAAACAAGCTTGAAATCAACATCAAAAAAACGAACATTTTAATTCCATCATTCACCAAAAAAAAAATTCAATTTAATTGGTTTATCACGAAATATCCTCTTGATAAAATAAACCAATACAATTATCTTGGAGTTAATATCAACTCAGATGTAGCGGACAAGCCGTATAAAGCAGAACGTGTTAATAGGATGAAACTTTTAACAACCCAAGCAAAAGCATTGCAAAGGCAGTATGGCCAGTTCTCTTTGATCCCAGCTTGTATGTTTTATCTGCAGAAAGCCGTTCCCATAATCACATATGGGAGTCAGACTAAAATTATGATTAAGCAAGTAAATTGGGACCACCTAGAGGGGCTTTATTGGAAAGCAATACTGCTGGTCCCAGTAAACTCCCCAATAGCCATAATTCGCTATGAATTGGGCTTGTCCTCTCTATCCGTGGTTGTTTCTTGGTCCATGATATCGTTATATCGAAAGGCGCTTCTTGCCACAGATTCTTCTAACAATGCATTTCCAGCTGTAAAAGATATGATGGAATCTGTAATCAATAATTCCCTATCATCTTGGTCACAATACTGCAAAAAACTTCTTTCCAATGCAGATATCCCTCTCAAAGAACTTCTCGAATTTCCAGTCAAAGCTAAACATAAGTTGCTTAGACATGATTGGATCAATACGAGGGAAAAGTGTCTTCATGATTCAGCCTTTAAAGCAGGTCCTTTCATGGTTAAAGCATTGAATGACATTCCGAAATATATTCTCACATTCCCTGATAGATCTTACGTGGATATCTTTTTACGCTTTAGGCTTAATTTACTTCCAACTAAAATGAAACTTGCACAATACTCCAAATATAAAATGATAAGTTCTGTGTGTAGATTTTGCAACATATCTAAGAATGAAGAATCTACCTTCCATCTAATTTCGGAATGTCCTTCTCTGATTGATTTGAGGATAAAACACTTTTTTTCATTTTTTAAGAACAGAGTGTTGCTGACCAGAGAACAATTATGGAATGAGATATTTAACAAGGATTCATTAATTATAGCTACTGTCCACTTTTTCAATGATTTGAATCGAGGAAAAAACTTGATAATTGCTCATGAAAATGCACAACTTATTTAATGTTTTTATTTTAAATTTCTGTATTTCATTAATATAACTGTGGTTTTAAGATTGGTCACACTGTTTTTTTTCTTTTTTTTAAATGTATTATTCTTTTAATCACTGAGATGCCTGTTCTTAACATAATTGAATATGAGAATGTATGTAACTATAGATGTGACATATTGAACAAGTTAATTTTTCAACTAAAACAATTTCAATAAAAGAAAAAAAAAGAGTGATTAAACAGAAGTACAAGAATTGGACCAAAGCGCACATGTCAGTCATGCTACAAATTGATAAACAACAAATTGGCACCTCAACGCGCTTTTCAGGCCAATATGGTCCGAGAAGTAGCATTGTTCTACACTAATCTGTTTCGTAAAGACTCAGCAATAGAGGAATGGAAATCGCCAGTCGTGAATCACTGGGACTTAGTGTTTTCAAGAGATGACATCTTACACGCAATTAATAACGTGCGTGACTCAAGAGCTCCTGGTTCAGATGGATTGACGAACTACACCATCAAGTGCAACCCGGACCTGTGGGCATACTTCTGTGTAATCCTCTTTGACAGAATTGTCAAGAGACGTGCCACCTCGAAATAGTGGAAGAGTGCTGTGGCTGTTCCGATTTTCAAATAGGGAGATAGAACTGATCTGAAAAATTAGAGACCTATAGTGCTTCTTGATGTGCTGGGAAAAATCTACGCCACCCTTCTTCAACAGAAATTCCTAAAATGGTCCACGGAAACCAACCACGTGGATCTGAGACAAGCGGGGTCCGTAAAGGGAGTTGGGTGTGTCCTAAACCTGCTACTGTTGGACTTGACAAAGATGGAACACAATAAGATTTAACAACCAGTTTATTTTGTCCCTTAATAGATTTTTCCCATGCCTCTGATAGCATCAATCGAGACCTGATGTGGAAAAAATTAAGCATGTGGAATTGTCCCCCTAGCTTGCTGGATGCAATCAGGGAGTTACACTCTGACACTTCGATCAAGATCAGACTGGACTCTAAAGGTACACTATCAACTCCAATTCGTACATTTAAAGGCGTCAAACAAGGCTGCCCTCTGGCGGCGATTATCTTCAATCTGTTTCTATCCGATGTTAATGACGCTTTTAATGGAGCTGCTATGTTTCCACCAAAAATTCATGGGTCTTACATTGACTACTTTATATATGCAGATGATCTTATCTTATTGGATTTGACGCCTATAGGGCTTTAGCGCAAACTTGTCATCCTCGAAACCTATGTAACAACCAACGGTCTCTGTATCAACAAACAAAATGTGAAATACTGGTGCTTGAGAAACTGACAGGAACTGGTGGGAGAGGTAAAAAATTCACTTAGCATCTTGATTCAGAACCATTGAAGATCGTAAAAAGTGCTACTTACTTAGCTATGAGGATTAGTGCTAATAGAAATGATGCTCCATGGGCCGAAGTTACAAAGAGCAAGTGTCAACAGCGGGCATGCCAAGCTTCCATGATCAATAAGCAATACAGGAAATTTTCACTGAAGCCAACAGTCACCTTTTTCCAACAAAACCTTGTGCCGGCACTGATTTATGGTGCAGAAAATGCCTTTGGCTGCTCTTATGATCTATGGAACTCACTAGAGAACATCTTTTGGATCAGAGTGCTACAATTGCCTAAGGGGGCCTCAGTGGTATGTATACGTTATGAACTGGGCCTCATTTCTATTAAAGCAAGAGTATGCTGGAACCTGTTTACTCTATTTAGGAAAACAATGCTAAAAGTGCCAGTGGCAAAAGTAAAAATACTGCATAATCCAGACACTGATAAAGCATATACCATCCTTCCTAAGTGGAGTGATCATTGTCTGGAAATGTTAAAAGACCATGATATCCCGATACAAACACTTATCAAAAAAATCCAGACTTGGCAAAGAGAAAATTATGGAGATCTGACTGGATCAACACATGTGACTTAAGATCTAAATCGAAATTGATGAAGGAAGTTCCTGGTGAAGCGAGAGCATATGGTCAGCTACAAGCTTATTTGGCCCGCTTCCCCGATCATAAAGCGAGAACTTTATACATGCAATTTAGACTCAACGTGCTGGCAACTAAAGCATGACTAAGCACCTGGACCCAATTGGTTGATCTAGATCTCACATGTCGCTTCTGCAGAGAAAACAAAGAGACATTAAAACACTTAACATTCTATTGCCCGGCGTTTCAGATTCAAAGAACAAAAATGTTTGGACCGATAATTACCAGGAATCGAACACTGAATGCAGATGGTTGGTGGAAAGTGATGTTTGAGGGATCAAACAGATCAGCACTATTTGCTTTAACTAAAAAAGACAGATAAGGGGGAGTCAAGATGCTATAAATAAACTTGATCTGTCAGTTATGATTACCACTGCAACTATACATTTGCACTGTTACATTTATAGTTTATTTTTTCTCAGAGAACACTGCACCAACAGACAGAAAAGACGTCAGTTTGGACAACAAGTTCTAAAATGGAGAATATCAGCAGGGAATGTTTCAAGGATTTCTTTAGAGGAAGTAGGTCCTTGGTAGGAGTGACTTTGTACATATTTTATATTTCTATTACCTTTTAGTTAGTGTTCTGCTCTCACAACACCTCCGGCTTATGTTGCGAACAAAAGGCTAAAAACCGACATTACCCAGAAGCCGCAGGGTACTTAAGCCTCTCAACAGGTGTGTGAGTGCCGGCCTGTGTGCCCGGATTGCGCCGGCTCACGTCTGGGATGCGTTGGGAACGTCTTTTTGTGGTTTGGTCTCATTGTAATTACAAATATGAGGTGAGCTTTTTGTAACTAGTACAGCCTTTCATTGCCTCTAAATTATTCAGTTTAGCACACCGTTTCTAACCTCACAGCTGTAGCTGCAGTGGCCGTTGAATCTTCTCCACAAACACTGCCTTTATTGCGTGCAAAACCTTTTGAGGAAAGCAATACTGTTTTTATTGAATATGTGCCGCTTCTTTCTCAAATTGTTCGCTTTTGATTTTTCGGAAAACAAACACTTGCTCTTTTCTTGTTTGCAGGGGAGAGTCAACAGACATTTTAGGTGTCTGACTCCGATCATTATAATTAACAATATGTAATACTTACTCATTGTACACAAATTGAAGATATATTTAGAATCACTATCTCATTGTGAACTCCTTGCTGCCATTCAAAGGAATCATCGCAAAAGACTAAAAACGATACAGCACGACTGCCCTCTGGGTAGTGATACTAATTCAAGCTTATTTCTAAGTCTGAACAGCCACATTTGGGATTAGAGCAGGATTCTGGCTGTTCTTCAGACTGAATATTAGCTGGTGTAGATATGAATTGTAACACAAAAGTACCTGTGGAAAATGAGATTGTTCCCCTACCTATTAGGGGCCAGCCCTCATTTATAGTTTATTTTCTCTCTTAGAGAAAACTGGACCGACAGACAGGAAGGACGTCAGTTTGGACAACAAGTTCTAAAATGGAGAGTATCAGCAGGGAATGTTTCAAGGATGTCTTTAGAGGAAGTAGGTCAGTTCTCAATTGCAGGTTGATGAATGGCCGTTGGTTGCATTTGAAATATTGTTATGTTTTTTTTATTTATTTTTTTATTTGGCAATGTATTGAGTGTGAACAGGCTTTAGTAAAAATTGTAATGCACATTATCAGGGTTAAAAATCATAAATTAGATGATAACGGTGTCAGCCCCTTATAGCAAAGCATCTATTATCAGCAAACCATTAAAGGAGAGTTCCGGGACTTTTTTTTTATTGTCCCTACGGTTCGGCCATGTGTTTTTAAGCATAACTCGGTAGATCGTAGAAAACTTTCCTATGGACCTTACCCGACTTTTCGTCCATTAACGCACTCGAAATCAGCCGCCATTTTATGATAATCCTATCATTTCCCCCCATCGACCTGGCTCACCAGCTTTTGCGGCACTAAATCAAATCCCCCGCCCCTGAGCCTGACATCAGCAGACGCGTACCGCCCATTTCCCAACGCCAAAGCACGTTTCGTGTCAACAATCGCTGCGCCTCAGCTAATGAAGTGTCGCCATGGAAATGGCAGGACGCCTCTTTCCTCAATAAGTATAAACACACCGTTTCACAACACACAGCAGCAGATTTTCGATTCCATTCCTCTCTCTGTGTTACTTTGAGTATTCTGTGACTCGTTTCTGTGCTCTGGTCAGCTACCTTCGCCGCTTCTAGGCCTTGTGAACACCTGTACCATCTCTGTAAATTATTTTACTTTCTTTACCACACAATGGCTACAATAATGCCGTATATGTACGAGCCCGAGTACACCGAGGAAGAACTACTGGAAAGGCAAGCACGCGAAAACGATGGGGATTCGGACGGCAGTTGGGAGGACCAGTCAACGGATGAAGAGCCTGGACCATGCCGCATGGACGGCGTCTCCACCTGGTGCACGTGCAATCGGTGCGAGCTAATGCCAACTGAGGAGGAGAACTGCTGCTGCCATGAAAATTCCGGGTGCTTGGCCTACATTTCGGAAGGCGAGCCAAGTCCGCAATGCATCACCGAGCTGCCAGAGTTCAGGGAAGCCTGCCTCTCACGGACCGTGTTGAGGATGATGATGGTGCTAATGCACGAACTTCGCGGCACTGTTCGTCCGCGTAATCCGAGTAACAAGTAAGTATACTCTGGTTTTGATGTCAGTGATGCCACTACTATGTCATGGTCGTCTCCACATATAAAATTACATCTACATATCATTCGAATGCATGTAAACTGGTTCCATATTGTGCATTTTCTAGATAGAATTTTTTTCAAAGCAGAATGACATTTTTTACCTGAATCGACATTGATAAGAAAGTTTTGTCATTTTAATACAGTTTGCATCTTTCATTTTCACAGGTGGTACAGGCTGGTGGCCTATCGTTGCTTCACTTGGTGGCTTCACGGGAGGCTCGGACACCGCGTTCGGAGAGTAATACCTGCCTGTGCGGTACTTGCCATTAGACAACATTTCCCCAGCGACAGTGGACAATACCGCAGATTTTCCCTGGATGTGCTGCAACCGGAACTTTACAATGTGTAATGTTTATTATTTATGTTCAATTGAAATTAAGATCTAAAATAAAACCCAACATATATTTTAACAATGGTTGTTTGGATTTTTTAAATGAATCTAGTGTGTCTCCATTGAATAGTCTTCCTGTGCAAGTGGAGCTGTCAGGGAGCGATAAAGGCCAAGAGGTGCCAAAGACCATGTGCACTTCAAAGTGGTCTATAGAGCATGGGTTGTTGTTCCCATGTCTACCTCCAGACCCCGTGTCTCCTGCCAAGCATCCCCCCTCACGCTGGACGGCCCCCTGCAAACCGCATAATGCCACGACATATACACGTCATTCATTCACAAACACACCCCTGTTTCGAATTCTTTATAACCCACTTCATATTTCTAATGAGAACTACTTTGAGCTTTGCTAGTCAACCCGTGAAGGTGCTGGTTATCTGCTCTTCGTCTCTGTGAACTTCCGTGACCACTTCGAGGAAACTCGTCAGTTTGCAACCTGTGAACTGCTCCCTGTTCTACGACAAGAAACTACTCTGATCCCTGCATCTAACTGTTTGTTCGTCAAGGTAAGGCCATGTACCATAATCATTTTGCGTGCAATTTCTTTTCGTTCAAGACAGTACATGCAAGTAACTAGTCACATGTTCTGAGTTTAGTCAAATTATTTTTCTATTTTTTTAAAGTTATTCAAATACTTATCCGCATGTGAATAACGTGTATAGTTCCAAGAACCAAAACGAACCTTGCATTGAACCTTTTATGTGTCATTTAATTTTTTAACACATTGGTATTCATAGAGAATTGTTGATCTTTACTTTTCAGAACTTTCCACAATGCCTGCCTGTTCCATTGGCGGTTGCCCTTCGAAGACCCATAATAAATCTGAAGGTATTATAATGCATGTTTTCCCTAAGACAATAGATCAGATAAGAGAATGGGTCCGATATTGCGGATATCCACCGTCTGAGCTTGAAAGTAGAGTCCTAGAAGTCTTTGCGGACAAGAGGGGTGATCGATACCGCATCTGCAGCAGGCACTTTAGCTCAGACATGTACTCCACATCATTGCTAATAAAGAAGAACACACCGCAAGCGAGGCGAAAATTGCTCTCAACCGCTATTCCCACTCTATTCGTCCACATCCCTCCACTGGTGAGTCAAGTTTATGTATTTATCTCTCGGCCTTGCGGTAGTGTGTAGCATTAGCTAACAATAATTTCCCCATTTATGTATCCACTCAATATGAAGGCGGAAGATTCTCCATCCGTGTCGTTATTGCAGTCATCAGCCACTTCAAGCGCCTATCGGGTAATCTTACTTGGCTATTCTGCCACTGACTTGTTTTAGGCATGTAAATCAATAGTTTTAATTTATCGTGTAATTATTTTACCTAATGATACACCCTTGTACTCGTCCTCTAGTCTTTGTTTTCAGTTATAATTATTGTTATCCAAAATAATGCAAGTACTGTCTTTCAGGGAGATGCTGAGGAGTCCAACGTATTGACGACTACCGTTGATGTCACTCAGATGCTCGAGGTACGTTTCAGGACAGTTCCATCGATGGAGATCATCAGATCTTGCATTCTTGTAGCGTGATTGTTACACACAATGTTTCTTTCGTTTTTAGCCATTGATATGTCCTTCTGTCATCGCCCTCCTATGTGTCTTCTTTTTTCAATATTGTGTTCATTACTAATGAAAGTCCTATGTTTCAGGGAGTCGATGGAGCATTAGTCCAAGAAGAATATGGGGGAGCGTGCAGTTACGGGTCGGCGCAACAGCTTGCAGAAGTGTGCACCGCAGTTACATCGTCCCTTGATGTTCTTATGCATTTCGAGGTATGGATACTGACAGTTCGATCAAGCGAAATCATATGACGTCATTACATCCTCTATACTTCCTTCTTTATTAACGCAAGTACTATGTTTCAGGGAGATGACGGAGCTTCTTCTACAAGAACATCACCCCTAGTAGTTGATGCAGATCTCTGGGTGGTGACACTTCCAACGATCGAGCAAATCGAATCATATTTACATATCCATTATTTATTTTAGACAACTGATCATTTGTGCAGGTCTATTTAGATGAGCCGTTCACGCCTGCACAAAGTTTCTGTTCTTTTTATCAAAATAGAAAACCATACTAATGCAATTACTGTGTTTCAGGGAGTCACTGAAGCGTCATCTTCAATAATATCATCAATGGAAGTTTATGAGGAGCCCGAGATATGGATCTTGACAGTTCCATCTAACTAGATCAACAATGCGTGAATAATTGTCGTTTGAATGTTCTACACAAAGCGTTCATTCGTGTTTTGCTATTGACATGTACGTGGGTATTGGTCCCCAAGTACATTTTGTGTTTTCGATATTATTATACATACTAATGAAAGTTCTATGTTTCAGGGAGTCGATGGAGCGTCAGTGCGTGATGGATGTGCTTATCATGAAAATATAGTCGTTGCAGCGCGAGAGGAAGTGGAGACATGCACACACGAGTCGGAGCAACAGCTTCCTGATGTTGAAGTTCGAGGCAAGAAAGTTTCAAAGAAAAGAAAGCAAAAGAAGGTTAGTGTCCTGGTCACTATATTATGTTGTTTTTCACTGTTAATAGTTCAATACTGTAAGTTGTGTTTAAACTGAACATCCCTTTTCCAATCTGTCCTCTAGTTGCGAGTGGTTGTACGAACTAGATCTACACAGACAGTGAAGCGAACGAGAGATGTTGCTTGTCAAACCTTTTGGCAGGGACTTGAGACTGGAGATGCATCGTGCCAATGGGAAGAATATGAAGTGATTGACAACGGAGCTATACCACCACCAGCCATTGATAGTGAATGTCCTCCTGGTAGTTCGGATGCAGTCGGAGATCAATTCACAGAATCCACACCCGCGAAAACTAAGACCGCGAGAAAGTTGAAGAAATTGTTTTATTCACCCATCGCCGGAGAAGGAACGGATGTTGCAATGGAAGAGAATGAAGTGGACGACAATGAAACACCATCAATATCACTGAACATAGCGGAAGACGATATCAGAGATTCTACCTTTCATGTGAGTGACATGTCCTCAACGTTACAGGCCGAACCAGCTGGGATGCAGAGTGACAGTATAAGGAAAGAGGCCAAATTCATTGTATTCGATAGTTGTTTGATTGATATTATTATTCGGATGAAATGTGGGCATTCGGTTGGTGGGGAAGTATGTGGGGAGTCATTGATTAATGTGACTCGTGCAATTCGAGGCACTAACCTTAAAATACATGCCACCTGTACAAAATATCATCCTTTCTCATGGTCTGCACAACCTATGCTGGGACAACTGCCAGCAGGCAATCTACTTTGTGCAGCGGCTGCACTTTTTAGTGGTTCAAGTTTTAAAAAATTAGAGTCTTTCTTTCAGTTTGTGGGAATCCATTTCATTGCGAAAACTCAGTTCTACAAATACCAAACCGATTATCTATTTCCAGCCATTAGCGAAGCTTGGAGAATGGAAAAAATGTCTATTGATAGTACATTCGCGGGCAAACGGTTCAGGCTAGCCGGTGATGGACAGTGCGACAGCCCAGGATTTTCAGCCAAGTACTGCACCTACCACTTTCAGGACATGGAAAGTAAGAATTTTGTGAGTTCGGTGGTCGTGCAGGTGTCACAAAGTACATCCTCAGTGGCCATGGAGAAAGTTGGCTTTGTAGCATCATTGCAAGAACTACAATCGCGGGGAATGGTGATCGACCTGATAGCCACGGACAGACACGTTTCAATTGCCAAGACAATGAGAGAACAGTACAAAAATATAAATCACCAATTTGACGTTTGGCATCTTGCAAAAACAATCAATAAAAAATTGTCGGCTGCAGGTAAAAAAAAAGAAACGCAAGGTATTTCACAGTGGTCCAAGTCAATCAGCAACCATCTTTGGTGGAGCTCAAAAACATGTGGAGGGTCGTTGGAAATCCTACTGGAAAAATGGCGGTCAGTAATGCCACACTGTACAAACGTTCACCGATGGAACACGAACCAACATTTCCACAATTGTGAACATGGCCATTTGTCCACAGAGGAGGCACGGAAGAAGAAGTGGTTGATTCCTTCATCACCCACTCACAAAGCCATTGAAAAGATTGTATTTGATAAAACTATAACAAAAGCTTTGAGGGGACTCACGGAATTCTGCCACACAGGAGATTTGGAGGTGTTCCACAATATGTGCCTAAAGTACAGGCCAAAACGATTGCATTTTGGCATGGAGGGCATGATAAATCGGACTCTTCTAGCGGTCTTGACACATAACCATAATGTTGGCCGTCAACAAAGTAGGACGACCGGAACTTTAGGGACGCTTCGCTACAATAAGGCCTTCACTAAAAGAAGTAAACAATGGGTGATCAAACCAGTGTTTGAGGATATGCAATATGAGTTTATTGAAAGACTTATTGTTGACGTCCTAGATAGGCACATAAATGGAGTTGTGAACGAACCTGTGCAGGGGACAACTGCATTGCCACCCAACATTGCCTGTGTTCCATGTCCACCTAAAGAAGAGCTCATTGAGAAATACACATCAAGGTTTAAATGATTGTAATTTGATTGTCTGTTCTCTCGAGTCTCCTCATGTTGCAGGCCCATTGAATATGTGTATCTATGTATTGTGTAAATAAAAGTGATTGCTCAGTGTATATGCAATGTGTCTCTCCACCGTTGCCCCTCCCTTCACTGTGCAGTTGTGCGAAACACCCGGGTGTCACCTGTGACTTTGCTCTGGAGTCTCCTCATGTCGCAGGCCCATTGAATATGTGTAGCTATGTATTGTGTAAATAAAAGTGATTGCTCAGTGTACATGAAATGTGTCTCTCCAACCTTGTTCATTTGCTTATTAAATTAAACCAAACAGTAATATAAATCATTTTTCAAAAAATATAGAATGTCTCCGTATTTATGGTTCTGTTGGGCTGCAAAGCACGCAGACAAAATGCAAAGATGGAGTGTAAATTTCAAGTCCTGTGAGATGGCCTTAAACTGAATGTAGCTAACTAGGAATGTGTACTCGTTCAAAGTGAAGGTCAGCTGCTTTGATTTTTTCTCGGGTGCCAGAATGGCCCACGACTCAGTATAAGGTTCTATTGTTATTTGACCTTGACAGGCCGGGACCACGTAAGAAATGATAATGAATATAATTTCAGAAACGAAAGCCATTTCATGTTCGTTCATAAGAAGAAATAACGTCGGCATAGAAGGAGTGGTATTTCGGGGCTGCCCTACGCACAGACACAATGGAAAATGCAAATATAATGTAAGTAACTCTTTAGATGAGTTTATACCGAAATTTAATTACTATACAGTAGCTTACCGCGCACTAGAACCGTCTCCTTTTACGGAAGCACCTCAAAACCTACCTCTTTGCTTCTGCTTTCTCTCCCCCTCTCCCCTGCTACAACTGGTCCACTGTCTGCGATCTCGGTCCTGGGCCCTTCCACTCTCCACCTGCACTCCCTGTCAACCCCTGCACTGGGGGACTCTCTCAGTATCCTACAGCCCCCCCTTGACGTATAAAACCCAGTTGCACTGTCCTAGCTATGAAATAATTTCCCGACCTAATATATAAAATGAATAATTTTAATAAAGATCTGATGGTGAGACTAATTTCATTTTTTATGTTTTTCAAACAGGTACTTCATCCATTACTGTCTGTGTCACGAGTACCAGACACCGGCGGATGGGTTCTATAATCGCCAATTGCTTATCCGCGTGAACAACGTTAGCACCCTGACCATTTTGTGGGACGATCGCCAAGTACAAGTATGCCCTTACGCGGTACTAACGGCTAGATGCAACATACAGACCATTGTGGTGGCCTAGTGCCTCGTTGTTGGAACAGCCATGCGATTATCAGTGCGACCGAAGAGCTTATTTTATCGTAAACCAACACCCTGTGTACTGCACACGAACATCGCTTGCCTCAAGACGAACTATTTTGGATCGAGAGCAAAGAAAAATGCAAATCGCTGAATATTCTCTAAACATTGGATGTCAAATAAATGTACTTTGCCAAATGTACAATCTTGCAGTTTGCTTTTAAACCACAGTTTCATATTCCGAATTGTGGCGCTGTATTGTGAGATGATCTAAGACCCTGTGTACAGCAAAGGAACATCGCGTGCCTCAAAACGAACTTTTTGGAACGTGAGCAAATAAAAATGAAAATCGCTGAATATTCTCTAAACATTTGATGTCAAATAAATGTACTTTACCAAATTTACAATCTTGCGGTTTGATTTAAAAGTACAGTTTCATATTCCGAATTGTGGCGCGCTGTGTTGTGAGCTAATCTGTGTTGATTTCCGGGTTCTGTGTAGAGTCGCGTAGAAGACGCCTGGGCGCCTTTGCCTACGCAGCACAGTCACGTCACGGATAGAGGCGGGGAATATGAATGTTTTGATAAAGTCTGTTTCAGGGGCGGGGGATTTGATTTAGTGCCGCAAAAGCAGGTGAGCCAGGTCGATGGGGGGAAATGATAGGATTATCATAAAATGGCGGCTGATTTCGAGTGCGTTAATGGACGAAAAGTCGGGTAAGGTCCATAGGAAAGTTTTCTACGATCTACCGATTTATGCTTAAAAACACATGGCCGAACCGTAGGGACAATAAAAAAATAGTCCCGGAACTATCCTTTAAGACTAGGAGGAAACAGTTACTTAGTGGGGAACATATAAAGGCGGTGCTAAAAGGGGAGCAGGGGTGCAACAGGGTGGGCTCTAGAAGTGGGATACTGGACTGCATGGGTTTGGGGACATGCATTTGATGGGATGTGATCAAAGTGCTACTTGAAAGGGAAATTCTAGCAGTGTTTCTCTGAATGGCATGAGGGTCTGGTGAGTTTGATGTTGATGGGCATCAAATTTCAAAGTCTAGGGTATGTTATGTTACAAAGTTATAATGATGCACCAAATTACTGTTTTAGTGCTGTTAGAGTGCCTAGGCGTATGTGTAAAGTGGTGTACTGTTTCCCAGCAACACATTGTATTACACTTTGAGGGCTATGGCTGTATATTTAACATATTGATTGTAGCTAGCTTGACCTCACTTTGTGGTATTAGTAATTGCATTTAGGAAATGTTATTGTGTCACTTATTCTTCAGTTTAATTTCTCTTTTAAATTCACTGGGGGGTATTGCTGTGTCCACATGACCTTGGTAGGAGTTACTTTGTACAGAAGCCCTCTAAGCAGTTTTCCGTTAATTTTAAAAACAGTACTATTAAACAGACACTCATTAGCGCGTCATGCTACTGAACTGTCTGATTGTATGCTTGAGTCGAAGACTGATCTTATTGACATCACAGAAACCTGGCTCCAGGAGGCAGCAGTACATGCTACTCAGATTGCTACCCCTGCAGGCCATACTATCTTACATCCTGATCATGTTGGACCGAGAGGAGGTGGTGTGGCATTGACATTGATTTACAAAGAACATCTGAAGATATTTAAGTCAGATACTCAAGAACTGGATCACAGTGAATCTATGCTAGTCAATTTGACCCTCAAACCCATGACCACACTTAGATTCTCAATCACAGCTGGCCTTTCTTAATTGTGGGGTACCACAGGGCTCATGCCTCTCATTGTTACTGTTTAATGTTTACTCCAGGCCACTATGTGATCTTTTGTATGGTCTGGGTGCACAGTTTGCTAATTATGCAAACGATACCCAGATCATCCTGGAGCTGTCTGGGTCATCTACTCAGGACTTGTATAGGCTGAGTGAGGTTTTTGGTGCCATTTACAGTCATGTATGGCACTGAACTCCCTTGCCCTAAATGATAAACTGAGATTGTTATTCTTGGAAACAGTGCTAGATTTAAAACATTGGAACCTCAATATGGAAATTTCACAATATCAGGTACAAATATCCATGTCTCCGAATTTGTGAAAACACTGGGCGTGTACTGAGACTCCCAGTTGACGTTTAGGAAACATGTATCTCATTTAAGCTCCTCTTGCTCCTACATGACACACTTGTTGGAAATGTGGCCCTATCTTTAGGAAAAGAACAGGACTTTGATTGCAGCAGCCACTAAAACACAACATTGGACTATTGTAACAGCCTCCTAGTAGGTACCACTCAAGCAAACATTAAAAAGCTACAAGTCACCAAAAATGGAGACGTTTGTGCAGTCCGTGGGGTAGATGGACAGTCCCACATATTCATGGCTCGTCTGAAAATGCAATTGGCTTCCAATCAACCAGAGAATACAATTCAGGGCATCCAGTATGGTATATACATGCCTGGCTGGTGATGCCCCCTCAGATGTTATTTATTTTATTTATTTATCTGCATTTATAAAGCGCTCACACTGCCCGGGGGCATCGGGGCTCTGTTACCGGAATATGTCTTAGTTGCGTATTTATAATGCGCTTAATACCAAGAGGTTTCTAAGTGCGGACCCTGGGATTGAACCACCATAATCCAGCCTTTGCTACCTTTCTTTACCCAAGCTGCAGTTAACCTGTCCTGTCATAACAAGGCAGCAGGTGACTCTTAGTTCCAAAAGGGGTGTTTGGTCTTCACCTGCTTAGAGGTTACCAGCTTACATTTGCAAGTCTACTTTGGGTGTGTTGGCCCTTTTTATGAACACACAAGTAGCGTTTGGTACTGTGCGTAGTTTGTAGAGTGCTACTTGTCACATTCTGGCTTCTTCAGATAATTATTTGGTCCTTTTTCGACTTCTGCTACTCTATTCTGGATTGTTCCTGACTTTTGGTGATTTGTTGACCCCATAGGTCTTGACAAACTTCTTTGTTTGTGACTCAGCTTGATTAAAAGTTAATGTATGCTTGTTTTTTGTAGCTACCAATGTTTGTTGGGGTGGACTTTATTAGCTGTTATTTGCAGAAAAATGTAATGAGTTCTTCTTGTAGGTGCTAGTGTGGAGGTGGGTAGACCAGTAAGGATGACATTACTCTGTCCAGGTGGGATAGGAGCCCACTGGTGGATCTGAACTGGTGTGTAATAGGATTCCCTAGCTTTTCTGCAGGAGAGATAGTTCATACCATGCTGACTGAATGTTCTTTGCTATGTGTATTTTGAATGAGAAGTAGATATTTGTTGCAGTGTGTCTGCTGTAGGTTGGCACTTCAAAGGTTCATAGCAGACATCGAGGACTGGGGTTGGGGATGTTAAGTGTTTATTGGTGATGGGTAGGAATTCAATTTTCTTGGAATTAGGTTTACTGGAGGCAGTGAACATTAACATCTGGATCATTGTAAGTCTGGCCATGTGTTTAAGGATGCCTTAGATAACATTGACATTTTGATTAATAGTTGTATAACATTTCTTTGTTAGCATATGCAGTTGTTGTGGAAGTTGGGGAATGTTCCCAGGGGTTTGAATTTGATATTAACAATCATGGGGAAGAGAGTGGAATCTTGTGGGACTCCACAGGTCATGGGTGGCGGTGGTGTTCTGGATATGTCCATCTGGACATCTGATGGTTGTCTACTAGATATGAGAAGAAGCAGTGGAGAGCATTCTCCGCAACTAACACAGGGTTGCACAATATGTTGATGATGGCTTGTTGGCCTACTGTGCCCAAGGTTACAATGAAATCAAGAAGTGCCAGGAATCAGGGGGTGTTTGTCATGGAGGATTTAGAGAACACCATGCACCACTTGGATGCTGGTTGGTTGTGACTGTGCTGCACCAGAGACTGAAACATGATTGACAGCACTGTAAGTTACTGTTGATGTTAATGTGTGCTCCACATTGAGTTGCTACAGCTCTTTCAAAGACCCTGCCTTAGAAAGTTAGGTTTGTAAGTGGGCAGTATTTGCTAAGGACATTGGTGTCCAGGGTAGGTTTTCTGTTTAGTGGGGGGATTTGTCCAGTTTTAAATGTTCTGGTAAAACTTCACTGACTGAGAGATGCACTGTTGATTGCCAAAATGGGGTTGGGAGATTTCCAGTGGTGGGTCTTGTAGATGAAGACTATAAATATATCATCTGAGTAGGTTTTGCTTTAAGGTATGGTTCTCTCTAGGCTGTTCAAATGCAGTTCATGCTGTTATTGTGTGTGGTGGATAAATTGGAAAATTGTATGCTTTAGTGTGAGCATCAATGTTTTGGTAGCTCTTAGCTGATCTCATCGGCAATGATGATTCCTCGAGGGAGTATGGTATGGGGAATTCCTGGAAGTAGTTTGTGAGCTATTTTACTGTATTGAAGGGAGACATGGTTTTGCCATCTTCTTCAGTTTTCATGTTCCGGTAATAGGAGGCTATGATAATTATTTTTATACAGTAAATCGTGATTCCTTGAAGTAGATTCCATTCTGTTCTATTTAATGTGGATGTTTAATGTGAACCAAACAACACAGTGTAATCTCCAGACGTTGAATCCTGAGAAAGAGATACAATATCAGGACTAGCTAACAACCAACGTCAGAGAAAAGAACCCTGCCTTAAGGTGTTGTCTGGAGACAGGGATGGCTTTGATCTCAACAATACAAAATACAAAAGTAATCCAAAAAGGAGTGTACACCAGGCAAGAAGCAACACAGTTTTATTCAGAGACCCAGACACAGCTGGGACAGCAATATTCAAACAGAATGTGGAACAGAACTGAAAATCGCGCTTTGCAACGCACAAAAAGATGGCTGCCCAATCTGCCACGCACGTTGTCAGTGATGGAACAGAGCTCTCACTCCTGGAATATGTCACTGGGCTCCACAACCAGTAAAAATGGAGTACAGAAGGAAAGATGAGTGCTTTGCTAAGTGAAGCCCACAATCTTGCTTTAAATCCCTTTATCTTTGTTGCTGAAACTTCAGAAACCCAGTACAGAACACCCTCAAACATCCAAAATTCTTGCTGGGTGCTACAATTCACTTAGTTAAAGAAATCATTGTGAACTTACAAGGTCCTGAAAAGCTGAAAGCATAAAGAGATTTCCACAGAAAAAATGTCCTGTCTGTGGATCTGTCAAAAATCTCTGGGTGCAGTACCCTGGGCCACCTGAATGACAGTTGTCAGCAGCCTGCCTGATTAAACTTTAACATGTATAAACTGAAATCAAATGTTTGCAATCTAAGAGGCCTGTTACTGATAGTAACCCATCTGGTAATTGTTTTGATCCCCGGGTTTAAAATCTTGAATGAGAATTTTAGCTGTGATTTGATACAACAAGTTTGTTTTAAACTAAGGAAAAATTCAACAGAATTAACAGTTAAATTAAACCTGGCTGAAGCTACCAAACTGGAATAACAGGTTTTCCCACAGAAGGAAGGTCTTTCCCCCCAGCAGGAAATCACACAAAAGCTCTAATTATGGGGTAGGAAAGAACCTGGGCTCTAGAGACAGGAGGAACAGTGATAAGCTGCAACTAAGGAAATGCGTAGTGTGAGGGCAGTCGTAAATGGGCTCTGCCAGGAGCAAACAGGGAGGAAACTGCTCCTGAACTGCAGGGAGACAAAGAGAGGCGGACCCAAACAACCATCTGTGGCTGAACATTAACAAAGAACACTTCTTTTTAAATACTTATAACTTGCCAGTTAATATTGTGAAAAATATGAAAGTAACTGATTAACCAAATTTTGGCTGCACGTTTCAAGAGGCGGCAAAATTGTGTGACATGTTCTAGAAAGAAATGGCAAGAAATGTGATTTTACACAACATGTATTTCTGCTAGAATTATGAAACTTTATACCCTCATGCCCATGTGAAATGCGCACACCTGTAGAAATGTGCTTATAAATTGGACATTGTGTTCCTAGTGAAAAGGGCACAATTCTGTGAAAAGCGGAGACAAGATCCCACAGCTATGAGGTTTTGAGGAGTACCTGCTATGGAAAATATGTAATCTGTATATGTGATTGTTATAGAGGTTGCACATGTGTAAATATGTATTGTGCCAACAGTAGATTTTGTGTTCCAGGGGATAGGGGTGGATTCTCATCTCATAAAATCACACCATAAAGGTGACACTCTGTATCTCTCCTCCTATCAAGGCAGAGAATAGACTCTGACCCAATCATCTGTCAAAATGGGCAAGCTTAGGCTAAACCAGCCCACACACACCTCCTTTATGACATCTGTTCATAGCATAAATAGACACGGCTCACCACACAAAACACAGACAGATTCACTCACTATCCTGATGCTGGCAGAGCACCCTGCTGCTGAACTCTACATCTTCCTTGCTCCAGACTCCAGAAACTTGGCAAAGCAGAAACCATTGCATAGCTGAACCATTTTCAGCTAGGCCTCAAATTCCAGAACCAGAACCCCACAAACCCAAGGGGAAGCATCATATACAGCCGGGCTGCGCTGTACTGCTTGCCTGCTGAAAATAATTATTATCAGAACAAAGCAGGGCAGATCCAATCCAGTCCTGTGCCATGCTGTGACAAGAGGGCCTTGCAGATCCAGTCCAGTCCTGTGTCGTGCGGTGACCAGAGCGCCTTGCTGATCCTGCCCAGTCCGATGTGCCCAGCCGTCTTTCCTAAACCAGATCCTATCCCCTGACCAGAATTGACGGTTCCATTTAAAAACATATCCAGTGAGTATCTATAGAAAGAATTATGTCACTTTCATATGTATTTTGCATAGTCAATCCCTATCTTAAACCCATCCTATCTTGTATTCAGAACCTGTATTGTTAGCAGTATTTTTGAATTGTCTGAACTCTCTATCCAAACCAGCTTATCCTTCCTCCACAACTAGTACTGTTAAAACTATCTTTGCGCTGATCTTTTCTCATCTGAAGAAAGCGAGTTTCCTCCGCAGGCAGTCATTCTGATCAAGTGACTGTGTTGCTGTCTGGTATTCGTTTTGTTCATAGTCATCCTCTAGTGTAAGAAAACCTTTTGTCATTTTAAAAGTACATTCCTGTCTTTCCTTCTTGCGCTTATCATGACCTCTACTAAAATGCCCATAACTCCCTCAGTTTTTGTGCTAGAATATCGCACAGTGAAAAGTTTGCCGCAAATTTTCATTTTGGGAAATTTTGACGCATGTAAAACAGCTTTTGATTGCTTCCGACTTGAGTTTTAAGATTTCAAATTGTTTCTTGGTATTAATCATTGCTTGTGTTTGTGTGCAACTATCCAAAACAGCTCCCTTAAGAATTTATAACAATTTCAGAAATTTTGACCACATTTAGTGTTTTTGCCCAGTCCATTCTAAAGATAACTTTAAAAGCCACTCTGACAGCTTGACAGTCAATTCCGTTTTCTCTTGTGTTTGAAAGTTGGAAGTGGGATTAATATTCTGTTGATTTTTGCCATTCCTGAATACCTGCTCTCTCCTCCTATCTCTTTACATTGCCTATTGGGGGGTTGAGGGTGTACAGGGGGAACCTCTAACCACAGTGCTATCTTATCTGAACCACACAAAAGTATTATTTTTGGTGCTGAATTGTTTTGCTCACTACTTACTCCTAGTGTATTAAAGATATTATTAAGTGTTACATCACCCCATTGGTGATTGTTGTGTACATATTAAAACATATTGTGATAACATTTTAAATACTTAATAAATATTTACCTTTTCAAACCAGCCTGATTCCTGGTTCAGTGTGACCGGGGGGTTCCAGGAAAAGGGTGTGATAAGAGTGGTATATCGTTCAGAAAAAAGAACTTTTTAGACAAAAATAAATAAGGATTTCAGTTGTGCACTACATGCTAGGTGTTGACTTGGGTGTATGCCGGATTGAAATCACTTACACTCATCAATGTTCATGTGTGGCACCATGGAATGCTATGTCCTTTCTTACCCACACACTGCAGTCGTTTGCACTTGTTAACTATTTGTCCCCCCTTTTAGGACCGTCAGTTATATATTCTATTATCAGCTTCTTTGTTTCACTCGTTTGGCCCATGTGATCGAATTGCAATTAGTTATATGCATTAACTTCCTCTCCTTCATCCACCCACTGAACAACTACACTTGTTTCCTGGAAAAGACCCCTAGTTTTGCAGAGAGATAGGTCCATTAAGCATCCTTCTTCCTCATATGAAGCAGTTTGGTGCGGAAAAAGCTTGAGGGCTCCTATTATGTGTGGTATCAGTAATCAAGCATAACATGTTCCGTTTGTTCTTTCGCTTCCCAAACATAACATTTGATAATACCAGACATTTCCAGATAATAATAATAATAATAACAATAATAATAATAATAAGATGTTAATTCTTGCCCTTTTTCAGTATCATGAACAACTTCCTCCTCATTTAAAACACTTATTTTGTTTCTCTTCACACTATTATGTAAAGACCCAACATGTTTTTCTTTAAACAAAATACATAATAACCATATTATTCCAATATGAATGCATACTGTCATAAAATATTCCAAAATTTTGAAATAATTTGCTGTTTCTTTATAAAAACAATGTCCTGAAAATGTCCCCCTCCTTCTCCATGTGTTGGTCTTGTGTAAAGTCTTATAGCTGAAAAGAAAGTTAATGAAAGTTGTGTAATGCTTCCCATCACGTTGCGCCCCTCTTCTCCAGGAGTGCTGGTGCTCTTGTCCCTGCTTACGTCACTGATGTGGACCCATCCGAGGCGACCAATGACCTTGACTGCTGTTGGTGTAGCATATGTCACAGTGTGTGCCCAGTGAAGCTTTCGTTCTTCCACTTCCAAACACGGTTTTTGATGAGTACTTTGTTGCCAGGGTATAGAAGCGCTGCTTGTGGAAAGTCCCTTGTTTGTTCATCTCCCCCTCAGTTTGTGTCCTTGAGTTGCTCTGTTGTCCCTTATATATTTAAGGTACTTGGTAAATTCGGTCAGGTACATGTGGAACTCTTCCCCCAAGATGTTAGCAGAAGAGTTAGCGTCAGAAATTGTAAATGCCCGAGATATATGTGCATGCATCCTCCGACCAGTAACAATTTTGTGTGGAGTGAGATGATGTTTTTTTAGTACATCATTCATTCTCTCTGCCACACAGTTTACCTGGGGGTGGTAAATGGTACATAGTTTATGGAAAATTCCTAAAAGTATAGTTATTTCCCCAATCAATTAATTTGAAAAATGTTGACCAATGTCAGAGCAAATTTCATCTGCTTTACCCCACCTTGTAATTACTTCCCTTATTAAGAATTTAGCCGCTGAGCGGGCACCATTATGGGAACAGGGACTAGCCTCCAGCCAACTTTAAAATGGACACACCACAACAAGCATATACCTTTAAGAGGTCCATCTTTATTTATTTATGTATTTATTTATTTTGACTTATATATCGTAACAAAGTCGGAAGCATCTGGGCACCTAACTTAAGGTAGTTGCTTACAGGGGTTGCTTAAGTGGTGGTTACAAAGAATAATTACAGTGGTTACAACATTCTTACATATTGATAGCTTAATATATATTACAATAGTGGTTGCAACATGCAAAGTGCTTATAAGGCAAGTAAGTAGTGTTAATGAGGTTAAATGGCTAGAATGGCATTTAGGCAACACAAGGCTACCGGTCAAATCAGGTGAGTTACAGGCCTTGATGGGGCATGTGGGCAGCCTGGCTAGCATTTAGAATCAGGTATATTACAGACATAGAATCAAGTAGAATATGAGCGGGTATGCAGACTGGCAGAAACACACCTCATGTTACAGGGGCTGCATCAGTTGTGCCAATGTTGTAGGGTGAGCAGGGCACAGGCAGGCATGCAGGCGGAATCACCCCTTTGAGTTACATGTTCTACGACAGCCTAGCAAACATCATAGGGAAAAATCACGGTACACGCATCAATGCAGCAGACAGACTGGCAGAAACACGCCTCATGATGCAGGGGCTGCAACAGTCATGCGGACATCATGCAGCAGCGGTTGGTTGGAGTATTGCAGTGATGTTCAATAAGCATGTTAACCAAGAATTAAAAGTTTAACCTTTAGTAAAAGTACACTGTGCAAGTGAAGAGGCTTTATGAACAGATTAAGACATCGTCTGAGTCCGAGATTTTGGTGGACAACGAAGTACAAAACAATTTGGTAGTGCACATTTTTACAGGTGTGCTAGAGACATGGTCAGGAGACATTGGTGGACACCCCAAACAGAACGCAAGATTCCCCTGGGTATAGGCCAGGCAATCTCAAATACAGGACCAGGTGTTGAGGGTGGACTTTCGGTCATTGGTTTGGTATTGTGAGACCAAACAGGCAAATTTAGTGTGCGAAAATGCAGCCTAGTGTACCAGCAATGAAGAGTGACTAGGTGGGTGCAGATTATGATCAGATGTCTGTGAGTAGCGGGGAACTAATATAGGGTGCCGATTCTTTGCAGTATAATAGAGCTCATTGTGAAAGCGACGGCGTCGTGGGGAGCATGACAATCAGAGGCATCTTTGCAGTTAGGGCATATAGGATGGTATAGTGCGAGGGGGCAGATGCAATAATCAGGATGGGGTGCACAACACAAGTGTCAAGGGCAGGTAGGGAGGTGTCCGTAGAGGCATGTCAGCCGACTAGTGATAGAGTAGTAAGGGGGTTGAGACAGCTCTTATCTTTGGAGTGAACCAGATGCAAGGTTGAGGTATCGAGGGCCACACAGCAGGTTACACAGGTACGATTTGTGCAAGAAGGCACCCTGGTGTAGGGCAGCCATGGGCAGACAGAGAGAGACAGGGGCCATCATTTGCTGCGGGCGAAGGCCAATCCGAATGCTGCATCTTGGGGAGTGCCTCTGCAGGCAGTTTCACAAGGGCCAGGCCGGGATGAAAAGGTGTCGGCCATCTTTGTAGTGGTTTCAAGCCACTACAGTCCAATGTAGATAGTGGGATAAGCAAGCATTGCGCCCTGATGGTCAGACATCTACAGGGGAGAGACAGGGGCCTTAAACCTGGGCCTTTGACCAGGGTCCGGCTTTGCCTCATGGCTCAGCCGGGTCCCATCATTTACCAGGCGAAGGCCAATCCAGATGCTGCATCTTGGGGAGTGCCTATCCAGGCAGTTTCACAAAGGCCAGGCTGAGATGAAAAGGTGGCAGCCATCTTCTTAGTGGTTTCAATCCACTACAGTCCAATGTAGATAGTGGGATAAGCAAGCATTGGGCCCTGATGGTGAGGGGCACAATCTTCTTGCTCAGACATCAGCAGGGACAGACATGGGCCTTAAACCTCAGTCTTTGACCAGGTCCCGTCATTTTCTGTGGGCGAAGCCCAATCCGGATGCTGCATCTTGGGGAGTGCCTCTCCAGGCAGTTTCACAAGGGCTAGGCCAGCCGGCATATGTCTTGCATATCGACATAGACTATATGCAAGTGCCTCTCTAGAATTTCTGGTATGTCATACAATTCTTGACAAATTCGGTCACATATTCAGATAACTTTGGCCAAACCAATCTTCACTTATCCCAGCTGCCACCTGCTCTTTTGAGGCATGGGCAGTGCGGTGAAGCTGTTCCAGAGCCACGTTCAATAACTTTTTTGCCATTACCACCTTGCCAGTGCTGTCTAGTTGCCAGATCAAATCTATTGGTAACAGAGAGCACTCCCTATTCCTCTAAAGCTCTTTTTCACCCTCTGGTGCTTCTCCCTGTAATTCTACTTTCTGTACTATTGGCATCACGTTGAAGCCCTCTGGCAGTTCTGTTTGTTCTTCATCTGCTTTGATCAATGCTATTAGTGACACTTTTTCCTTCTCACCAGGGAACAGCAAATATGCTGCTTATTTTGCTGCCATGCCTGCTCTTTAATCACCCTATGATATAAAATCTTGCCCTCCAGTGTGAGCTTTGCACTTTATTATTGCCAATTCTACTGGAGGTGGTAACATTTCCAACTATTTAATTAGTAGTGCTGCATGCTGTGCTGGTGTGCCTATATATTTACTGCATGTCCTTCTGACATGTTCAGTGCCTCAATTAATGTAACTAATTCAGTTAATTGTGCAGAGTAGTGTGCTGGAAGCCATTTTGGGGAGGAAAAAATCTCCCCTTCCTCGTGTATTTGAATTTGTGCCCTACTAATGCAGAACCAGTATGGCTCTTCCCTGAATTTGGGTCAATACTTCAATGAAAATTATGTCCCCACCTTCAATCACTTCCTCCTTTACCATGGGGTTCCCTTCATATCTGTCCATGCATGCCACAGTCATGTGTATAGTCTCCTTCCTCTATTGGTTCTGCAATTCATTCTGCTGAGTTAACTGCCCTGCATCTGACAATTTTGATTGCAGGATTTGTCAATATGATTTCATACCCTGATGCTCTTTGAGTTGTCAAAGTTGATTTGTACCTTTCTAATATTGCAAACAATACATGTTCCACATACTAAACTACTGGAGATCCCATTATTATTGTTGATGCGTTTTCAATTGCAAATACAGTAGCAGAAAGTGCCTGCTCACAAGGAATGTTTCCTTGCATTACCATGTCCAATGCCCCACTGTAATATGCCAGCCATTCTTTCCCTGCCTCTTCTTCTGTGTCAATACGTCAGTCATTACTTTACCACCCTGAGTGAGCGAACAAATGAAACCTCTCTTTGTGATTGGGTGTCGCTAACACTGGTGCATGTGCCAACTCATTCTTGAGTTCAGCAAAATTCTTGTTCATTTCAGCTGTCCATTTTATCTTACTCTTGTTTTCCGAGCCTTCTTAAATACTTGAATTAGGGGTCTAGTGTAGGTAGATCATAAAAAAAAACACATGCTACAATAATTGCATAAGATCAAAAACTGTTGCATTTATTTCACTGTAGTTGACTGGGGTGTTTTATGTATTGCTTTAACCCTTTCTGCTGTTATTTTTCTCCCAGCCGCTGATACAATCTGCCACAAGTAAACCACTTCTGTTTGACATTACTGGAATTTTTCTCTATCCACTTTGTACCCCTTGTCAGCCAATAATGTTAATAGTATTTTCGAATCCTGCCTTCACTCATCTTCTGTCGTGCTGCAATTTAAACGATCATCCACATTTTGAATTATTATACTTGCTACCTGCAAGTTACTCAAATTAATTTGTTTTACTCTGCTAAATATGCTGGATCCCTCACAGTACCCTTGAGGCATTCTTGTGTGTTTGAATCTGGTCCCACAATACGTAAATGCAGTAAGATACCTTGAGTCTGGGTGCAGGGCAATAGAAAAGAAAGCATTCTTCAAATCCACTACTGTAAAGTAGCACGCCACTGCTGGGAGGCTGCAGAAAATTGTTGCTGGATTTGGAACCATTGCAAATTCTGCTTCGATCATCTGGGTGAAGAAGGCAAAGATCCTGTATGAAATGCCACATCCCTCCTTTTGATTTCTTAATTGGATATATGGTCCTGTTGCATGGTGATGGTACCTTGCTGCCATGAGGCATGCCGTATCTCATATATGCCCTCATCTGTTTCTTGTGAGAGGGGGTATTGCTTCACTCGTGGCAGTAGTGCTCCCTCTTTAATTTTGATGCTAACTGCCCCTGCCGCTTTAGTATTCCCACATCGTGGGGTCCTGTGATCCATAATGTCTTTGACACTTTTTCAAAATCTTCCTTCATGTACTTTCTCTGTTCACTAATTATGTCATCTGTCGTATTGCTCTTTCTTTTATTTTAACTGGACATGGTATGTGTAATCCAAAAACCACCTCTCCCTCCTCCGCCTAACCTTTTGTAGCAAACAACTTGTTTTCTGTAACTCCTGTCAGTGTTAGTGTGGGATATATGAACAATATTGATCGCCACTCCATGTTATCATCATCTGTGGCAACCAATACAATCATGTCTTTTCTCACTACCACTTCTTCCAGGTATAGCAGTGTGTGTACCTCTGGTGTGATAGTCGAGG
Source organism: Ambystoma mexicanum (assembly GCF_040938575.1). Lineage (NCBI taxonomy): Eukaryota > Metazoa > Chordata > Amphibia > Caudata > Ambystomatidae > Ambystoma > Ambystoma mexicanum. The sequence goes on along the minus strand of NC_090927.1, from coordinate 632,346,300 downwards.
AGCATTGCGTCTGAGTATAAATTAATTTGACAGTCAAACAACCTTTCCCTGTATTCCTGGGACCCATCCTAGCAGTTCCTAGACCCCATACAAAAACATCTGTGTGTGTGAGTATGCCTCTCAGTGTGCTGGGTGCATAGTATGCCTGTATCAATACTGCCACCCTAATCGGGTTCATTCCAGGGGTGCTGTATACCATGCCTTTCTCTGAAAATGAAATTGTGGCATTTAGTATGCTTAGCAAGTCTCTTCCCAAGATGTTAATGGGTGTGTCTTTTGAATATAATGGTGGTGCTACAATGTGCTGCAGCTCTATTGGCAGTGGTAAATATTTTGCGAGAGGAACTGTTTGGATAGTCCCCAAAAAGCCTTGTGTGTCCACTTTTTTTTTTTTTTTTTATATTTGATTTAGCTGTAAAAAACAGCCTTTCCAAAAAAGAAAACCAAACCATACAATAAAAAAAAATATATGATAAATGTTGAAACGTTGCACAAGGTAAGACATCACAAGGAAATCAATCATTACCTATAAATTTGTTACATTCTTAGATTAAAAATTGCAACATTAACCTTGTTGAGTATTAAAATTTCATTTGATTTTTGTCTGCCTATGTACATACTACTTGTAGTTATCATACTAAATTCTGCATGTTAGGTGATCTCTACCATATTTCACCTTATCCGTTATCATCTCATGATCTCATCCATGAATTTGTTAGATATCTGAAAATATGTTTTCGACCATCATTCCCTACCCAATTACACATTTTCCAGCATACGTGTTAGTACCATCTTTCAGTTTTAGTGCCTCGACAAACATTAATATAGCTAAGTTTATTTTGACCCATTGGCTATGATATAATTTATCCCATAGCACATCATGGTCAATAATAACCTGATTTTCAAACAAATGTTTAAAGAAAGTACATCTCTTTCCAATAAGTACAGGACATACAGCAATTAGATGTTTTAAAGACTCAACTTGTCCCGACTCCTTACAAAATCTGCAATCCCCGTTAGTAGTCAACTTTCGCATAAATCGTACTTCATTTGAAGGAAAAACATTCAATCTTATTCTCAGATAGTTGAATCTGCTTTTAGGATTGGGAAATTTAATGAGGTATTGCTCTATTTTATGTACTTCTTTCACAGCAAAAGGATGACATGTGAAAGTTTTTAATTTGGTAATTTGGTTTCTAGTCTCAATCCAATCCCACATCCATAGTTTTTTCTTTGCTCTTTCTGGATTATTTACCAATAGCTCATCATCAATACCTGCCTCTGTCATAGCCAAGAGGCACCACTTGCGCCACTTGGCGGTATTGATATTATCAGTATTCAGCATGTGTTTTCCCATCAAGTACATCACACCATCCTTTTCAGAGGCCATCACATACTTACGATACAGACTCATTACTCTCCAGAGATAGATTGCATTTAATGAAACCAGTCCCAATTCATGTCTTATCAGACACACTGAAACTGAGGTAGGAAGGCCACATATCGACTTCCAGAATTCGCCTTCCATTTTAACCCATATAGATTTTTTTATAACTGCTTTTGTTTCTGATGCGTAGGTCACTATGGGTACAACTTTTTGTTTATAAAAAATTACAGCAGGCATCAAGGAAAATTTGCCATATTTGGCTTGTATTATCTTAGATTGATTTATTCCCGTTTTAAGTTTTTCTTTCAACACTCTGTAATATGGATTATCAGCTGCTTCATTATTAAATTGGATGCCTAGATATTTATACTCTGCAACTATTTCTAACTCTATGTTTTGTATTGCCCATCGATATTTTCCCTGGGGGGTTTTTCTCTTGAAGCTTTGTATCATGATTTTACATTTCTTTTGATTTATTGTTAATAAGTTTGCGTCTACGTATCTGCTCAAGGAATCAAGAAGGTTGTGCAATCCCACAGGGGTTTTGGCCAAAAGTACCAAATCATCCGCATAGAATAACCAAGGTATTGGATGATCACCAATTCGCGGAGCATCAGCTCTGCAGTTCAAAAATTCATGCCGGAGGGCTGCCATAAAAAAGTTAAAAAGGGTACTGGCCAAAATACAGCCCTGCTTGAGACCCCTGTAAGTCGGAATGGGGTTGGATAAAGTTCCATCTGAGGCCAATCTGATTTGCACCGTGGTGTTAGTGTGTAATTCTTTAATCCAAAATACTATATATTCAGGACAATTGGCCTCACACAGTTTTTTCACCAATAATTTCCTACACACAGAATCAAAAGCCGCTTGGAAGTCAATGAAGGCCAGATAGATGGATTGACCTTTTATCTGTTCTTGTTTTTTTATGACTTCTAGTATGTGTAGGTTAATTGCTGTTCCCATACCCGGCCTAAATCCCGTTTGATGTGGATCTCTCAATTGTACCTCATTCAGCCATACATTCAGGTCTCTCAACAGCAACCTTGCAAACATTTTGCTTGGAATATCCAATAAGGAAATAGGCCTGTAATTGGCAGGTTTTTCATGATCCCCTTTTTTATAAATAGGTATGGTTATTGCTTTTTTCCAAGAGCAAGGTAGAATTTGCGTTCTTATTATTTTGAGGAAGATGGTTAGAAAAATTTTCGCCCAGGCCCTAGGATGTTGCTTTATCATAAAGTTCGACAAACCATCTGGCCCTGGCGCACGAGAGATTGACAGTTTAGAGATCTGAAACAGTATGTCATCGATGTCAAAGGAGAGGTCCTTAACTCGAGACTTTACAGGTCCCGCGATTTCCCCTTTTAAATTTGTGTCCGCATATAGAGTTTTATAGAAGGATGCCCATACTTCCTGAGGTATGGGATTTAATTGATGAATAAATTGCTGTTTACACTGTTTATAATTCAATAGGGACCATATTCTAGATGAGTTCTTAGATTTTAATTTGTCTACCATGTTTTCTGCATCCTGCTGATATAAAATCGCATGTTTCGATCTCAGCCAGTTTTTATATTTACATTTTAAAGATCTGAGTATATTACTCCTATCACAGTGATTTGAGTTCATCACGTGCCTTCTATCTTTTCTATATTGGGCCTTTCGAATTGCAACTTCATTATCATATGTGTCCATGAACTTGATGCCATTTGTTTTTGAATTATTTCTTTTGACAGCAAAAATTTGCATTACTTCCACATATGACTGAGTGTCAATTTGACATGTCTTCACTCTCTTCAACTCATTTGTAATCAAGTTATAATTTAGCATGTCTAAGGATTTTGGACACCATTTGAATCTATTCATCCCATAATTCAAGGACATATTCGTTGCCAAGGATTTTTCCTGGTGTTTCTCAAAAATGGACCATGACCAACTCATGCATTGAATATCGTGATCACTAACGTGTTGGGGGAAAATAGAGAAATTTGTTATACTCTTGAACAATTGCTAATCTACAAATGTATAATCGATCATAGCTGACTGCTCACCCCGGTGCCAGGTGATGTGTTGGGGAATATCCCCCCTTATGGCACCGTTTAGTTTACATAAGAGACGTTCTTCCATTAATGCATTCCATTTTTGGGCAGCTGTGGATATGCATTTCCCCCCCCTCACATGGCATGTTATGTTAAGATCTCCCGTTATAATAACATGATCACAAGTAGGATCTAAATAGATTACATTCAAAAGATTCTCAAGGGCAGTAAAAAATTTGTGATCAGTGATGGCTGCATGATTCCAGTAAATGTTTATCAAACCTATAACCTTGGTGTCAATTATTATCCTCACCAACTGCAAAAAGCTATTAGGGGAAACCCATGCTTCTAGTTGAGTGTACGGAGTGGTTTTTATGGCTACCATTAGACCGGCCATGGGTCTACCCTTGGCAGGCACAATTGCTGGAATCAGGGTTATAATGTGATTATCCCAAATTGGCGCACATTCTAGCCATATCTCTTGGAAAGCCTTGTGTGTCCAATTTCATGTTGAATAATGGGAAACCCCCTTCTTTTATGCAGGATCCAGTGCTATATTATCTATTAGAAAGTAGAAGTCCCTCTGCCCTATTTGAGCTGCTACCTTTGGCTCCTCTTCTGGTTCTTCAGATACTGCTAGGACAGGACACACTTGTATTTCCACTGGGCACCCCGATTGAGAAAATGTGATGTTCGAGGATGTGAAAGGATTTCCACCCACCACTGTGACTCCGGTAAACTGGGGAATGTCATTCTGTCCCAATATTGTCACCCTTTCTTGTGTGGGTGTCTGTGCTGGTGCCTGCAGTATACATATGCAACCCTACGAACCAACTGCCATTCCCCCTGTGTTGGTGATTCCTGTGCTGGTACTGGCTGCACTTGCATTTGTTTTTGCGGCACTGTTTATGCCACAGTTTGTGTGTATGTCTTTACGTTCTGGTGCTGCAGCTGTACCGCTCCTTGCTCTTCTGCGTGTTGAAGGAATGGGCATGTTTGAGTGAAGTGACCAAAATTCCTGCAAACAAAGCACAGTCTGCAAGTTCTCCAAGATGTCGACAGCTCTCTCACTGTTAAAAGCCAGATGAATATACTCCAGGATAATCAAGAGGGCAGAAGCAGTATCCTGACTCCAGCAGAAGCCCGCCTGCAAAGGATAGAGGAGATTATGCTGCTCCATGAAAAGTTGTGAATTGGATGTGGAAGCAGTTTGCAAGATATTAGCTGGAATGCAAAAGAGCAAAATTAGCCATTAGGTAGCTTGAGCCATTTGGTACAGGAAGGGTTCCCATACATACAAAGAGTGCTAGATCAGACTCTGTTAACTATTGACCGATCGCCATATTGGATGGTGATAGCAAGGGGATTTGCATCCATCTTACTTCATCACCGTGAGCTATGGGCAAGTGAAATCGGGAGAATCGACAAATGACAGATTGGGTTCAGGAGATATATGGGCACATCCTTGAACAGTCTCATGTTAAAGTGCATACAACATCTAGCTTGGGAGGGGAAGTATGATTCCATCTATATTGCATCCACATTCCTTACGGCTGCCTTTGATGCCGTGCACCGCAATATGCTGTGGTCTAAACTTAGTATGTGGGGAATCCCACCCAAACGGTCTGTTAAGAATGATATTCGGTCTTTATGAGAACTCTAACATCCAAGCCTGATGAAATTGCAATGAGTTATTGTCTTGTAATATCCCAACTTTTCGTGGGGTAACGCAGGGTTGCTTATTAGCTCTGTGCCTGTTTAATCTCAGCATGACAAAGATAGGTGATTACTTGGAGACAGTAGCCTTTGTAATGCCCAAGTTGCCCAACATGAGGCCGCACTGGATGGCTTACATCTTCATAAAAGATACCAAACAATGGCTTATCTCCAAAGACACATAGCTTCAAACCCCTAACCCCATGTACGCATAGAGACACTTTATCTGATTACCCTATATGTATATCTCTCATCAGTTATGCTGTATTTCCTATGCACCAGAAAAGTATTCTTATATTTGGCTGTACTTTTGATGCGTCTCTACCTGTTTACATCGCCCTTCCTATTTTGTGCATTTCTCATGTTCATACCCTGCCCAGCTCTTAGTTGTGTATCATTATGTATGTAACATGCTTCTTTTTTATGTAAATATTGTGTGCACTGCTTTTTCTGTAACCATGAATATGAATATTCTTGTAATGCACCCAGATACCTCCGGGTGAGGTTCGCACTATAAATAATAACCAAACAAACCCGGATGACTTTCTAATCTTTGACTGCACCTGATAAGACTACAAAGCCTAATGGATGGCTTTTCCAACTTTGTGGATATACATTCCCTCAAGATTAACTCTGCAAAGACCAAAATAATGCTGTGATCTAAACGGAATAAAGGTACTGTGCTACTTTCCATTGGTGAATTCGGACCAAGTCAGTGGAGATGGTTGATAGCCTCCTGTATCTGTACCTGTTTTTTTAATCACTTCTAAACTATGTAAATCTAAGCCACAGAAGTGGTTGAAATGTCATGCCACGGTTGATGCACGCTATGGCAAACTTTCATTGTTGCCATGTACTTGGTACTACGAGGGGAAAAATTATCCCAAAGATGTTATATGGGATAGAAGTTTATGCCGTATTCATCCTAGAATATGTGCCTACTCTTGAGATGCTGATTTGGAGGAGAGCTCTTCGGATTCCAGGCTGGGCCCCTTTTTATGCAATAAGGTATGAGCTTAGTCTGGTTTCAATGAAAGCCAGAGCGCATTGGAAATGTCTCTCACTCTTCAGGAATATCATGTGTATTGTTGAAGGATCCCTTTTTATAGATTTAAAAGAAACCCTGCTGGAGAAAGGTAGTGGGTTAGTGCAAGAACTCAGTGAGTTTTGTTGTGACCTCCTTATGAGATCTGGTTGTTGGCATTGGTGAACTGATTGAGAACCCAACCAAATTTAAATACTCCCTATAGAATCTTTATTGGATTAACACCATAGAGGGCATGCATAAGTATGTTTTATTGGCTCTACAAGATGACCATAAAATGCTGGGGACATTGGCACTCTACCTAGAAATGTATCCAGATAAGAGTTTGAACCTTGTATTGACCAAAGAGATCTTGGTTAGATGCAGCATATTGCAAGTCGAACAAGCACTGTGCAGATTTTGTAGTGAGAAAGATCAATGTTAAACTCTGAAACATTTGCTGGTATTTTGCCCTGCCGTACAAGGTGCAACACCCAGAAAAATATCTTGGGTTTGTTCACACTGGGTGATAAGGAACTGGTTTGTAAATATTGCCTGCCGGGACATATTAAGTCTACAGTAGTGGCGGTAACCTCCTTTTTGAAATTTTTGAAGCTTGAACATCTGACTGTTCTAACACCTGCTTCAACAGTGGTTACTGGTTCACTTACATCTACATTGCGTGAGTTTGTCCCTGATTATAACTTGTGCAGTGGTGTGGTGGGGTAGAAGTTCTTATCTATTGGTTAGTCTGTTTTCTCTTTGTCTATTTGATGTGAATATGAAAGATACGTTTTTTTAAAGAAGTGTATATAGGAATATTTGTTTTCTTATGTTAACATGATGAAAGGAATAGTTTTTTTTTTCTTGTATCCACTTTTAAGAAATGTATTTTTTATTGTTGGATTTAAGAATGTTAAAGGTTACATTTTGCTTTTGTAGCCATATAACAATAAAACAAAAAAAACCAGGGAGGGTTTTATAGAAATTAACTGACAATTGTCATGTATGGAAAGGTTGGCCCGTGCCAGGAGGAAGTTAGACATTAATTATACATTGCAATGACAGAGACAAAATAAAGTTCAAAATACAATATTTTGATGGCACATGTGTCGAATGGAGAACCTGACTTAAGGTTGAAGTCCCCTCCACCAAACTCCATGCCAAAAGCACAGCGTAGACCTGTGCCCTGCAGAATAAGTAGCCTAATCTGCATCCCCTTATCTCCAATGGCACAGAGCAGGTTCAGGTCACAAGTTACCTCTTGACAGCTGCAGTGGGCTGCATTTATGATGTATGCCTCTTTACCAAAACCACATTACTATGAGTAATACTGTCCTGTTGACACATTTTACTTCAAATACAAGCCGTACCTGAGTTAGGGTATGGTGGACGGTATCTATCATTTTTCAAGCCACCTCAATTTGATATTACACACATGTCAGGTCTGTGAGCCCAGCTCAGCTGAGAAAATGGTATGTGCTCTCTCTGCTCCTTCCAGAAAGACTGCAGCCCTCGGAGTTGCCTCTATTTGATCATTTTAGAGGGCAGTTAACACCCTTGCCAGTGAGACAACAACTCCACAGCAACAGGAATCGAAGGGCATACCATTCCCGAAAGTATTAGACTCAGTGTTCTGCATACTAAAATAGACTTTAGTTCTACTGATAAGGGAAGGGCAGGGTAAGTGAAAACAGGGGGAGTTCCACCATCTTGTTTTATCACACATTCTCTCTTTCTACCTGTCTACTACACTTCCTTTAACACAAAGCACATTGGATGGGATGTGAGAAGGCAAAGTCCTCCTGATCATGGAACAGGAATTGTACCCTTAAAGCAGGCTTGCTGTTATCCAATCATCTGGAGTTGTGTGTCTTTAAAGAAAGGGGTCTGCCACTCCTTTGCACATTCTGTTTGGAGGAAATTCCTAAGAAATAATGTTGTGGACCTCTGTTGGGATAGTTGACTTTGGAGGTAAGATGCAAGTCTGTTCCCTGCCCATTGCCAGGGCATATTGTGGGTGACCTACTGCTGGAACAAGACCTGCATCTCTCTGTTACACTGCTTTCCAGGCCCTCATCAGAGTCAATGAGCCGTGAAAGTGCCCACCAGCCTCCCTTGCTTTGGAAGTCCAAGAACAAGGACTTCATATGTCCCTGGGAACCCCGAGAGGGTGCCACAGCACATGAGAGCCAAAACAGACAGGATTAAACGATTTCACGCCATCAAACCACTGTAAACTGTGATTTGAGACCGTTTGAGCACATGAAACCACTCTGGAGCTTCCTTTAGCACTCATCAAGCTGCTGATATACACGCGCTAAACATTTCACTGCTGCTCCACACTAGAAGAACGTGTTGCCTCAGCTTGAGCTCAAAGCTCTATGTTGCATCTGTCACCTTTGATCCATTGGTTGACCAACCGGCATCTCTGCTTCCAATCTTCATCACCAGTCAAACCGGCCCTGTTGGTCTATCGACCTGTGACCATTAGATGCTGCAGCAAACCATCTGACTTGAACAGGGCATCCAGTCACCAGCATCTTCTTCATCAAAGCAATGGTTTAACCTGCCCTGGTGGCCCGTACCATCCCCCCCTTATTTGAAGAATACCTTTGAATGGCAACATACTTTGTTCAATCCCTGCTCAATATCCGCTATCACTGCCCGTGTAGAAGAACATGCCCACTGTACTCAAGCTACTTCAAACCACATGAACAGTACCTAGGAGTATGGTTCGCCATTGTCAACCTTCCAAGACCAGTGAACGGTAATGTAGCCTGTTAACTGTGCCCTTGCTCCATTTGTGGGCCCAATTAACTGGATAGGTCACCACTCATTCTTTTCACTCCAGCTCACATCCCTTTGACAATCATTGTGGTTAATTACTGTCTTTTCCACCTCTTCTTCATTTCCCAAAGTGCTACATCTTTTATTCTTGATTTGGGGGGATGTATGGGTACAGATACAGACCCCAGTGCAAGGGGTAGCCCAGAGGCAGTGCAGGAGGGCGGCAGGGTGAGCAGGTACCTGGGCCCGCAGACAGAGGGTGGCCAGGTGCACAGTGCTGAGAGAGAAACAAATCAGCAGGGGAGAAGTGGAGCAAAGGCAGAAGCAAAGAGGGAGGTCTTGAGGTGCTTCCAGAACCAGAGATGGTTCTCCTCAAGTTTGAGAGTGGCGGGGAGGCTGTTCCAAAGGGAGGCCCCAGCCAAAGACAGAGATCTACCCCCAGCGTTTTCCTTTGAAAAATGACTGACCCTGAGGGAGTTAGAGGCAGAAGAGGGAGGAATTTACAGAGGGATAGTTGAAGGTATTTTTGAACCAGGCCCCAGAAAGCTTTGAGGACAATGCAGAGGGTTTTAAATGTAATCCTTGAATCCACTGTTAGCCAATGGAGGGATTTCAATGATGAAGAGATACGATCCCAGGGCTTAAGGCCAAGGACAAGTCTCGATGTCCTGTTCTGGATTAATGGTAAAGGGCAGAGGGTGGAGGCAGGTAGGTTTAAAAAGAGGCTATTACAGTAGTCCAACCTAGAGAAAATTAGATATTGGGACACAGTGAGCTGCACCCTGATAGGGGATTCCCTGTATTTTTGACTGTTAGGGAGAATTCTCCAAAATGTCAAATTTCCCTTACCTACTGAGTCCCTAAACAGCTTTGCTGGATTTCTAGGATTTTTTTTCACCTGGTAAGAGTGTGAGCCTTTTTTCCAACTCTTACATGTGTTTTGCTGAGTGTGTTTAGCATTATCGTGTTCATAGACTGTGGAGCCTCACCTATTCCATAGGCATCATAGTTTTACTATGTGTTACACAGCACCTTCAGTGCAGTGACACAGGGTTGTCTTTTTCAGACTTCCAACTCAGACTCCATTTTCTGGGACTGACTACTGTCTCTCAGAACATGTAAAGTTACCATTTACTTTATTAGTCTCTTTAAATTCACAGACCCAGTACAAACTATCTTACATAGAGTTCTGGAAAGGGTTAACAGTTATCCCTTTTTGTCTGTCTCGCATGGAATATTGTTTTGTTCCCTTTTCATTAAGACTTGGCTGGTGGCAGTGGTATCTAGCGGATTTTTCCTACCGCGGTTATTTTAAATAGCCTTGGTATTGTTTTAGGCTATTTTGCAGCCTCAAACTTAAATCCGCTGGACCATATTTGTTTTAATTTGGTTCCGGCTGGGTTTATTCACCATTTCTTTTTGTAAAGGTCTTTCTCGTGTTTTACTCTGTGCGCCAAACCAAGTTTGGTCTCTTTGTTCGCCGACCTTTGGCGGACATCTGCACAGAAGCCCTCCTTAGGCGCCTGAAAGTCTGGGTAGGCAGGATGTGAGGGAGGGGTTTTAGTACCCCTTCCATGAGTTCCCTTGGTAACCCAAGTCGCAATCCTGTTTGATTGGGACAGCCACCCTGCTGTGTGATTGACAGCCAGGCTGTGTGAATGGGGGAAAACTGCATAAAAAGCAGGTCTGAGGGACTGAGAAGGCAGAGTCGCCACTGGATTGAGAGAACCAAAGAGAAGCTGACAGAAGAGGACCTCTACTACGACTGAACCTCCCAGTGAAACCCTGCTGTGGGTCCGAATCTGCAAACTTCGATGATAGGGAAGATCTGCAAGGAATCTTCTCCCCCTGAGCTGGTGGGACCAACCAGTTCCCCAAACTGCAAGCCAGGCCTCCCTCCTCTGGTCCAATTTGCTGTGCACAGCTAAAGTGAACCGGATAGTCAGGAGGACCGAACCCTTCTTGGATTTTAAGGAGCACACCATTTATTTGTTGCTTTGCTCTATTGCTGGTTTCTTCCCTGGGCAGTGCAGGACCCTCTAGTCTTCCTACATCGTGTCATTCCGTCAGTCACTTCAGGAACCGTGAGCCTGCAGGACCTGCCAGGAATGTCTGCCTCAGCTACAGCCTTCTTCTTCATTTAAGGTACTGTTCAAATCCCGTCACTCATTCCACCTGACTGTGGAATAAGTGTTTCAAACCTTTTGCCAATCCGAGGGCTTTATTCTTTAAAGTAACTTTTTGCCTGACCAACTGCGTTCTGAACTCTTGGCAAAGACGTAACCGCAAACTACCCTGAACTGTGTGATCCTCTGCATAGACTTTGGTCCATTGACATTGGCCCAGGGCCCTTGATTTGATTTCCTCACTGTAGTTCCTTTTTCTAGATTGCCCTGCTTACTTACTTGTTGGTGCTGCTCAACTTTTGCCTAATTTTGTCTTTTCCTCCCTTTTAAATTGATGGAGTGCCATTTTGCTCACACTTTATTTTGAGCTTAACTTGTCCAGAATCTATTGGGTGGTGTTTAGTGTATTAAGATTGTGATTTTTTAACTGCTTGATAATAGTGAAATGTGTTATAACTGATGTGTAAATAAATGTATATTCTTTTACTCAGCAACCTTGAGTCAGTGTTTGTTTGAATCATAGTAATAGCTGTCCTTTGTATAACTATTGATACTGCTCACTTTACTCTTGAGATAGGTCTGGCAGCTCAGCCATCGTTACCAATTTACTGTGTAGTACAGGCTTGTACCAAAGGTGATTTTGTACTGTCACTTGTAGTCTTAATTGTGTGTGGTTTTCCCAAAGGGTACTGCATATAATTCTGCCTAACACTGGTGTACAGCGGTGAGGATCAAGTATAGTGATTACACTTAGAGTGCTGCTGTTACCTTGGGTCAACTAACCACAAGGCTAAACATCACTAAAAAGCAATATTAATCATGTCTAATATGGAAAGCTACAGTCAGGAGACACTCCTTAGTTACACTGTAGATTATCTGAAACATCTGTGTAGAGATAGGAATCTCTCTGTAAAAGGCAAAAAGTCAGAATTGATTGAAAGGTTGTTAGAGAAAGAAAGTCTGGGGAGTGGGTCTGCAATACCTATTTCACCAGCAATTATGGAAAATGTTGTGGAGAATGATAATGTATCCGAATTAAACTCATGTTATTAATGAGTTAGATGAGGCAGATGAGTCTCCAAATATAGGCCTCACCGCCCCTCTACCTGCTCAGAAACCTCAACCTTTGTCCACTGGGACCCCATCAGGTTCTACACACAGTCCTGAATTCATTGCACTAGAAAAGAGGAGGCTTGAATTGGAATTTAAACATTTAAATGCTCAAACTGAACAAAATCATCAAGAATTTAGGCTCAGAGAATGGAGTTGAATCATGAACTAGAAATGAAAAAGTCATCTCTTGAGAATGCTTCTCTGTCAGAGTCTTCCAGGTCCTTCAGTCCTATGAGACCCTGTATGCCTAAAGAAATTGTTGGTATGTATGAGGCTAAGCTTGATATTTTGGATTGGTTGGCAATGTTTGAATATAACCATGGGATTCAAACAATTACAGGGAATCAGTTGCTTCCTTGGCTCTTCTCTAGGCTGTCCACTGTTGCATCTGATGTTGTGATGGAGTTGGGGGAGGTGGATAGAATGGATTATGAGTGTGTGAAGCTAGCTTTAATTGCTAGATTTGGGAAGACCCCTTTCCAGTACTTTAAGAGGTTTAGGACCCTCAAAAAGCATGATGGTACCCCTTGGGCTACCTGGGTATGTGAATGTTTGAAAAACTTAGATGGTTGGCTTAAGGGTTACAGAGTAAACACTTTTGAAGGTATGAGTAATTTTGTTATGTTGGAGTCAATTTATGATGCCTGCTCACCTGAGCTCAGACAACACTTGGCTGATTATACGGAGATAGATCCAAAAAAGTTAGCTAAGGCTGCTGACTTGTGGGTTGCCAACAGGGCTACTCATAAGGATTCTGGGGCAACTCAGAAGAAGGATGAGGGAAAGCAGCCAAAGAAAGATAACAAGGAGAATTCAAATACCTCTAAACAGCAACATAAGGGTAAACCGAATCAGGCTAGTGTGCCATCTGGACCCAAACCAGATGGAGGTCAGAACAAACCCCCATTAATCAAAACATTTGGGAAATGTTATGTTTGTGGGTCAACTGACTATGTGAAAGGGGATCCCATATGTAGGGGTAAACCTTCAGTGGTCCACACTGTCTCCTTAGCCTTCTCCCCAGAGGAAGAAGTACCTATGGCAAGTAGAAACTTTCACCTACTGGCTGATGAACCCATGAGAGTCTCAGCTAGTGTTTCTTTAGTGTCCCTGGGCTTATGGGAACAACAGAATTTAGATCTCTATAATTCCATCCCAGATAATACTAAAGAGTATTATAAAGATAGTATTCTTGTAAATGGACAGGAGACTCCTGGCATCAGAGACACTGGAGCCAGCATAACTGTGGTTGATGAATCATTTTTCAAGGTGGAGGATGTTGCCAAGGCACCCAAATGCCTAACCAAGTTAGCTGGAGACCCTGTGCAAATGCTTCCCCAGTTACTAGCTCTCATCCAGGGTAATGATATGACTGTCAAGATACTTGTTAGTGTGCAGAGTGAAGTGCCTGGGAGAGTCCTGTTGGGTAATGACCTACAAACTCTTGGAGTTGTGTCTTGTACCCCCAGGCCTCAAAGTAAGAGGAAACAGGAGCTCCCTAGGCCTGCAAGGGAGAGTACATTGAGAGTCTCTCCAGAGGAGTTGATAGAAGAAACTATAACTCCCACTCCACAGGAGTTGCTCACTGCCATTTCTGGAAAGAAAGAGGCAAAGGGGAAACCCAAGACCTCAAGTAAAAAGACACACATAACCCCTGTACTACCAAATATTGTCTAGTTTTTCTTTCTGCACCTCACCCTGAATGCGGTTACTCCATTCTAACGTGCTATTCGAAGACCAATTCCCATGTGCAAATAACTTTGCCTCTAAATATTGCACTAGATCTGAGAATGTGGTTTCCCTTTGTGACATTCTGAAATTCGTTTTTAGTGGCACACTGCTATTATAAAATGGGTTCCCTTTAATGTGCAAATGGCAGTGTGAGACACGCTTGCCACGCCCAGTAGGTACTCTATGATCACTTTCCCGGCCTGCAACGCACCATAAATATGTTGGGTATTTTGTGCAGATTTGGGGCCTGACGGTATTTTATTACCGCCGAAAAATAATCACTCCTCGTATTCAGATTGGGCCCTGTACAACAATAATACAGTGGACATGCATTATTTCAGCACCCAGGCATGCATATTTGGTATGCGTGGGTGGTAGGCGTGGTTGGTGGTATTTTGGTGAGCATAATTCCCTTGTTTTATTCGTGGCCCCAATGTCCAGAATCCCTAATCTTTGCTTAGATTTTTCGTGTAATCACTAGAGAGACCTCAGACCTACATTTTAGGAATACCACATTTTTCAGTGTTAGTGTGCCACCATGGGCGATCTCACTGACTTATTTACGACAGAGAGCTATATATGGTAATCTTGTGGTAATTTCCACTACCTTATATACGGTAGGGAGCTATGTTCAGAGAGTCTCTCTTCCCATTGGCTCATGTACCTCCAACGAGCTATGCTACAGTCATTCACAACGGTTCATACTGAATCTGACATGCACACATCTGTCTTAAAATGACCATTGCACTGTTTAAAATCTCCCCACATCATCACTGTATTGGTAAATAGGAGACACACCACCCGTCTGCTTTCAAATATTTTTCTGTATTATAAAAGTTGCATTTAAACACGATCTCACTCTTTACAGAAATAACTAAAACAGCACAGTAACAGCTTTGTCTATGACACACTGCAAAGAGAGTGGCGGAGAACAGAACTCAAATTGCAACATTAGCATTTGATTAAGGCATGCACAGGAATCCTACACTGACTGCATATTCGCATACGCACTAAGCTCCCACACTTATGTAATTACCTTATCTGTTCAGTGAAGTTTTCTTTAGCTGTTCTCTTTCTGAGTTTGGCTCCCTTGAAGATTAACCCCAGTAAAAGGATCGCCTGCCTTCTCAAACCGGGGTCATTGCCTGGAATTCTCAGCTTTTGCAGATAGGAATGCTCCAACCAGGAAAAGGTCTTCCTCCCAGCTCTGCCAAATCTTGACTGCCTTTCTCCTTTCTCAAACTTCCCCCAGCAAAAAGCCTGATCACTCCCTCTAGCATGATACTTGCTATGACGCTGCTCCAATCAGAATCAATCACGTCATCTCCTCCTTCTCTACACAATGGCCCATTTTTATAGTAATACTTTGTAACCAACTGATTTCCTGTTCTTTCGAGCCCATTTGCTTCCTGTAATTATGTGGACAGGGCAGCAGAGAGAATAGAGAAAAAAAAATGGATGTGCGTTTAAAAGTTCACTTTCAGAATAGGCCTAATTCTGCAGTGGAGACACATTTTTTTATTAGTGGATTATGTTTCATTAGTCAGGTTAGTTATAAGTTATGTTAGTTGTTATTTTCAAATGTGTCTCTCGCACCATAGGCATTTCAGGTGAAAAATAGTGTGCATTTTTAAATGAGCACGTGTGCTTTTAACTGTAAGAATAGATTTGCATCTTATGTTAAAATCGTTTTTTACTGAATAGCTTGTCTTTTCTTGTTAATCTGGTAACACATATAGCAATGCACCGGACCCTTGTGGTGGTGTTGCAAAAAAAAATTGCTACCTGTGCAGTAGTGCTGTACTCTGTGCTGTTTGCTAAATATCCTTACATATACCCTCCTTTTGTTTTTAGAACTTGGCTACAATCCAAGCCAATTCCTAAAAACAACTTGTTCTCTCTTTTTTTTTTTTTACAATATAGCAATCCAACAAAATGAATATTCATGTGCATCAATGAAAAATTTGCAATCAACACAGTATTCATCTGAGTTCATTAGTTTACAAAATATTCCACATTTGCCTTCTCAGTTGAAGTGGCATTACTTTAAGTTTAGATTTTCCAAGTCAATTAAAAACAAAGAAATAAAACAACTAACTAAAACAAATAATTAATATAACAAATTAAAATAAATAATTAAAATAATAAATACGTGGAACTCCATATGTCAGTATTCTTGTCCGCTTCTGATATGTCCCGACCAGCGATGTTATTCAGTTCATTCGAGTACACTTCCATCTTGGCAATCTTAGATCCATAGGAGTCATCCTTTTTAGCATTCTGGTTATCTTGTCTTCACCTCCACCTGGAGGCAGGCATCTTTTGGTCTTCATCCAGGGGACTCCAGGACTCCATCGTCTCCCGTGGCCTCTGATCCCGGAACCTCCGACCAAATAATGTTAATTTTCTAAATTAAATAGAAAATAAACAAATTAAGTACATAGCACAATACTAACTTCACCCTTTTGCCAAAAATAAAACATGCTTGGTAAAAATATTTCGTTTTTCTTTTTCTGAAATTAAACACAAGTTAAAAAAAAAAAAAACAAGCACACATAAACAGCATTCAATATTTAATACATTTTCTCTCTGCACACCAACCATGAGCTTCCATTATATGTGCATTTATTTATTTATTTATATTATATATTTTTACATATATTACAGTGTTTATGTACCATCATAACAATCAACTTCTTTTTTTTTTTTAACTTCTTTGTCACTGCCTCCTGATTACACACATTTATTTTCTCTTTTCTTTGTTCAATGGACTTTATCTGTCTCTACATGCTCAAGCTGCCTGATCTCATGTCTGGGATGGCATGGTTTGATTTGATTTACATGGACAAACTGCTCTATTGCTGTTTCACCTTCATTTTTCAAAATTTTATACACTACAGGAGAGACCTTATCTATAATTCGAAATGGCCCCTGCCAGGCTGCTAGAAATTTAGGATTTTTCTGTTTACTTTTTCCAAAATGAAACTTGTACACCTGATCCCCTACACTGTATTCCTTTACTGATGTCTTTTTATCATAATATGACTTTGCACTGTCAGCAGCTCTTTCCAGATTTCTCTGCACAAAAGCAAATGCATATTGCAAATGCCTCCTCAGTTCATCAATATATTCATGAACTGTGGATGCACTCACAAGGGTTTGCTCATGTGTTCTGTATAGTAGGTGTTGTGGTAACACCATTTTCCTACCTGTTAAGACCTCATGGGGGCTAACACCTGTTGCTTTGGCAGGAGTCGACCTGATTGCCATCAAAACCAATGGTAAACGCAAATCCCAGCTGGAACCTGCTTCTGCCACAAATTTCTTTAAAATATCCACAACAGACCTATTGCTTCTTTCAACTGTACCTGAAGACGCCACCCGATATGCGATATGTAGTTTCCTTTTCACACCTAGTATTTGCCATACCTTACTCATTAGAGTACTTGTGAAATGACTTCCTCTGTCTGACTCAATTCTTTGTGGCAACCCAAACCTTGAGAACACATGGTTCACCAGCAATGTGGCTGCTGTTTGCGCACTACAATCTGGTGCAGGAATGCACTCAATCCACTTCGACATCAAACATACCACACTCAAAATATAACGGTGTCCCCTGCTCGACCTTTTTAAAGGACCTACATAGTCTATTTGCAAATCTGACCATGGGAGAGTTAGGCCTCTTTTCATCAATGGTGCTCTATGCATTGGTGAAGCAGGTTTAAATTGGGCGCATACTAGACATCCTCTAATATATAATTCCACATCTTGGGACATATGAGGCCAGTAAGCATAATCTTTTAGTATTTCTAATGTTTTTTGTGAACCTCTATGACCTGCCGTTATGGCATCATGTGCATGGTGTAGCATTAGTCCTCTGAATGAAAGGGGTACTACCCACTGTATTTGCCCTGTTATGGACTCTCTAATCATGAGTCCATCCTGTAATCTAATTCGTGTTTTGTTCTTTAATAACACCCTCAACTCTTCTTTTCCCATACAATCATTTTCTGTTAAAGGATTTTGTTCAGGATCTATCAAATGATTATAATAGATTCCCAAAATTTGATCATTCTTTTGTGCCTCAATCAAATCTTGGTCTGGCGTGTCATGACTCCACTGCACCACCGGTTGATCTACCTCCTTTGGTGCTTTGGAACGTGTGACTGCATCAATTTGTATTTCACCCATTAAATAATCAATAGGTAGCAATTCTCCCATCACAGCCCCAATCTTAGCCAGGTGGTCTGCCTTATCATTTCCCTCCTTATCCTCTCCTGGTGTTTTTAAATGCCCACGAATTTTTCTCCAGTATATTGTTAAATTATTTTCTGACACCAATTTGTCTATGGCTTGTATCATTTTTCCATGTTTAAGTGGCTTTTTGTTGTATGTAACCATGGCTCTTGCTTTCCAACCAGGCAAATACTCCACAAAGCTATTCCGTGCATAGTCAGAATCAGTCACCAGTACAATTTCACTGAACTTTTTATCAACTGCAGTAGCAATTGCTTTATAAATGGCTGCCAATTCCGCCACCTGACTGCTCCTATCTCCAATCCTCATCCCTATACTGGGAACGCCTTCACATTTCAACCAGACATTTCCTATTCCTGCCACTAATTGTTTATTACTGTCATTTTCAATGTGAAAAGCACAACCATCCACATATACAGTTGGCAAATCCTTGCATGTTTTTTCATCAAAAGCTTTGTGTGGTGATTGTTCAAATTCCTGTAAACTAGTCTCCACTTCCATTTCATTTGGTATTTGTTCAGCTGCACAGTCATGTAAGTCAGCTAACCCTTGAGCAATTGGGCTCTTTTTATTTTGTCCATATCTCACTTCTACGGGAAAACCTTGTAATGCCAGCGTCCATGAAGTGATTCTGGATTGTGCTAGATTGCCTGATCTAATTCTTTTACTCTCTAAAAATTGCAAAGGTTGATGATTTGTTTCAATAATCACCTTTTCTCCCTGAACAATGGGGCGGAAATGTTGTAGCGCCCACACAGTGGTTAATAGGGCCTTTTCACATTCATTAAATTTCATTTCAACTTGGGAAAATGCCTTACTTGCATATGCAATGGTTTTGTGATTCAAATCGTGTTTTTGTGATAACACTGCTGACATACAATGTTCAGAAAAACCTATTTCTATAAAGAAATCCCTGTCCTTTATTGGGTATGCTAAACATGGTGCCTTTACAAGACATTCCTTTAATTTAGCCACTGCATCAGACTGCCCTCTTTCCCATTTCCAGGGAGTATTCAGTTTAAGCAGTTTAGTCAATGGTTGAGTGATTTCTGCATAATTTTCAATTAACTTTCTGTTATAGCCTGTCATCCCTAATAAACTTTTTACTCCTTTCACATTTTTAGGATCTTTTAATCTTTGTATGGCCTCTATTTTCTTCCTTTGTGGATTTAGCCCATGTTCAGTCACTTCATGCCCTAGAAAGTTCACTTTTTTCTTGCACCATTGTGCTTTTTGCAAAGATACGTTGGCGCCTGCTTTCTGCAATTGGCCAAGTACATGTCTTATTTCATCAAAATGGCTTTTCAGGCTTTCATTTTTTATCAGGACATCATCCACATAAACTATTGTTCCCCTTTCCGCTGCATCCGGCATGGCCTTTCTCAAAAATATGCCAAATTCACTCCCACTATTGATGTACCCGAATGGAGCTCTACGCCAGGAATATTGAGTCCTGTCAAATGTAAAGGAAAATAAGTGTTGTATCTCCTCTGCCAATGGCACGCACCAATATCCAGAGGTGAGATCTAATGTGGTAAATACATTTGAACCATGTATCTGAGCTAGGCCCTGATCAATGAATGGCAGTGGCCATCTAGATATTGGTACTCTTTTATTTAACTCTCTTAAGTCTGCACACAGCCGCCATTGACCATTTGGCTTTAACACACCTAAAATAGGCGTATTGGATGTGCTATGAATGGGCCTGATTATTCCCCGTGATTCCAAATTTTTAATAATCTCTGCCAATGATTCTAAACATGCCAGCGGTAGTCTATACTGGCGTACAAACACTGGATTTCTGCTACAACCTTCTGGTAGTGTGGCCACATGTAAATCAGTTAAACCACAATCATAAGCATCTTTTGCAAATACATCCTTAAATTCCATAAATATTTCCCTCAGGTCGTCCCTGTCCTTATCGCTGTCACATGCATCCGCTAAGGAGATCTGCTCTTCTACCATTCTGGAAAATTCTGGAAACTCTTCTGGTAAAGGAATCTCAGCGCTTTCCTCTAACTGTGTGGCTGTGTCTTTTTGTAGAGCTGCCACTTTTAAATATTTTGGCATATCAGCTTCCACTTCAATGGGCTGATTTCCTGTTTCATTTTCATTTAAATTAAATATTATGCAATCCTCTTGATGGCAGCACACTGTCTCATTTGAATCATAAGGATACACAGAATGAATTTTAAATATTCCTTTGGGCTGAGAGTCCAGGTGTTCTGGCAACTCGCCCTTGGCATCTACATATTTTTCAGGAATATTCCCAATCACCATGTTATTTAAATCTGCCGTATAGTGTGATTTTTGTATAGCCATTCCTAATGGGGAGTTTTCCTCTAAATGAATATCCTGACAACCTTTATTATTTACCATGATTTTTATAGATCCCTCACCAATGTCTACCAATGGAATGTATTCATAATCCAGGCCTTGCTGTTTTATGGATTCATTCAGGCATACAAATGCATCAGAGCCTTTCATCTGCTGTCCATTTTTGCATTTCAGTGTTATTGCAAACTGTTTTGTAAATGCAGGAATAATAGTATTTTTCCTCATTTGTAATTCGACTGCATAAGGAACCAGTTGTGCACAATGATAAGCCCTTCTTTTGTCTTCAAATTCAGGTGCCGGACCGCCTAGGCGTGACTATTTTTGATTAAGGAAATCTAACACCATACACATTCTGTGCAAGATGTCATTGCCCATGTAAAATTCATTTTGTGCTCCACTCACTATCCATACATTATGGTAAATTATTTTCTGCCCAATGCTAATTTTAAGCATGCATCTGCCTGCAATTCGGTTTTCAAAATCTGGACTGTCCAACCCAGAAACATATTGGTTTTTAATCCTAAATTTCGGGATTTCCTCCCTTTCCATTATTTTTTGCAACAATTTCTCATTAATGAAACTCCTTTCATGTTCAAGCGCTAAAGTGGCTTTTATTGTTTTAAGATAATCATTTATACCAACATGAACCCATGGTTGCTCATCTTCCATGTGTATTTCTGCCAGAGTGGTAATGTGTTTTTCTGAATCTGTTTTAGGAGCAATATTCTGTTTGCATGTTTTCTCTTTTAAATAGAAACGTAATGTGTGCTCATCTATGGCAGTCTGCCAATCTTTCCTTGGGTCCAAGTATATTTGTACAGGTAGTTTTTCATTGTCGCTCTGCATTTTGTCTTGACACATTAATATAACAGTGACACTAGGTATGCAGCTATTCTGGAGATGTACCTCCACAGCATCATTTGTTTTGGCAACGGTGTGACATTCATTTATATTGCTGTTTTGTGATTTTAGTTTCTTAGGCCTCAATGGTTTTTTGGTTAAGGACCACAGCACTCCATTCACCCCATCTATGAGAGGAGACAATCTTTTCAGGCAATCTGTCCCCATCAGAAATGGAATTTCACAAATAGATGTGATCAATACCTCTTGTTTCATTCTGTGCTTTCCTATTTTTATGTCAACCTCAGTTACACCTATGATGGGCACCTCCTCCCCATTAAAGTTATGCACTGGGCCTTGATTTTCCTTCACTGTGATCTGACTCTGTGGAGGTCTCCCTTCATTGATACTCTTTACCAGCTCCTTGGACATAATTGTGGCCTGTGCGCCAGTGTCAATCATAGCAAAGGTGTGGCATTTTTCTTCTACAGTGATGGGTGCATAATATCTGTCCTCAACTTCCTCTAATACACATAAGAAATGTGAATTCTTACTGATTTCAGGGCTCACCTTTCTCAGGTCTTTTTCACTTTTGGCTAAGCACATTGGTAAATGAAAAGACATTTTTCCCTCCTTTTTACCCATTTCTGTGCGAGAGATTTTATTCATTTCTCCATGTTCAGAGGTTTTTTGGAGTGTGGCCACTGTTCTCCCATCCATCTGGGTAACATCAGAGACCACATTACAATCCTCCAACTGAACATGTGTAACAACATCATTCAGCAATTTGTCATTTTTTAATTCTGTGCATTTGCGATCATTTAGTGTAATACCAGCCCTTTCAGCCTCTTCAAAAATATGTGGCTCAAAGAATTCTTCAGGTGATTGACTTGTACCCTCCTTGTGAGTATTTCCTTTTTCTGTCTGTGTTTGGTCATTGTTTAGCTTGCCCAGGGAAGGAGCTATAGCATCCCCACTTACTCCCTGTTCACTGGTATTCCCCATGCATGAGTCATTTTTCTTAAATCTGTCCCTCTGTTCTTTTGGAATTCCTAATGTTTCTTTTTCATTTGTGCAAATCTTTACTGTTTTATTTAGCTCTAAGTTAAACCGTACCTCTTTTTTAGAAGTATTTGCACTTTCTGTCACAATTTCATTTACTGGTACTTTCATTTTTAATCCATTAGGCATCTCAGAGTCGTTATGCAAAATTATATCAGAGCAATCTGTCATTTTGGCACTGCAGTTATCATGAGTACTTAGTCACTTTTCGAAAGCCCCCCGGTCATTGCCATGGCCATCAGCCCCCTCTTTGGAAGGTTGTTTTTGCGCTGTATAGAGCTTTCCTATTTGCTCAGCTAACATTTTCACTTGGGCCTCAAGGCACTGGAACCTTTCCATCTCTCTAGGATCCTCTTTCTGTGGCCTAGGTCGATATTGGTTGTTTTCCCCCTGATTGGATCTATTCTGATACCTCTCAGGTGATTGATGTCGGTTGGGATGGTTTCTGAACTCTTGATTCATTTGTGGAGGGGAGCGGGTTGCACCCATCCTTTGATTATAGTCCCCTGGTGGGGAATCATTGTACTGGCGTGGACTGTAGTTCACGTTTTGCCTCATGTCCTGTCTCTCAGATTGTGGGTACTGGCCCCTATGTTGATTTCCATTATCAGTAAATCGATCCACATATCGGGGCCTATCCTGATTACCATATATCATGGTGTTGGGATCAAACCTACTCTGTGTCCCCAATGACTGGTAGGGACCATCATTTCTTTGATCTTGATTTTGTCTCTGGTTATTGTTCATACCTGCCATATCAGGCCGATATCCTACCCGGGGTCTATCCCCTAAATACCTAGGGCTGATGTAGCTCTCTCTATTACTAGGATCATGTGTTTGGAACATTGGTACAGGAAATGGCGATCTTTGTTGATTACCCCTTTGTTCAGGTGTCACATTATTTTTACCTTGGCTTTGAGCAGACTCAAGGGACATTTTGGCTGACCTGATTTCCATTACTGTGGCTGAGGGTTCTTTAGATTTAGGCCTAGTATCTTTCATTTTATCACTTTCTCTACCCTGACAATAGAGTACCTCATATAGCTTTGTGCTTTGATGTACAATCCATTCAAGGGACTTGTCACGGTCAAATTCACGGACCAATTGGGATATGATGTCTTTCTGTAGCCCATAGAAGTATGCAGTTTTAAACTCATTGGAATTTGAGTCAAAAGATACATCAAAGCGAGAGAATGCTCTTTTTAAGTCTTGTAAAAATTGGCGAGGGGATGTATTAGGTCCAGCAGTAATTGTGTACGCGACTTTCTTTGCCTCCTGCAATGACTGAAAAGGAGAAAAATGACGCCTAATTTCTTTTTCAAACTCCAGCCATGTCATATTCTGCTGTTCATTTAATCCCCTTATGATGCTGGCCGTCGGGGCATCTAAAGTTAAATGAAAATATTGTCTGTACTGTTCCTTAGGTATCTGGAGTGCTTTAAAAATGTCATGCACCGCTTCTAAGTGATCCTCAATGCAGCATTCACCTCCCTTTTTAAATGGTTTGATCAGGGCTTTAATGGATTTCATTATTTTTATGGGGCTACTTGTTGTAATGCATGGAATTGCACTATTTTGTGATTCAATCCTATTTTCAGGTGTATGATATTGGTGGCTGCCCCCAATGGGAGTATCAAATCCCCCAAGGGCGCTGCAACCAAGTTCAGTCACCGGCCCAGTCACTAGAGCACTAGCTCTTTGGGCAGAGCTAGAATTCACCTCCACTCCATTGAATGTGGTACCCTGCCGCCTCTCCTGGGACCTGGGAATGCACATTTGCTGTTCTAAGTCCTTACACTGTTTAAGGAGTCTGGTTGCTTCATTTTGCAAATAATTATTTTCATCACTCATTTTATTAATCACCTCCTGCATTTCGCACATTTGCATTTGGCATTCATTGAACTCTTTATTTCTCTTGTCTCTTTCTTGGATCATTTTAATCATTTCTTGTTCTGCACTCTGGAGATCACCTTCTTTTTCACAATGTTCTTTTTGTAAAATCTGCATTTCTGAAACAACCTCATCTTTAGCCTGCCTAATGTGATCCACTAAGGCTTTTAAGTGTGCCAATTCTTGCTCACTATCTTCAAATTGTTTCTTGCTTTTGGATAACTGAGTATCAAAGTCTCTGCATTTTAATTGCACGTCTTTTTGGCATACATCCAATTCTGCTCTCAACATTTCCTGATTTTTACTTGCCCCCTCTAATTCAGTCTTTAACCTTTTAATTAGCTGAGTATCATTCTCTTGCATTCGCAGGGACTTGTTTAAAATAAACCATATTTTGCCGCATAGCCGTATTAAACAGTCTTTCTCTGCACTTTTATCGGCTGCATTCAATAATCTTGTAAGGCAGACCTGAATTATGCTGCCTTCTGCAAAAATATTGTCTATTTTTTCTTTCTGCACCTCACCCTGAATGCGGTTACTCCATTCTAACGTGCTATTGGAAGACCAATTCCCATGTGCAAATAACTTTGCCTCTAAATATTGCACTAGATCTGAGAATGTGGTTTCCCTTTGTGACATTCTGAAATTCGTTTTTAGTGGCACACTGCTATTATAAAATGGGTTCCCTTTAATGTGCAAATGGCAGTGTGAGACACGCTTGCCACGCCCAGTAGGTACTCTATGATCACTTTCCCGGCCAACGCACCATAAATATGTTGGGTATTTTGTGGAGATTTGGGGCCTGACGGTATTTTATTACCGCCGAAAAATAACTTAGCAATAATCACTCCTCGTATTCAGATTGGGCCCTGTACAACAATAATACAGTGGACATGCATTATTTCAGCACCCAGGCATGCATATTTGGTATGCGTGGGTGGTAGGCGTGGTTGGTGGTATTTTGGTGAGCATAATTCCCTTGTTTTATTCGTGGCCCCAATGTCCAGAATCCCTTATCTTTGCTTAGATTTTTCGTGTAATCACTAGAGAGACCTCAGACCTACATTTTAGGAATACCACATTTTTCAGTGTTAGTGTGCCACCATGGGCGATCTCACTGACTTATTTACGACAGAGAGCTATATATGGTAATCTTGTGGTAATTTCCACTACCTTATATACGGTAGGGAGCTATTTTCAGAGAGTCTCTCTTCCCATTGGCTCATGTACCTCCAACGAGCTATGCTACAGTCATTCACAACGGTTCATACTGAATCTGACATGCACACATCTGTCTTAAAATGACCATTGCACTGTTTAAAATCTCCCCACATCATCACTGTATTGGTAAATAGGAGACACACCACCCGTCTGCTTTCAAATATTTTTCTGTATTATAAAAGTTGCATTTAAACACGATCTCACTCTTTACAGAAATAACTAAAACAGCACAGTAACAGCTTTGTCTATGACACACTGCAAAGAGAGTGGCGGAGAACAGAACTCAAATTGCAACATTAGCATTTGATTAAGGCATGCACAGGAATCCTACACTGACTGCATATTCGCATACGCACTAAGCTCCCACACTTATGTAATTACCTTATCTGTTCAGTGAAGTTTTCTTTAGCTGTTCTCTTTCTGAGTTTGGCTCCCTTGAAGATTAACCCCAGTAAAAGGATCGCCTGCCTTCTCAAACCGGGGTCATTGCCTGGAATTCTCAGCTTTTGCAGATAGGAATGCTCCAACCAGGAAAAGGTCTTCCTCCCAGCTCTGCCAAATCTTGACTGCCTTTCTCCTTTCTCAAACTTCCCCCAGCAAAAAGCCTGATCACTCCCTCTAGCATGATACTTGCTATGACGCTGCTCCAATCAGAATCAATCACGTCATCTCCTCCTTCTCTACACAATGGCTCATTTTTATAGTAATACTTTGTAACCAACTGATTTCCTGTTCTTTCGAGCCCATTTGCTTCCTGTAATTATGTGGACAGGGCAGCAGAGAGAATAGAGAAAAAAAAATGGATGTGCGTTTAAAAGTTCACTTTCAGAATAGGCCTAATTCTGCAGTGGAGACACATTTTTTTATTAGTGGATTATGTTTCATTAGTCAGGTTAGTTATAAGTTATGTTAGTTGTTATTTTCAAATGTGTCTCTCGCACCATAGGCATTTCAGGTGAAAAATAGTGTGCATTTTTAAATGAGCATGTGTGCTTTTAACTGTAAGAATAGATTTGCATCTTATGTTAAAATCGTTTTTTACTGAATAGCCTGTCTTTTCTTGTTAATCTGGTAACACATATAGCAATGCACCGCACCCTTGTGGTGGTGCTGCAAAAAAAAATTGCTACCTGTGCAGTAGTGCTGTACTCTGTGCTGTTTGCTAAATATCCTTACACCCTCCTTAGTTACACTGTAGATTATCTGAAACATCTGTGTAGAGATAGGAATCTCTCTGTAAAAGGCAAAAAGTCAGAATTGATTGAAAGGTTGTTAGAGAAAGAAAGTCTGGGGAGTGGGTCTGCAATACCTATTTCACCAGCAATTGTGGAAAATGTTGTGGAGAATGATAATGTATCAGAATTAAACTCATGTTATTAATGAGTTATATGAGGCAGATGAGTCTCCAAATATAGGCCTCACCGCCCCTCTACCTGCTCAGAAACCTCAACCTTTGTCCACTGGGACCCCATCAGGTTCTACACACAGTCCTGAATTCATTGCACTAGAAAAGAGGAGGCTTGAATTGGAATTTAAACATTTAAATGCTCAAACTGAACAAAATCATCAAGAATTTAGGCTCAGAGAATGGAGTTGAATCATGAACTAGAAATGAAAAAGTCATCTCTTGAGAATGCTTCTCTGTCAGAGTCTTCCAGGTCCTTCAGTCCTATGAGACCCTGTATGCCTAAAGAAATTGTTGGTATGTATGAGGCTAAGCTTGATATTTTGGATTGGTTGGCAATGTTTGAATATAACCATGGGATTCAAACAATTACAGGGAATCAGTTGCTTCCTTGGCTCTTCTCTAGGCTGCCCACTGTTGCATCTGATGTTGTGATGGAGTTGGGGGAGGTGGATAGAATGGATTATGAGTGTGTGAAGCTAGCTTTAATTGCTAGATTTGGGAAGACCCCTTTCCAGTACTTTAAGAGGTTTAGGACCCTCAAAAAGCATGATGGTACCCCTTGGGCTACCTGGGTATGTGAATGTTTGAAAAACTTAGATGGTTGGCTTAAGGGTTACAGAGTAAACACTTTTGAAGGTATGAGTAATTTTGTTATGTTGGAGTCAATTTATGATGCCTGCTCACCTGAGCTCAGACAACACTTGGCTGATTATACGGAGATAGATCCAAAAAAGTTAGCTAAGGCTGCTGACTTGTGGGTTGCCAACAGGGCTACTCATAAGGATTCTGGGGCAACTCAGAAGAAGGATGAGGGAAAGCAGCCAAAGAAAGATAACAAGGAGAATTCAAATACCTCTAAACAGCAACATAAGGGTAAACCGAATCAGGCTAGTGTGCCATCTGGACCCAAACCAGATGGAGGTCAGAACAAACCCCCATTAATCAAAACATTTGGGAAATGTTATGTTTGTGGGTCAACTGACTATGTGAAAGGGGATCCCATATGTAGGGGTAAACCTTCAGTGGTCCACACTGTCTCCTTAGCCTTCTCCCCAGAGGAAGAAGTACCTATGGCAAGTAGAAACTTTCACCTACTGGCTGATGAACCCATGAGAGTCTCAGCTAGTGTTTCTTTAGTGTCCCTGGGCTTATGGGAACAACAGAATTTAGATCTCTATAATTCCATCCCAGATAATACTAAAGAGTATTATAAAGATAGTATTCTTGTAAATGGACAGGAGACTCCTGGCATCAGAGACACTGGAGCCAGCATAACTGTGGTTGATGAATCATTTTTCAAGGTGGAGGATGTTGCCAAGGCACCCAAATGCCTAACCAAGTTAGCTGGAGACCCTGTGCAAATGCTTCCCCAGTTACTAGCTCTCATCCAGGGTAATGATATGACTGTCAAGATACTTGTTAGTGTGCAGAGTGAAGTGCCTGGGAGAGTCCTGTTGGGTAATGACCTACAAACTCTTGGAGTTGTGTCTTGTACCCCCAGGCCTCAAAGTAAGAGGAAACAGGAGCTCCCTAGGCCTGCAAGGGAGAGTACATTGAGAGTCTCTCCAGAGGAGTTGATAGAAGAAACTATAACTCCCACTCCACAGGAGTTGCTCACTGCCATTTCTGGAAAGAAAGAGGCAAAGGGGAAACCCAAGACCTCAAGTAAAAAGACACACATAACCCCTGTACTACCAACAAGGACATCCCCAAGAGTGTCCAAAGTCACACCTGTTACTCCTCCACCTGCTGAGGCAGAGTGTGAGATACAACCCTGTGTGGTTGATCCAGTTTCTGAAAAGTCAGATCTGGAGGAAGACATTGTTTTAGTTGGAGATCTAGACCCTGTTGACCATCCTGAGCTGCAGTCTTTACTGGCAGAAGGTGGACCCAACAGGGCAGACTTCAGCAGAGGACAAAGAGAGTGTCCTACACTTGAAGGTCTTTGCCTACAAGCAGCTTCTCAGCTCGATGGGCAAGAGCCTGGGAAGCAAAGGTTGCACTGGGAAGATGGCCTCTTCTACAGTGAACCAACCAAGTCTATCCCTGGGAAATGCAAGAAACTTGTAGTACCCCTAGAAAACAGACTCCAGTTTCTACAGTTGGCCCACGAGATACTTTTGGCTGGTCATTTGAGTTTCAAAAAGACCAAGGAAAGGCTAGCCTTATACTTCTACTGGCCTAAAATGGGTGCAGAAGTTGACAAATTCTGTAGGCGCTGTCACACTTGCCAAACCTCTGGCAAGAGTGGCGCCACGAATGTGGCACCCCTGGTGCCTCTCCCAGTGGTGGGAGTTCCTTTTGAGAAGGTGGGCATGGACATTGTTGGTCCCCTTGACCCTTCCACATCTTCAGGAAAAAGGTTTATTCCTGGTGGTAGTAGACCATGCTACTAGGTATCCTGAAGCAAAACCTATGAGGACTGTTATGACTCAGCTGTGTCTAACGCTCTATTTGGTATTTTTACCAGAGTAGGCTTTCCTAAGGAAGTGATATCTGACAGGGGATCCAAATTTATGGCCCACTCCATGCAAGCCATGTGGAAAAACTGTGGTGTCACTTACAAGTTCTCTACTGCCTACCATCCACAGACAAATGGACTGATAGAGAGGTTTAATCGTACCATGAAGAGCATGATAGGTGCTTTAGAGGAACCCCTTAAAAGAAAGTAGGACCTTCTACTGCCATGCCTTCTCTTTGCTTATAGAGATGTCCCTCAGGAGGGAGTTGGTTACAGTCCATTTGAACTTCTCTATGGCTATCCAGTCAGAGGTCCATTGGCCCTGATTAAGGAGGGGTTGGAGAGTGTTCCTTCCCCCATGCCAGTCAGAGTGACTGACTATGTGATAGGTCTCCGGAGGAGAATGTCACACATGATGGCAGAAGCTAGTGATAACTTAAAAGCAGGTCAGGCTCTGGTCAAACATTGCCATGGCCAGAAGGCCAGCATGGTTGAGTTTACTCAAGACCAGCTTGTATTAGTTATGGTGCCACCAAGGCAGAGGGCCTTGCAGGACAAATGGATAGGACCCTTCAAGGTTGTGGGCAAACTTGGAGAGGTTAACTATTTGGTGGACTTAGGCAGACCTAAGGAGGCTCTCAGAGTCTTTCACACCAACCGTTTAAAGGCATATGTCTTGAGACCAGAAGTGGGAGATTTGCTTCTAGCTTCAGCTCAAGAGGAGGAGGAGAGTGAACCTCTACCTGACCTACTCAGAGGCCAACCTTTAGATTAGAACATGGAAGGAGTCAATCTCTCTTCTCAACTGACATCTGAACAACAGGAGGAGTGCAAAGTTCTGTTAAATCAGTTTGTCTCCCTGTTTTCACTTTCACCAGGCCTGAACCCTTGGGGCCAGCATGATATTCTCACTGGTGATTGTTTACTTGAGAAAAGCAGAGGTTACAGAATGTCAGATCATGTGAGATCCCACATCGAAGGAGAGGTCAACAAGATGGTTGATCTTGGGTTTATAGAGTCCTCTACAAGTCCACGGTCTAGTCCAGTTGTTCTAGTACCAAAGGCAGGATCCAAGGAGTTGAGATTCTGTTTGCACTATAGAGCTCTAAATGCAGTCACCAAGACTGATGCCCATCCTTTGCCAAGGACAGATGAACTAGTGGATAAATTGGTGCAGCCAAGTACCTCAGTACATTTGACCTTACGTCAGGCTATTGGCAAATAGCCCTGACAGACCATGCCAAGGAGAAAACTGCATTCTCCATGCCAGCAGGCATCTACCAGTTTAAGGTTATGCCTTTTGGATTAAAGAATGCACCTGCTACATTCCAAAGAATTGTAAATCAGGTTCTGAATTGGATGGAGGACTTCTGCATGGCATACTTGGATGCCATTGCAGTGTTCAGCCCTACTTGGAAGGAATATGTTGATAACTTAAGATATGTTTTGCAGGCTCTTTAGCAAGCCCATCTGACCATAAAGGCAAGCAAATGTCAAATTGGTCAGAGCAAAGTGGTCTTCCTTGGTCATGAGGTAGGAGGAATTGAAATAAGGCCATTGCCTAGCAAAGTACAAGCTGTACAAAACTGGGCCACCCCTACTACTCAAACCCAAGTGAGAGCCTTCCTAGGTCTCACTGGGTAATACAGGAATGTCATTGAGAACTATCAGTCAGTTGTCATGTCTGTGACCTGGAGGAGTTTGCTGTCACTGCCTGATATCTTGAGGTCGACATGCCCAGACTCATACTGACAGCCCCATTAACTTTTGAAGTCCAATTTTCACATAAACCTCTCACCCTAGTATACCGGCAGTGTAACAAAAAGGATACTTTATATGCAAAATGGGTTCATTCCTGCCTCTAGGGGGCATGTCCTGAGAGTAAGTGGCGCAAGTGATTACCTATATAAAATAATAACGGCCTGATGCACACATAGCAAAATACTATCCAAGGTAAATGAGAACAGGATTTCAAGATGTTTACATTCCACACAAAATATTTCGGGGGCATTTTAAATGGTAAAGTACCTTCTCATGTTAATTCAAATCTAGAAATCCCTGACATGTGTTCTCTTCTTATTGAATGGGGACAAAATAGTGTGCCATGAAAGTTGGGGGGGGCAAACACCCCCGTCCACCCTAAAATTACGCCCATGATGACGGCTGGGAATCACATATGGCCCTCTTGCGGGTCCAAAAGTCAAATCAATGATTCTATTGCAGTTTTGTTATGGTAGAACTAGGAAAGATCTATTGTACACAGACCAAAATAATCGGTACACAATTGTGTGCATGTGCTGGTCATTTTTCTCATGCTGTTTTCGGTCACTACCATTTCACAGTCGAGCATTCAATCACCTATTGTATGATATTTGCTGTAGCCATATCGGATGGGTGTGATTTGGGAATAGTAAATACATGCCCATAGTGGCAGTCTGAAAATATATTTTCCTGGGGTGGAATTAGCAAAGAGTAAGGCATGTGGAAGGCCTCGCGGACAATGTTTTAGCACCAATCACACTGGGGCCGGGCACCTCTTTACAGAAAACGAAAGTGGTTGTTGAGCAAGCTGCAGTGCTCAGGAACGGCACGGCACATGCAAACACGTTGCTGTGGGATCTACGGTGTTATGGGGACTGGTCAGTCCAGGGCGGCCTGTCCACGGCCCTGGAGCATGCATCGCCAAGCACACACAAACACAGTCTGGACAAGGAGTTGGGAGGTAACTGGCGAGCAGGAAACCGCTTGCCCTTTTTATTGGTATCAGGTATTAATATCGCCACATATATGGTCGCCGTAAGTAATATTGCTGCGAAAATGTCGTGGCGATAATATTTGGGTGGCCATATATGTGGCGATAGGGGCAAAAAAAAAAAAATAATAATAATAATAAAATTTGGGGGTTGCGGGGGTGTCCCCCGCATGTTCCATGCAATAATGTCGCCACAAAAAACAACCATTTTTCAGCGATATTTTTGTATGGCGATATTTTTGTGGCAACATTATTACATGGAACCTTTTTATTAAAGAGGGCATGTGATTACTTCACATGTGACTCAGCACGGGCCATATGGCTCCGTTCTGACGTCACCACATCGCATGCCAAGGGTACCGACAGATTAATCACACAATAACATCATCAAATAGCATCAACAATGTACATGTATACAATTACACTGTTGGTGCTGGGATAATGGTAGGGACGACAGAGCACTGATGGCAAGTCTCTGTACTGGTGCCACTTTAAGCATGAGGCCATTCAGGATCACAGCATTGGGTAATGGGTCCACTTCAAGCATGAGGACAAGCAGGATGACAGCACTGGATGACCATCAATGTTCCTCTCTGAGTCCAGTGTGGCTCTGGACAGAGAGCACCCATTTGCAGCACACGTGCAGGCAAAGCCGCACCCAGTGATGCCAGGGCCACATCTGCTTAGCCCTGGCAGTGTCCTTGGGGACCCAGTCTCCTGTTGATGAGCTAGCAGCAGGGTGTCCGACTGGACCGGACTTCCCCATGCTCACTGAAGGGGTGGAAGGGTCTTCAGGCAGAGGACTTGGCCTTGCCACATTCAGGTGCCCCCGGGCAGAAGTGTTTTCGCTAGGCATGAGTTGTAGCAGGTGGTGGCTGATGGGACGCACCACATCTAGGCTCCCCCAAGCAGGAGTGTCTCGCCCCAGCAGAGTAGTTCAGCAGGCATCAGACCTTGCGCACACCATGGAGAGACTGCTGGCCTTGGTTCAGCTCGGTAGAATGAGCACCCTCTTGACTGATGGTCATGGCCAGGGTGTTGTACTTGCCTGGTAAAGCATTGGGGCTGTGAGTAATGCCCTCCAGCATGTTTGGGGCCGACCTGTAGTCTGCGGTGCGAGCCACGCACACACTCACGCTCACCAAATGGGAGTACCTCATGGGGTTGTCAGGGCACTTAGCTTAGCAAGCAGGGTGGCGTTGTGCTTATTCACAGCCATGTCAGTGTCCCTCTTCCATGCAGGAGGAAGTGAAGGCAGCGGTCTGAGGCTCCCCAGGAAGGAGCATTTGCTGGGAACGTGTATAGGCTGGACCATCTGCAGGGCTCTCCCGTGATGTATTTCCTTTGGTTAATGCTGCTGCTGCAGGGGCAGTGCCAGGTTCCCTCTGTCCTCCAGTTAGGAGTTCTCAACTTCGGTAGTGGTCCTCACCGTACCAGGCTCCCCCAGGCGGGAGGGTGTGCAGGCAGCTCTGCGGTCCGCGCTGCATGCTCTTTCTATATACCAGACGGAAGCACTTTGTATGCTATTATTGCTGCAGGATTACCTTCACTTAATATGGCGAGATGTGGAGCACCTCGTGGCAGCAGCTCATGAGCACTGCTGGCATCATGCATTGGTCTTAATGGTTAATGATGCCCTGTCAGGGTTTGACCATTTGGGAGTACCTTTATGCAAGCGCACCTGGATTCCGCCAGTGAAAGATGACAGAGATAGTGGAACGTTGCGCCGATGTCAGCGATCCCCAAGGTGGGAGCTTACTTTAACAAGACCATGTTTCAGCGGCCCGCGCAGTGTGAAGACCAGGCTCCCTCGATGTGGGAGCAGGCCAGGCAGGCATTGGTGAGGCTGACATCATGATAGGGCTTCATTGCCCTGGTGCCATGCTTTCAACTCCCTCATTCAGGAGAAAGCTTCCCCACACCCTAGTGACACAGCAGGAGCAGGCTCTGCCTCTGTTACTGGGATCGGCAGGGTGGGCGCCTCATCGCCAGTCAATATGGGTGCTGTCTAGTCCAGCCACAGGGTGGCCTGTCCAAGGCCCTGGTGCATGCAGCACTTAGCACACACAAACACTCTCTGGAAAGGGAGTTGGGAGGCAACTGGCAAATGGGAAACTGCTTGTCCCTTTTATTAATCACTTCACTGCACTAGTTACCTGCTTCAAGGCCGCTTATGGCAGCCTGACTGGACAAAGCGGTATCTAGCCTGAACTGCTGCTCAATACATGTAAAGACTGGAGGGGAGTGTCTGTACTTCTGCTCTCTATATGGTAGAGGAGAGGCACGGAGGACCCCAGCCAAGATTCTCTATTATTGGTACGTGGTCGAGCAATCAAGGCCTAGCTTCTCAGGAGGTGATGCAGGCTGGTTCTTAAGTACAGTGTAGTTCCCAAGCCCCCACAAAGGAATGTCCACACACTGTATTAGTTAAAACACAGACTTTTTATATAATTAATGTTCAAGGTTATGTACGATATCAAGATAACTCACTTTGTACTTGGTTATCTACAATGGCAAATATAAAGTTCTATGTGGTACCACTCTTACTATTAGATCTCATTAAAGTGCATCAACTGTACGGTTAAATGTCACACAAATCAGTTTGTAAAGGAAACCAACAATAGATATAAGAGGAAAGCAGTTGGTTAGAACAATAGGCAGAATACTGGCCCTGCTACCTAGACACAGCTCTGTGTGGATATCCCCCCATGTGGGCAAATTGTAAAGTAAAGATATATCACAAGCCCAGTCCATATATTGTTCACAAGAGTCTTTCCAATAGTTCAGCATCCCCCAAAGTACCTGGTGTTGTAGAGTTCCTTGTCGGGAAATCAACTATCAACTGCCCTTCTTGAGTGCACTCCCTTTAAGGCAGGAGCCACGGGTTGTCGAATGTCAGGGGATGAACAGGGTGAACTATGGCGGTGAAGTGGCAGCTTTGTTCCTAGCAGTGCTCGTCGGCAACGGAGCATAGACGTCCTGCAATGATGAGGCCTGTGGGGCACCTCGATGTCGATAGTTCAGGACCGCAGAGTTTGAAGAACTGTGACCCAGCAAGGGCATTGAGTTGTTGGCGTCTCTGTGGTCTTTGGGTGGCGGGAAATCCAATGATGGATGCTCCTAGGCGTGTCGACGGCCTGGCCGTCTCTGGCAGGATAAGGCAATGCAGACGAGCGTGTCCGTGAATCGAAAGTTCTTAGGCAACGAGAGCACGGCGGCTCCGGACGGCGACGGTGGTCGTTGACGGTGGTGGACCACAGTGTCCGGGCGCTTCTCCTTGTGATTGCTTGGCGGTCCCCGTCTCCGGTCGGCAGCCTGTCGTAGGTCTATCTACCAGGGAGCTTTGGCAAAGATCAGCTGGTGCACGATGGTCCCTCGTAGCTCGGGAAGAGGGCACCTTACCAGGTCCTCTCTGGGTCAGTCCTTGGAGACACAGCAGTTTTCAGATTGATGAAGAAGAGCAACAGCAATTCTTCTCTTCCAGCAGGGCTTCAAGGTTAAGCTTCAGTTTCAACTCCAGTTTCTCTTCAGCTTCTGAACACAAATTCTAGCAGTGAGAGGCCCCCTGATATACTAGTTGATGTCCCATTCATTCTGCTTGGTCACACTCAGGCAACCAATCGGTCAGAAGGACATTCATGCAGGCAAGCATCCAATCAGGTGCATAGTGCATTCAGGCCATTCACTTCTCTCCAGACACTCACAACCATTTATGTGTATTGGGACAAGTACCTAGCCAATCAACACTCCACACTGCATTCATACTAGTTTCGGGCAGGGCTGTCTCAGTCATTGTGTCAAACACCAGATACTAGAAATCCACAACACAGAATGCATATTCGTCACACTCTCCATTTACCCAGGTCCCACCCATAGGGTGTACCCACAAAATACAGTCACTGGGAAGGCTCCAGCCAGTCTGGCCTGGACTTCCCAACAACACCATATATGGAACTTCCACCCAACAGCCAGTCA
The DNA here is from genome assembly GCF_040938575.1 of Ambystoma mexicanum. Taxonomy (NCBI): domain Eukaryota; kingdom Metazoa; phylum Chordata; class Amphibia; order Caudata; family Ambystomatidae; genus Ambystoma; species Ambystoma mexicanum. Next base: position 632,310,171 of record NC_090927.1, on the reverse strand, counting down.
GGGGGAAGGGACAAAGTCAGGGCTTACCAGGACTTTGGGAAAACAAGGTAATAGGCAATAAAAAGCAAGAGGCCACAGGGGCCATCTTGTTTCCCATCAGGAATCAACTGATTCCAATGGCAGAGCCTAGGCATCCCCAAAATGGAGGATACTCAGAGCACCTGTCAAATTCAGCATGGAGCTGCCACCAGCCCATACCCTGCTCTGTGGGCCACATACAGGTGCCCAAAAACATACACTAGGGGCACAGGGTTGTACCCCCACCCATGGGTACCATAAGGGTATCCCATGGGTCTGTACACCAAACCAAAAGAGAGAGCTGCACCACCAGGAGTCCCACATGAACTCCTGCATGGAAAACAAGACAGAACACACGATAGAAGGCAGTAAAGGACAAGGATACAGAGGCCATGTCCCTCTGATGCATTTCCAGCATCACAATACAATATCCAGATCAGACATCATTATCAGTGAACACTGATCCCTGCAACAAACTCTCCCTTCAAGATGGCCACCTGACATCCCATTCCAATATGGCCACCAGGGGAGACAATATGTAATTTCCCTCAGTATAAATACACTGAAGATCTATAAGAATTTGTCTTGCAAACATTTGGTGGACCAGGACTATGGAGCATGTTTGCTCTACTACAGACCCGTTCCAGGATAAAGAATTCCAGTCCCTGTAATAGGTATTTAGGTTTCTGTTTCCATTTTCTGTTTTGTTTCTACAATTGTGACTAGACAGAGCACCACAGTATCACTGGACTGTTTTTTAGTTTGAATGGCTGAGCATCTCATAGAGTACAAAAGACTTACTTTCATGGAATTGGCTTTCCCATTCACAGGTATGGAATTGGCTTTCCCATTCACAGGTAAACTATATGGACATATGAGACTGCTTAGAATAGTTGAAAATTGTAATAATCTTTGATTAAATGTCACACTGCAGTTTTCCACCTACTATCAACAGCCATCCCTGTCTACGTCTACCAATCATCCCAGCACCCCAACCCTGAAAGACCCTTGGGGAAGGTGGGGACCTCCACGCTCCTGTAATCTCTTGTTGAGGTTCAGTGTTCCTTCCGAATCGCTAAATGGTTATTAGCCTCATGGTTCCTGAGAGTTCAGGTTAGTGGTTTATTGATCTGAAACCTAACACTGTGATGACGTCACAACATGCGGCACTGTCATTGTGAGTGGACCTGACCCACATTTAGAAGGCAGTACGGATGCCTCACTTGGGGTGCAACTTGGGACTGTAAACACATGGCGGTGTCCTATTGAGAGTCCTTGGTACACTCCCGTCCTGCTCAAATGGCATACTAAGATGCCCCATCTTTGAATCTGCATAGGCACAGTGTGTGGTAGGACCTGATTCTACATGTGCATGCTTTATTACGCTGACACATGCACATAGGCAATATGAATGCTTCGTTTGCATATTGCATACCGTCATATAAATGAGGAAACTCCTCCTTTGTATTGAGAGTCAATACATTGTTGATTTCTGGGATAGTCTTTAAATCCCCTTCTGTAATACCGATGTGACCCCTGCAGTGCGATTGGCACCATATGCCTTTAAAGGTGTGCAGAATAGTAGCTAATGCGGCCCTTACTATGCCTTATGCTTTAACTCTTTTACCATTACACACAAAAGCACACTGAACATTACCAGACCCAGAATTGGTTGTAATACAAAAACAAATTAAAGGCAGTAGAAAACAATAATGATGCAATCAACTATGATGCAAAAGTCGCCCGTAATCGCATCGCTACCCATGTGTAGTTTACGGTCATCCCTTTTCATCCCACAGCATGATCATTCGCATTCATTCACACTGATTAAAAAGTGATCCTCACACTAAAGGTCATGTTGCACTCTGTCGAATGTGTGGATTTTAACAAAACTAGGATGGGCGTGATATAGTGGATCGCTCTAGATTATGTCGAGAAATTGCTTACGAAAACCCTTAAGTGCACACATTTCTAAAAGGGAGGTTCTATATAGCATTAGAGTTGTGTTCATTTGCATCGCTTTTACTCAACATACATTATATGTGAGGGAAAACGACATAAGACCTTTCCCTTTAGCTCACAAATTGCAAACCCGGTATCCGATAATAAAACAAAATTGATGCTCCCATTTCCAGCCAATCCTTTTGCAATGAAATCTGACTTTCTCTCGCTTTCTCATAAAAACAATAGTGTATTTTATGTATTCCTACTGAACGTATTCAAGGTCACCGAGACATGACAGTATGAATCTTAATGTGCCATTCGATTCCGAGGGCATTTTGATGTAACTGAGCAATCAAACGTTTGCTGAAAATTAGGGTTTCAGCCTTTAGGCAAAGAACCAGCTAAAACACGATTCACTCTGTAAGCTAAGAAGCACTGGATGACGAACACAGAAACAGCTCACAACTCAAGGCGTCTTTCTATGCAATATGTTACTGTGCTTAGGCTCTTGTACGATAGAAAGACTTAATTTTCTAAACAGGCATACAGAAGTCTGAAACTTGGGGCAGATAACCCCTGACATATTCTGCAGCAACCGTTAGTGTTCCTCTCTTTAGCAACATTCAAATGCAGTTTAGCAACAGAGTTCTACTGCCACTTTATAAATTACTCCAGATTGCCAACATAATCTATGGTTTGGTAACTATAATGGTCGCTGGGAGCCATTCAGGGGTGGAGTGGGAGCCAAAAGCGGCCCTGGAAATAATTTTCAAAGTGGCCCCATATTACACATTTTCTGAAAACCCAACCTTTTTCCTATGGGAACATTTGGAAATACCTCGCAAAAGAGGCCAAGGGTGCAGAGGCCCACCCGGAAATCTCTAGAGTTCCCTAAAGGCCAGTCCACCCCTGGTGTCATTTATGAATGTTAAGGTTTAAATTATTTTAAACGTTTTCAGATTTGTATGTTTACACATCTTTTCAGCTACATTGGTGTTTCTATTGGCTGTTATGACGGTCATTAGCATTCTTTAATTCAGTGATACTTATTTTAACAACATAATAAAAAGTGTGACCTACCGTTTAAACCCCTAAAACAATCGAGAAGATTTTGTAAGACAATTTTAATGAACGTTTATCTATGATGTTATTTATATTTAGCAAATATTATTAAACACACATTTTGATGAAAGCAACAAAGTGTTGTAAATCATAAAAAAACTTTACAAAAATAATACAAATAAAATATGAATTTGCTATACCGAACATTCGATTGCCGGAAGCACCAGCAAAACACAATTGTGGAGAAGCTTCGACGTCCCTACAGACTCGTGCGACGTTATCTTTTTGGTGTTTGACGGGAGCGATCAAGTTAGACTGGCCCCTATTTTTTGCATTGCCTCTAAAGATAAGCAGAAATTCATGGGGACTGAGACAGTAAAGTAATACTCCTTAATATGTGGTGTTTTGGAGGCGCAGCTGGCACTGAAGGTTTCAGCTTCCCCTCCCAATGTGAGTCTAACTATTGGCTGGCAGACTGAAGCAGAGAGTAAGAATGTCCGATTTTCAAAGTCTACAGGGTGTGTCCCTGCTCCAGCGTTGAAGTCAATTTATATGCATGTGAAGCAATTGTCTCGCCCTTTTGTCCAGCAGTTTTCCACAATGAATAAGTAGGCTTGACTGGAAAACAAGAGTGAGTACACAGCCTGAAAATGGAAATGATTTTAAAGCAGGGGAGTTGCTAGGTCTGGAAAAGACCAGGGGCTAAGCTGATGTTGGAACTGTTGGGACTGGGGGCAAGCTAGTCTTTCGGCTGTAGCTCCTGAGATTCTATCCTGGGCTACAACCAAAAGATCAGGGGCTATAGCCCCCTTAGCCCCCACCCTAGCAACGCCCCTGTTTTAAAGCATGTGCAGAAAACCCTAGACGATTATGGAGGCAATTTTCTCAGAGGATGATGAAATAATTTTGAATCAGGGTAATATTCTTTATATTCTGTATGGAGTGTCAAGACTTGGGAGGATTTCATTGAAAGGAATAGAAGAACTGAGGTCGTAGCATTTGTGGTACCTTCTCATGCCGTCAGAGAAGTTGTGACAAACTGTGCAATGTGCTTTTGACATATATGAACATCAGGAACCATTGTTGTGTAATTCTATATGTTTTGTGAATCATTATAATGTTTTTCAACCCATGACCATATCCTGCTCAGTAGGTTCATCTACCTATGGTACCGTGTCATTACAAAGGAGCAGGGCAGGGGGGGGGCGTACAAGGAACGGTAGAAGACTGGTGTTGGCTACTAGGATCATTGAGCTGTTTGGGAAAAAAGGAAGTAATTAAGAGACTGGGTTTTTAGTGTATGCAGTTGGAATTCGATTGGTTTTACATTTTATTCAATACAATAATAAAGAAAAGAACATTTGTTCTGAATTTTGTGTTTTTGATTTGATTATGGTGCAGGAAACCTTACTAACAGACAATGTTCTTTTAGATGGCTGGTGCAACGTTGTTTCATTCACAGTCATTTTTTCAACAGGTGTTTTTACAAAAACACCTTGCCAAAAAAACTCCTCGAAATTTTGCAAAGGGGCGCAGATAAAGTATTGGGTGGGTCAGCAACAGTAAAACATAGGTAGGGAGGCAGAGCTTGGGGGGTGGGAACGACCCCAAAAATAAAAAAGAAACACATGTCAATAACTTTTTTCAGCAAAATGTTTTCGTAAAAACACCCGTCAAAAAAACGACTATCAATGATATGATGGCTATGCTATATGTCAACAAAAAGCAATCACAGATGCAAATGGAAGGGTGAATGGTGGCTTTTTGTCAGCAATTCATTCCACATGTGTGCCCTTTTTTCCAAGTATGGAACTCTGAGTTGTATCATACACTTGTGACAGATGTGGAAATGCAAGACAGTGGTCTAAATGTCTTGGCCATTAACATGTATTGTACGTACTTAGATTTCCCACAAATGGTTCTGCTCGACAAGTTGGAGAAGATACTTTTAGCGTGGTTGGGACAAGTGAATCAAAGCCACATTTTATTGGCTGGAGATTAAACTCTGATTGCATTGGAAAAATAGGAAAGTGATGGCACCCTCAATGGAGAGGGTAAAAAAGGTTTGCTAAGATTTCTTTTTTTATTGGTGATTTAAAGAACGAAGTAGGAAAGGAAATGGGGAGCATGTGTAGAGTATAATTGGAACTATCATCATTTTAACAGATTCAAGCCTACCCAACCAAGATAGATAAAGAGGGGACCATGAGGTAAAGAAATCTTTAAGTGTAGCAAGGACATTTGCAGTATGTTGTTTTATAATATCCTTAATGGAAGAAGCAATGTGGATGCCTAGACATTTAATGCCGACGGGGCACCATTTAATTCCTGTGTTAGAGCAGTGATGCTTGGTGCAGTGTATGTTCAATGACAGGATTTCTGATGTCTGTTTATACTCAGAAGCTAAAGAAAATGTTGTGATGGTGTGAAGTAAGTAATGCAGACATGAGTCAGCAATATTCAGGAACAGTAAAACATCATCTGCATATGCAGCAATCTTAATCTGAATATCCCCATGATGAATGCCGGTTATATTTTCTTCCTGTCTGATTGCCTCTAGAAATGGTTCCAATACAAGAATAAAGAGGGGAAAGAGGACAACCTTGATGTGTACCTCTATGAAGAGAGAAGAAAGAAGACATATGACCATTTATGAAAACTGTTGTCTTGGGGTTGGAATACAGAACTTTAACCATAGAAATAAAAGAATCAAGAATGCCATGCCATTTAAGGGACTTAAACATATAATTCCATTCTGCCCTTACAAATTATTTTTCTGCATCACGTGCTATAGCCGCATATAGATTAATAGATGTCTGGATAATATTCATGATATTAGTGCTGTGTCTAATATTATCTGAGGACAACCACCCTTTGACATACCCCACCTGATCATTGTTAATACGATTTGGAAGAAAGGGATTAATTCTATTAGCTGGGATTTTGGCAAAGATTTTACAATCAGTATTAATCAGGGATTTGGGTCTATAATTCTGGACCAGATCAGGATCTTTTTTGGGTTTAGGGAACACAATAAGCATAGCTTCCGAAAAGGATGTTAGGACTTTACCACTGGAGATAAAAGAAGAATAAAGTTTATTAAGCTTAGGTACCAATTGATCATTAAAATGAGTGAAAAAGTCAATTGAAAATCCAGTTGGGCCACTTGCTTGTAGGGGGGCACCTTATTTTTTGGGAAATCAGTATTAACATATGAGTCATGATGTATGTGTCTAAGGAAGTCTGAAGAATGCATGCTATTTGGTACTACTTCCGAGGAATATAGTTGTTGATAGAATTTAGAAAAGGCTTATAAGATGTCTTTGTCAGCAAGGCCTCTGTTCCCGTTGTGTTCTTTATTCACTGCAATATTTGCTTTATTTTTTTCAGTTTGAGAGAGGAGGCTAGTGATTTGCTAGTTTTATTAGAGAACTGATACATTTTAGATGTATACTTTAGGAGATTAGTGCATGAATATTGTTTAACCAAGTTATTATACTGAATTCTGAGTTTATCTATTTTAGGAGGAATTAAGGCAGAGTTGGTACGTTTGTATTCAGATTCTAGATATTTATTATTCCTAATATTCCTAAGGATATCCTCTGTTTCTTGTTTAAGTTTTATCCTTTTAATGGTGGTATAAGAGATGATATGACCCCTTAATACTGCTTTATGACAGTCCCAGTTGTTATCGATGGATGTGTCTATATTAATGGTTTCAGAGAAGAAATGGGCATGTTGTTGTTTGATACATTTGGTAATTTGTTCAACTTTCAAGAGGGTAGAGTTAAATCTCCATCTATTATGTTGCTGTATATATTGTGAATTGGAAAGTTGAATGTGTAAAGGAGCATGATCTGAGAGAGTTATAGCTTTATTTATTTATTTATTAGTACTTGTAAAGTGCGTAGCAACCCGTGGGCAATGTGTCATAGATTCCATTTTAGCATCAAGTATGCGATAATTCATGGATTTGGAAATAAAAACTTAATTAATTCTATAAAAGGAGTTATGAGGGGGGAGTAAAAGGTGTATTCCATATCGGTGAGATGAACCAAACACCATGTATCGATAAGGCCTAATTCAGAAACAAAATTGGCAAATCACCACATGCAATGAGTGTATTAGCACAACTTCTAAGATATGATTTCTCAGTTGGATCCAAAATGTAGAGTCAGCATTAGTAGGACCATATACATTTAAAATAGAGTACTCAATACCATTGATAAGGAGCTTAACCTGAACCGATTTTCCAACCTCATCAGAATCTGTGGAGATAACTTTGTACTGGAGGTGCTTATTGGTATGGGTAATGACTCAATGTTTCTTTCCAGAAGCTGCACTCAAAAAAACCTGTCCTACCCAAAGACGTTTCAATTTAGCAGCTTCTGCTTGTGATAGGTGGGATTCTTGCAAACAGACTATGGATGTTTTGGCTTTATTAAGATGCAAGAGAATCTTCTGTCATTTAACAGGGTTATGAAGTCCTTTATCGTTCCATGAAGTTATGTTAAATGTCATGAAGAGCAGTTATGAAAGCATATGCAAGCTCATAGTAGAAGTTAACAGAAAGTTGTCTAAATAGACTAACGGGAAGGAGACAAGAGGAAAGGGGTAAGACAAAGTCGACATTTCTAATATGTAAACCTCTTCATGTAGGTTGTCTTGATGTGTCAATTTCTTCTCTTCTGTGATTTTGAATAAATCTACGCAGATCAGCTGGATCCTGGAATGTGAACATATGGCCGTTGAGGGTAACCTTTAGAGAGGCAGTATGGATGATTCCATATCTGGTGTTTAATTGCCTAAGAGCTGGCCTGAATGTCAAATGTTCTTTTCTCCTTGCTGTTGTGGCATTAGAGACATCTTGAGAAATAAATATTCTGGTGCCATCCCACACAAGTTGCTTCCTGTGCTTAGCTTTGTCCATGATGAGAAGGACATGGGTATAGTCTAATATGGCAAAAATTAGAGTTCTGGGAGCATTCTGAGATGTGTCCTGGGACCTATGTGGTGAGTCCTTTGGATATTAAGCTGCAGGGGTGTAGGGAAATCCAGAAGCAGTGGCAGCATATGATATAGAAATTGAATTGGATCATATTTTTCAATGCTCTCCGGAAGGCCCACAATACCAAGGTTATTCCTCCTATTGCTGTTTTCTAAACTTTCTGTTTGTTTCTGGAGCAATATAACCGAATTTTTCTAGAGCCGCAACTCTTCCTGTAATGTCTAACTCATCACTAACCCTTCTTTCAGCTTCATTTATTCGTGACCCGAACGTGGACCATTTGCCGTCCAACATTTGCAGTTTGGCAGTTGTAGCTTCCATAATAGGTTTGAGGGCTTTGATCTCCACTAGAATGACTTACATGACAGGGTCCTATACGTCCTCTCTAGGTGTAGAAGAGTCACTTTTCAGTCTCTTGGGAGCATTGGTGGTCGAAGTTGAGGAGCCATCCTTAGGTTGTCCCCTTTTCGATGTCATGTTAATGCTAGGTATACATTATTCAAATAACACAAAGTTTATGCCACAAGTTAATTTATTGAACAAAGGTCTCAAGGATGGAGCACCTTAATAAGAAGATCAGCCATTAACGTGTTAAAGATTGAGCGTTTAATTTCAATGTTGTAGTGTTACTTGATATTAAAGCAGCACATGATAACACCTTAATAGGTCTTTGCTATAACACAGTTCATTGTTAAAATCCGAACATTAAGGTGCCCAAAGAGCAATTTTATTTCTCCTTTTGCATCATATTTAAGAGGTAAAGCTTTGAGTGCCCATGAGATTCACATTTGTATTTGTATTTTATTTATTTGTATAGCTCGCAAGGCCCGTGGGCAACCGGGCACATTTTTTGTTACAGGCAGGATACATAAACAATATTTAACTTAAAATATACAAAAATATACAGGGTTACAGGCACAGTAATTAAATTGAAAAAAGAATATACAGAATGTACAAATTACATACAGGAGTGTGTACAGGGAACATAGTCTGAGCAAGATATGGTGTCAGGATATGATGCGAGAGCGGCCTAAGATGCAGAGATGAAGGTTCCAGTCATGGTTAGGCCTAGTCAAGGGTGGACAACCAAACTTAGGCCTTACGCTTAAAGGCGTGGAATGAAGGTTCTACTCTGAGAGGGTTAGGAAGGGTGTTCCACAGCTTAGACGCGAGGACTGGGAAGCTACGACCGCCAGATTTTTGGAGGTTGAAGCGTGAGATGACAAGGCAGTTAGCATGTGTGCTTCTAAGGGGGTCTCGCAGCTGAATGAGTTGTGAACCTGTTGGAGAGGTAGCTAGGGGCTTGGTTTGCAATGCTTTTGTGTGTAAGTGTCAGCGCTTTAAAGGAAATTCTTTGGGTAACTTAGAGCCAGCAGAGGTTACGCCTGTGTTCTGAGATGTGTGAAGTCCTAGGGATGTTGAAGGCCGCACTAATAGCATTGTTTTGGATAATTTGGAGTTTTCTGATATTACATTGATTGGTGCCTAGGTAGAGGGCATTGCAATAGTCGATTTTGGATAGGACCAAGGTCTTGGCTAGGGTAGTACAGTTAGCTGGTGACAGGAAGGGGCTGTGATAAGTTTGCAAGTGTAAGAAGCAGCTGAGGAGACTTCATTAGTTTGTCTGGTTAAGGATAGTGTGGAGTCGAGGTACATGCCTAATGTCTTGGTGTCCTTGGTTACTTTGATGGAATTACCATCAATGGTAAAGGATTTGAATGAGGGGTCGAGTTTACTGAGTTTGTGGGGTGAACCTAGGATGAGAAAATCAGTTTTCTCGTCGTTTAGGCACAATTCGTGCTGTGCCATCCAGGCCTGTATAACTTGGTGAATGGTGTTGATAGCTAAGGAGTCAGTTGTGTAATCACCTGTAATGGGAATAAGAATTTGGGTGTCGTCCGCATAATTTGTGTACGTGACACCCATGCGGTCCAATATGTCAAATAGGGGTTTTGTGAAGACATTGTAAAGTGTCGGGGACACACATGAGCCTTGGGGGTCTCCACATGTGACAGGGGATGGTTCTGCCGTGACGGTGGGGCAGAAGACCCTCATGGATCTGTTGTCCAGGAATGAGGTAATCCAAGCTGTCGCTTTCTCAGAGAAGTTGGCTGCAGTTTTGAGGTGGTAACAGAGGATTTGATGGTTGACTAGGTCAAATGCTGCAGAGAGGTCTAGTAAGAGTAGGAGAGCCAGCTTTCCCTTGTCTTTTAAGTCTTCTATTTGCATTTTTAAGTCTAGCAGCACGGTTTCTGTACCGTGGCGAGGGTGGCAGCCCGATTGCCTTAGACCGTGGAGGTTATTAATTTCGAGATAATCTTGGATTTGCAGATATGCCGCTCGATCAAGAATTTTTAAGAGGAAAGGCACACTGGTTTTTGTCCTATAATTGGTGGGAATGTTAGCGTCCAAGGTTGTTTTTTTCAGAAGAGGAATGACCCAGGCATCCTTGAGGTTGTCCGGGACGATCCTCATTCTGAAGGAGCAGTTTATAAGTGTAGTGATGAACGGCGCCAGGTTGTGTGTGGCCTCCTTGATAATGGTGGCAGGGCAAGAGTCTCCCTGACAGTTGGAAGGCTTAAGGCTGTTGATGATCTGTTCAACTTCGGAGGTGGAGAGGGGTGAGAAGCAGAATGGTTGCACAGATGCAGTATTAGGTTTGTGGTTAACTTGAGGAGCAAGCTGTGATATGAGTGAATGCATGCTGTTTATTTCCCCATAAATTTTGGTTTGGAGCATGGTCATTTTACCCAGGAGAGCCTCTTGGATGTTAGTACACTAAGTGCTGACTTTGGCGCAGGTGTCTGGGAGAGGAGCGGGGATTCCAGTTCCTTTAGGATTTTGAAGAGCTTCTTGGTATTGGATTGGGCTAGTTCAATGCATTTATTATATGTCTCTTTTTTGGCAGACAGTATGGCTTCTTTGTAGTTTAGCGTCGCTAATGCCATGCTTATTTTGTTAGATTCAGTCGGGTGGCTTCTCCAGCGAGTTTCAAGGGTCCTTTTTTCCTTACGTAAGGTTCTCAGCTGAGGCGTGAACCAGGAATTAAGGTGAGCCCAGGGTTTGGGTTTGCGTAGTTTGACTGGAGCGATGAGATCTAATGATTTTAACATGGTCTGATTGTAGGAGTCAACCAAGACAGTAGGGTCAGAGCATACTGAGGCAAGATCGTTGAGTGCAGGGAGGATAAGTGGGATAAGTTTGGCACAGGTTATATTATGCTTATCTTATTCCTAGTGAGTGTAGCAGGTGCTATATTAGGGGTGGAATGGATAGCTGTTGTAGGGATGCTGAAGGTGATAAGATGATGGTCCGTCCAGGCACATGGTAGGTTGGAGTTGACCTTCGCGTCACAGTTAAGGTCAGCGATCCAATCTAGGATTCTACCCTTAGACTGAGTGGGTGCGGTAATACGTTGTGTAAAGCCTAGATTGAATAGTAAGCTGTTGACATCATGGGCAGGCGCGTCATTAGGGTCGAGGAGGCCTAAATTGAAGTCGCCTAGTACGATGATTTGAGAGGTGGTCTTGGTGTTTACGGACAGTGTATGGGCGAGCTCCTCAGTGAAGGTAGATATGGGGCCAGGAGGTCTGTAAATAATGTGCACAGTGATGGTCTGGTTGGGGGAGATGGCGAGCCTAGCTGTGAGGGATTCAGCTGATTTGAATTGGCCAGGAGTGGAAAGGCAGAGGTTTATGGCTGTTTTGTGTATAATGGCTATACCTTCTCCTTTGCTTTGAGCAGTGTTGCGGTCACTTCTGCTGATAGTGTAACCTTCATGGATTGCAAGGGAGAGCAAAGGTCCTGAGGCCGCATGGAGCCAGGTTTCGGTGACTGCTATAAGGTCCAAGTCATGAGTGATGATAAGGTCAGCCATGTCGAGGGCATGGGCAGTGAGAGACCTGGAGTTGATCAGTGCTGCTTTGATACTGGTTAAATGTTGAGTAGTGGGCAGTAAGGTATGTGAAGCGAGGATGGGTGCCCGGAGGGGGTGGGGGCAGCTGTCGACTTGATGTCGAGAGGTTTAGTAGACAGGGTACTGGCAAGGCGATGGTAGGCGATGTGTGATAATCTAGACCCTAGTCTGAGGTTTCTCAGTGATGTAGCGCACGGTTGGTTGGGTGTGAGTTTTCTGGTGAAGTGCTGTAACCAGAGCATTGGATTGTTAAGGTAGGGGTTGGCCAGCAGGTCCATGGTTAGGTAGGAATGGAATTGTTAGTGTACGTTGTCACAGGTGCTGCTGGTATTGTGTGCGTACTCGGGAAGGTCCGTGTTAGGTAGTTGTTGTGATGCACAGGTGGGTGACAGGTAGATATGTTTGACGTTCTGGGCTGGTGCAGCAATGGGGGTGTTCAGGTAAGATAATACTGAGTCTAGATGTGCTATGCGATTGCTTAACAGGCAGAGTACAAGTTGAAGGGCGGTGTATGCTGCACTTTGGCTATGCATAGTAGCAGGAGGGTAAAATGCGAGTTAGCAGTTACTCAGTATGCGCGCACATGGTAGATAAAACAGTGCAATAGTCAGTATGGCAAATGTAAGCAATCAGTCAGTACTGGCAAGTCGGCGTAAGATGTAGCTAGGGGTTCACAGGTAATGTAGAGCAAGTAGCCCTAGCCCACAATGCAAAATAAGAATTCACAAGGTGGTGTCGCGAGCCAAATAAAGCAATGCAGTACGAGATTCACAGGTGGTGCTAATGTGCAATTGGTAACTCCTAAGTTTGAAAATAAAGCAGCTATGTGGGTAAACGGGGTAGCACCTGCATTTGAAGTTACACATTTACCTGGTCTCACATTCGCAGTGTTGTATTAACGTGATAAAGTATGGCAAGTTTTGGGAAGATGCAGGTTGACATGCACAACAACCCAGTATTATTATATTACGGTTTTATGATTATGATAGTAATATAGCTACGCAGAAAGTTGCTCATTTTTTAAAACTATATATTCTAGACGTTTTTCATTAATATTTCAGTTATTATATTAATCAGCAGAATCGCTGGTGTTTCAGTCACAAAATGCAGGAAACTTCTTAATAACCTGCTTTAAAGTGTTACATTTGCAGCTCCTAGCTGGAAAATAGTAACCTGTGTGTTTAAAACAGCTGATATCGTTGTGGTTGTGTTTTACTATTACTTACGGACCTTTGCTTATGGAAGAAATGTGTTTCCTTGAGGCGAGCGGGCTCTCACACACGCGTCAGCCGGATCAGCTGACAGGACATGTGGGCTGCTTTCTGACACGAAGCTGCTGCTTTAGGCCGTGCCCGCCATCTCCGACGAGCAGTCAGTGTGGCATATACAGCCAGTGCTTGCAGTCTGCAATCCTCCCTACAAATGCACTCCAGACCTCGAGCAGTACAGTAGAGTTAATAAACCTATAAGTAGAATGATGAATTTAAGTACATTATAGTCGTAGGAGCATAATTTTAGGCAGCCATTCGAAACAGTGCTAAGCCATGACCCTCGCGAGTACATATTATTTAAAATTCTTAGGTTTTAAGATCTTTTGTACACCCCGTAAGACTACCTTAGTAAATAAATATGAAAGGGATAAACCTCTATTTGCACAAATGAAAGATTTTAATTGCCGATATGGAACATTTTCTATTCTACTAATTTTAACATTTAATAGAGCAAACATAGTACCATCAATTACATATGGACTCGAAATTTACCATCTGCTCCTGGATGAGGATTTTATATATTCGGAGGGTCTTTTCTGGAAAAAATATTTGGACAACCCCCATTGCTGCAATTAGATTTGAATAAGGTTTAGTATCTCTGGATATGTGTGTATTCTGGAAAAATAATGTTATTATGTCATACATTTGTGGTTCTACCAAAGGATTTCCTTTTATTGTGATGAAATGTTTTAGAGACATGTTAGGTTTTATTAAACTGATTGCACAGTGAATACATAAGAACATTCTACAGACGTATAGGACCCTTTCCGACCAAATGAGAACTAGGGCAATGCATTGGGCTACTTGCTTTATGTGTTATATTATTTAAACTTATTTTGGTGTTCCTGAGTATTTTTACACTATTTTTAAATCTGTGTTTATGGGGGTTCAGTAATTTGTGTTTATATCTGATACTGGACTGCAATGTTTTACGTCTTTCCAAATTCTTTTTGGTTGGTTGCAAAACATATAAAGCAGAAATATCACTTGTCTATTCAATTCTATTTGCAGCCGGAATGTTGTAAGATATAGTATAGACAAAGGCCCTCATTACGACCCTGGCGGAAAGTAACTGACCTGACCGCCATAGCGTAAATAGCGTTTCCGCCATTGCACGACGGAGTAAAGTGCGGCTAATTCTGACCCATCGGGCACGAGCACTACGCCATGGCGGAAGTGCAAAGTCCGCGATGGCGGAAATGTCCCCAAAACGCCCCTCACCGCCGTCGTACGGTGCCCTAGGTGCAATTCCGCCACCCATCATAGCGGTCACCGTAATGAGCGGTAATCGCAAAATACGGTAACCGTAAATATACGGAAACGGAAGTAAAAACATGGTCCCGGAACGGGAAACAGCACGCCGTACACCTATAAAATCAGAATCCCAACACAAGCATCAAAAATCCTACCCTGAGACACATCCCAACCCGTTAGCCACCCTAGTGAAAACAATAAAAATGGGAAAAGTTGCGAAAAAAGCGTGCGACCGCAAGCGGCAGGTCCACTTCTCCCATGAGGAACTCACCGTGCTCACAGAGACCCTCCAGGAGAATGCTGCCGTCGTCTTCTCGACGCAAATGACCAGGACGGCACTTGCGAACAAGAAGGCCATATGGGCCCTGGTGGCACAGCGGGTAAGTGCGGTGGGGACCGCACCCCGCAACCCACAGCAATGCAGAAAGCGATGGGACGACTTGCGGATACGCGTACGGAGCATACTATCAGCCAACCGTAACATTGCCACAGCTACAGGGGGAGGATCGGAATCACCCATCAAGTTGACCCCCTGGGAAGAAATCTGTGCCTCCACCATTGGAATGGAGAGTATAGAGGGAGTCGGAGGGATGGAGAAAGGAGTGCAGACATCCGAAGAATCAGGTAGGTGGGCCAAATAAAACAATGCTAAATCCACAATGTCCAATCATGTGAAGTACCATGTGTCCACATAGTGCAACAGAAACACATGTCCAGGAGAACGTCCACATACATTGGCCTGATAGCGCACTTTAAAACTCACATTAAATACATAAATAATTAAAAATCCTAAAAACACCCTCTACACGTGCAGCATGCACACCCTAACTGCAGGCTGCAAAACAACTGCATCCTCAATCCACACAAAAATGAAACCACCTCCAAGGCCCTGACCCAAATCACCCTCAGGTACCACCCCAATGCATGTGATACATTGCCATTCCAATTTACTCCACCACAGGGTCCGATTCAAACGACGAGCTCCAGGACACCCCTACCAGCACACCTGCAAAGAGGGCCAAGACCAACGGCCAAAGACCCTCCACCTCAGCTGCACGGATCAAGACACGGCAGCAGCACAAATCAAGTGGCAGCACACAGGAGGGGACTTCAACAGGCACCCCAGCAGCCAGCATGCCCACAACAGCAGCACCACAGGTCCCCCCAATGGATGCCACAGAAGGCACTGCTTCTAGTGGCAGCAGCACCATAGGTGACACTGCATTAATGGCAGCATGCTCCGACACAGAAAACGGTGCTGTCGATGTAGGATCCATCCATGACCTGTCTCAATCCCCCTGTTTGTTTCATCCCGTACACCATGAGGATACCACGCAGGGGCACCCACAAGACGACGACTGGCCATCCCCCACAAGCCCTGTGGCAAGGCAACATGAGGTGATCAGACCCTCTGTGACACCACCGCAAATGGCCATGGCCCAGCAGAGGCAACAGTCCCTCGACCAGGTGATCGTGCAACAGCAGCAACTGGCCACGCTCCTCAAGGAGCATGCTGATGAATGTGGGGGTACTAAGGCAGCCATAGAAACATCAACTGAGACACTTAGGTCAGAAATGGAGAGAAGCACAGAGATACTAAGGGCACAAATGGAGAGAAGCACCGAGAGCCTGAGGGTACAAATGGAGAGAAGCACCGAGAGCCTGAGGGTACAAATGGAGAGAAGCACCGAGAGCCTGAGGGGGGAACTGCATGCGACGTCCAAAGACGTATGTGCTGAACTTGCCGCTGTGCGCCGTGTGCTCACTGAGCTCTCACAAACCCTTAGGGACATGCATGGACGTGAGCAGGCAGAGACATCATCCGTTGCAAGTTCCGTCCAGGGCAGCCCCCAACGTAGATCTGGGAGGAACCTGCGCTCCACAGGCAGGGGTGCCCCTGATACCCGGAGAGGGGGCTTGCAATAGCGTCTGCCCACTGACAATGAGCATCTTTGGACACTGGTGTTCGGGGGGGAGGTAGGAGGGTGGAGGGGGTGTGTTGGGCTTTCTTGGGTGGCGGGTCGATGGGGTGTGTAACATAATTTCACATATGCTATAAACATTTCACAATCATCCAATGAGATGTGTGGACATTGATCTTTGTGTACGAGGCGTTTATAGGCGTACAGTCCATATTGTGCATGTTCCAGACACACACAGTGCCACAAGTCCCGTGTCCATGTATCAGCCACCAGGCGTGAGTGCTAGAAGCATGAATCTATGAGAATCTGACGAATTTCACGGCCCTCCTGTGCCTCGCGGACTCCTTGAGGTGCTGCCACATCCCCACCCTCATCATGACCATCTTCAGGTGCTTGCAGTCCTGCGTCAGGGGGCATGGGCACATTTCTACGTATGCACATGTTGTGTAGCATGACACATGCCATGACCATCTTTGCAACCTTCTCATGGCGGTACAGGAGTGCCCCGCCAGACCTGCTGAGGCAGCGGAAACGAGTCTTCAGTAGGCCGAATGCCTGTTCTATGACTACACGGGTACGTGAGTGGGCATGGTTGTAGTCCTCCTCATGCTGGTTCTGTGGGTTCCGGAGTGGTGTAAGGAGCCATCTCTTCAGTGGATACCCGGCATCACCTGTATGTGGACAATAAAGGATGTTTGTGGAATGACATAGCTATGTACGCATCCCCCCCCCCTTTCCTGCCAGGTCATTGCCGCATCACATACCCCACATTATCATGCATGAAATGAGACTCACCGAGTAGCCAGGATCTGTTCCCTGCGTGTCGCTCCATGTAGCGTGGTATTGTAGAGTTCCTCAAGACCATAGAATCATGGGTTGATCCAGGAAATCGGGCACAACAATGTGTAATGATCCTGTTGGAGTCACACACCATTTGTACATTAAGAGAATGATATTGTTTTCGGTTGCGGTACTGGGCCTCCATGGCATGTGGCACAACCAATTCCACATGGGTGCAGTCGATGGCACCAATGCAACATGGTATGCCGGCAAGTGCATGGAATCCCACTTTTGTGTTCGTAATTTCCTGCTCCGAGCGTGGTAGAGAGATGTAGTCGTCTGCGTGCTTCAGGAGGGCATCGAGCACTTGCGATAGTGTCCGTGACAACAGTGGCTGTGAAATGCCATGCAACTGTCCGACTGTGTGCTGGTAGGTGCCTGTGGCCAGGAAGTGTAGTACAGACACCACCTTCAGTAGGGGTGGGATGGCGGTTGGGCTATCTATCATGCTGACAAGGTCAGCGTGTGTCATGTCCACAATGGCGGTTATGGTGTCCCGGTCCAAACGGTAGAGGGTGTGGATCTGCTCATCAGTGAGGTTGAACGGATGAGCTCGGAGGCGTGGGATTGCGGGCTGCCTGCGTGGTGGTAGTGGCTGCGTGCTGGTGGGCCTTGCTGGCCCTGCCTTGCCCTCCTCCTCCTCCTCCGTCTCCTCTGTGCGGCCGGTTGTTGTAGTAGTTGGTGTTCGTCTTCTTCTTGAAGTTGGAGTACTTGCAGTGCTATCAGGTCCCCCAGGGCCAACATCGCTAGTCCTGCCGGTAGCATTTTGGAGTGGGTGTGGTTGTGGGAGGGGGTTTGGTGTGCAATTTATGTGTTTTCAGGCTGTATAGCCTCCACCTGTGGTGATTCATTCCACCTGTGCAAGCTGCCATCCCCTTTGGGCGAGCACGTCCCGCACACAATGCTGCAATTCGACGCATGGCATCTTGCTATTACAATCATGTATTTAATCCCGATGGCAGTGGAATATTGGTTCATATGTTCATTCTGCTATGGTCCCATTGTTTCACATACTATCTTTACAGTCGCGAACAAACTTGTGAAGGGTCAGTGGAATGTAGTACTCGATTAACGCTGGACCCTCATGCAGCACTGTACCGAGGTTCACCGACGGGCGGGGCGTCCCATTTGTGAGTGAAGCCAGTTGCCATTTTCACACACTGCCGCACTACATGGATGAATTTGTGATTTCAAGCGGTCACAGATGCCTTTTCGACGTGATGTTGCAAATGTGGAATTCGAAGGACAGCGCTTTCGGTTTTCAGCTAGCGGCGAGGAGACGCCCACAGGTCTGACTGCAGATATTAAGTTCTATTGTTTAATGTCCTTGGGACAGGGGCCATGGCGAGAATGCAATGATTGATATGAATAGTATGGGATGCGCAATAGCGTAGTGGACGATAAGGCACGACGTTCCCAAATACATGTTACTTCACAACACTAGAATTCCGGGCTGGAGCACAGTGGATTTTGCAGACTGCATTACGCACAGACTCAATGGAAATTTCACATGTTATGTGAGTAAATAATCAGGCGTTTTCATACCGGGATGAGGGTATGATGTATGGATGCATGGACAGATGATTTAATTGAGAGTTTACCATGTACATGGCTTTTTGGAATCTATCCACTTCCCCTGCGCTATGTGATGCAGAGCTGCCATAGTGGTACCATCGTCTATCTGCCCTTGTTGAACCCTCCCTGTCTCGACGCGCCTTCAAACACTTGTGTCTATGCACGTTACTAATCCCATCTAATGGATTCTGTTTTAACAGACGCATGCACACAAAGACTCGTTTGTAATAGTGTATTCACCTCGATTTATATAGTTATGATTCGCAAGTGATTTTTGGGTGGGAATAATCCTTTTGAGTGGGCTAACATGCATATGGCTGTAGATTTAGTGTGATCATTGAAGTGAGTAATTCAAATTAAGTTCTGATGCCCATACCATTCTTTTTCATTTCATTTGGGTGACAGGTATCTCCTCCCCTTTTGCCGCTGCCATCTGTATGCCACTCCTGCAGATGTCTTTTACTCCCGACACCTGCTGCTTCGTGTTAATCAGTGGAGCACCATTACGATCTTATGGGACGATTGCCAATGGGCCACATGCCCTTACGCAGTACTAGTGGCTAGGAGCAACATATCGACCTTTCAGCTGGACTAGTGCCTACCTAATGGGATGGCCCTGCGGTTCTAGGCGCTTCCATGTTACCTTTTTGAACGTGTATGTAGCCCCTGTGTACCATGAAGGAACAGGGCGTCACACAAGCAGAAGCTGGTCATTTATTGCGGATGCAGCCCATAATACTGAAATGTATTTTGGAGTTCATGACCTAATGGCTGTATGGGCTTGGTGATTTTGTAGTGCATTAAATTTCTATTATGATATTAACAGTGTAGCGTTATTCTTTGCAAGTAATGTAGCATATTCCTATTTGTGGAGCGATGTATTGTGAGTAGATCTGCATTGGGTTCCGGCTTCTGGTTATAGTTGCGTGGCACTGTACTGGGCGCGTTTGCCTACGAAGCCCAGTGAGGTCAGGGATAGGTGCTGCCATTATGACTGTTTTAACGATGTCATGCTCAGGGGCGGGGGATTAGCTTTTGTGTAACAGATGCCGGTCAGCCAGGTGGATTGGTGGAATGATGTGATTATCAGAATATGGCTGGTCACAGGTGCCTGTGTTTGCGTGCGTTTCTTGGAGGGAGACTGAGGTCATGTCCATTGGAATAGCTTCTGTATTCGTGCCATCTGTGCCCTTCAGCTCCTATTGGCCCCTCTTGAGATGGGCCTGGCTGCTCAGTCACTCTGCCAACTTGTGTGGTACATTCTTATGCTGATGGTTGGTTTGTTTACTGGCAAGAGTACAGGGCTGGTGCAGTCTCCCTCAGGTTACTGCTTTGAATGTTGCCTTACACTGGTGTCAAGCGATGGGCACCTGTTGTTGTTTTGTCTCATATTTCAGTTCATATTGCTGTACTTGACCCTTCACATGCCTGTGCTGCATCAGTACGGCAATGGTGACATGGCAAATATGGATGGCCACTCACAAGGCACTTGGAGCCCCTACATTCATTTGTTCGTTGGCATGCATGGGTGACTTGTACATTTCACTGGTTGCATTGTGTGACTTCATTGCACCTACGAGGAGTTGTGCAATGTGGCCAGGGAGTGGTGTACAGGCACTCAGTAGGGCCATTTACGGTTGGTTCGCGGTGCCGTACTTCTCACCATGGCGGAATGGTACTTTCCGCCATGCTTGATGGCGTTAGGTAAATGTCCGCTAGGGTCAGAATTCGCGTACCGTTGCGCCATGGTGGTAATTACGGTTTCGCATGGCGCGTGTGCGCGTACTTGGTGCAGTTAGCGTTGGCGTTCACTACGGTGTCGCTAATGGCATCGTACTTTACGGTGACCGGTCATAATCGCACCGAGCGCTATTCGATGGCGGTATTGCATTTCCGCTATCGTTTTTCGATTTCCGCCAGGGTCGTAATGAGGGCCAAAGAGTGGGTGTGTATGAGATAGACAGATAGACAGAGAGAGAGGAGCAGAGAGACATACACAGAGAGAGAGGGAGGAAGCAAGAGGGAGATAGAGAGTGGGGGAGATGGAAAACAGGCGAGGGAGAGACAAAGGACAGGAAAGGGATGAAAAGCTGGAGTGAAGACCTTACAGAGAGAAGCAGAGTGGATGTGAAGGAGGACAAGATCATGTGAGAAGGACACATAGTGAAGGAGAAATGGAAGAAGAGAGAGGCAGGAGGAAACATGGTTACTGTAGATCTCTGCAACTTCAATGGGGGCGACAATGGCCCACAAATATACAAATATATGAATGTATTCTTTATAACAGTTGTATGTCTTACGCATTGAAGAAATAAGTGGTCATCTAATTTGCTAGAAATGATTCATTGATTATATTTTTGGAATTTGGCAACTGACTGAATCACAATTAAGGTGTCGATTCATGGAATTAATGTGCGCCGAAAATTCCTGCGCAGAGGTGCCAAAACATGTGATTCGCAGTAAAAGTGTGAAAATCGCAGTGCAAGTGCGAAAATTGCAGGGAAACCAGCGCACATCGATTCATGGAAGGCCGTGCGCGAGAAAAATATCGGATGTGCGCTGAAAAAGTGTGCGGCGCACGCCGGCGCACAGGATATCTAACGGCGTGCGCCATGGCCACAGCGAAATCGCACATAGCCCGGCACACACAACAAAAGTAGGTGGAACACGGGGCGTAACACTCGGAACGGTGAACAACTTGTCAAAATGTGGGCATCACGGGGGAAGTACAGGAGGCAAGTGCGCGGAACGCCCACACGCTCGCCTACAACACGTATTCATGGAATTCAATAGGGCAAACCAGCGCATGGTCAAACCAGGGCACAGGCCCAAACACGTCCGCCACAAGAAAGCAGACGGTAGTGTCCCTGCACCTGAAATAAATGTGCGCCAAAATGTGCGCCAACAAAAAGCACCTATATACAGCTATGATGAATGTCACATACTGTGGCCCTCTAAAACAAATGACGTGCAAAGGGGTACGCGACAAACACAGACACCCGCTGTGTGAAAAATAGCGTGTGCGTGCATTCTCTGATGCGTGGAAAGTCCCACACGCGATTTGCCTGGGTACGTGTATTCCGGGGTGCGCGGGAAGTCCCACACGCGATTTGGCTGGGTACGTGTATTCCGGTGTGCGCGGGAAATTCCACACACAAATTGCCTGGGTCCGTGTATTCCGGGGTGCGCGGGAAGTCCCACACGCGAATTGGCTGGGTCCGTGTATTCCGGAGTGCGCGGGAAGTCCCACACGCGATTGGCCTGGGTACGTGTATTCCGGGGTGCGCGGGAAGTTCCACACGCTAATTCTGCAGGGTACGTGTATTCCGGGGTGCGTGTGAAGTTCCACACGCTAATTCTGCAGGGTACATGGATTCCGGGGTGCGCGGGAAGTTCCACACGCTAATCCTGCAGGGTACTTGTATTCCGGGGTGCACGTGAAGTTCCACATGCTAATTCTGCAGGGTACGTGGATTCTGGGGTGTGCAGGAAGTGCCACACGCTAATCCTGCAGGGTACGTGTATTCCGGGGTGCGTGTGAAGTTCCACACACTAATTCTGCAGGGTACGTGGATTCCGGGGTGCGCGGGAAGTTCCACACGCTAATCCTGCAGGGTACGTGTATTCTGGGTGCGCGGGAAGTTCCACAAGCGATTTCAGCAGGGTACGTGTATTTCAGGGGTGCCGGGTAGTACTACACCTGAATTGACCGTGTGGGTCCTCCCAGGTGTTCCCTCTACACCCTCCACGGCCCCTGCAGGCAGCCCACACCACAGGGGACTACCCTGCACCCCTGCTCATGTCCCGCAGGCAGCCCATCCACCATGGCCATGCCCCCCCAGCCAACCCACATGTCACCTTGCACTACTGATCACCAACGCATGTCCCCCTACACCCCCACCCCCCAGCATCCAGGGGCACCCTCCACCAGGCCCCCACACATGTCTCCCATCACCCCCACCCCCCAGCAGTCATGGGCACCCTCCACCAGGCCCCCACTCATGTTCCCCTGCACCCCCACCCCCCAGCATCCAGGGGCACCCTCCACCAGGCCCCCACACATGTCTCCCACCACCCCCACCCCCCAGCAGTCAGGAGCACCCTCCACCAGGCCCCCACACATGTCTCCCATCACCCCCACCCCCCAGCAGTGCAGGGCACCCTCCACCAGGCCCCCGCTCATGTCCCCCTGCACCCCCACCCCCCAGCAGCCAGGGGCACCCTCCACCAGGCCCCCACTCATGTCCCCCTGCACCCCCACCCACCAGCAGTAAGGGGCACCCTCCACCAGGCCCCCACTCATGTCCCCCTGCATCCCCACCCACCAGCATCCAGGGGCACCCTCCACCAGGCCCCACACATTTCTCCCATCACCCCCACTCCCCTGCCGTCAGGGGCACCCTCCACCAGGCCCCCACTCATGTCCAACTCATGTCCCCCTGCACACCCACTCACCAGCATCCAGAGGCACCCTCCACCAGGCCCCCACACATGTCTCCCATCATCCCCACCCCCCAGCAGTCAGGGGCACACTCCACCAGGACCTCACTCATGTCCAACTCATGTCCCCCTGCACCCCCACCCACCAGCATCCAGGGGCACCCTCCACCAGGCCCCCACACATGTCTCCCATCACCCCCACCCCCCAGCAGTCAGGGGCACCCTCCACCAGGGCCCCACTCATGTCCCCCTGGACCCCCACCCACCACCATCCAGGGGCACCCTCCACTAGGCCCCCACACATGTCTCCCATCACCCCCACCCCCCAGCAGTCAGGGGCACCCTCCACCAGGCCCCCACTCATGTCCATCTGGACCCCCACCCACCAGCATCCAGGGGCACCCTCTACCAGGCCCCCACACATGTCTCCCATCACCCCCACCCCCCAGCAGTGCAGGGCACCCTGCACCAGGCCCCCACTCATGTCTCCCTGCACCCCCACCCCCCAGCAGTCAGGGGCACCCTCCACCAGGCCCCCACACATGTCTCCCTGCACCCCCACCCCCCAGCAGTCAGGGGCAGCCTCCACCAGCCCCCCACTCATGTCCAACTCATGTCCCCCTGCACCCCCACCCACCAGCATCCAGGGGCACCCTCTACTAGGCCCCCACACATGTCTCCCACCACCCCCACCCCCCAGCAGTCAGGGGCAGCCACCACCAGGCCCCCACTCATGTCCAACTCATGTCCCCTGCACCCCCACCCACCAGAATCCAGGGGCACCCTCCACCAGGCCCCCACACATGTCTCCCATCACCCCCACCCCCCAGCAGTCAGGGGCACCCTCCACCAGGCCCCCACTCATGTCCAACTCATGTCCCCCTGAACCTCCACCCACCAGCATCCAGGGGCACCCTCCACCAGGCCCACACACATGTCTCCCATCACCCCCACCCCCCAGCAGTCAGGGGCACCCTCCACCAGGCCCCCACTCATGTCCCCCTGCACCCCCACCCACCAGCATCCAGGGGCAACCTCCACCAGGCCCCGACACATGTCTCCCACCACCCCCACCCCCCAGCAGTCAGGGGCACCCTCCACCAGGCACCCACTCATGTCCCCCTGGACCCCCACCCACCAGCATCCAGGGGCACCCTCGACCAGGCCCCCACACATGTCTCCCATCATCCCCACCCCCCAGCAGTGCAGGGCATCCTCCACCAGGCCCCCACTCATGTCCCCCTTCATCCCCACCCCCCAGCAGTCAGGGGCACCCTCCACCAGGCCCCCACACATGTCTCCCACCACCCCCACCCCCCAGCAGTCAGGGGCAGCCTCCACCAGGCCCCCACTCATGTCCCCCTGCACCCCCACCCACCAGCAGTCAGGGGCACCCTCCACCAGGCCCCCACTCATGTCCCCCTGCACCCCCACCCACCAGCAGTCAGGAGCACCCTCCACCAGGCCCCCACACATGTCTCCCATCACCCCCACCCCCCAGCAGTGCAGGGCACCCTCCACCAGGCCCCCGCTCATGTCCCCCTGCACCCCCACCCCCCAGCAGCCAGGGGCACCCTCCACCAGGCCCCCACTCATGTCCCCCTGCACCCCCACCCACCAGCAGTCAGGGGCACCCTCCACCAGGCCCCCACTCATGTCCCCCTGCACCCCCACCCACCAGCATCCAGGGGCACCCTCCACCAGGCCCCCACACATTTCTCCCATCACCCCCACTCCCCTGCCGTCAGGGGCACCCTCCACCAGGCCCCCACTCATGTCCAACTCATGTCCCCCTGCACACCCACTCACCAGCATCCAGGGGCACCCTCCACCAGGCCCCCACACATGTCTCCCATCATCCCCACCCCCCAGCAGTCAGGGGCACCCTCCACCAGGCCCCCACTCATGTCCAACTCATGTCCCCCTGCACCCCCACCCACCCACCAGCATCCAGGGGCACCCTCCACCAGGCTCCCACACATGTCTCCCATCACCCCCACCCCCCAGCAGTCAGGGGCACCCTCCACCAGGGCCCCACTCATGTCCCCCTGGACCCCCACCCACCACCATCCAGGGGCACCCTCCACTAGGCCCCCACACATGTCTCCCATCACCCCACCCACCAGCAGTCAGAGGCACCCTCCACCAGGCCCCCACTCATGTCCCCCTGGACCCCCACCCACCAGCATCCAGGGGCACCCTCCACCAGGCCCCCACACATGTCTCCCATCACCCCCACCCCCCAGCAGTGCAGGGCACCCTGCACCAGGCCCCCACTCATGTCCCCCTGCACCCCCACCCCCCAGCAGTCAGGGGCAGCCTCCACCAGCCCCCCACTCATGTCCAACTCATGTCCCCCTGCACCCCCACCCACCAGCATCCAGGGGCACCCTCTACCAGGCCCCCACACATGTCTCCCACCACCCCCACCCCCCAGCAGTCAGGGGCAGCCACCACCAGGCCCCCACTCATGTCCAACTCATGTCCCCTGCACCCCCACCCACCAGAATCCAGGGGCACCCTCCACCAGGCCCGCTCACATGTCTCCCATCACCCCCAACCCCCAGCAGTCAGGGGCACCCTCCACCAGGCCCCCACTCATGTCCAACTCATGTCCCCCTGAACCTCCACCCACCAGCATCCAGGGGCACCCTCCACCAGGCCCACACACATGTCTCCCATCACCCCCACCCCCCAGCAGTCAGGGGCACCCTCCACCAGGCCCCCACTCATGTCCCCCTGCACCCCCAGCCACCAGCATCCAGGGGCAACCTCCACCAGGCCCCGACACATGTCTCCCATCACCCCCACCCCCCAGCAGTCAGGGGCACCCTCCACCAGGCACCCACTCATGTCCCCCTGGACCCCCACCCACCAGCATCCAGGGGCACCCTCCACCAGGCCCCCACACATGTCTCCCATCATCCCCACCCCCCAGCAGTGCAGGGCACCCTCCACCAGGCCCCCACTCATGTCCCCCTTCACCCCCACCCCCAGCAGTCAGGGGCACCCTCCACCAGGCCCCAACACATGTCTCCCTGCACCCCCACCCCGCAGCAGTCAGGGGCAGCCTCCACCAGGCCCCCACTCATGTCCAACTCATGTCCCCCTGCACCCCCACCCACTAGCATCCAGGGGCACCCTCCACCAGGCCCCCACACATGTCTCCCACCACCCCCACCCCCCAGCAGTCAGGGGCAGCCTCCACCAGGCCCCCACTCATGTCCAACTCATGTCCCCCTGCACCCCCACCCACCAACATCCAGGGGCACCCTCCACCAGGCCCCCACACATGTCTCCCACCACCCCCACCCCCCAGCAGTCAGGGGCACCCTCCACCAGGCCCCCACTCATGTCCAACTCATGTCCCCCTGCACCCCCACCCACCAGCATCCAGGGGCACCCTCCACCAGGCCCCCACACATGTCTCCCATCATCCCCACCCCCCAGCAGTCAGGGGCACCCTCCACCAGGCCCCCACCCATGTCCACCTCATGTCCCTGTGCACCCCCACCCACCAGCATCCAGGGGCACCCTCCACCAGGCCCCCACACATGTCTCCCACCACCCCTACCCCCCAGCAGTCAGGGGCAGCCTCCACCAGGCCCCCACTCATGTCCAACTCATGTCCCCCAGCACCCCCACCCATCAGCATCCAGGGGCACCCTCCACCAGGCCCCCACATATGTCTCCCATCACCCCCACCCCCCAGCAGTCAGGGGCAGCCTCCACCAGGCCCCCACTCATGTCCCCCTGCACCCCCACCCACCAGCATCCAGGGGCACCCTCCACCAGGCCCCCACACATGTCTCCCACCACCCCCACCCCCCAGCAGTCAGGGGCACCCTCCACCAGGCCCCCACTCATGTCCAACTCATGTCCCCCTGCACCCCCACCCACCAGCATCCAGGGGCACCCTCCACCAGGCCCCCACACATGTCTCCCATCATCCCCACCCCCCAGCAGTCAGGGGCACCCTCCACCAGGCCCCCACCCATGTCCACCTCATGTCCCTGTGCACCCCCACCCACCAGCATCCAGGGGCACCCTCCACCAGGCCCCCACACATGTCTCCCACCACCCCTACCCCCCAGCAGTCAGGGGCAGTCTCCACCAGGCCCCCACTCATGTCCAACTCATGTCCCCCAGCACCCCCACCCATCAGCATCCAGGGGCACCCTCCACCAGGCCCCCACATATGTCTCCCATCACCCCCACCCCCCAGCAGTCAGGGGCAGCCTCCACCAGGCCCCCACTCATGTCCCCCTGCACCGCCACCCACCAGCATCCAGGGGCACCCTCCACCAGGCCCCCACACATGTCTCCCACCACCCCCACCCCCCAGCAGTCAGGGGCACCCTCCACCAGGGCCCCACTCATGTCCCCCTGGACCCCCACCCACCACCATCCAGGGGCACCCTCCACTAGGCCCCCACACATGTCTCCCATCACCCAACCCCCCAGCAGTCAGAGGCACCCTCCACCAGGCCCCCACTCATGTCCCCCTGGACCCCCACCCACCAGCATCCAGGGGCACCCTCCACCAGGCCCCCACACATGTCTCCCATCACCCCCACCCCCCAGCAGTGCAGGGCACCCTGCACCAGGCCCCCACTCATGTCCCCCTGCACCCCCACCCCCCAGCAGTCAGGTTCACCCTCTACCAGGCCCCCACACATGTCTCCCTGCACCCCCACCCCCCAGCAGTCAGGGGCAGCCTCCACCAGCCCCCCACTCATGTCCAACTCATGTCCCCCTGCACCCCCACCCACCAGCATCCAGGGGCACCCTCTACCAGGCCCCCACACATGTCTCCCACCACCCCCACCCCCCAGCAGTCAGGGGCAGCCTCCACCAGGCCCCCACTCATGTCCCCCTGCACCCCCACCCACCAGCAGTCAGGGGCACCCTCCACCAGGCCCCCACTCATGTCCCCCTGCACCCCCACCCACCAGCAGTCAGGAGCACCCTCCACCAGGCCCCCACACATGTCTCCCATCACCCCCACCCCCCAGCAGTGCAGGGCACCCTCCACCAGGCCCCCGCTCATTTCCCCCTGCACCCCCACCCCCCAGCAGCCAGGGGCACCCTCCACCAGGCCCCCACTCATGTCCCCCTGCACCCCCACCCACCAGCAGTCAGGGGCACCCTCCACCAGGCCCCCACTCATGTCCCCCTGCACCCCCACCCACCAGCATCCAGGGGCACCCTCCACCAGGCCCCCACACATTTCTCCCATCACCCCCACTCCCCTGCCGTCAGGGGCACCCTCCACCAGGCCCCCACTCATGTTCAACTCATGTCCCCCTGCACACCCACTCACCAGCATCCAGGGGCACCCTCCACCAGGCCCCCACACATGTCTCCCATCATCCCCACCCCCCAGCAGTCAGGGGCACCCTCCACCAGGCCCCCACTCATGTCCAACTCATGTCCCCCTGCACCCCCACCCACCCACCTGCATCCAGGGGCACCCTCCACCAGGCTCCCACACATGTCTCCCATCACCCCCACCCCCCAGCAGTCAGGGGCACCCTCCACCAGGGCCCCACTCATGTCCCCCTGGACCCCCACCCACCACCATCCAGGGGCACCCTCCACTAGGCCCCCACACATGTCTCCCATCACCCCACCCCCCAGCAGTCAGAGGCACCCTCCACCAGGCCCCCACTCATGTCCCCCTGGACCCCCACCCACCAGCATCCAGGGGCACCCTCCACCAGGCCCCCACACATGTCTCCCATCACCCCCACCCCCCAGCAGTGCAGGGCACCCTGCACCAGGCCCCCACTCATGTCCCCCTGCACCCCCACCCCCCAGCAGTCAGGTTCACCCTCTACCAGGCCCCCACACATGTCTCCCTGCACCCCCACCCCCCAGCAGTCAGGGGCAGCCTCCACCAGCCCCCCACTCATGTCCAACTCATGTCCCCCTGCACCCCCACCCACCAGCATCAGGGGCACCCTCTACCAGGCCCCCACCCATGTCTCCCACCACCCCCACCCCCCCAGCAGTCAGGGGCAGCCACCACCAGGCCCCCACTCATGTCCAACTCATGTCCCCTGCACCCCCACCCACCAGAATCCAGGGGCACCCTCCACCAGGCCCGCTCACATGTCTCCCATCACCCCAACCCCCAGCAGTCAGGGGCACCCTCCACCAGGCCCCCACTCATGTCCAACTCATGTCCCCCTGAACCTCCACCCACCAGCATCCAGGGGCACCCTCCACCAGGCCCACACACATGTCTCCCATCACCCCCACCCCCCAGCAGTCAGGGGCACCCTCCACCAGGCCTCCACTCATGTCCCCCTGCACCCCCAGCCACCAGCATCCAGGGGCAACCTCCACCAGGCCCCGACACATGTCTCTCATCACCCCCACCCCCAGCAGTCAGGGGCACCCTCCACCAGGCACCCACTCATGTCCCCCTGGACCCCCACCCACCAGCATCCAGGGGCACCCTCCACCAGGCCCCCACACATGTCTCCCATCATCCCCACCCCCCAGCAGTACAGGGCACCCTCCACCAGGCCCCCACTCATGTCCCCCTTCACCCCCACCCCCAGCAGTCAGGGGCACCCTCCACCAGGCCCCAACGCATGTCTCCCTGCACCCCCACCCCGCAGCATTCAGGGGCAGCCTCCACCAGGCTCCCACTCATGTCCAACTCATGTCCCCCTGCACCCCCACCCACCAGCATCCAGGGGCACCCTCCACCAGGCCCCCACACATGTCTCCCACCACCCCCACCCCCCAGCAGTCAGGGGCAGCCTCCACCAGGCCCCCACTCATGTCCAACTCATGTCCCCCTGCACCCCCACCCACCAACATCCAGGGGCACCCTCCACCAGGCCCCCACACATGTCTCCCACCACCCCCACCCACCAGCAGTCAGGGGCACCCTCCACCAGGCCCCCACTCATGCCAAACTCATGTCCCCCTGCACCCCCTCCCACCAGCATCCAGGGGCACCCTCCACCAGGCCCCCACACATGTCTCCCATCATCCCCACCCCCCAGCAGTCAGGGGCACCCTCCACCAGGCCCCTACCCATGTCCACCTCATGTCCCTGTGCACCCCCACCCACCAGCATCCAGGGGCACCCTCCACCAGGCCCCCACACATGTCTCCCACCACCCCTACCCCCCAGCAGTCAGAGGCAGCCTCCATCAGGCCCCCACTCATGTCCAACTCATGTCCCCCAGCACCCCCACCCATTAGCATCCAGGGGCACCCTCCACCAGGCCCCCACATATGTCTCCTATCACCCCCACCCCCCAGCAGTCAGGGGCAGCCTCCACCAGGCCCCCACTCATGTCCCCCTGCACCCCCACCCACCAGCATCCAGGGGCACCCTCCACCAGGCCCCCACACATGTCTCCCACCACCCCCACCCCCCAGCAGTCAGGGGCACCCTCCACCAGGCCCCCACTCGTGTCCCCCTGGACCCCACCCACCAGCATCCAGGGGCACCCTCCACCAGGCCCCCACACATGTCTCCCATCACCCTCACCCCCCAGCAGTCAGGGGCACCCTCCACCAGGCCCCCACACATGTCTCCCTGCACCACCACCCACCAGCAGTCAGGGGCAGCCTCCACCATGCCCCCACTCATGTCCCCCAGCCAACACGTCATCACAATCCAGATCCCAGGCTCCTATGCCCACCCAAATCCCACCCCACGCCACCCCAGTCCAAACACCCATCCAAGCTTTACATCCATTCAAAATGGAAATACCCATTACATGATAGATAAGAAATAAGCAGTATGCGCATGAGTACAAGTCCGTCAGACCCACACAACGGCAACACATGACTGTGAAAACCCATATCCTGACAGGCATGAAACCAATGAGAGAAGCCATACATTGAAGTAAGAAACAGAAATGTATTACAGTGTAAATGAAGTGAATGAAATATAAACAAACAATAATGGCAACAAAAATCAAAAAGCAGCATGTCCACAAAAATAATAAATAACGAAAATGGGACTCCAAAATAACCGTAAAGAAATTGTGTCCAAAGTCACCGTCCAACAAAGCAAATCCAAAGGGAAAGTAAAATGAAAATCCATTGCTCCATGGTGAAAAAAATAATAAAAGATGAAGGCCACAAATCCACTGTCAAACTATGTACAAAGAGCAAATCCAGGATCCATGATCCCAACGATGTAAATGAAACCTACAATAAAACCTACCTAACTAATAACTATATACAAAAAAGTGGGGCATAGTCCAAGCGCCCCAAATTAAAAAAAAGAAATAAAACCTAACACTAATTAACTATGTACAAAGGCGGCGGGCTAGTCCAGCGGCTCACTCCGTGGTGTCCCGGGCCAGGGCATCATCGAACTCCTGTACGATGTCCCGGAGGCGTTCCTGTTCCATGGCCCCGAGGGTCCACAGGGACGCCGACATGTCCTCCTCCAACTCCCTGCGGATTCCCTCGAGGCACTCGGCCCGCCTCAGGACCCTCCACATGGAGTTCTCCGCCCTGACCATCGTGAGCCGTGCCTCTTCCGCCCGCCGCCGCTCCGCACCTATCTGCTGGCCCAACCGCTGCCACACGGAAGACACTTCCCATCCTGGGTCCTCCTGCCCTCCGGCCGATGCCTGCCCCTCCGATGTAGATTGCCCCGAGCCATGATGCCTCCCACGTTGACGCCGCTGCTGCCTCTGACACAACTGCCTCTGCCAGCACGACGGCATCCAAGCTGATGGAATACACCGACGCCGTCGTGCACGTGCCCTGCCCAATGATGCCGGCACATCCACCATCTGCTGGGGTCCAGTTGCTGTAGTGTCCACCCCTGCTGGACCTCCGACTCCCGACTGTGGCAGGGATGGGATCCCCACCAAGCTGCCTGCGCTGGTCAGGGCAGGTACACAGGGGGCCCTGGTGGCATCTGGGCCAGAAGACGGCATGGAGAATGACTGGCGTATAGTCTCCACAGAGGAGGAGCTGGCCGCCAGATTGGTCGACACATGTATGAAACCCCAGACCACGGCCGATCCCAACTGGGCCACGTTGGCACGGTGCTCTTCGTGATGACGTGCAAGCTCCTCCCGGGAAGCCTGCACATCATCAGGAATGACATCCGTGCGCAACGCGACACCAATCAGGACCTTCTCCATACGGCCACGGGTCCCCTCGTCTGCAGGTGGAGGGGAGTCAGATGACATGGACATCCCCCCTACCTGCGGACGGGCCTGGGATGGGGCATCCCTGCTGGTGCATGGTGATGCAGTCACAGTGTCAGGGACAGTGACATGCACAGGCCCCTCCACGGCGACCTGTGCTGCCTCCTGCCCCTGCCGCTGGACTGAACCACTTGCACCAGCAGGGATGCCCCCCACCAGGCCCCATGTGCACCTCAGTAGCGGCCTCCTCCTCCTCTGTGGAAACCACCAACCTGGAAGGCTCCCTTGCAAGCCCCTGTGGGGGCTCACCCACCCCTTCCGCTGCAGCTGTGGGGGCATCCCCGCCGCTTTGCTCCACAGCGGCGTCTCCGCCCTCTTCTTCACTTGCCGCTGTGTAGAGGGAGACATAGAACACAAGCATCAGGGTACTGTACAATGCTTCCCTAGACAGGAAGCAATAGCAGATTAGTGGCACTGTCAAAGATCACTTCCATCATGTCCCTCCACAAAACATGGTTCAGTGCAGGCAAAACACACGCAGTAACAGGCATGGCACATGCTATGGACATTTGCATACATGTCCAAGGGACACTCCAAACATACAATGTTGTTATGGAACTCACATGCATCATGGGTCATGCCTATCACATGCACACACATCAACGTAATTTCATCCATCTGGCCTTGTACACCCCAGACACAGTGGATACAAGGATAACTAGGCAGCATCTGTGAATCTGTACATAGTCACAGACATGTGTCATGCATCCATGGCATTCACAAGTCAAAGACACGCAGGTCAGACACACAGACATGGATACCATAAATGTGTAACGCTCACCTGATTCCCGTAGAGGCGCCGGTCTTGACTGGGCGTATACCGTATCTTCAAAGGTGATGTGTAACACACGGCTGGCTCTTTGGGCTGGACCTCTGTGCACTGTATGTCTGACTCGAAGGGTAAGATGTCTGCAGATAGAAAATATGGGATTAATGAACTGGGTTATTGAATGTCTCTCTCTTCTTCCCTTTCTCTTCTCCTGTAGAACCCCCAAAGGTTAACGCTCTCACCTTAGGTAAGTGAATGCCGTGCTCTCCATCTGCTCGGGGCAGGGTGCTGTAACCAGTTTCTTCACTGGATAAGGGGAGCAGGCCTCTTGACTTAGAGGACTGCTGTCCGTCGTTTACTGCACGAACGGTAAGTTTCGAGTAATTCTAATGTCTTTAAAAGTCTTTAGTAATGATGTCTCTTGTTTTGCAGGGTTCCGGCGATGGCGGATGACGGGCTGAAGTGAGTTGAAGATGGAGCCAGTGTGATGAATAGAAGCGCCTGGAAGCACGTAAGTAAGCGCTTGTTGCCTGCTTCACGATGCGCTCTAACTGTCTTTTTATTTTGCAGGTACAAGTTCGGAGCGGCTGCAGGGTGCCGGAATACCCACTGGGTTAGATGTGGAAAGGAGTAATGGCACGTGAGTATTAAAGTTTCCCAATGTCTTTAAACGCACCTTGTTTTGTCTTTCAGATGCGGGATGCAGCGCCGAAGGCCTCCGGAGCGTGCGAAGAGTTGGTAAGCTTTTGTCTTTCAGATGCCGGAATGCAGTGCGAAGACCTCCGGAGCGCACGAAGAGTAGGTAAGCCTTTGTCTTTCAGATGCCGGAATGCAGCGCGAGGCGTTGGTGACAGCCGATGGACCAGGTAAGTGAAGCGCTGTCACTGAAGACCGTAATGCTAACCTGTTCTTTCTTGTCTTTATAGGTGTTGCTGAAGACTGGATTCAGGATGGTAAGCCTTTTTCCTTAGGCCCAGGATCAGATGCAGAAGACACAATGAGCGTTCTGCTGCAGAGGATGCAGAATAACGCAAAGCAAGATTCATCCATCGGGTGTGGTTTAAATAGCCTCCTGTAGTGCTTAGGTGTCTCCTTCCACAGCCACGCCTAGGTGAGAAAAGAGTTCCTGCTTTCCAGAAGAGTTCCAGTGTTCTGAACCTAGGGAGTGGCTCCTGCCCCACCCAACAGGAAAAGTAGTTCCAAACAGAAGAGGATCAGAGGCTCAACTGGCAGGCAAGTAAGCAGCATGGTCTGCTGCAGGTAAGTCCACCCAAGCATTATGAGCCCGGCGCTTCCAGCGCTGGGACTGGGCATATTTATGAGCCTGGTGCCACTGGCGCCAGGACTGGGTCCAAAAGGTCCCAATTGGGACTGGTTGGCACTCGGAACCTGGGTTATGGATCTGCTTCCAAGGGAGTTGGGAAAACCCTGACCTTTTGGAAGCAGAGATCATGACAGTACCCCCCCTCAAGGCCCCTCCCAAACCGGGCTTCTCCGGGGGTTTTGGCTTGTCAGGAAATGTTCGATGAAATCTTTTGATTAGGCGAGGAGCGTGGACATATTCAGCAGGTTCCC
This sequence comes from Ambystoma mexicanum, assembly GCF_040938575.1. Lineage (NCBI taxonomy): Eukaryota > Metazoa > Chordata > Amphibia > Caudata > Ambystomatidae > Ambystoma > Ambystoma mexicanum. Next base: position 632,275,374 of record NC_090927.1, on the reverse strand, counting down.
AGGATCTCTCTTGGGGGCCGTAGCCTTTCCAGTCAATTAGGTAAAATAGTTTAGATTTGGAGATCTTGGAGTCCAGAATGCTTTTGACTTCAAACTCGAGTTCTCCATCAACTAGGATGGGTTTTGGAGATTTAGTTAGTCGGGTTTGAGGTTGCACGGGTTTTAATAGAGAGACGTGGAAGACCGGATGTATCTTCATGTGCGGGGGCAAGTCCAACTTGACCGCTACTGGGTTTACTATGGTAGTGATGGAATAGGGACCAAGGTATCTTGGGTTGAATGTGTGTGGCCCTTTTAGAGGTAGATATTTGGTGGATAACCAGACTTGATCCCCTACTTGATATTGAGGGCCTTCCTTCCGATGTTGATCTGCTCCTTTCTTGTATTGTTCTTTAGCCCTTTGAAGGTGAGAAACAGCTTCCTTAAAGGCTTGGGTGATTGTAGAATGCAGGTAGTCTACTGCTGGTGTTTCAAGATCTTGGAGGGGATCCAACTCCGAGGTTCGAGGGTGACTGCCGTATGAAAGAAAAAACAGGGTTTTCCCAGTTCCCGAATGGACAGAGTTATTGTAGGCATATTCGGCTATCCAAAGGATGTCTTTCCAAGTTTTTTCAGTTTGTTGCAGCATGCAGCGTAAATACTGTTCCAGAGTTTGATTGGTCCTCTCGGTTTGTCCGTCGGTCTGAGGGTGGTGACTGGTCGATAGTCTCACATCAATTTGAGCCGACCGACAGCAACTTCGCCAAAAATGAGAAATAAATTGACTACCTCGATCCGAAATTAGAACCGAAGGAAAACCGTGCAGTCGGACGATGTTTTCGAGAAATTCTCGGGCCAGAGTTGCTGCTGTTGGCAAGCCTTTGAGCGGAATGAAATGCGCCATCTTGGAGAATAAGTCCACGATTACTAGAATCGTATTGTATCCGGAGCATGGAGGTAGATCGGTGATGAAGTCCATAGAAAGCGTATGCCAAGGGCGAGGTGGGATGTCAATAGGGCGTAAGAGGCCTGCTGGTCTTTCCTTTTGACTCTTGTTTTGGGCGCATACTCCACAGGACATTATAAAGTCTCTGATATCTTTTTTCCAAGACGGCCACCAGAAGTAGCTCTTGATCTTTTCTGAGGTCTTGGCCATACCGGGATGTCCTTCCATTAAAGAATTGTGATAACAAGAGATTACTTTTTTCTGTAAATCTGTGCTGGGCAGGTATAATCGTTCTTGGAAATACAATAAGTTGTCCTTTACTGCAAAGTCCTTTCCCTGCAGATGCCAATTCTGTATGTCTGCTGGAGTTACAAGTTGCCTGGCTTTATCCTTAACTTCCTCTATGGATTGTGTGGCGATTACACCCATAATTCTTTGTTCGGGAATGATTGGTACAGGTTTAGGGTTGATCAAGTGTTCTTCCACTCCCATCCGAGAGAGGGCATCAGCTTTACCGTTTTTTGTACCAGGTCGATAGGTAATTATGAAGTCAAACTCGGCAAAGAATAATGCCCAACGGAGTTGTCTAGAGGATTGGGCTTTTGCGGTTTTCAAATATTGCAGGTTTCGGTGATCCGTAATCACAGTAACGGTGTGTCGGGCCCCCAGCAGATAATGCCGCCAAGCATTAAAGGCAGACTTGATAGCCAGAAGTTCCTTGTCAGTAATCGTGTAATTGATTTCAGGAGGCGAGAATTTGCGGGACCAAAATGCCACGGGATGCAACTGATTGGTTACCGGGTCCTTTTGTGATAGAACTGCCCCCATGGCAAGGCTTGAAGCATCAGTTTCCACGATGTAGGGGAGTTCGGGGCGAGGGTGTTTTAAGATTGGTGCAGAGATAAATTTAGTCTTCATATCCTGGAAAGCTTGTTCCGCCTCGGTAGACCATTCAAAACGTTTGTTTTTCTTTAACAAGGCAGTGATGGGCTGGACTATTCGAGAAAATTCGGGGATAAACCTGCGGTAAAAGTTAGCGAAGCCTAACATGCTTTGCACACCTTTTACGGAGGATGGTGATGGCCATTTGAGAACTGCATCGACCTTCTTTGAATCCATACGCACTCCGCTAGGTGATAATATGAATCCCAAGAATTCAACTTCAGTCACGTTGAAAACACATTTTTCCAACTTAGCGAAAAGTTTGTGTTGACACAATCTTTCGAGGACCATTTTCACGTGTTTCCGATGTTCAGATTCCGATGAAGAATAAACGAGGATGTCGTCAATGTAAACAACAACACACACATCTATGAGCTCTCTGAGGACATCGTTCATAAAATATTGAAAGGCGGCCGGGGCATTGCAAAGTCCGAAGGGCATGACCTGATATTCAAATAGCCCATATTTGGTGCAGAAGGCCGTCTTCCATTCATCGCCCTCTTTTACTCGTACCAAGTGGTAGGCTCCTCTCAGATCCAGCTTTGTATATATGCATGCTTTTCTGACTTGGTCCAGGAGTTCAGGGATCAAAGGTAACGGATATCTATTCTTGACGGTGATCTGGTTCAGGGAGCGATAATCTATACAAGTTCTAAGGTCTCCTTCCTTTTTTGGAACGAAGAACAAAGCTGAAGAAGCAGGGGAATTGGAAGGACGAATAAACCCATTTGCCAGGTATTGATCCAGGTATTGTCGAAGGTGAAGGTTCTCAGGCTCGGTGAGGGCATAAATTCTACTACAAGGAGGAGTAGATCTAGGTATCAGGTCTATCTGGCAGTCATAAGACCTATGAGGAGGTAGAGAGTTAGCCTGATCCTTCCGGAAAACATCTTGGTATTCTAGGTATTCGGGAGGTAACTGGGGAGTCTCTGAAGAAATTGCTGCCAGTGCAACACCAGGTGGAGGGTGACAAGTAGAGACACATTCTGGAAACTGGACCGTTCTTGCTCGCCAATCGATCAGAGGATTGTGTTTCTCTAACCAAGGTATTCCTAGAATAATCTGAAACTGAGGAGCCTTGATCACATCGAACACGATCTTCTCATGGTGTCCATCTTGACTTACTAGCGTCACTTCTTGAGTGGTATGCGTTACTGGTCCGGAGGCTATCTCTGTTCCATCCACCGTAGTAATGACGTCCTTTACAGCCTTGGGACAAAGGGTTAGATTCATCCTCAAAACCATTTCATGATCCACATAATTGCCGATGGCACCGCTGTCGACGTAAGCTTCAATTGCATGTAATCGATCCGGATTATCAGGGCTAATGAGGACCATAGGTATCACGAAATGCGAGGTCACGGAACTGGTTTTCACGCTCGGCAAGAGGACCTCTATTCTTGTCGGGCGAGGTCGTTTCCCTGCTCAGAGTTTGTAACTTTGGTAACTGCAGCTCCTACTGCCTTCTTGGCAAGTTTCACCGGACAGTCTCGAAGAAAGTGCCCTGAATTTCCGCAATAGAGGCATAATTGCAACTGTTTTCTCCTTTCCCGCTCCTTTTGTGTTAGAGGACCTTTCAGGCCCCCTATTTGCATGGGTTCCCCGGAGTCTACTCCTTTGGAAGGAGTTGGCGGTTTGGAAAATACTCGAGCATCAAACTTGGAACGATCGGCCTTCCTGTTCTGCAGTCTGTGATCTATTTGAACAACTAAGTCTATATAGTCCGAACAATCTTGTGGGGGATTCACTACTTGGGCTAACACATCTTTGAGCTCTCCACGTAGACCTCTATAAAACAGCATAATCCTTTTGTCCTCAGGCCATTGAGTTTCCACTATCAGTCTGTTGAAAGACGCAATATAAGCCAAAAGGTCTTGATTACCTTGTCGCAACGAAAGAAGCTCATTGTCCAAGGCCTGCCCCTGTGAATGTCTTGCGAACAGTTTTCCATACTGAGCTGAAAAGCTTGAAAATCATGGAGGACCGGATCATCTTGATTTACTAGAGGGATCGACCAGTCTGCCGCATTGCCACTAAGGTACGAAAGCACGAAAGCTACTTTAGCTTGATCAGTTGGAAAGGCTGCTGGCCGGCATAAGAAATGCAACCGGCACTGATTGATAAATACTGCAAACCTCTTTGGGTCACCAGAAAATCGTTCGGGTGGAGCCAGAGGTACATTCCCAGGTAGGTTGATCTGCACTGGATTCATAGAGGATGTAGAAGGAAGATTTCCCCCAGATGCGGGTAACGGGGTCTGTCCGGCTTGTGACTGTAGCAATTGTCTAGCGAGATCATCTGTTCGCTCCTTGGAAATAATCAGTTCCCTTCTTAGAGCGTTCGTTTCCTGACGGGCTGCATGCACTTCTGCCCTTAGTTCCCCAAGTAACTGGGCTAGCTGGTCGATATCCGAGGTTTCCATAGAGCCTGGACGGGAGTTTTGCGGTAGGCTTTGCATTCTGTAACGCTCACCTGATTCCCGTAGAGGCGCCGGTCTTGACTGGGCGTATACCGTATCTTCAAAGGTGATGTGTAACACACGGCTGGCTCTTTGGGCTGGACCTCTGTGCACTGTATGTCTGACTCGAAGGGTAAGATGTCTGCAGATAGAAAATATGGGATTAATGAACTGTGTTATTGAATGTCTCTCTCTTCTTCCCTTTCTCTTCTCCTGTAGAACCCCCAAAGGTTAACGCTCTCACCTTAGGTAAGTGAACGCCGTGCTCTCCATCTGCCTCGGGGCAGGGTGCTGTAACCAGTTTCTTCACTGGATAAGGGGAGCAGGCCTCTTGACTTCAGAGGACTGCTGTCCGTCGTTTACTGCACGAACGGTAAGTTTCGAGTAATTCTAATGTCTTTAAAAGTCTTTAGTAATGATGTCTCTTGTTTTGCAGGGTTCCGGCGATGGCGGATGACGGGCTGAAGTGAGTTGAAGATGGAGCCCGTGTGATGAATAGAAGCGCCTGGAAGCACGTAAGTAAGCGCTTGTTGCCTGCTTCACGATGCGCTCTAACTGTCTTTTTATTTTGCAGGTACAAGTTCGGAGCGGCTGCAGGGTGCCGGAATACCCACTGGGTTAGATGTGGAAAGGAGTAATGGCACGTGAGTATTAAAGTTCCCCAATGTCTTTAAACGCACCTTGTTTTGTCTTTCAAATGCGGGATGCAGCGCCGAAGGCCTCCGGAGCGTGCAAAGAGTTGGTAAGCTTTTGTCTTTCAGATGCCGGAATGCAGTGCGAAGACCTCCGGAGCGCACGAAGAGTAAGTAAGCCATAGTCTTTCAGATGCCGGAATGCAGCGCGAGGCGTTGGTGACAGCCGATGGACCAGGTAAGTGAAGCGCTGTCACTGAAGACCGTAATGCTAACCTGTTCTTTCTTGTCTTTATAGGTGTTGCTGAAGACTGGATTCAGGATGGTAAGCCTTTTTCCTTAGGCCCAGGATCAGATGCAGAAGACACGATGAGCGTTCTGCTGCAGAGGATGCAGAATAACGCAAAGCAAGATTCATCCATCGGGTGTGGTTTAAATAGCCTCCTGTAGTGCTTAGGTGTCTCCTTCCACAGCCACGCCTAGGTAAGAAAAGAGTTCCTGCTTTCCAGAAGAGTTCCAGTGTTCTGAACCTAGGGAGTGGCTCCTGCCCCACCCAACAGGAAAAGTAGTTCCAAACAGAAGAGGATCAGAGGCTCAACTGGCAGGCAAGTAAGCAGCATGGTCTGCTGCAGGTAAGTCCACCCAAGCATTATGAGCCCGGCGCTTCCAGCGCTGGGACTGGGCATATTTATGAGCCTGGTGCCACTGGCGCCAGGACTGGGTCCAAAAGGTCCTAATTGGGACTGGTTGGCACTCGGAACCTGGGTTATGGATCTGATTCCGAAGGAGTTGGGAAAACCCTGACCTTTTGGAAGCAGAGATCATGACAAAATGTACATGGCATCAGCACCCATCCCTCACCCCCACCCATGTCCAGGAACAGAGACTGGCATGCTCTCATGTGTCCATTCCGCATAGGGCTCCCCATGATGCATTTAAACACATACACCAACTGTGTGGTTCACACATTACTGGTGTCACATGCATGACCATGATGTCCCTGCACTCATACATGCATACATGGCCTATGTCACACATACAGGCAAGCATCAGACAACCAGCACACTACAACATGCCCTGTCTCACACAGCAATGCTTGCCCACTTACCGCTCAACTCCAGACGGGTCTGCCTCGCAAGGATCTGGGCATGGAGCGCTGGGTCTACACGTTCCAGGACCCTCACCTGGATGGTACTCATACGGCCCCGGCCCCCCTCCACGAGGCGCCGGGCCTTCAAGAGGGTCCTGGACCTCAAGTCCTCCCAGCGCTTCTTGACTTTCTGGATGTTGCGGGTTGCCACCCCCTCCGCGTTGATGGCAACCACCAAGTCGTCCCAGATCCTGTTCCATCCTTCCTTATTGGCGCGTGACGATCCAAAGAGGGCCCCAGGACTTGCTCCACCAGGACACCAACTTCGGTGGCAATGAAGCTGGTGCCCCTCTGCCTCTCTGGCCGGGGGTTGCCACTGGTGCCAGATGTTGCAGTGCCCGACATGGCAACCCCAGAGGCAGGAGTGGGTGGGCAACTGGGTCCTGGGGCTGGGCTGTTGAGCGATTGTATAGCAGTCGGGAGTCTTCTGTTCCAGCAGGGGTGGACACAGCCCTGGACCCCTGCAGATAGCAGATGTGCAGGCACAAAATGGCAGGGCACAGTGGCAGCAGGCAGGCAGGCAGCAGCAGATGGCTCGTGGAAGGCTGCTCGGGGCTCTGGGGGGCAGTAATTCGGCCTTCTGGGCAGGAGCGTGGTCTTCCGTGTGCTTACGCGTGGCCAGCTTGATACAGAGTGATTTGGCATGTGAAAATCATGCACGTCAACGTGAAATTCGAGGAAAGGGCCTTTGCGCGTAAGCGCGTCAGCACGCATACGCGATTCCATTGGACCAAAGGCCCTCAGCGCGTAAGCGCATCTGCGACGTGACGCGCGCGGGTGTTTCCCTCATAGCACGTGATGACATAGCACACGTGGAAACACTGCACGTCAGAGTATCATTGCATGTAATTGGATGAAAGTGCGCGTACACGTATTTGGCCTGGGTACGTGTATTGCAGGGGTTCGCGGGAATTCTCACACGTGATTTGCTTGGGTACGTGTATTACAGGGGTGTGCGGGAATTCTCACATGCAATTTGCTTGGGTACGTGTATTATAGGGGTGTGCGAGAAGTCTCACACGCGATTTGCTTGGGTATGTGTATTACAGGGGTTCGCAGGAATTCTCACACGCGATTTGCTTGGGTACGTGTATTACAGGGGTCTGCGGCAATTCTCACACGCAATTTGCTTGGGTACGTGTATTACAGGGGTGCGCGGGAAGTTTTACACGCTCGCCAACAACACGTATCCATGGAATTGAACGGGGCTAAGGCATGCGCACAAAAAAACGTGCTAATCCGGAAACACGTACGCCAGCAGGAAGCAGGCGTACGTCGACCCGCGAAGCATAAAAGTGCACGCAAACAACAAACAAGCTCAGACGCCAGGATGAATATACCGTTCCTAGCAGCAGTGGCCGTGGGTTACCAAAGGAGGAGGAGGAGGATAGTGAGGGCCCGAATTTTCACTCCCAGAACCAGCCTTTTTGGGATGCCTGATGACCAGGTGTATGGGAGGTACAGGTTTCCACCTCACATAATACTGGACCTGGTGAGTGAGTGGGAGGATGACCTCACATCACCCACCCTGTGATCCCAAGCACTCAGCCCCCTGGAGAAGGTCCTTAATGTACTGCACTTCTTGGCCACTGGATCATTTCAGCGGACAAGTGCCATGGTGGGTGGGGTGTCACAGGCCATGCAGTCACACTGCCTACACCAGGTCTTGAACATCATCACTGCACGCCCATCAGTCCGCAGGCACATATACCTGCCCAGGACACCTGCAGAAATGCAGGCTGCCGCCCTGGATTTCTACGGTGTGGCACAATTCCCCAAAGTGCTAGGTGCCATTGACTGCACCCATGTGGCACTACGTCCCCCCAGGGCATCTGAGTACATCTATAGGAACCGCAAGCACTGGCATTCCATCAACGTGCAGGTAGTATGTAATGCCAAGGGAATCATCACGTCAGTATATGCCAACTATCCAGGGTCCACCCACGACAGCTTCATTTACCGAATGTCTACCCTAAGCCAGGACCTAGAAGCTGGGCGGCATGGCGATACATGGCTGCTTGGTGAGTATGAATGCCACTGCACATGCATGCATGTCAGATGCAGAGTTATGTCACTACCCCACTAATGATACCCATCACCTCCTCACCAGGGGACAGTGCCTACCCTCTGAGCAACCACAGGATGACGACAATTCGGAACCCCATCACGCCTCCCGAGGTAAGATACAACACAGCCCATATTGCAACCCGGGGCATAGTGGAGCGCACATTCGGAGTGCTCAAGTCATGCTTTCGCTCCCTTGACCGTTCTGGCGGGCAGCTGTTATATGCGCCCCCAGTAGTGTGCAGGATCATAGTGGCAGCATGTGTCCTGCACAATGTTGCAACACGCCGGGGCCTGGCTGTGGACATGGTGGTGCCCCCACATCCCCAACCACATGCACGCCAGCTGCGCATGGGAGGGGAAAGGGCACGGGGTGAGGCAGCCCGTACGCAGCTGGTGGCTAATTACTTCACATAGAAATCACACCCCTGTGGAGTGCACACAGCCCTGGCACATACCATCTGATAAGCAATGATGACTCGACCTGACAATTATGATGAACAAAGGGACAGTCAACTGTCAGAACCATAGCAGCCTGAGATTGTTCATGTGGAAGTTTCACAATGTGCGCATCCCTACCTACACAAACACCACCAATGCAGTGTCATCAAAATACACACTTCCATGCAGCAGAAATGAATACCCACTTACAAAATACTACATGAGAACAGTGCCATGTCACCCAACCCCTCCCCGGCACGGCCACACAACACACCATGGCATGTCATGCAATGTGAGAGCAAACAAATCAATCTCCACAACATGCCCCAAGTGTCACCAACTACAGTGTCCCTAATGGAAACTGGCCATACATGAAAAGTTCACAGTAATGCAGGACCTACATCACACATTACCAAATACTTACCAAGAATACCAATCACCTACACAACCTCCAACCTACCTTAAACATGACAGCACAAACTTAAAAAATTGGTAGCCTCACTACCTGATAATGCCAGCACTTCGAACACTTCCAAGTATACAGTGGTAGCGCCACGCAAGAGTGTAGGTGCACTGCTTACAACATGGACTCCAGTTCCAAGGTAGACCGCCTTGTGAAGACATGAGAAATGGACCTGCAAATTAGGAGGATGAGATGGATACAGAGGCACATATCAATACACCATGCAGTGTACAACACAACAACAATATGCACTATGAATGTATACACAGTATTGACTACAGACTGCCCACACATCAAATGGGAGTCCAACGTCACCATGTACGTCAATGTCACATGGGCACACCCTTTGCAAGCCCATGGAAACGGGAAGCAGGAGGGGTGTGTGTCACACAAACCTAAGCATCTGACCCAAATTCATGACAAGCCTACATGTGCCCAGCCACAATACAGCGTATGCCCACGGGAGCCACACAAGGCAACACACTGTCCAAAATTTTTTAAAAAAAAATAAAAAAAAAATAAAAAATAAAAAAAAAATGGCCATTAAAATGGGCCCGGGGGGGGGGTGGTTGACGGAGGCCACCCAGGAGGTCCGAGGACAGGGTGCACACCAAAACCCACCTGTGTGGATCTTGCAGAAAAAAAACACCTCCATGGGCTCATGGCCTGCACGGCTACCCTATTGTGAGAGAATCACTGCTGTCGCTCTCCTCAACCTCTGCAGCTGCATCAGGAGGTGGTGGCACTATGGGAGGCAGCCCACGCAAAGCCCTAGCCCTAGTCTGGTCCTCCATGGCAGCAAGCATGCGGGTGTGGAAGGTCTCGTTCTGGAGGATAATTGTGCGTAGGTCCCCATGCAACAACTCACGGGATGCCCGGACCTCCACCCTTGTTGCCTGCATCTCAGCTGAGAGCGTACGTGTGAGACGCTCCAGCTGCTGTTCTGTCCTTGTGTTTGTTGAAGCCTTAAGCTCAACAAGAGTCGTCCTGAGGTGACGGAGTTCAACCCTCAGGGCTTCCCTGTGGCCCTGGGACTCTATGGAAATGGCTTCCCGCAGAGTCGCCAGTGGCGCTCGCCTGACCCTGTCGGACGCCAACATGTCCTCCCTGTGTGACTGGCAGATTGAGTCTATTGCCTGCTGTAGTCGCTCCATCAGCCTTTCGGGGGGGACAATGGAAGTGGCCACCCTATCCATGGCCTGAGCCATCATCTCTGATGATGCTGCCTGTTGGGTTGCCATACCGTATATGGATTGCTCCCATGCGTTATTGCCAGGTGGCGTACGGCCACCACGTCGGCGGGCACCACACCTGTCTGGGGCAAGGCGAACTGCACTGTGCTGTGCCGGCACTGCCTGAGGCTGCAGGACTGCATTCCCCCTCTGATCTGCTGGCCCAGGAACAGGATCAGATGTTGCAGAGTGTGACCCTGCATCCGTAACCACCAAAGGCGTACCTGCCAACACTGACATCCCCATTGAGGGTTCTAACCCTGGTGCAGGTGGGTCGGACAGAACAGAATCCCTCCCAGGAATACTCACCTGCGACGGCACATATGTCTCATCATCCGAATCGACACCTGAATACAGCTCGGGGGCGCTTCATGTCATTCCAGCGCTTGTAGCATTCAGTAGCTGTGCGCCTCACGATTCCAAGGGCACTTATGATGTCTGCGATGGTCTGCCAGTGTGCCAGAAGTTGTGCAGGTGTGGTCTTGGATCCTGCAACAATCACCATTTCGCGGTCATGTGCGGACACATACTCTACAAGTGCATTCAGTTTGGCCTCATTGAAGCTGAGCTTCCTTGACGGGCCAGACTGTGTACCCGTGTCTGGGGCATCAGCCTCTACTGGACGACGCTTGGAAGGTGGTGGGATCCTGAGTGTCCTACGCCGCTCTGGACACTAGGGGCAGGAGCCCCGGTGGACTCTGTACTAGGAGTGTGGGATTGCACACTCAGCATGGGAGTTGGTGCAGGCATTAGCACAAGTGTGATGGTGTCAGGGGGAATGTCAGCAGGATGGACTTGGGCCGACACTGTCCTGGCTGGGTGTGTGAGAGGTGGGGTGGATGGAGCCGCAGCTGCCCCTGCAGCCTCCCCAGCCTGCCTACGCGGGGCAGCAGATGACCTAGCTGCCCCTGATCCACGTGGCCTGAGGACACCAACGTGCACCGGCGCACTTGGCCTAGACCTGCTGACCTGGAAGTCAGCCATGGAGTCACCCTGTGCCAGGTCTGGTTCCACAGTGGGCTGGTCCAACAAGGGCTGAGCATGGATGGTGTCAGCCACGTTACCCTCAACCAGGGGAGGGGGCATGGGTGTCCCTGACTGGTCTTCCACACATGGGGGGCTAGGGGCACCCTGCAAGTCACGGCCACGTCCCCTACCGGATCCACCACGGCCACCACTTGGGGCTCGGCCACCTTTGCCACCCTTACGGCTTGTTCGCTTCCCAGCCATGGCACTGATGTTATTGTGCGTATGGGAGTCGCTGTGAACTATTGTCCTGGGCAATTGGGGGTCAAAGGGGTTGGCTACCAGATGGTAATCGTACCCTAGTGCTCTAGCAAGGCTGTATGTCACCCCTGGGGAAAGATGACGGGTCACGCAACGCACAGGCACCCCAAAAAAGGGAAGTAAGGTGCACGCAACCCCTCCTAGACCACATGAGTGGAAAAATAAACCTGCACTACGCTGTGGCACCCAGAAACACAAGAATGAACGTATTCGTGTCACACCTAGCCTAGAATGACCTCTGAAGGGGTATGCGACACACGGAGCAAGCACAGATGTTAAATACGTGCGCGACTCACCGTCTGCCAGGAACAAAAGCGTGAAAAATATGCACGTGTGCGCGTTGGCAACACCCCCGCCAAAAGAAGAATTGTACGCTGTCTGAGGAGACAGGACAACAGTAGAAGGGAACGCTGTTTGAGGAAACAGGCCCAGGAAAAAGAGGAAAAGAGAAAAAGCTGTCAGAGGTAACAGGGAGTACGAACTTGAAACGCCGTGAAGTAAATCGCGTGTGAACCAACAAGAAGTACAGATTTCACCCACTCGCTCTCCACGAAAAGCACGTACAAGGAAATGGCGTTCTGCAAGTACCTTTTATACACGTCACAGATGCGCATACGCGATGAGGCCATTTCCACCAATTACACGCTTTGACACTCGGATGTGTATATTTTTTTTTACATGCGCCATTCTCTACGGCCATGCGCGTGATGTCATAGATGCGCATGGGGGCCTTTGGGCCAATTAATTAACGTACGTGTGCTGACGCGCTTACGCGCTAAGGGCCTTTCCTCGAATTACACGCAGACGTGCTTCATTTTCACGTGCCAAATCACTCCGTATCAAGCTGGCCACGCGTAAGCACACGGAAGACCATGCTCCTGCCCAGAAGGCCGAATTACTGCCCCCCAGAGCCCCGAGCACGCTCCCACCTGCCATCTGCTGCTGCCTGACTGCCTGCTGCCCACGTGACCTGCCATTTGCTGCCTGCACATCAGCCAGGGGTGCTGTTGCTGTGACCACCCCTGCTGGAACCGAAGACTCCCGACTGGGATACCATCGCTCCACAGACCAGCCCCAGGACCCAGTTGCCCACCCACTCCTGCCTCTGGGGTTGCCATTTCGGGCACTGCAACATCTGGCACCAGTGGCAACCCCCGGCCAGAGAGGCAGAGGGGCACCAGCTTCACTGCCACCGAAGTTGGTGTCCTGGTGGAGCATGTCCTGGGGCAGTATGATGCCCTCTTTGGAAGGTTGTGCGCTGACAAGGAAGGACGGACTCGGATCTGGACGGACATCGTGACTGCCATCAACGCGGAGGGGGTGGCAGTCCGACTATTCCATCATGTGAAGAAGCGCTGGGAGGACTTCAGGTCCAGGACCCTCAAGAAGGCCCGGCGCCTCCTGAAAGCAGCGGATGCTAAGGGGCGCCAGGGCCACTTGTCGGAAGATCAGATGAGGGTCCTGGAACGCATATCCCCAGCGCTCCCCGTCCAGGTCTTTGAGAGGCAGACCTGTCTGGAGTCGAGCGGTAAGTGTACATGCATACTGATTGTAAGCTGTGCGTGTGGTGGTGTGGCAGGAGTGGGCAGGTTGCACATGTGGTTTTATGTGGTCAAGTATGGGGGGTACAGGGCCGTGAGGCTGACACATGCGAGGGCTCTCATGTGTGACACATGGAAGGTGCTTGTGTGTGTAGGCTTGCATGGGAAAGGATGTGGAAGAGTGATTGGCAGGTGTGACATGGATGCTGATCTGAACACTGCGACAGTTGGCGGAGGTGTACACATGCATGCAAGTGTGGTGGTGTGTGTGCATGTGTAGTGCACTCCCTGTGTCACATGTGATGTCTGGCTCACCTTTGCCTGCTCATTCTGTTGTATGTGTATGGATGGAGCTGGCTGTTGCAATATGGCTGTGGTATAGCTCATGTGTGCAAGTTGAAATGACATGTGTGTTGGGGATTGTGATGTCATGTCTGAGGTTTGCCAATGCCACTCATGTACAACTGTCATGTGTTTATGATTCCATTATACAGTGCCCTGATGCCTGTGTTTTATTTCTCCTTGTCTGCAGCGTCAACTGATGAAGAGGGCGGAGAAGGTGCTGTGGAGCACAGCGGCAGGGGTCGCACCACCAGCCGGAGACGCAAGGCCTGGCTCCCCTCCCAGGTTGTGAGGCACGGCTCACGATGGTCAGGGCGGAGAACTCCATGCGGAGGGCCCTGAGGCGGGCCGAGTGCCTCGAGGCAATCCGCAGGGAGTTGGAGGAGAAAATGTCGTCGTCCCTGCGGACCCTCTGGGCCATGGAACAGGACCGCCTCCGGGACATTGAGTAGGAGTTCGATGATGCCCTGGCCCGCAACATCCAGAAGTGAGCCGTTGGACTAGTCCGCTGCCATTGTATATAGTTAATTAGTGTTAGGTTTTATTTTCATTTTTTTAATTTGGGGCATAGACTATGCCCCACTTTTTTGTATCTAGTTATTAGTTAGGTGGCTTTTATTGTAGGTTTCATTTACATAGTTGGGATCATGGACCCTGGATTTGCTCTTTGTACAGTTTGACAGTGGATTTGTGGCCTTCATCTTTTATTATTTTTTCACCATGGAGCAATGGATTTTCACTTTACTTTCCCTTTGGATTTGCTTTGTTGGACGGTGACTTTGGACACAATTTCATTACGGTTATTTTGGATTACCATTTTCATTATTGATTATTTTGGTGGACATGCAGCACTTTGATTTTTGTTCCCATTATTGTTTCTTTTGATTTCATTCACTTCATTTACACTGTAATACATTTTTGTTTCTTACTTCAATGTGTGGACTTCTCTCATTGGTTTCATGCCTGCCACAATGTGTGTTTTCACAGTCATGTGTTGCCATTGTGTGGGTCTGACGGACTTGTACTCATGCGCATACTGCTTATTTGTTATCTAGCATGTAATGGGTATTTCCATTTGGAATGGATGTAAAGCTTGGTTGGGTGTTTGGACTGGGGTGGCGTGGGGTGGGATTTGGGTGGGCATTGGAGCCTGGGATCTGGATTGTGATGACGTGTTGGCTGGGGGACATGAGTGTGGGCCTGGTGGAGGATGCCCTGCACTGATGGGGGGTGGGGGTGCTGGGAGACATGAGTGGGGGCCTGGTGGAGGGTGCCCTGCACTGCTGGGGGGTGGGGGTGGTGGGAGACATGAGTTGGACATGAGTGGGGACCTGGTGGAGGGTGCCCTGCACTGCTGGGGGGTGGGGGTGCTGGGAGACATGAGTTGGACATGAGTGGGGGCCTGGTGGAGGGTGACCTGCACTGCTGGGGGGTGGGGGTGCTGGGCGACATGAGTGGGGGCATGGTGGAGGGTGCCCTGCACTGCTGGGGGGTGGGGGTGGTGGGAGACATGAGTTGGACATGAGAGGGGGCCTGGTGGAGGGTGCCCTGCACTGCTGGGGGGTGGGGGTGCAGGGAAACATGAGTTGGTGTTAGGTGGAAACCTGTGCAGTTCCCTCTCGGACCACTGCAAAAGATTTAGGACTACAGGCGTTGGCGGTGAACCCACTTGGTAGCAGTCTGCACCACACAGATTCACGTGGTAGCTGTGGCTGAGCAGTCAGACTTCTCTCAAAAAAAGTTGAGCAGTATGTGGAGTATACAACATAGGGCAATTCTTCACAGCAAGACAAGCAAACACGCAACGAGGCTTAGTGTAAAGATATTAAGGTATTTATTTATAACAAAATGTCTATGAAAAACACTAAGGCAAATCACGGCAAACAAATCAAACACAATTACTCTACGGAGTAGACGATCAATCCCCCTAGCAATATCGACAACTCTAGGTTCTACTGGTACCACTTATTTTCAGACAGAGGTGTATACCTCAACCCAGATGACACTCGAATATTAGTTAGGATAAGAGAGAAAAAAAGATAGGCAGGTTACAAAATCAACACGGTTCGATCCTATCGGATAAAATGCAAGACAGGAAGGCACGAATCACAATAGATCGTAAAGTTCAGAGGCCAGGCCCACTCGGAGAGAGGCAAGGCGCGATGTCCCAAAAAGTCTCTAGTGGAGATGCATTCAAGTCTGTATTGCAAATTGTTATCGGTGGATTGAACCAGTTCAGAACAACGAATGAGAAAAGCTTGGAGGCGACCCAACGGAAAGGAGAGGATTACGACACCTCACTCGAACCGATCGAAAGGGAAGCCAGGCGGACACAGTACCTTGTTGTGGAGGGCAGCTCCAGCAGGGGCAGTTGTTCCTGGTGGTGGATGCACGTCGGGTCTTTGCCTAGAGTAGATATGTTCTCGCCGTCGAAGAAAAGTGAAGTCCAGTGCACCACCAGGGAAGAGACTAGCAGCGGAGTGCTCCGTCACAAGGCACTACCTTTTGGTCGCGGTACAGGGGTAGTGGCTATCCGGTTGCCGAGGTGCTCTGCACGGGCAATTCGACCACTGCGTCCTGAGGCGAATAAAAAGCAAAGGGGACTGGTTGTTCCCATCAGTCAGGGGAAGAGACTCTCCGGCAGGGAGATCTCCTCTGTCGTCGGGAAGTGGTGAGTCGGTTCCACAGGGCTCCACCGGAGGTGTCGTCGTGCAGGTCGGCTCAGCATTACCCTCGTCAGATTCTTAGGTCGTGTGGCGACTTCTGAAGATCCAGTCCCAAAAGCCCTGCTTTTATGCAGAAAATCCCCATTCATACAGCCTAGCTGTCAATCAACACATGCTAAGTGGTGAGCGGGGAGGCTCACCACTTGGGCCAATCACTGCAGAGTGTGACCGGAGTTGGCAAGGCAACTCAGTCCAGGGTGCCTAAACCCCCTCCCACACCCCTGTGGTAACCCAGACAGAATGGCACCACTTTGGAGGGTCTCTGTACAGAGCCCGCCAAAAGTGGAACAAAGGGCTCAACCTTTGGTTTAGGAGTCACAGAGACGAACACAGACGCCATTTTACAAACCGAGTTCTGGCAGAAAATACCATCCGATAAACTTATTTAAGATAAGTAGGTCGGTGGTACGTTAGAGATTAACGAGAAAAAGTATCAATCTCCAACAATGGGACGAATCCCATAGGGTTATGTTCCGGGTCGAACATAACAAGTAGTTTCCACTGCCACCAGCCAAAACTCGACGAGGCGGGACGGGACAGTGCCCCCTCGAATAACAGATCCAGGAGTAATCGAATTACCCCTACTAGTACATCCACAATAAGATGGTTTGTACTGGTTCTGTTAGTAAATTTAGGTCTAGCAAAGCCAATGGTGACTTTACATGCCCGGGGAGACAGTAGTCAGTCCCCGGGTATGGAGTCTATGGTGGGGGTCCGCTAGGACGCCCCAGTTCTACGGCATGTAGGGTGCGGTGTAACACACATATAAAAACATTTGAGACCCTATGGAGTAAAAGACCCCATAGCCCATAGAACACATTGACATTCGTAGGAATTCCACACATACATGTCCAAGAGTGGGAGAAAAAGAGTCTCACTCTTGGCAGGATGGAAAAAAACAACTCCAGAAATCCAGCAAAGCTGCTGGGGGACTCACTAGGTTAGGAAATTCAGCCTAAACAGAGAATTCTCCCTAACACTGCTCAGCCACAGCTACCAAGTGAATCTGTGTGGTACAGACTGCTACCAAGTGGTTTTACTGCCAAACACCTGTAGTCCTAAATCTTTTGCAGTGGTCCCAGAGGGAACTGCACAGGTTTCCGCCTAACAGTGTGGGGGCCTGGTGGAGGGTGCACCTGACTGCTGGGGGGTGGGGGTGCTGAGAGACATGAGTGGGGGACTGGTGGAGGGTGCCCTGCACTGCTGGGGGGTGGGGGTGCTGGGAGACATGAGTGGGGGCCTGGTGGAGGGTGCCCCTGACTGCTGGGGGGTGGGGGTGCTGGGAGACATGTGTAGGGGCCTGGTGGAGGGTGCCCCTGACTGCTGGGGGTTGGGGGTGCTGGGAGACATGTGTGGGGGCCTGTTGGAGGGTGCTCCTGACTGCTGGGGGGTGGGGGTGCAGGGGGACATGAGTTGGACATGAGTGGGGGCCTGGTGGAGGGTGCCCCTGACTGCTGGGGGGTGGGGGTGCTGGGAGACATGCGTTGTTGATCAGTAGTGCAAGGTGACATGTGGCTTGGCTGGGGGGCATGCCCATGGTGGATGGGCTGCCTGCGGGACATGAGCAGGGGTGCAGGGTAGTCCCCTGTGGTGTGGGCTGCCTGCAGGGGCTGTGGAGGGTGTAGAGGGAACACCTGGGAGGACCCACACAGCCAATTCACGTGTAGTACTCCCTGGAACACCTGAAATACACGTACCCTGCTGAAATCGCGTGTGAGAATTCCCGCGCTCCCCGAAATACACGTACCCAGGGCAATCGCGTGTGGAACTTCCTGTGCACCCCTGAAATACACGTGCCCTGATGGAATCGTGTGTGGAACTTCCCGCGCACCCCTGAAATACATGTGCCCTGATGGAATCGCATGTGAAACTTCACGCGCACCCCTGGAATACACGTACCCAGGACAACTGCGTGTGGAACTTCCCGCGCACCCCTGAAATACACATGCCCTGATGGAATCGCGTGTGAATCTTCACGCGCACCCCTGAAATACATGTACCCAGGACAATCGCGTGTGGAACTTCCCACGCACCCCTGAAATACACGTGTCTTGATGGAATTGCGTGTGAAATTTCACGCGCACCCCTGGAATACACGTACCCAGGACAATCGCGTGTGGAACTTCCCGCGCACCCCTGAAATACACGTACCCTGCTGAATTTGCGTGTGAAACTTCCTGCGCACCCCGAAATACACGTACCCTGCAGGATTTGCGTGTGAAACTTCACGCGCACCCCAAAATACACGTACCCTGCCGGATTTGCATGTGAAACTTCACGCGCACCCCGAGATACACGTACCCAGGCCAATCGCGTGTGGATCTTCCAGCACACCCCGAAATACACGTGCCCTGATGGAATCACGTGTGAAACTTCACGCGCACCCCTGAAATACACGTACCCCGCTTGGCGTTTGCTGTTTGGCAGCCCTGTAAACTGGTCCTGGGTTAGCGCAGACATTTGCGATGAATTGGGGATTTTGATGGATTTTCCTTGCGCGAGGGCATTCTTGGGGGCGTAACTGGCGCTGCTGCAAGGTCGCTGCGCCACTCTACGCCACGGCTGGTTTTGGAGGCTAAAATCCATGAATACTCTGTGCAATGAAATGGATTTTATCGCACGCGGCTGGCGCAGTGTATCGCACGGGGACACTGTGCGTGAGCCGCATGCGCCACTTTTGCGCGAAATTCTATGAATTACCCTGAAAATTTCTTCATACACACACACACACACGCAAATAATGTTAAACTAACAGTTTTTAAATAAAATATATAGACTACATATAATCAAACAAAATTACATGCACACTCTATGATCAAATCTCAAACAATAATATTTGTACAAACACCTAATTGGTTTTAATTTTTTTAATTTATATAATTACTTACTTTTATATAGGACAAGCAGGCTATGACATTGACTCACTAAATTTGGTCAAGACAGTGATGCCACTGTTTTACAGTTTATTGAAAAATATGTCACTTGTGAAATTCCATCAGAATCCACAAATAGTGATCTTCGTGCAAAAATGTTCTCAAACTCGTGCATACGCAGTCACCATTCATAAATCACAAGGTCTTACCCTAGACAAAGCAATGATAGACATTGGTAACAAAGTCTTTAAAGAAGGCATGAGCTACGAAGCACTATCACGCTTACGTACACTTGATGGTCTATTTCTAATCAACTTTGATGCAAGTAAAATAAACGCTGATATTCCTTGCATTTTAGAATACAATAGACTTTGTTCACTATACACTCCCCATCTAAACACATATTCTGTTCCACAAAAAGTAAAACATTATAAAAGAAAAATAAATCAAACAGAAAAGCAACAGGATGTCACTGCAAATCCTCCAAAGAGAATAAAAGAAAGTAATACTTCATCAAGTGCCACAAGCAAAATAGAATCAATTAGGGAAAGTAAACCAAGTACTTCTTCAAAGAAGGAAGACAAACTCCAAAAAAAGCAGTCAGATACAGAACTACCTGGTTCATTTAAACTCTCAAATATAGTTGGTGTAAGTTGCTACGCAAATGTAGCAATGAATATTCTATTTCAATTACCACCAATTGTTGAGAACATTTACATACACAGTGCAGACCCATTGTGTTTGCAAATGTTAGTACTTCACAGAAATGCAGCAAACAATCCTGACAACACGTATAGTGTTTATGGAATAAGACAACAATTGGATTACTGTGCTGGAATGGTGAAATTCACTATAACCTCACAGGAAGATCCACAAGAATTTCTAATGTACTTATTATTAATACTGGAAAACAAAAACATACCTATAAATGAAATCTTCCAGATTTCATACATGTGGAAACATACATGCACTCTCTGCAACAATGTGACACAAGAACAAATCCCCAATGAACGCTTTGTGTATATATCAATACCTAATTATGAATCTGTTCCATTTCAGCAACTTGTACAAAATGCAAACCATGGTAGATTATGTTCGACCTGCAATTCAGATAATCGCTCCACGTTAGTAATACAAACACACAGTAAATATGTAATACTAATGCTTCTACGTTACAATGCAGATGGTACCAAAAACAACTGCAAGCTGACTGGATTCACACATGGTCAAATATCACTTGGTAGGAAAACCTTCACAACAATAGGTATACTCTACCACGCAGGAGCCACAACCAATTCAGGGCACTACACTGAATATATAAAAAAGAAATGTGGATGGTTTGAATGTAATGATGGTACCATTACTCTAAAGCAGTGATTACCAGCAAATCTTACAAACGCTTATTTAATGTTCTTAAAAGCAAAATTTGATAACTAAACTGTACTTAAACCTTAAGTACACTTGTAGTAAAAAAATATAAACTGTCACAATATTCCAAAAGCTATCTAACTGCCCAAAGATGCTACAACAACTAATAAGATAAATTAATACCACTCAAATAGAGAAAAAAATAGACAGTTAGAATACGCCAATTGGCATCTAACTGTCCCAAAATTTAGAAATATCCAAACAGATAAATCAATACCACGAAATGATATAAAAAAATAAACAGTTAGAATACGCCTACTGGTATCTAACTGCTCCAAAATTTTACTATATCCAAACAAATACCTAATATCTTACTGCTCCCAAAAACTAGAACAATCCAATGTATAAAGCATTAGCCAGAAACAACAAGTAAACACTGAAAACAAACAAACAAATAAACTGTTGCATAACAGAAAAAAGTTTTTTTTTTAAATCCACCATGCATTTTTTTTCTCCTACTGACCCAATGATTTTAGCAACAAACACAGCAACTGAGAAAATTGCACAGTACTCTGTTTTGTAATCTACTAAATATGAGGGTAAAAAAAAGAAGAAAATGTTGATTGTACAATGTAATAAGTCTTTATAAAATACTAATACTAACATGCTATTTTCTTTTATCACAGAAATGAACAAGAAAAACATGGACTCCCGTTACTAAACCAAATAGTAAGTATAACATGATAAATACAACCATCGCAGCATATCACCCCCATACTGGCTTATAACATTGTTCCTTATAAATTTGTTTTTGACCCAAAGTTAAAAGCCACTATGAATGTGATATGCTGCGGTGCTTGTGGCCAGGGCATAGACTCTTGGATGCATGGCATATGAGTTTGATCTGCTGCGGTGGTTGTGGCGAGGGCATAGAGTCTTCGGTGCATTGCCAAATGGCCATGCACCCAATATTCTATACCCTGTCCACAACCACGGCAGCATATCACACCCATAGATTCAAGCATTGCAACCATTTTAATGTCCGCGGACACAAGGAAGTTCCTAGAACACATTCAACTTGCCAGAGGACGATGCGGACAGCGTCCTCAGGACACCCCAATTTTCTTTATGTACGAACATTTCAGGACACCGCGAGTGTTCTTGGAACACTTTCCGCTTGCCAACGAACAATACAGACAACGTCTTCAGTAAACCCCCTGCAAACATTCCAGGACCCCACGAGTGTTCTTAGAACACTTTCAACTTGACACCGAATCCATTCTGTTTATTAACGAACATTTCAGAACAGCCGTGTTGTCCGCAGACAAATCCAACACAACAAAGCGTCTAGCACATAAAAAAATACAACATTGCACCTATCTCATACTCCCACACCCTCCCCAAACACTCTTACACACCAACACACTCCACTAAATACAATTTTTAAACCAAGTTTCACCTTGCTGTCCGCGGTCGTCCGTGAATGCAAGATGGCGGGTGCCACCAAAAATCTGAGGTGCTCCACGCCCCACGCCGTCCAATCAGCGGACACGCCGAATGTCCGCGGACATCGCGTAAGCCGCTCGGCCAATCAGGGCACTGTCCGCAGAGCGATCCGGGAAGTCCGTCCGCCGAGCGAACAGAGATATCACTAATTTTTTTGTCTTACATTTTGGTCATTTTTAAAAAAAACTACTAGACGGATTTACACCAAATTTGCAAAAGCACGCTTTTGGGACCAAACCCCCGCTCCTGCCGCAAATTTGGTGTAAATCCGTCCAGCAGTTTGGGCTGTAGGCGTGCGCAAAGTTTTTTCCCATTATGTCTACGGGAAAAACAAAAGTTTTGGGACTCCCCCTATAACTTTGCGCCCATTGACCAAACCTCTCCAAACTTTGCAAAAAAATTCAGAGTGGGCCATATACTTTTTTTGCAAAGGTTGGGAGCGAAGTTATAAGCCACCCAAAAAATGTTCTTCCTATGGAAACACCAATTTAACCATAACTACATGAACGCTACCGCGTTCTGAAATGTTCTATATGAACTAAATGGTGGGGTGTTCTGAAGACGGAGTATGTGTCCGTTTTGTTCGCAAGCAAGCTAAAATTGAGCTAAGAACACTTGCGGTGTCCTTAAATGTTCGTACATAAACAAAATGGGGGTGTCCTGAGGACGCTGTCCATATTGTACTCTGGCAAGTTGAATGTGTTCCAAGAACACTTGCGGTGTCCTGAAATTCTCTGATTACTTACCGGTAATCTTCATTACTCCTAGTCCTACTCTTCCTCATCACAGTACTGACGACCCTCCTCAAACTCCCTGCGGGGAAGGTCCCATGCTCCGGCTTGGTAATATGAAACTGAGTGATGTGGATGTGGGGGAGGAGTTATAGGAATTTAACGAAATAGAAGAAGGTCCTGTGTCGGAGGCAGGGGCCTCATGAAGTAAGTACTGGGACGAGGAAGAGTGGACGTGGAGGTAATGTTTGCAATTAAACTAAATTGGGGTGGTCTGAGAATGCTGTTCGTATTGTTCGTTGTCAGGTTGAAAGTGTTCTAAGACCCCTCCTTATGTCTGTTGACATTACAATTTCCTATGGCCCTTACCCGACTTTTTGTCCACTAAACAAACGATAAATCAGGCTGCTGTGCGGCAACATTATGTGATAATCCTATCACTTGCGCCATCGACCTGGCTGACCTGCTTTTGCGACACTAAATCATATCTCCCGCCCCTAAGCCTGACATTATCAAAGCATTCATATTCCCCGTCTCTCTCTGTGACGTTACAGCGTGCGTAGCCAAACGCGCCCATTCGTCTTCAGTCCTACGCGACTTTACACAGAATCCGGAAAACAACACAGATCATCTCACAACACAGCGCACCACAATTCGGAATATGAAACTGTGATTTAAAAGCAAACAGCAAGATTGTACATTTCGCAATTTACTTTTATTTGACATCAAATGTTTAGAGAATATTCAGCAATTTGCATTTGTCTTTGCTGTCGATCCGCATAAGTTCATCTTGAGTCACGCGCTGTTCCTTTGCGGTACACAGGGTGTTGGTTTATGATAAAAAAAAGCACTATGGTCGCACTGATAATCGGAAGGCTGTTCCAACAACGAGGCATTAGACCACCATAATGGTTGGTATGTTGCTTCTAGCCGCTAGTACCACATAAGGCCCAGTCGTCTCCAGTCCTACGCGACTTTATACAGAACACGGAAAACAACA
Source organism: Ambystoma mexicanum (assembly GCF_040938575.1). Classification (NCBI taxonomy): domain Eukaryota; kingdom Metazoa; phylum Chordata; class Amphibia; order Caudata; family Ambystomatidae; genus Ambystoma; species Ambystoma mexicanum. The sequence goes on along the minus strand of NC_090927.1, from coordinate 632,251,693 downwards.
CAGATCATCTCACAACACAGCGCGCCACAATTCGGAATATGAAACTGTGATTTAAAAGCAAACAGCAAGATTGTACATTTCGTAAAGTACTTTTATTTGACATCAAATGTTTAGAGAATATTCAGCGATTTGCATTTGTCTTTGCTGTCGATCCACAAAAGTTCATCTTGAGTCACGCGCTGTTCCTTTGTGGTACACAGGGTGTTGGTTTATGATAAAAGAAGCACTATGTTTGCACTGATAATCGGAAGGCTGTTCAAACAACGAGGCATTAGACCACCGTAATGGTTGGTATGTTGCTTCTAGCCGCTAGTACCGTGTAAGGGCATATTGGTACTTGGCGATTGTCCCATAACATGGTGGGGGTCATGAAGTTGTTTAGAAGTAGCTGCACCTGGCAGTTGAAGAATCCGTCGGCCGGGGTCTGAAAATCGTGGCATTGACAGTAGGGAAGGATGTACCTGTTTTAAAAACATAAATTAGTTTCACAGGCCGATCTTCATTAAAAATATTCATTTTATTTATTAGGGCATGAAACTATTTGCTAGCGAGGATAGTGCAACAGGGTATGTTAACTTATTTCCACTAACCCACCCTCTCTCCTCTGACTTTTTCAGAGGCGTCTGAGCGCCATGGGACCACTTCGGCAGTGATAGTGCGCGGTACAAAACAATATGCCACATTGAATGAACAAGTACAACTTAACCGGGCTTTAAGGCCATGCTATTGTTATTATATTCCGGTATAAAATAATCTAAAGGGTTACTTACATTATATTGGCATTTTCCATTGTCTACGCGTAATGCAGTCCCTAAATACGACGTCTGTGCCAACAATCTTTCTCATAGTGATATAATATATAAAAGCGGTTTAGTTTCAGAAATTTCATCATTATCGTCTCTTATGTTTTTGCACCCCTCCTTCAAAAGAAGTCTTTTGGCACGATCCCTGTCTGTCAAGGTCAAAAAACAATAGAACCTTATAGTGCGAGTCGTGGGCCACTCCGGCCCGCGGGCAAAAATGGAAGCAGCTGACCTTCACTGTGAACGAGCATAAATTCTTACTTTGCAACATTCTGTGTAAAGCCATCCCTGAGAAATTGCTTTTTACACTCCATCTTTGTATATTGTCTGTGTGCTAATGAAAAAAAGTTTGTTAAAGGGAGTTTGTGGTTAACTTGCCGTACTAAAAACCTATGAAATTCAGTAAAAAAACGTTGTTAACGGGACGTTATGGTTAAGTTGCGCTACTAAAAACCTATGAAATTCAGTAAAAAAACTTTGTTAACGGGACGTTATGGTTAAGTTGCGCAACTAAAAACCAATGAAATTCAGTGAAAAAACTTTGTTAAAGGGACGTTATGGTTCCAAGTAAAACCGAAAACCCCCTGAAATTCGCCACTTATGGTAAGCTAAGCAACCATAACTCGTGCCACCACCGTGCACTGCTAAGCCTAACACCCAGGACATCAAAGATGACATCACAAATGTCATTGATGACATCACTGAAGACATCATATGTGCATTTACCTTTCATGAAAAGTCTGTACAAGGGATTCTTAGTGTAATGTTAATAAAAAAAGTGTCAAAGATTATTGGAATAAATATCAAGTGCTAATCAGTGCATTAAGCAATGCATTGATATAAATAGCATTCTATTATTAACTTCAATCCAGTATACTAAGGTACTCATGTAGAAACATAGGCATTGTGTGCAGCATACATGATGGAGGTGCAATATTCATAAGCTTGCCATGTTGAATAGTGAAATGATAACTGTTTTCATATTAGAGTTTTGCGTACAGTGAAACTTGTGATAAGTAGGTAATAAAACCCACTTACTACATAATTGCATTATTATAGACAAATCACAAAGAGACAATACCAGTACCAATACCACTCGCCTATTCCAAACCTAACACTTGAAGAAGGGAAGGCACCTTAACAAAAGAACCCCATCACCAGCAGCAGGGTAATCTTTTTAAAGTACTAGATGAAGTTAAGTGATCTACCCATTCTACCGATCTGCAATTACTTGATAATCGTGTACTCTAATATGATTATTGAGGCATGCAGCATGGCCGAACCATAGGTTTGAATAGGAAGAAATATTTTGCTTGCAGGTCTAGCCTGAAGTGCTGTACTGAATGACAACAAACCTGCGGGAGAAGAATCAGCAAGGATCTGAACGGATGCTTTTGCTAATCTGTTTTGTTTTTTAATTTTTTTAAAGTGTGGAAATGCAAGTACAAAAAATAGTGATATAAGTTTGGTGCATGTACGATGGGCCTGGCCCTTGGCAAGGACGAATGCCTTCTTTGATTTACTTATTGGAGCATGCTGCATGGCCGAAGCTGTAGGTTTAAATGGTAAGAAAAAAAATCAGCTTGCGACTGCAGCCCGGAGGGCTGGATGTGATTGAAGCAAAGTTGCGGGCATGGCCGAATCTGTATTTTTAAATGGGAAAAGAAATCTGCTTGCAGCTGCATCCCGGAGTGCAAGACAGGATTGAAGCAAAGTTGTGCAAGGACCATCAGCAAGGACCTGAAAGGATGCTTTTGGAAATCTGTCATGTGTTTTGCTTTTTTGAAATTGTCAAAACGTAAGTTCAAATAATAGTGATATAACTTTTCTGCAAAGGGCAAAGGGCCTGGTCTTCGGCAAGGACAAATTTCTACTCTGATTTGGCTATTGGGGTATGCACTGCTAATAACGGCTCTCATAAGTATGCATTGCAAAAAATATGTTTGTGAAAGTAGGTTTATAGTTCTTTCATATATGTTAAAAGAGGAATTATTAATAACTTACATACAGTGATGTAACATTATGAAACATTTTCACTTATGAAAACGTATTCAATTGACAAAAAAAAACTTTGTTAAGGGACGTTACGGTTAAGATGTACCCCACCCTTGGTACTCCTCTGCCCCAGCAGTTAGCTTGTGGCCTCCCACTTTGGGATCCTTTGACGCTTCCCTCATGGGTTCCCATGAGCATGTGTGCATCCGTATTGCCCCTTTTATTTATGCACTTCTGTCACTGAACAATGCAACCCAATGACTAAATACAGAATGGGGACCCCGAACATGTCGTCAATGACTATGTCCATTAATTTGGCTATAAACAACTGTATCCCTGAATACAGAATAATGATCTCCTTGGATCATAACTCCTCCCAATTACCATGAGGCCGCTGTGTCCCCCAGACAATTTGGTCTGTGCTGTCGCTGTGTGCCCCTGCCCCAGATTCCCCGCAATTTTGATGTGTACTCTCTGGCCCCATACTCCTTGACCCCCCATGTTTTGCTGTGCCCCCACCACTTTAGCCCCCATTTTGTCATTGCATACAACCCACCTACTGGCTGCTGTGATATCACTATGTACGCCTCTGTTCCCTGTGTAATCACTGTTTGCCCAGCCCCTCCAGTTCCCGTGATGTCTCAATATGCCCGCTGCCCATCTGTCCCCCGTGTTGTCACTGTGTTCCCCTGCCCACTAGCTATCCGTGTATTTATTGTTATACCTTGCCCCCCGTGCTATCAATGTATGCCCATGCCCCTCTCTTCCCCCGTGCCGTTGTTAGGTTTCCTAACCCTCTGGCTCCTCGTGCTGTCATAAGTGTTCCCCTCTAGTCCCCTTTACTGTTGCTGTTCGACAACACGTCTAGGCCCCATTATGTCGCTGTGTGCCTTGTGTGTCGCTGTGTATGCTTGCCCTCCTGTTCCTGTGATGTCACTGTATATCCCTCTGTATTGCCCTCACCTCTATTCCACATGATGTCGCTGTGTGCCCCTCTCTGCACGTGTGTCACTGTGTACCCTGCCTTCTTGTTCCCCGTGATGTTGCTATGTATCCTTCTGGTCCCCCCTCCTGTCACTCTAAGCCCAGCCCTCTAGTCGCTATTTATTCCTCTGGCACCCCACCCTGTTACTGTAAGCCCAGCCCTCTTGTCCCTGTGATGTCCCTGAGTGCCCCTACCCCCTCTAGCTCCCATGTTATCGCTGCATACGCCTGCCCTGCCGCATTCCCTTACCCTCCTGTTCCTGTGATGTTGCTATATATCCCTCTGTATTGCCCTCCCTTCGAGTCCCTGTGATGTCGTTGTGTGCCCCTCTCTGCTCGTGTGCTGCTGTGTACCCTGCCTTCTTGTTCCCCGTTATGTCACTATCTATCCCTCTGGCCCTCCACCCTGTTGCTGTAAGCCCAGCCCCCTAGTCAATATGTATCCCTCTGGCACCCGTCTTGTTGCTGTAAGCCCAGCTCTCTTGACCCTGTGATGTCCCTGAGTGCCCCTAGCCCCTCCAGCTCCTGTATTGTCACTGCCCCTCTGGTCCCCTGCCTGTACCCTGTACCCACTGGCCCCTGTCGCTGTATGCCCAGCCTGCTAGTCCCTGTGATGTCCCTATGTGCCCCACCCCCCCATGCTGTCGATGCATACCCCCGCCCCAACCCCTGTGTTGTCGCTGTTTACCCAGCCCCTCATTACCTCTCGCTGTCACTGTGTACCCACAACCCCTTAGGTTCCCACATCTCACTGTTGCCCTGGCCCTCTCGTCACTGCGCCCCAAAACTGACAGTCCACTATGATGCCCAATGTCCACAGCCCCTTGCCTCCCTGCTGTGACGCTAGCGCTGCAGCTTCCCACCTGGTTCCTAAGATACACCCCATGCCCCTCTCGTGTACCATGTTTTGACTGGTTGCCCAGCCCCTCCAGTCCCCCTTGATATCGCTATATTGCTCCAGCCCCTCTGGTCCCGTAATATCTCTGTGTACCTCTGGCCCGGCATGCTTGCTGTTTTCCCCTACCCCAGTCCCCCACGATGTCGCTGTGTACCCTGCCCTTTCCGGTCCTCATGTACTGTTCCCAGGCATGCCGTCCTGTGCGTACCTTAGCACCTGCACAAGTCTGGGGCCCTCATTACACGGTAGGCGGTAAGGGTTTACCGGTACCGGCACCGGTACCGGTAAACCCTTACCGCCTTACTACGAGGTCCCTTTGCGGGACCCGACCTTAACAGCTGGTGTAGACCAGCCGTTAAAGTTGGGACCCGCAAAGGGACCTTGGTGCTAATTACGGTACCGCAATTTGTGGTACCATAATCAGCTCCTTCCCCATTCCCATTGAACCCTATGGGGCAAAAATGGGAATGGGGAAGGGCCATGGAGAAAGGGGGAATTACTGCCCCGCCAACCTTGGAATGGGGTGGTAATTCCCCTTTTCTCCATGGTGGTACCGGTATGGTACCGGCGGCAACAATGGTGCTAATAGCACCATGGTTTACCGCAAAATGTGTAATGAGGCCCTGGGTGTCTCTAGACCGAGTACAGTAGCTAGTCTTCGCATTGACGCTGCTCATGGCCTGTGGGAGTGTCTCTGTGTTCTCCACATTTCTTCCCTTGTCATTGAGCGCTTTCGAAGTGCATTATGCTTAGACACTTTATGGATGAACCATCATATCATATCATATCACTACGCTTACTCTCTACTCTACACCATCACTCAGTTAGAGTACAGCTATACCCCCTTGATAAATTCGGCCTAGCTGCTCACATAGAAACACTACCCCATGAACAATTCATCACTCTAATAAAACTCAGCTATATCACATGACAAACCGGCCTAAGCGTCCTACAGGCCTAACACAGCCAGAACCCAGTCTGGATGTCTACCCACCAGACTGTATAAGCACAAAAAATATAGCATCAATCAGAGCACACCTATTCATATAAAAATAAAGAAGTTTAGGAAGCAACTTTAAACAATTCTGGGTGCTGGGGAGGAATGCACGCCCTGACACTGGAGCCTGTGTTAAACATGAACCAAAGAAAAGTGTCTAAATTTAAAGACCCTCCCGTCCCCTGCACACCTTTCAAACTGAAATAAATCAGTCAATATTTTCATAGAATCTACACATTTATAAAGATGAATATAGTGATAAAACAAAATAACAGAATACATTTGCTTGATTCATATAACAGATAGTATTAGGCTTTACATATAGCCAACATTGAAAACACAAAGAAACAAAGTCAAAAATCTTCTTTTGGCAGATGAAATGCAATTTCAAGGTCAACGCGTTTCGGGGAAACCCCCTTCTTCAGGAGCAAAGATCTGCAAATACATATATACACAAAATTATAAATCACCACATAGTATACTCAATACTCAAGATTCTTAAACACATCTTACATAAGTTCCTATCTAAAAACATCGTGGCTACTATAAGACAGCTAGATTGGTGTGACTCCAAATAATAAAACTCAAAGAGAAAATCAAAAAAAGAGGAAAAATAACCCTCAAGTGTACCTTTTAATTGAGTTGTTGCCAACATTATGAAAGGAATATTCATTTCACACTTGTGCAATGTATGTACAGAAAAACCGGGTCCATACGAAATCCCCAAAGGTTCTCATCTGTATAAATAAGTCAAGACCATTACTCTACGCTGCCTAATAAAATAAAACACAGCTCATCAGAGTAAACCTCTCCAACAACTGTAACTCAAGAAACAACTCAATAACAATGCTGTCCTAATAACAGAAGTGTCCCGAAGAAATCCCCAAAAAAATTACAATGAAGTCACCAACCAATATGTGCAACCCCAAAGTATACATCTCAAAATAATGAGATACAACTATACTGTCATCTATATTCCAAAGGGTGCAGTAAACTCACCAACCCTCATGGAAACTCCTGTGTGCGTAGTGCATTTACCTTAGACAATTTCTTGTCACCATTGCCCAGGAACCAAACTTAAAGTCCACATAAACCGTGCAATTCCACTTTATAGATGGGGCATCCAGCCTCTAGAAAATTCGTATTGGTCCGCTATGGAAACAAGCAGACACCCACCAATGTATATAGATGCACTTAAACTGAAATACATATATAAATAAAATTCAAATTGACATGACCCGTATATGGACAAGGCGCTGCGAAAATGTTACTTACAGTTGCAATAATTCTCCTCTCTAGGGTATACAGAGCATCTCCTCTCTGGGTGTAAGGTCGCACAGTCTCAAAGACGAGAGAGCAGTGGAGAATCAAATGTATACTGCTTCCGGGTATATGCCGTCACGTGATCTAAGCACGTGATGACACAATGCTTAACTCAACTAAAGCCGCGATTTCCACATCCAAACACCATTCCCTGCGGCATAAATATTATGCCTTAGATACCAATCAAATATCCTTGCCATGGATATAGAAATAATGACTCCTGATGAATATATCCGCGATTGCAGTGGTCACGTGACACGTGACAAGAGCACATGATGAAGATCCTTCTAACATGCCCCTACGTGAAGGTACACCTAAATGAATACCTTACTTATGCTTAAAGCCCAAAATATAAAAATGTTAAACACAAGGTTAAAAGGAAGGTAATACGAAAATAACTAACGCTAAAGTGTAAAAAATTCAAAGGAACCAACCAGCACCAATTCGAACAAACACAGTTAGTGTCCACCATTCCAAACAACTTAATCAACCCCTAATCAGATATCAATGAACCATTCCCCATTCCCATTGGGCCCCCATTGGGCTCAATGGGAATGGGGAGGGAGGTAACAACGGGCACATTACAAGTGTCCCATTGTTACCTCCTTCTTCCCCGCGTGGGACCCGGAAAAGACATCTGGTTTTACCAGACGTCTGATCCGGGTCCCGCAAAGGGAACCTCGTAATCAGCCCTGACGGAATGAAGGGGGCCGGTCCCATATCAGCCCCCTTCATTCCGTCAGCGCAAGCCTCTTAATGAGGCCCCATATTTTAGTGTAGGTAGTTCATAATGAGTTATTGCATTGCATAATAGACATTTCTGTATTTTTTTTATCCCTCATATTTAGTACTTTACAAGTACTATAGTTCAAACCAGTGTACTGCGCAATTTTCTCAGTTTCTGTGTTTGTTTTCTAAACCATTGGGTCTGTGGGAAAAATAAATCCATGCTGGATTTAAAAAAAAACTTCCATGTTGTGGTACAATATATTTCTTTCAGTGTTTTTCTGATTATTTCTTGTTTCTTGCTAATCTTCTATATGTTGGCTTGAAGCAGATTTTTTGGGGCAGTTAGATACCTGTTGGCGTATTCTAACTGTGTATTTCTTGTTACATTTTAGCGGTATTTATTTATCTGTTTGCTTGTTGCAGAATCTTGGGGCAGTTAGATACATGTTGGCGTATTCTAACTGTGCATAGTTTTGAAGTTGAAGTTTTGCTTCTGTTCATACACAGATTACATATTAAATTTTGGTTTTAAGAATATTAAGTAAGCTTTTACAAGATTTGCTAGTTTTCTCTGCTTTAGAGTAATGGTACTATATTTACATTCGAACCATCCACAATTCTTTTTTTATATATGCATTGTAGTGACTTGCATTGGTTGTGGCTCCTGCGTGGTAGATTATACCTATTGTTATGAAGGTTTTCTTACCAAGTGATACTTGACCATGGGTGAATCCATTCGGCTTACAGTTGTTTTTGGTACCATCTGCATTGCAAAGTAAAAGCATTACTATTACGTATTTACTATGTGCCTGTATTTGTGAGGTGGAGCGATTATCTGAATTGCATGTAGTACATAATCTGCCATGGTTTGCATTGTGTACAAGTTGCTGAAATGGAATGGATTCACAGTTAGGTATGGATACATACACAAAGCGTTCATTAGGGACGTGTTCCTGTGCCACATGGCTGCAGAGAGTGCATGTATGTTTCCACATGTTTGAAATCTGGAAGATTACATTTATAGGTATGTTTTCGTTTTCCAGTACTTGTAGTAAATACATGAGAAATTATTGTGGATCTTCTTGTGAGTTTAAAGTGAATTTGACCATTCCAGCAAAGTAGTCCAATGTGTGTCTTATTCCATGAACACTGTAGGTGTTGTCAGGATTGTTGGTTGTATTTCTATGAAGGATTAACATTTGCAAACACAATTGGTCTATACTGTGTAAGTAAATGTTGTCAATAATTGGTGGCAATTGGAATAGAATATTTATTGCTACATTTGCGTAGCAATTTACACCAGTTGTATTTGAAAATTTGAATGGACCTGACAGTTCTGTGTTGAAGTCATTTTTTCGGAGTGTGTGTTGCTTCTTTGAAGAAGTAGTTGAGTTACTTTGAGCAGTAGATTCTTATTTGGTTGTTGTACTTGAAGAATTATTAGCTTCTTTTACTTTCTTTGGAAGAATTGCAGTGAGATCCTGTATCGTTTCAGTTTGAAGTAGTTTTCTTTTAAAAGTTTTGCTTTTTGCAGAACAGGGGTTTTTAGATGGGGGTGTAGAGTGAAAACAGTCTATTGTATTGTAGAATGCAAGGAATAACAGCATTTACTTTACTTTCATCAAAGTTTATTAGAAATAGCCCGTCAAGTGTACATAAGCGTGATAGTGCTACATAGCTCATGCCTTCTTTAAAGACTGTGCTACTAATATCTATCAATGCTTTATCTAGGGTAAGACCTTGTGATTTCTGAATGGTAACTGCGTATGCTAGAGTTAGTGAAAATTGTTCTCTGCATACATACATATCTTTGAAAAGAAGGAAGCGGGCTGTTGAGTTCCTATCCTTTTAACTTCCGATAGTTTGTCAAAGTGAATATTGACAAACTGAATGTTGTGCTCACGTGGGTATATTTGAAAGCCAACAACTGTACCAAGTGCTCCATCACCTAGTCCTTGCTCCATGTCAAGGTTACGTTTAAACATTACTCTACAGTTTAAATATAATTTTAATATTTTCTCCAAAACAGCTGTGTTGGAGATAGAGTTCTCTAAGGTGTTTAGTCTTGTTGTGGCTTGTTCACACATGGGTAGTGTCATACCATGTACATCCAGTTTATCTGTGGAACAAATTTCAATTATTGGTTGCATTTCTTTTTTCAACATTGTTTCATTGAATTTTGAACAGCTTGCAAGAGTTGGCATCAAGGACATACAATTGACATTTTTGTGTGCTAATTGCTCCATGACATCAGTAGCACATGAGTTATGGCTATAGAGTGCATGGATGTGCCTGGTTTTTAATATTGATTGTGCTTCTTGAGATAACCGGTCCGATTGCACAGCAAGTAGAGCGCTTGCTTTGACATCTGTGCAGAGCCTGCTATCGCAGGTTCGAATCCCGGCAGGGCCAAACTCACCCTTTCATCCTTCCGAGGTTGATAAATGAGCACCACACACCGTGGGTAATAATAAGCAGCACTCAGATTCCTGAGGGTTTGTAGCGCTATATAAATGCTAATTAATTATTATTATTATTATTTATAATACACCAACTCTAATACTTTTTAAAATGTTGGCGAAATGTGGGGTTTGCAGACTGGTGCATGTTTCCTGTTGAATCTCTGTATTGGAAATGTTGCAAAAGGTATACACTTCCTAAGCTGCCAAGAGTTTTACGGCACAGTTTGTGCCTTAAGGTTTTAAAAATAGGTTCACCTTTCACTGATGTCAATTGAAGAAGATCTCCGAAAACAATAATGTGTTTTCCTCCAAATACCTCTTCATAGTCTGTTTTGAGTACCTCTTGTAATCTGAGGTGAATGAAAGCCAACATTAGGTTGGAGACCATGCTCACCTCATCTATTAGTAGCATTTTCATTTGTTTCAAAACTCTGCATAGTTCCATTGCAGCTTCTGTAGAAAGTTTGTAATAGTCTAATTTGTTTTGGTGTTCTACTGGAAGGAGTAGTACTCAGTGTAAAATGACACTGCTTATGTTGTAGACAGCTAAACCGGTGGGGGCAGTTACAACAGCTGACAGTTTGTTGTTTGTCAATTGTTGGAGGAACATGCTGATGATTTTGATTAAGAATGTTTTTTTCTGAACCAGCTTGACCACTCACGTATAGCAGTATAGGTTTGTAGTCTTGGCAGGTAAAGTTTTTATTTTCATGTTGAACACCATGTTTAATTTGTTTTGTTACTTCTTGGAAAATGCTACGCTGTTCATTGTTCAGTTGTGATTTCAGTACAGCAAAGTCTTCTGTAGCTTCTTCATACTGACACATGCTTCTTGGCTTCCTGTTACAGAAGGTTGACTACTGTTGGGAGTGTCCACTTGTAGTTGGGCCTGGAGTTCTTCTTCATGTTGCTGATCATTGTGCAACATTGTTTGGTACTGTGTAATGTTTACGTCTGTTATAGTGCTTTTATTTGCTTTAAAAGCATCTTCATAGGAGTCATATGTATCCAGTAACTCTTCTACTTTTCTCCATGGTTTAAAAAGTTGTAGCAGGGGCATGTAATACAGTTGTTTATGTTGAGGAGTTTTTAATGACAATTTGATATGATTAATTAAGCTGCATTTGGTAAGTTTCACTAAGCTGCCTACACAATTTACAACTCTGTATCTACCTTTCTTTTCATTTGGTTTAATATTATTTTTGTATATGAAGGTTGGGCTACGTGGTAGAGACACATGGTTTCCAAAGTGATACTCCTGTTTGGGTAGCATGTTTCTAGTAAATTGTTTTTCAAAATGTCTTGGCTGTTGGGATCATTTTTGGCTATTGTTTCTATGTCCTCATATGATTTGAAAACGCTTTTTCTAGATTTAGCCGGACCAACACTTAGCCATACTTTATTGTCAGATTTCCCATACAAGGCCGTACCGGTTAAACGGTCTGCACCTTCATAGCAGCCACATTTTCTATGAGAGAGCATTTTTATGCCTAAACTGTACAATTTCTGTGATCGTGTTTTTTAAGATGACATGTCATCCCAGAGATCCTGAAGCTCTGTTTTCTCTGCTTTGGTTAAGTAGGCTGTGACATATCATGCAACTGCAGTGGAATTGTCTGCAATGTACTGCACATCTATGTTTGCATTCCATAGGAAGGCAATGATTGCATTGTAATCACTGATGTATTTTGATTCTTCTGTTCTTTTTATGTAATATGTGTTCTTAGGTGATTTACCTTTGACACTTTGTCTGACTGAAGACATGAAGTTGTTTACTTGACCTGTTCCTGAAACTGGTCTAAGAAAACCAAAGCAGCATTTGGTGTAGTATTTCCCATTTTTTAAATAATTGTGACAACAATATTTCCCACATTTGTGTCTTTGAAATTGTAAAATGTGTGCATGAAGGTCACTATGTGTTGTTTGTGAAGGGATTTCACAAGTGACATATTTTTGGATGAACTGCAAAACAGTGGCATCACTGTCCTGACCAAATTTAGGAGCATCTTTAATCCATAATAGCATGTGGATGTTTGGTGCTCCTCTGGCTTGGTATTCTTTTCTTCAAAAGAAGTGCTGAACTTCTCCAAGGGGAGGAACAGTCTTATTACAAATAAAGTGTAGCATAGCAATGAAGCGATGATGGAAATATCTTGATACATTTACAGTATCTAGAGAGCAGAGTTCTCCTGGTGTTTTATATCTATGTTTGTTTTGTATTTGTTTGCTATGCATAGGAAATTGTGTAAATCTGCCCATGCATATACTGCACAACTTAATGTAACAAACCAAGTGGGTTGGCCAAGGTTTCTTATCATACAGCGTACATCTCTGTGACATCGGAACCAGTATTCGTCTGTATCACGCATGTTTGCTAAAAGATTGGTAATACTTGATTATAAAACCTCATCTTCTTGCACATTTTGTAAAAATTGCGTAGCTGACATATTTTGAAAATGGATACCTGATTTTAATGTGTGTGTAACTCCGTAGCATAGAGCTGCTAGTTCACTTTCAATGAGAAGGTGGAATATGTAATCCACGTTTTGTCTGAATCTGGGGTCGTCAGAATACATTCTTAAAGAGCGATATTCTGATTCTGTTATTTGTGTGGGTCTATCATCGTACCTTCCTCCTTTTCCAGTAGGAAAGAGTAGAGGAAAGGCCTGTGCTTCTATACTTTTTTCCCATATGCTGATTGGAGATCATTTGGCTTGTCGCATTTGGTACCTTTCCAGTGCATCATCTATAGTGTCTTTAGAGTTTAAAGGGTGAATTGTATAATGGTCTAAAATATTGGATTCTATAGCAGGGTTTAGAAGTTGAAATTGACCAGCTTCTGGTGACTCTTGAAGTAATTCAATGGTTTGTGTCAGGATTTCTTATATATGAATTTATTTGTAGTATTCATTGTTGTTTTCTAGATATTGCAGGGCTTGTCTAATTTTATGTAAATCCACGAGTTGTTGCCAAATTCTTTTGTCTTTTGTAGGTACACCATTTACTAAGACAATTAAAGATTGATATATTGGCCGTTGCACTCCTAGAGTGTGTACATTTTCTTTGAGATCTAATGGTAAATAAACTACTTTACTTGACACAAAAGGACCAAGGAAAAGGGTCTCAAGCCTGAGTGTACCCTTATACATTCACACAATAGAACTCAGGTTGATTAATTCTGTGGGGATATTTTCACAAAATATTTTAATTTTTGTTTTTAGTTCACCCTCTAGAGAGGTACTTGGGATTACTTCAAAAAAAGCTGCTTCATAGATGAAAAAATAGTAATTTTATTTGATTTCTCTATCCACAGGGTATAAAAAGGAGGTACAGATCAACATATTTCTATTGAATCTCCCGTATTCCTCTTCTGTTCTGATCTTTCTCATGATTAGTTTTCAGAATCCAGGTTAGAGGTTATTAAATGATTTCCATCTTTTTGATGCGTTGTCCTGAATCAGGCTACCCAGGTGGGTTTTGAATTCATTGTTTTACTCGTCTGGGACTCTTCCTGATATTTGAAGCCTACCGGTTTCAGTGGCACAAGGGCCACATTCATCGGGGCTGGACAGACACTGAAGGGTTAGTGTGTCGATGTCTAGGTAACTGGTTGTATCGTGCCAGGGAATCTCACCTGCAGATGAGGCGGGAACAAGAGGGAGGGGGACAAAAAGAGGAGAGTGAGTGGCACCATGATGCTTTTTGAGCAGTGTCACAGACGTTTATCAGTGCTTTCAAGATGAAAATTCAACCTAGGTCTTACCTAGTTATAGGGGTCCCCACGAATATCTGTGTGGTTGGGAGGAGAGAATTTATACTTCCCACGAAAAGCAAGAAGCTATTGTCATGCTCTGGAATCTGGAAAACAAAGAGGGGAGTGATGTTTTAACCAGAGAGGGCGGACAGTAGTGTAATATATCACAAGTAGTTAAAATTAGTGCTTATTAGGAGGGGTCATATTCAAAATAACCCACAGCACATTTTCATTCATGGAGCTCCGAGGCTAGACATGTTTACGCTAGACAAGGGTCAATAAGCATAGCCTATATGGCTTATCATGCAGTGCCAGAATCCCCTGTGGTAAACCAACCAACGGGGAGTACTGGCAAATGGGAAGCGAAACTGTAGGGCAGAAGGGTCCACTAATGGACCTATTGAACTTCAGAGCCCATAACTAACAAGGGGGGGCGGGGACAGAAGTCTGTGCCTGCATGGTAAATTCAGCTTTTCCTCATGTCATGCTCAAGATGGGCTTACCTTCGCTGCTTTGAAAATATCAAGTCGGGGAGGGGCGGCTCACCGCGGGAGATGCCGGTCCATGCGCAGATATGTTTGTGGCTTTGCGTAGATACTGTCGCATCTAAGTGATGCATTAAACAAAGTGTCCACAGCGCCGGGGCAACGGCCAGGGACACAAAGGAGGGACTAGTTTGCAGAGTAAGTGTAGGTGCCGTGATTAGGCTCAACATAGTAAGGGCATCATACTACGTGGAGCAAGGCCCCAAAGTACGGCGGGTTAATTTTCCTGTTTTTGGTAGAAGGCGTATTATTGCTTGAAATGGGTGCACTGTTTGAATTATGATGCTCTCATGTAAATGTTGTTGTTGCAGGGGTTTTGGTAGTGGGAATAATTCCAAGTTATTTGTGATAGCACGTGAAGGTGTTTGGTTGTTGTCAAGTTTTGCAGTGCAATAATTGCAAAGTATTAAGGGGTCAGTCATTTTATATTTGTTTTCTGCTATAAGGTAGAGAGCTAATTAGAACCATTTGGAATCTTCATTGTCTTCTATTTTGTACGTTATGTCTACAGTTTTTGTGCTACTTTTATAAAAAGTCCTGCGGCAATACACACACACGGTTTGGTATTCAGCAGAGGTACTTTTAAACTTTAGTATTTCTTTTTTGTATGTGTTTAATAGAAGGTTGCTATTTGTAAAGTAGTTGCTAGTTTGTTGTAAAGCTATTGCATTTTGTAAGTGGCTTTCACTTCCAAAATATTTTCTATTCATATGCTCTATTTCTTTGAGTACTTGTTTGGCTGTACCATGTAGAAGATTGTTATTTAAATTGGCTAGTGCTAACGCAGGACTTAAAGCATAGTACAGTTTATGAAACAGATTTCTTATAGTTGAATGATGTGTTGATATCATTTTGATATGATAGAAGGTGGTTTTGCAAATAGGTCCTGAAATGCAGGCTAATGAAAGTCCTTGTAGTCCTGTGTATTTGCGCACTCAACAGGCATCCATATTTTGAACTAGTCTCATTTTGAATTTGTCTTTGCTTTTTACATACTGATTGAGGAACTGGCGTAAAGATTTGAAAGATCGTTTGGCAATATTACACATTGATGTGCACGGCCATTTGTAGACTGGACATTTTGGCTCAGTAGAATGGAGAGATGATACTGAGTTTTCTGGGGATATTTTTGTGAGCAGAGTTTCATAATGGTGTTATGAAGTTGTTCATACCCTCGTCCACTGCTATGTATGGCAATTGGGTTTCTTTGGTTTTGTTTATATGCTTCTTCATTAAGATATGGTTTTGTGCTCGTGGTGTGACTCCATTCACCTCCACAGATATTTAAGAAGCTATTTTTGTTGATATTCCATTTATTGAGAAGTCTTGTTTGTAGTTTAGTAGTTAGTTTTGTTAGTGGTTTCATTCTGTTTAAAACTAAAATAAATATATTCCTTTTGAGAAGGATTGCACGGGATCTATGAGAGCTTCTAGGATACATTTTCTACGGTAGGATTTATCGGTTGTGCATGATTTCTCTCCTGTTTTTATAAGGTTCTGAAGGACTCTGTAGCGAAAATATTTTGTAAAATATTTTTTTTGGTATGGTTACTTGCCACTAAATCAAGATTTATAAGTCCAGAGTTAGCAGTAGTGGTAGCTGAAGTCTTGTTAATCACTTTCTGTTTCGTTTTTCATTTTGAAAGAGGAGGCATAGTTTCTGTACTGGAAGTTTGTTTTGTTTCGCTTAATGATTGTATTAGCTGTTTTGTTTGAACTTTTTGTACAAAATCTGCTAGAGATGGATGCTTATTTTGGACACTTTTATTTTGATTTGCTCTACTTCTGCGTTGCTTTCTACGGAGTTGCTTTTTGGTAGGAATTGTTTGGGGTCTGTTGGAGAAAAAAAGAAAGTGTGGGTTGGGCTGTTGTGCCGTGTATGCATGAGTGTCTGAGTATGATGGTAAGGATGTTTGTGGAGGTGTGTGATTGTGCAATGGGCAGCTACATCAAGTTGGGAAGGCTATTCTTGTATTTGTGTGTTACTATACTGGGCTTCAGATGACAATATAAAGTATGCAGTTGGTAAGGGGAAGCACTACTAATGCATCTAATGGTAGAGGGTTAATACATTTGTTTGTTCTACATTACTAAAATGTTAGTGTGTTTGAGTAACAATTAGAATATTATGTTAGTGTTATTATGTTAGTATTGTACTTACTTTTTTGTATGGAAAAAGTAGGTTTTTTTTAAGTTCTTGTTCGTACTTCAGATGCTGCTGCTTTTCAGAAGAGTGGTCTTCATTGTAATTGTAAAAGAAAGAAGTTAGTGAATTAGTGAATATGTGTGTTTATAGCACTTTTGTTGATGTAGACATTGGTTTATTTTTGTTTTTGTAGTAGTAGTGTTTTCTTATAACTGAGCATAGTATGCACATGCACTTTCCTTTGCCTATGTGCATCCTGTCTATTTTACTTAGAATCTGTTAGTTGAATATGTTTTACAAATGAGTTTAATAGTAAACATATAGAGCACACTTATTTTTTTAAGGCTATGTTATTGGATGTTAAGAGATAGAAGAAATAATCATATGCATTTTTTGCAATTTTTACAGGGTAAATGGCAGAGATTGTACAGAAAAGCATGCAATGTATGCATTTGTGAAGGTGTGGCAAATAAAGCAAGGATATGACATAGAGGCAGTGGTGTTGTTTCAGCTGGGGGACTTTCTAATGATATTGTCTGTGTGTGTGCATGAATGGAGATGCATGTACTCATCCTGGCTGCGTGTAATTTTATAACACACTAGAAAGACTTTTTCATAATTATACTGTTATTTCTCCCATCTTTTAATATGAAATAACATTTTTTTAGATAGCTGTGTGTGTAAACAAAAAATTGGAGAGCAGACAGGTTTGCAAGTGACACTTCATCATAGCAGATGGGAGAAATTACAGTAAGTTCATTTTACAGTGTATAATGAGTAAGTGACAGTTACTCTGTTTACATGGATTCCTAGAAGAGCTGTACATGTACTGTGTACAAAATATTCATACCTGTAGTCTGTGTTCATGCATGTGGATGTGCATGAATCTGCAAGTAGAAATCTTGGGGAGTTGCATAGTAGTTGTTGCTGTAGGTCATTTGCAGTCACAGCCCAATTGTACTGAGAGTGATGAATAGTAATCTAAAGTGCTGAACTGCGATGATGGAGTTAGATGTAGAGTTCTTGGATATGATTGGTGGATGATTGTGTGACTGCTTACCAGAAGCCAATGAGGAAATGGTACAGAGAGTGAAGTGGAAAGGGTAGAAGGGCTGCCCCAGTGTTACGCGCTCTGCGGACACCGTGGCTGTCCACGGACAGGGTGTGCCACATCCGGGGTTTCTCAGCAAATCCAGCATGGAAAGGGGACTGTAGGCATCAGCCAATCAGATGTTGAGGTTGTGGTTTGTGTTGAAAGAGGCTGTGCGTAGTGAAGATGGCAGAGGTGGAGAAAGTCAGGGTGTTGGTGGTTGGAGATATGTTTGTGCATGGTGTGGAACAGTATGCTGAATGCCGGAATGTGGAAAACAATTTTGATGTTAAATGAGTGTAGGTGGTGTGGAGCACAGTGCCTGGTTTCAATGTGCAGGGAATTGTACAAGTTTGTGGAGATATGGGCAGGGTGAACAGTCCACATGTAGTTGTTTTGCACTGTGGTGCTTTGCATTTAGGCTAAGTCAGTGCCCCTACTTTGTTGGCAGATTTGGAACACTTGGTTCAGGCAGTGATGAAAATACTTCCAAATGCCAAGGTTATTTTTTCTGGTTTAGTACCTAGTGCAATATGGGACAACAGTTCTGTTTTTTGTCCTCAGCAAAATATTGCTTGGTGTGCAATCAAACGAGGCATGTTTGCTTTCAGTCTTAGAGCTGGTATGTTCTTTTGTAATAATTAGAAAATTGATTCTGGTTATGTGGTTTATTTTGAAGAAGATGGCATGTCTTTATCTTTTATGGGAAATGTCACGCTGTTTTGGAACATAAGGGTTGCTTTGGAGAAGCTAATGTGAAGATTTTTGGAGGTAAATAAGAAAAAAAAAAAAAAAAAGATGTTCCTGAAGCATCTGCAAAAAAAAACAAAATAGGCTATTTTCTGCGCCAATCTCAAAGGGGAAATGGGCACACTATTTACATTTTCATTCCCCACGCTAAGATTTTTCAATTTGTCCACGGTCACTGTGGTTGTTCGCAGACAGCTCGTATTACATAGGGGATTTTGGGGTTGAGAGGCATGCAAATTGAGACTGAGCAGAGCAAGGGATTGGTCAATAAGGTTTACTGGGTATGTCGTGTAAGGAGAGAGTTTGTCAGAAAGCCTTTTTCCTGAGAGAAGAGCAGATAGCTATGGTTGTGTATTTCAGAAAACAGATTGTTTGGATTTTGGGAGATTAATGGATAAATTGGTTGGAGGTGCATGCAGAACACTGTGGAATGGCTGCACATCTTGGATTCTCTCATGAGGAAGTGTATTGGCATGGAGTGCGTGCAATGAAGTTGCTGGATTTGGTACCTCTCTCTGCTACTTTGGTGACTTAGCGTCATGCAGACATTATTATTATTCATTGTGGAGGAAACAGTTTAGCACATGTGTCTGGAATCTCTTTGCAATTTGCAATGAAAGAAGGACTTAGGAAAAACATGGACATGTATCCAAACTCCAGAGTACTTTTTTCCTGTATTGCGCAGAGACAAATGTGGCTGTGTTCTTTTTCATTTGGTCCACAAATGGAGAAAGCAAGGCACAATGTTGGCAAGGCTGTTTGTGCCTTTTTGAGAGATGTTGGCATGTCCTCTTTTCAGAATGAAAACATTATGTTTTGTAGTACACACATTTTTCGCAGAGATGGAGTACATCTTACTTATGCTGGCAATCAGATTTTTCTGTGAAATATACAAAATGCATTGCAACCTTTTTTGGAATTACAGCAATCCATTTTGCAGTAGGTTTTGACCATTTGAAGTTTTTGAATCACAAAAAACACCACAAAAATGCTCTTTTCAGAGCCACCACTTCCTCCCATAGAAAAGTGCAATGGTTCTGATAGGGCAGCACCCCCAAAAAACGAAATGCCTGCAGACTGACCACGGACTTCTAAAAAATGCACAGGGCCCTGCACTATTTATTTGTCACTTCTATTTTTAAACTGTGAAAGGCGGCTGTTTTATTTTGGTTTTTGTTGTTTTATATTTTTTGTTTTTTTTAAACATGACACACAAGGAAAGGAGGGGAAAGGAGGGTAAGGAAGGGACACCAACCACGGCGATAAGAAAGGGCAGGTAGAGAGAGGAAGATGTAGGGTGAGCCTTATTGAGGTAGGTCGCAGACCTTCTCATGCTCCTTGAACACAGTCTCGAAAGCACTCCGAACGTTCTCACCACTGCAAAGTACTGCGTTGCAGTACATGCACAATATTGTGACCCTCGAAAAGGTAAGGGTCAAAAGCATCATGAATGGCCTGTGTGGCAGCTGGAGGCAGTTGATGTCCCACAGGAGTGTCTCTTGTGGTGACCGGAGCGAAAATGGAGGATGCTGCAGAGGAACTCAACCTACTACGTTTATCGCAAGGTACAACCTTACAAATAGCCCTACCGTGGAACGACTTTAGGTGTTGCTTCATTGATGTACTACCATAGCTATACAAACCAGGCTTGCCACAAATCAGCACCAGTGGCACTGAGTGCAGATCATCTTGTTCACATGTGGGGTAATTCATAGAATTCAGTGCACAAGTGGCGCACGCGGCTGGCGCACAGTGTGCGCATGCGAATCCCTGCGCCAGCCGCGTGCGCTAAAATCCATTTCCGCGCACAGCGTATTCATGGATTCCAGCCACCAAAACCAGCCGTGGCGCACAGTGGCACAGCGACCCTGCAGCAGCGCCAGTTACGCCCCCAAGAACGCCTCTCGCGTGGGGAAAAGCCATCAATATACCCAATCCAGCGCAAAGGGCTGCGCTAACCCTGTACCAGCACGGCAAGCGGGCTACGTGTATCACTGGGGTGCGTGGGAAGTACCTCACGCGATTGGCCCCGTGCGAGCAGAGTACATGTATTTCAGGGGTGCGTGGGAAGTTCCACACGCGATTTCCGCAGGGTATGCGTATCTCAGGGGTGCGCGGGAAGTGCTACACGCGATTTCAGCAGGGTACGTGTATTTCAGGGGTGCGCGGGAATTTCCACACGCGATTGGGGGTACGCGTATCTCAGGGGTGCGCGGGAAGTGCCACACGCGATTTCAGCAGGGTACATGTATTTCAGGGGTGCGCGGGAAATTCCACACGTGATTTCATCATGGTACGTGTATTTTGGGGTGCGGTAGAAGTTTCACACGCGACGTCAGCAGGGCACGTGTATTTCAGGGGTGCGCGGGAAGTTCCACACGCGATCTCATCAGGGTACGTGTATTCCGTGGTGCGGGGGAAGTTTCACACGCGACATCAGCAGGGTACGTGTATTCCAGGGGTGCGCTGGAAGTTCCACACGCGATTCCATCAGGGTACGTGTATTCCAGGGGTGCGCGGGAAGTTCCACACACGATTGGGCCCGTGCGAGCAGGGTACGTGCATTTCAGGGGTGCGCGGGAAGTTCCACACGTGATTCCATCAGGGTACGTGTATTACAGGGGTGCGCGGGGAGCACCACACGTGAATTGCACGTGTGGGTCCTCCCAGGTGTTCCCTCTACACCCTCCACGGCCCCTGCAGGTGGCTCACACCACAGGGGCCTACCCTGCACATGTCCTGCAGGCACACCATCCACCATGGCCATGACCCCCAGCCAACCCACATGTCAACTTGCACTACTGCCCACCAACGCATGTCCCCTGCACCCCCAGTCACCAGGGGCACCCTCCACCAGGCCCCCACCCATGTCTCCCAGCACCCCCACCCCCCAGCATTGCATGGGCACCCACCACCAGGCCTCCACCATTGTCTCCCACCACCCCCACCCCCCAGCCACCAGGGGCACGTACCACCAGGCCCCCACCCATGTCTCCCAGCACCCCCACGCCCCAGCAGTGCAGGGGCAGCCTCCACCAGGCCCCCACCCATGTCCAACTCATGTCTCCCACCACCCCCACCCCCCAGCACTGTGGGGCACCTGCCAGCAGGCCCCCACCCATGTCCAACTCATGTTCCCCACCACCCCCACCCCCCAGCACTGTGGGGCACCTGCCAGCAGGCCCCCACCCATGTCCAACTCATGGTCCCCACCACCCCCACCCCCCAGCACTGTGGGGCACCTGCCAGCAGGCCCCCACCCATGTCCAACTCATGTTCCCCACCACCCCCACCCCCCAGCACTGTGGGGCACCTGCCAGCAGGCCCCCACCCATGTCCAACTCATGTTCCCCACCACCCCCACCCCCCAGCAGTGCAGGGGCACCCACCACCAGGCCCCACCCATGTCTCCCACCACCCCCACCCCCCAGCAGTACAGGGGCAGCCTCCACCAGGCCCCCACCCATGTCTGCCAGCATCCCACCCCCCAGCACTGTGGGGCACCTGCCAGCAGGCCCCCACCCATGTCCAACTCATGTTCCCCACCACCCCCACCCCCAGCACTGTGGGGCACCTGCCAGCAGGCCCCCACCCATGTCCAACTCATGTTCCCCACCCCCCCCACCCCCCAGCACTGTGGGGCACCTGCCAGCAGGCCCCCACCCATGTCCAACTCATGTTCCCCACCACCCCCACCCCCCAGCAGTGCAGGGGCACCCACCACCAGGCCCCCACCCATGTCTCCCAGCACCCCCACCCCCCAGCCACCAGTGGCACCCACCACCAGGCCCCCACCCATTTCTCCCTCCACCCCCACCCCCCAGTCACCAGGGGCAGCATCCACCAGGCCCCCACCCATGTCTCCCAGCACCCCCACCCCCCAGCCACCAGGGGCAGCCTCCACCAGGCCCCCACCCATGTCTCCCAGCACCCACAACCCCCAGCCACCAGGGGCAGCCTCCACCAGGCCCCCACCCATGTCTCCCACCACCCCCACCCCCCCAGTCACCTCCACCAGGCCCCCACCCATGTCTCCCAGCACCCCCACTCCCCAGCAGTGCAGGGGCACCCACCACCAGGCCCCCACCCATGTCTCCCACCACCCCCACCCCCCAGCCACCAGGGGCACCCACCACCAGGCCCCCACCCATGTCTCCCAGCACCCCCTCCCCCCAGCAGTGCAGGGGCAGCCTCCACCAGACCCCCACCCATGTCCAACTCATGTCTCCCACCACCCCCACCCCCCAGCACTGTGGGGCACCTGCCAGCAGGCCCCCACCCATGTGCAACTCATGTTCCCCAGCCAACATGTCATAACAATCTAGATTCCTGGTCCCTATGGTCAGCCTCCAAATGCAAAACACCCACCCGAGTATTGCATCCACCCACTCATAATTTGCAATTACATCACAGAACACCAATTGCAAGTTCCGAAACAAACACATTTCCCTCACATACACCCAATGGGTGTCAGTGAATCTCAAAACACATATCATGAAATGCATGAAACCAATGAGATACCACACATTGAAGTTCACCAAAAAAAATATGTATTAAAGGAAACATAAATAGAATAAAAAATGAAGAAACAGAAATGTGAATGTACAAAAATTAAAAGAAGCATGTCCGTGAAAAAAAGCAAAACCAAAAATAAAATTCCAAAGTAATGTTGTCCAAAGTCAATGTCCACAAAACAAAATCCAATGGGAAATAAAAAAGAAAGCCATTGCTCCATGGTTAAAAAGTGAAAAAAAAATACAATCCAACTGTGAACTATGTACATGGGAACAAGCCAGGGTCCATTATCCCAACAAAATAAAGGAAACCTATCTAACTACACTAACTAATAAAATAAACTATATACAAAAATGTGGCCAATGTCCGAAAGGTCCAAATAAAATCAAAACAAAAATGAAACCTAACACTACCTACATAACTATGTACAAGGGCAGCGGGCTAGTTTCACGGCTCACTTGTGGATGTCCCGGGCCAGGGCATCATCGAACTCCTCCTCAATGTCCCGGAGGCGGTCCTCCTCCATGGCCCCGAGGGTCCGCAGGGCCGTCGACATCTCCACCTCCAAACCCCTGCGGATTGCCTCGAGGCACTCGGCCCGCCTCAGGGCCCTCCGCATGGAGGTCTCCGCCCTGACCATTGTGAGCCGTGCCTCTTCCGCTCCGCATCTATGGCATGGCCCAACCGCTGCCACACGGAAGACACTCTCTGTCCTGGGTCCTCCTGCCCTCCGGCCGATGCCTGCCCCTCCGATGTTGAAGGCCCCGTTGCTGCTGCTGCTGTGCCTCTGCCTGTGCACTGCTTCCTGCTGCCTGCACATCCTCCACCGGATGGGGTGTAGTCGTAGATGTGGCCACCCCTGCTGGACGTCCGACTGCCGACTGTGGCAGGGATGCCTCCTCCACCAGCCTGGCCGCACCGTCAGAGGCAGCACCACAGGGCACACAGGTGACTGATGGGTGAGAAGATGGCACGGAGGACGACTGGCGCGTAGGGGTTCCAGTTGAGGAGGGGGTCATAGCAAGCCCCATCAGATGGAGGAATCCGGCCTGGGTGACCTGTCCCAGCAGGCTGACGTGGTCAACGAGCCATTCGAGATGACGTGCAGTCTCTTCATGAAAAGATTGCTGGTCACCTCGCATGGCCCGTTGACGCAACACCACACCAGCCAGGACAGGCTCAACCCGGACCTGGATAGCCACGTCCGCAGGCAGAGGAAGGCCAGTTGACGTGAGCTCATCCCCTGCCTGAAAACGGGTCTGGAAGTAGGCATCCCTGCTGGTGCAAGATGATGCAGGGACAGGATCAGGGACAGGATTGCACACAGGCACCTCCGCGGCAGCCTGTGCTGCCTCCTGTCCCTGGTCCTGCACTGCACCACTAGCACCAGTGGGATCCCCACCTCCAGACCCCATCTCTGGTGCTTGCACGGCCTCCTCCTCCACCAAACCCCCCACCAACCTGGATGACTCCGTGCCATCTTCCCCTGTTGGGCCCTGTGGGGTCCCAGCTGCCCCTACTGCTGCCGAGGAGTCCAACTCCAACCTCCGCCTCTTGGACCTCCCCCCGGCAGCTGCGGCCTGGGACGCGGCACCGGACTCCTCACTCCCCGACGAGATCACAACATGGGAGGGGAGCCGGGCCTTGTGTCTCCGGCTGGCGGTGGGATCCCCGCCGCTGTGCTCCACAGCACCTTCTCCGCCCTCTTCATCAGTTGACGCTGCAGACAGGGAGAAACAAAACACAGGCATCAGGGCATTGTACAATGGACACATACACACATGACAGTTGTACATGAGTGGCATTGGCAAACCTCAGACATGTCATCACAATCCCCAACACACATGTCATTACAACTCGCACACATGAGCCATACCACAGCCATATTGCAACTGCCACCACCATCCATACACATACAACAGCATGAGCAGCCAAAGGTGAGCCAGACATCACATGCAACACAGGAAGTGCACCACAAATGTACACACACCACCACACTTGCATGCATGTGTACACCTCTGCCAAGTGTCGCAGTGTTCAGACGGGCATCCATGTCACATCTGCCAATCAGGCTTCCACATACCGCTGTCACATGCATCCATGTTGCATCACTGTTGCACCCTTGTCAAATACACACACATGCACATGTACACAGTGCTGATACATGCAGCCAAAAACAACATACATGCGTGACATCACGGACATGTCTACTTACATACACATTCATCCAAACATGTGTGCCCACACAACTGCATTTGGCATGCAAGCCTACACACACAAGCACCATCCATGTCTCACACATTCCAGCCCTCGCATGTGTCAGCCCCACGGCCCTGTACACCCCCACCCATACTCGACCCCATACAAACAGATGTGCAACCTGCACACTACTGAATAATCACCACACGCACTGCTCACAATCAGGATGCATGTACACTCACCGCTCGACTCCAGACGGGTCTGCTTCTCAAGGATCTGGACGTGGAGCGCTGGGGATATGCGTTCCAGGACCCTCATCTGTTCTTCCAACAAGTGGCCCCGGCGCCCCTTGGCATCCGCTGCCTTCAAGAGGCGCCGTGCCTTGTTCAGGGTCCTGGACCTGAAGTCCTCCCAGCACTTCTTGACATGTTGTAAGTCGCAGACTGCAACCCCCTCCGCGTTGATGGCAGTCACGATGTCAGTCCAGATCCGAGTCCGTCCTTCCTTGTCGGAGCAGGAACTTCCGAAGAGGGCATCATACTGCCCCAGGACTTGCTCCACCAGGACACCAACTTCGGTGGCACTGAAGCTGGTGCCCCTCTGCCTCTCTGGCCGGGGGTTGTCAGTGGTCTCAGATGGTGTTTGCCCTGACATGACAACCCCAGAGGCAGGAGTGGGTGGGCAACTGGGTCCTGGGGCTGGGCTGTGGAGCGATGGAATCCCAGTCGGGAGTCTTCGGTTCCAGCAGGGGTGGTCAAAGCAACAGCACCCCTGGCTGATGTGCAGGCAGCAAATGGCAGGGCACGTGGGCAGCAGGCAGTCAGGCAGCAGCAGATGGCAGGTGGGAGCGTGCTCGGGGCTCTGGGGGGCAGTAGTTCGGCCTTCTGGGCAGGAGCGTGGTCTTCCGTGTGCTTACGCGTGGCCAGCTTGATACGGAGTGATTTGGCACGTGAAAAATCTGCACGTCAGCGTGTAATTCGAGGAAAGGCCCTTAGCACGTAAGCGCGTCTGCACGCATACGCATTTTCATTGGACAGAAGGCCCCTCAAGCGCAAGCGCCCCTGTGACGTGACGCGTACAGACGTGCATGGGCATTTCAGCACACGTGAAAAACTGCATGTCCGCGTGTAATACGATGAAAGGGCCCATGCGCGTAAGCGCGCGTGGAAAACTGCACGTCCGCGTGTAATACGAGGAAAGGGCCCATGCGCGTAAGCGTGCGTGGAAAACTGCACGTCCGCGTGTAATACAAGGAAAGGGCCCATGCGCGTAAGTGACGTGACGCGCGTGTGCGTTTCCCTCAGCACGGGTTAAAGGTGAGTGGGCCCAGCAGTTCACTGTACGTGCCTTTCGTGGAGACCGACGTGTGTTGCTGCTTCCTGTTGTTTCACGCGCCATCACAACTTCACAGCTATCAAGGACGTATCTCTTCTTTTGGCGGGGGTATTGGCTACGCATGTTTTTCTGCATCGCGCTAGTCAGACGGTGAGTCGCACATGCTCTTTTTCCCACTGCGGGTGCCCCTGTGTATCGCACCCATTTTCGATGTCATAGTAGCCTGCGTGTCCCACGCGTACACGTTATTCGTGTTACTGGGTGCCACCGCGTACTGCGGGAGGTTGAATCCACGCACGTAGGCTGCAGGGTTGCGTGCACAGTTTTACTGCAGTTTTAGGGTGCCTGAGCGTTGCGTGACCCATCACCACATCACCGGGGTCACATACAGCCTTGCTGGTGCAGGGGGGCTTTTAACATCTTGCTTCCCACCCCCTTCACCCCAATTGCCCAGGTCAATTGTGGTGTACACCTCCCATTGGCACCACTCCATCTGTGCCAGCACTACTACATCTGTGCCATGGTTGGGAGGCCACCAAAGGTGAGGGGCGCCTCAGCTGGGCGTACTCCTCGTGGCGGGCTTTGGTCGGGGATGTGGCCGTGGTGACCAGGGAGTAGGGGGACTCCAGGGTGTCCAGGGCAGCCACAGAGGGGGAAGAGGCAGGGGTGCACCACTTTAGCACAATGTTGTGCCATGTGTCGGTGCAGCCATGCCACCATCCCCTGTGGTTCCGGGGGATGCAGCTCCTGCATCTGGCACTGGCACCCGTATGACCCGGCAGTCTGTTCCATCGACTGCCACGGGCCCAAGGGTAGTGGTAGCTGCAAGTGCAGCTGTGGACACCGCCACCCAGGCTCAGGGTCTGCCAGCGCAGGCTGCGTTGGCACTTGAAGAGCCCTTGGTAGATCTCCAACAGGCCAGGGGGGAAACCATAGGGGCACGCCGGGCTGCTCAGACCAAGACACGTGTCCCTGGGGCAGTCATGTCATCTGCTGCCCCGAACAGCCGGGTGTTGGCAAGTGCAGGGGCAGATGCACCCAACAGCACCCCGGTTGTGAGTCTGCCAACCAGGACCGTTGCAGTCAATGACCCTGCCACAGCTGATGTTGCTGCGCAGGGTCCATTAGTGGGCACCCAGCTGCCACTGACACAAGTCAGGCCTTTGGTCATCCCTCCACCTGCCACTCCCTTGGCTCAATCCACCGAACCCACTGGCCATACTGGTCAGGGCGGCATTAGCCAGCCAGGGTCTGCGCCACAGTCCAAGAGGAGGAAGGTTGCACCTGCAGCACAGGCTGGGACCCCACACACAGCCACGACCTCCTGCACATCGAGGAAGAAGCCTTTCTGTAAGCAGGAACTGGACTTCCTCGTGGACTACGTGCGGGGCCACAGCCGTGACATGCTAGTGGGTGCCAACAGTCAGACTACGGCTGCCCAACGTGACACCCACTGGAAGCATGTTGCGGAACATGTCAGTTCATTCGGCCATGAGGTGCGCACGGCGCAGGAGTGCAAAAAGCGTTGGAATGACATCAAGCGCAGCACTAAGGCCAAGCGTGCCTCAAATTACAACTTGACTCTGGTGACTGGCGGTGGGCCTGCACCAGAGGAGGAAGAACTCACTCCGCATAAGGCTCTCGTTGCGGAGTTCATACCACCTGAATTGGTCGAAGGAGTGGGAGAGATGTTGAACTTTGATGCCCAGTCCAGTGAGTGTTGATACGTGTTTGTTGAGGACGTGTGTGTTTCACTTGTGGGATGTGTTGTGCATGATTGCAGCTACATGTGACGCGTACATGGTTCTGATGTGTAAGTAATGCAATGCTACCGTCATGCATGTCTCCTCTGCCTGCATGTGGGGCTCCATGTGGGCATGCTCCCTTGCCCCTCCTCCGCCACTCTGCACTCCAGTTCCACCTTTGCACTGGTCTGCTTCAATCTTGCCAATGTGTAGTATCTTGTTCATGTGTCCTGTGTAGATGCTAACTTCCAGCGTAGAAACTGCCAGACATATGCCGTGTGGTACAGCCTTAGTACTCGATGCAGGGTATCTCACTTGTACTGTGCATGGGTCAGATGTCCCGCAGGGACATGAGTGCCCATTCATGCTCCATGTGCATTGCACGCATGCCCCTATGTGTCCTTGACTGGATGATCACTGTAATATGAGTCCTTGGTTACATACATTGCCTGCCATCTCATCGGCCTCCCCATGTCAACTGTGGCTCAGTCCTGCGTTGCACACATGTTTAGGCCCTGACAATCTGTGTGGCTCACAGGCCCCAGCCTGTTCAATGGCCAATGACTCTGTCCAACTCTTGTGTCTTCTTCACACGTGGGCGGCCTTCAGAGTTTTTATCATGTGTCCTGACCACTGTCCCAGCATCATTTGCAGTGTTGTAATTTGTATCACATTAAGCTGTTGATGCCAGTCAACACTGCCTGTCAATACACAGGTGTATGGTCAGCCTTTTGATACCATGCTAGGCATCCCTGCTTTGGTACTGGGGTGGAGGGGTGCTTGGCTTCTAGACATGGTACACATTGAATGCACAATGCACGTGATGTCTGAATTTGACATTGCACTGCCTTCACATTTCCTGGCACACACCATGGAGTGCTTGTACATGTAGGTAGTGAGTGGCGTACACATTTTCTGCACTGCATAGACCCATTTCCATGGAAACTGCCACCTTTCAACAGGTCTGATCACAGAAGCTATTCAAAGTAGACCCAGCATGCATGCCAGGTCATATGTTGTGTGTCACATGTCTGCCGTATGCCTTTGCTGTCGGTGTGTGTGTGTGTCGTGTGCTTCTGACATGTGTAGTGACCTTTTTCTCTCTATTTTTCAGGTGATGACGTAATGGAGGCGGAGGATGGTGTTGTCATACCAGACACAGGGTTGATAACACCACATCAACCCGGCACTAGTGGGGGTCGTGGGGTGGTAGGCCACGAAAACCCCCAAGTGCTGCAGTCCATCTTGTCTCTGGCTGCCTATGAGTCCAGCCTTGATGACGACTCTGACGTCCATGTTGAGTTGGATGAGCATCAAGTCCATGTGTCAGGGGTGAGTGATTCTGATGTGGACACTCCTCTGTCTGCGACACCTGCACTGAGGGATCAGACAGTCTTGGTTCCTCCGCCCGTGGTGGATCGGGACGCAGGGTCACCCTCCACACCAGTCACTGATGTGCCTGGGACATCACGTTGATGGGGGCATGTAGTCGTGCAGCCGCAGGCGGTGCCAACACAGCGAGGACCCCGGGGTCAAGCCGGGCAACGCGGTCGCCGTGTGCAACCGCTGTATACTGAGTGGGAGCAAGACATGACTGCCAATTCCGAACGGCAGGGGGCAGCAATGGAGAACATCGCTGAGAGCATGGAGCGTGTGGCCCGATCTGTGCTCCCCCCTGCTAGGCAGGTGCTTCTCCAGCAGCAGGCGGCACGGTCCACAGCCCGCTCGCTCAGGCTGGGCATGGCGGCCTCAGACAGGGCACGCCAGGCTGAAATGTCGTCTCTGCGTCAAGCAATTGCTGCTCACGCAGAGGCGCACATGGATGCCCTGAGGGAGGAGTATGCTTCCCTCAGATCCACTCTGGGTGTCCTTATGATGTCCCAGAGGTAGCAGGCAGAGGAGAGGTTTGCACAGCTTGAGCGTACCATCTCGGCTGAGCTACAGGCTTGCCGGGAGGTGCAGCGGTTGTCCAGCCAGGCCTTGCAGGAGGAACTCCGTGTTACACGTGCTACCTTGCAAGAGGAAGCACGTGTATCACGTGAGGTTCTGCATGCAGACCTATGTAACATCGGCACACAGAACCAGGCTCACCCATCCGGCAGACTTGCTGCCGACGAGGGGCAAGCTGCGGCTAGGCATGGCCAGGCTACTGTGCCACGTCCTCCTTTACAGGATGAGCCAGACTCGGACGACCATCTATCTCCCACATAGGTCGTGCTGTGCAAGCGTTGAGCCCATGGAGGATTTTTTTTTTGGCTCAGCATCATCGCATGTGGATGTTGAGCAGCACCCTGTACCTCTCCCCTCCTGGGTGCCTCCCCTCCCCCCCGGGTCGTATGTGGCCATTTTTGATTTTTCTTTTAGTTTAGTTAGTTAAGTTTCTGTTTGATAGTTAGTTTAAATAGGTAATGTAGGTTTTCCATAGTTAGTGTAATTAGTTAATAGTTGAGTTAGTTTAAAATTGCTAGTCTATTGTGCTTTCATGTGACGGTGCGGTGCTTTGTGGCTTTTGAAGGCATCCACTGTCTGTTCCAGCTGGGCCCATCATGGTTGTCTTGTGTATGTGTTTGCTGCTTGGGGTCCTTGACTCACATATGCCACTCCTGCCTCCCTTATCCATGGGCTCGCAAGGATGGTTCGGTGTTACAGAATATTACACAAGGGCTTTGCACTGTC
Organism: Ambystoma mexicanum; assembly: GCF_040938575.1. Taxonomy (NCBI): domain Eukaryota; kingdom Metazoa; phylum Chordata; class Amphibia; order Caudata; family Ambystomatidae; genus Ambystoma; species Ambystoma mexicanum. The sequence continues at coordinate 632,220,747 of NC_090927.1, read as the reverse complement.
ATATCTGTGGCATGTCTGGTGCTGTGTGACTTGTGTTGACACCCCTAGTGGGGATGATTTAGGTGTCATTGTCCACTGTTCAGCTTTTGCTAGATGGGGTATGTCATGATTAATGTGGACATTGATTGCTATGCATTGTGTAGTATGTTTCAAATCTTTCCTGTACACGTGCTTGTTGCAATTCATGCTGTAGATAGTGTTCCACACTTTGGAGGTGAAAGACGGGCTGATGGTGTGATTTGTGATGTGACTCTCTGACAAGGTCAAGTAATGAGATGCCTGATGAGACACACACAGATGACTTTGAAGCATTAATCATGTGTTTCATGCCCTTTCTGCAGGGGGATGAGCCTCCAGAGCACCTTTGCCAGCAGACATGGCCCATTGGATGACGGAATTCTTGACCCGTTTGTTGGTGCCCACATGCACATGTGTGCACAAGCAGAGGCACAGTGATTGCAGACCCACATCCTAGAACTGCTGACATGTTCCAAGGAACTCCAGGCAAGGTGAGCATCACAGGGGGGCCACGACACAGCAAAGCTTGCACCAGTCTCCCAGCACCCCCCAGCCACCAGGGGCAGCCTCCAGCCTCCACCAGGCCCCCACCCATGTCTCCCACCCCCCCCACCAGCAGTGCAGGAACAGCTTAGACGAATATTGGTGTTGAAGCACACAATGCAGCTCAGATGTGTTTGTGGACTGATGGCTGTTGATAGTAGGGTTGTCTGGGACACATACAGGGGCAGTGGCACATACCCTCCGGTACACCAAGGTTCATTGAGGCACTTGTATCAACCATGTAGCCTTCCGAGACATGGAAAGGGCAGCTCACAGGGACATACAGCAAGGGACATACTCGGGTGCAGTGCATGTCTTTTCCATGTACTTCATGATAAATGCACTGCCAACTTTGTTTCGGTCATGGCGGTACGCAACTTACTCTGTAGTCATGGCTTGCTATATGGGTCTGTCTGCTTACCCAGGGAACATTGCATGTTGTGTGAATTGTGACACATTGGTGTTCCATTTGCCACGCACCCACCAGCGGCTGACTTACTGCATTGACTGTGTATGACCCGTCACAGGGGTGATGTTATATATGGGTACGAAGCATCGAGCACAGATTGTCTGTTTGTAGAGTAGTTTGTTGCTATGGGGCATGTTTGGTGTTGTGTTTTTGTGTAATTGGCACGTACAGGTTGTTGACTGTGGCTCTCTTTGCTGCATTGCAGTGCTCCTGTAACCGGACCTGAGAGTGCGCAGGCAGGAGGCCAGCACTCAAAACCAGAGCTAAGTGTCTTGTTGTTTTTCTTTCGAACTGCTCTGCATAGGCTTGCTGGGGAGTGTACTGATGCATGGATGTATGTGTGGTTCAATTTGGTATGTTTTTTCTCCCTAATCACCCGTGATCCTATGCAATTTTGAAACCTGTACCCTCTACCCGGTGTTCCTGCTTCCCATGCCTATCCAAGCAACGTTCCCTGACCCTCTTTCCCCACTGGGGTTGCGGATGCCTGCGTAAGCCCCGAACTTGCAGGCGCCAAAACCCTAGAGGGGGTGGTTGGTTCGTACCACTCCTGAGCCTGGACTACAGAAGGCCATGACAATGATGTCCAAGTTTGTTTGGATTGTGTATTTGTTCATGCAGGTTGTACATTTTTGTGCATTCCCTAGTTTCATGTGTCATTCCTCCTCCCCTCTCCTGCCACTCATTCCAGTCATCCAGTGTGTCAACACCTGTCCCGACTGCATATCCCTGAACCTCATTCCCCGCCAGGGTCTCAGGGGCCTGTGTGAGTTTGACCTTGCAGGCACCCGGGACATGGTGGGGGTGGTTGTTTCGTGACACTCCCGCGCCTGTACAGGGGACCTGTGACAGTACACATCCATTCATGGTGCATCATCCTATGTCATGTACCACACATGTCTCACATCCTGTCGTGACATTGTTTTGATGTGCTACCTTGGTTGTTGCATCATTGTGGTAGTACTTGGCCTTTGTGAGGTACTGCTACGTCAAGTCATCTACTGGAGGGTGTTCGGGTTCGTTTTTATGCCTTGGATTTTGTGATTTTGGAAATGAGTGTTGATTCTGAGGGTTCAGGCATCTTTTTACACACAAGGTGGGAGATGGTGACGAAGGGTAAAGGTGATCCTGTGGCCAGGTGGAATTGAGGTTTGGAGGCTCCATGACCCAGGTGCAGTTGTTCAGTGGGTCATGGTCATTTGTGAGGGAGGGGGGGTTGTTGTTGATAGTTGCCTTGCCCTGCAGTGTGATGGGAACTCTGACATAGTAATGGTGGTATCCTATGTACATGTTGTGTTCTGCCGATCAATGCCTGTTCATGTGTTGTGTTTTCCTTTCAGGTGCGAGGGGATAGTTGTGGTTTGACATGCTGGGGTGTACACATGGTGGATGTTCACATGTGATGTGTAGGGAACACTGATGGTCACTTGAGTGCACTTGCATATGTGGAGTGCATGTCCTTGCAGAACCACACACTTGCACTCTGATGCACTACATGTACTCCCACCCTTGCATATCCACGTGTACACTGTTTGCCTTCTGGTGCCAACTGTGTCCCGGCAGCACATGTTCTGTGACCGATCATGAATCCAGTACATGCCTAATTTGATGTTTGACGTGGTCTGTCACTTAGATGCGATGCTCACGGTGTGCATCACACACAATGGCTGTTCACTGTACTGTGCGCTGAGCAGTGTGATGCAGGAGTAGGACACTGCACACATGAGCTGCAGTGTTGATTTTGCAATGCATAATGTGCATGTAGACAGGCATTCATTGTTATGTTACGTCTACGACTGTTGTAATGCATTTGGAAATGACTTATTTTGGGTGGGAGGTTGTTGGTCTGTCATTTCATCTGATTCCGGGTCAGGCAGCAGTGTCCGATGACACTGTACATTTAGGACATAGCAATGTGTACCTTATCGTTACTGCGTTGGTGTATGGGTATTGCTTGCCATGTCATGTTGATGTTTGGGAGGGTTTGAGTGACATGACAGTGATGGCCATGGCCTGTTTTGCAGGTGTGTGTGATGCACACCTTGCATGTCCGGGTCATCCGCTTCACAGAGCAACTAGCTGGGGGTAGATTTCTCTCTGCAGCAGAGCCCTCCCCCTGGAACAGACTTCCTGCCTGACTTGAACTTGAGGGGAACCATCTCCAGTTCTGGAAGCACCTCAAGACCTTCCTCTTTGCTTCTGCTTACTCTCTGCCTCTCCCTTGCAGAATTCTTCACTGGAACTGCACAGGAGCTGCAACTGGGCCACTCTCACTGACCTCGGTCCCTGGCCCAGACACTCTCCACTTGCACTGCCTCCCTGGCAACCCCTGCACTGCAGTACTGTCTCTCTATCCCTACAGCTCTCCCTTCCCAGCACTTGTCTGCACTTAACTTTGCAGTTGCCACCAGGCGACCTATGTATTATTTTTTGGGATACTTCCCCTGTACTGGACTCCCCCCCACCCTTCCCCTTGCACTTTTCCCTTCCCCCTACCCCTGCACTTGCAGAATCTCAATGACACCTGGCCTAGTAGAACCGTTCTCTGTGTTCCCTTGTTCCCCCCTCCCTGCCTCATTGCGCCTTGGAATACTTGTGTATGGCCCATATCATGTCATATGTCATATGTGTGCCTTTTGGTCACACAGGATAGCTTGTGTTTAAGTAGCTAGGGATGCAGACGATGTGGCACTTCCATGGCAACTATCTCAGGGTGGTAGGGTTGTGACAGTTGACTGTCTCTTTGTCATCATTGATTGTCACCTGGTATGTGCCAGGCCTGTGTGCACTCTGCAGGGGTGGGAGTTTAGGTGAAAAATGTGGCCACAAGTTGGGTCCGGGTTTCCTCGCCACGTGCCCTGTCCCCTCCCATGGGCAGCGCCTGTGCCTGTGGTTGGGGATGTGGGAGCACCACCATGTCCACCGGGACGCCCTGCCGTGTTGCAACATTGTGCAGGACACATGCTGCCACAATGATCCTGCACACTACTGGTGGTGCATAGAGTAGTTGCCCACCAGAGCGGTCAAGGGAGCGGAAACGTGACTTGATCACTCCGAATGTGCGCTCCACTATGCCCCTGATTGCAATATGGGCGGCGTTGTATCTTACCTGGGGTGGTGTGGTGGGGTTCCGGATTGGCGTCATCATGTGGTTGCTCAGAGGGTAGGCACTGTCCCCTGGGGAGGTGATAATAGTTGAGATTATTAGGGTTTGGATATTTGTCTGTGTGTGACTTGCATGCATGTGCAAGGGCATTTGTACTGACCTAGGAGCCATGTGTCACCATGCTGCCCAGCTTCCAGGGGCCGGCTCAGGGCGGACATTCTGTATATGAAACTGTCATGGGTGGAGCCAGGGTAGTTTGCATAGACAGAGGTGATGATTCCCTTTGCATCACATACCACCTGTACATTGATGGAATGCCAGTGCTTGCGGTTTCGGTAGATGAGCTCAATGGCCCTAGGTGGACATAGGGCCACATGGGTGCAATCTATGGCACCGAGCACTTTGGGGAAGTGTGCCACCCTGAAAAAATCCAGGACAACGGCCTGCCTTTCTGCGGGTGTTCTGGGCATGTATATGTGCCTGCGGACTGAGGGGCGCGCTGTCATGATTGCCAGTACCTGGTGTAGGCAGCATGACTGCGTGGCCTGTGAGACCCCCCCCCCACTATGGCAGTGGTCCGCTGAAATGACCCAGTGGCCAAAAAAAGCAGGACATTGAGCAGCTTCTCCAAGGGGCTCAATGCTTGGGAGCAAAGGGTGGGGGATGTGAGGTCATCTTACCACTCCCTGACCAGGTCTAGGATGATATGGGGTGGAAACCTATACCTGCCGTAGACCTGGTCGTCAGGCATCCCAAAAAGGCTTGTCCGTGGTGCGAAAATGCATGCCCTGGCTATTCTCCTCCTCCTGCGATGTCCCACGATCAGTGCAGCGACAAATGGGGCATTCATCGTAGCTGTATATAAGCGTTTGTTGTTTGAGCGCACTTTTATGCTGTGCGCGGGACGCCTCCGCCTGCCTTCGTGTGGGCGAACGCGTTGACGCCTGTGCACGTCTTTTGCCGTGCGCGGTTTTCCCATATTCGGATACGTGGTAAGACTGTAGGTCCGAGTGTCATCGCGTGTGATCGGAGGGGAGTGAGCATACACGCGATTGGCCTGGGTACGTGTGTGTCGGGGTGCGCGGGAAGTTCCACACGCAATTAGCCTGGGTACGTGTGTTCCGGGGTGCCGGAAACTTTCACACGCGATTGGTGGAAATCCACGTGTGTTCTGTCATCACGTGCAATGAGGGAAACACCCGCGCGCGTCACGTCACAGACGCGCTCACGCGCTAAGGGGCTTTGGTCCAATGAAATCGCATATGCGTGCTGCCGTGCATACGCGCTAAGGGCCTTTCCTCGTATTACACGCGGATGTGCAGTTTTCCACGCGCGCTTACGCACATGGGCCCTTTCCTCGTATTACACGCGGACGTGCATTTTTTTTTTCGCGCGCTGAAATGCCCATGCACGTCTGTACGCATCACGTCACTGGGGCGCTTGCGCTTGAGGGGCCTTCTGTCCAATGAAAATGCGTATGATTGCAGACCCGCTTACGCGCTAAGGGCCTTTCCTCGAATCACACGCTGACATGCAGATTTTTCACGTGCCAAATCACTCCGTATCAAGCTGGCCACGCGTAAGCACACGGAAGACCACGCTCCTGCCCAGACGGCCGAACTACTGCCCCCCAGAGCCCCGAGCACGCCCCACCTGCCATCTGCTTCTGCCTGACTGCCTGCTGCCCACGTGCCCTGCCATTTGCTGCCTGCACATCAGCCAGGGGTGCTGTTGCTGTGACCACCCCTGCTGGAACCGAAGACTCCCGACTGGGATTCCATCGCTCCACAGGCCAGCCCCAGGACCCAGTTGCCCACCCACTCCTGCCTCTGGGGTTGTCATGTCGGGGCAAACACCATCTGAGACCACTGACAACCCCCGGCCAGAGAGGCAGAGGGGCACCAGCTTCAGTGCCACCGAAGTTGGTGTCCTGGTGGAGCAAGTCCTGGGGCAGTATGATGCCCTCTTCGGAAGTTCCCGCGCCGACAAGGAAGGACGGACTCGGATCTGGACTGACATCATGACTGCCATCAACGCGGAGGGGGTGGCAGTCCGCGACTTACAACATGTCAAGAAGCGCTGGGAGGACTTCAGGTCCAGGACCCTGAACAAGGCCCGGCGCCTCTTGAAGGCAGCGGATGCCAAGGGGCGCCGGGGCCACTTGTCGGAAGAACAGATGAGGGTCCTGGAACGCATATCCCCAGCGCTCCACGTCCAGGTCCTTGAGAGGCAGACCCGTCTGGAGTTGAGCGGTGAGTGTACATGCATCCTTATTGTGAGCAGTGCGTGTGGTGATTATTCAGTAGTGTGCAGGTTGCACATCTGTTTGTATGGGGTCAAGTATGGGTGGGGGTGTACAGGGCTGTGGGGCTGACACATGCGAGGGCTGGAATGTGTGAGACATGGATGGTGCTTGTGTGTGTAGGCTTGCATGCCAAATGCATTTGTGTGGGCACACATGTTTGGATAAATGTGTATGTAAGTAGACATGTCCGTGATGTCACGCATGTATGTTGTTTTTGGCTGCATGTATCAGCACTGTGTACATGTGCATGTGTGTGTATTTGACAAGGGTGCAACAGTGATGCAACATGGATGCATGTGACAGCGGTATGTGGAAGCCTGATTGGCAGATGTGACATGGATGCCCGTCTGAACACTGCGACACTTGGCAGAGGTGTACACATGCATGCAAGTGTGGTGGTGTGTGTACATGTGTGGTGCACTTCCTGTGTTGCATGTGATGTCTGGCTCACCTTTGGCTGCGCATGCTGTTGTATGTGTATGGATGGTGGTGGCAGTTGCGATATGGCTGTGGTATAGCTCATGTGTGCGAGTTGTAATGACATGTGTGTTGGGGATTGTGATGACATGTCTGAGGTTTGCCAATGCCACTCATGTACAACTGTCAAGTGTGTATGTGTCCATTGTACAGTGCCCTAATGCCTGTGTTTTGTTTCTCCCTGTCTGCAGCGTCAACTGATGAAGAGGGCAGAGAAGGTGCTGTGGAGCACAGCGGCGGGGATCCCACCGCCAGCCGGAGATGCAAGGCCCGGCTCCCCTCCCATGTTGTGATCTCGTCGGGGAGTGAGGAGTCCGGTGCCGCGTCCCAGGCCGCAGCTGCCGGGGGGAGGTCCAAGAGGCAGAGGTTGGAGTTGGACTCCTCGGCAGCAGAAGGGGCAGCTGGGACCCCACAGGGCCCAACAGGGGAAGATGGCACGGAGTCATCCAGGTTGGTGGGGGGTTTGGTGGAGGAGGAGGCCGTGCAAGCACCAGAGACGGGGTCTGGAGGTGGGGATCCCACTGGTGCTAGTGGTGCAGTGCAGGACCAGGGACAGGAGGCAGCACAGGCCGCCGCGGAGGTGCCTGTGTGCAATCCTGTCCCTGATCCTGTCCCTGCATCATCTTGCACCAGCAGGAATGCCTACATCCAGACCCATTTTCAGGCAGGGGATGAGCTCACGTCAACTGGCCTTCCTCTTCCTGCGGACGTGGCTATCCGGGTCCGGGTTGAGCCTGTCCTGGCTGGTGTGGCATTGCGTCAACGGGCCATGCGAGGTGACCTGCAGTCTTTTCATGAGGAGACTGCATGTCATCTTGAATGGCTCGTTGACCACGTCAGCCTGCTGGGACAGGTCACCCAGGCCGGATTCCTCCGTCTGATGGGGCTTGCTACGACCCCCTCCTCAACTGGACCCCCTATGTGCCAGTCGTCCTCTGTGCCATCTTCCCACCCATCAGTCACCTGGGTGCCCTGTGGAGCTGCCTCTGACGGTGCGGCCAGGCTGGTGGAGGAGGCATCCCTGCCACAGTCGGGAGTCGGACGTTCAGCAGGGGTGGCCACATCTACGACTGCACCCCAGCCGGCGGAGGATGTGCAGGCAGCAGGAGGCAGTGCACGGGCAGAGGCACAGCAGCAGCAGCAATGTGGTGGGAGCCATGAAGGCTCGGGGCCTTCAACATCGGAGGGGCAGGCATCGGCCGGAGGGCAGGAGGACCCAGGACAGAGAGTGTCTTCCGTGTGGCAGCGGTTGGGCCATGCCATAGATGCAGAGCGGCAGCGGGCGGAAGAGGCACGGCTCACAATGGTCAGGGCGGAGAACTCCATGCGGAGGGCCCTGAGGCGGGCCGAGTGCCTCGAGGCAATCCGCAGGGGTTTGGAGGTGGACACGTTGACGGCCCTGCTGACCCTCAGGGCCATGGAGGAGGACCGCCTCCGGGACTTTGAGGAGGAGTTCGATGATGCCCTGGCCCGGGACATCCACAAGTGAGCCGTGAAACTAGCCCGCTGCCCTTGTACATAGTTATGTAGGTAGTGTTAGGTTTCATTTTTGTTTTGATTTTATTTGGACCTTTCGGACATTGGCCACATTTTTGTATATAGTTTATTTTATTAGTTAGTGTAGTTAGATAGGTTTCCTTTCTTTTGTTGGGATAATGGACCCTGGCTTGTTAACATGTACATAGTTCACTGTTGTATTGTATTTTTTTTCACATTTTAACCATGGAGCAATGGCTTTCTTTTTTATTTCCCATTGGATTTTGTTTTGTGGACATTGACTTTGGACAACATTACTTTGGAATTTTATTTTTGGTTTTGTTTTTTTTCACGGACATGCTTCTTTTAATTTTTGTACATTCACATTTCTGTTTCTTCATTTTTGATTCTATTTATGTTTCCTTTAATACATATTTTTTTTGGTGAACTTCAATGTGTGGTATCTCATTGGTTTCATGCATTTCATGATATGTGTTTTGAGATTCACTGACACCCATTGGGTGTATGTGAGGGAAATGTGTTTGTTTCGGAACTTGCAATTGGTGTTCTGTGATGTAATTGCAAATTATGAGTGGGTGGATGCAATACTCGGGTGGGTGTTTTGCATTTGGAGGCTGACCATAGGGACCAGGGATCTAGATTGTGATGACATGTTGGCTGGGGAACATGAGTTGCACATGGGTGGGGGCCTGCTGGCAGGTGCCCCACAGTGCTGGGGGTGGGGGTGGTGGGGAACATGAGTTGGACATGGGTGGGGTCCTGCTGGGAGGTGCCCCACAGTGCTGGGGGTGGGGGTGGTGGGGAACATGAGTTGGACATGGGTGGGGGCCTGCTGGCAGGTGCCCCACAGTGCTGGGGGGTGGGGGTGGTGGGAGACATGGGTGGGGGCCTGGTGGAGGCTGTCCCTGGTGGCTGGGGAGTGGGGGTGCTGGGAGACATGGGTGGGGGCCTGGTGGTGGGTGCCCCTGGTGGCTGGGGGGTGGGGGTGCTGGGAGACATGGGTGGGGGCCTGGTGGAGGCTGCCCCTGCACTGCTGGGGGGGTGGGGGTGGTGGGAGACATGCGTGGGGGCCTGGTGGAGGCTGCCCCTGGTGGCTGGGAGGTGGGGGTGCTGGGAGACATGGGTGGGGGCCTGGTGCTGGGTGCCCCTGGTGGCTGGGGGGTGGGGGTGCTGGGAGACATGGGCGGGGGCCTGGTGGTGGGTGCCCCTGCACTGCTGGGGGGTGGGAGGGGTGGGAGACATGGGTGGGGGCCTGGTGGAGGCTGCCCCTGGTGGCTGGGGGGTGGGGGTGCTGGGAGACATGGGTGGGGGCCTGGTGGAGGCTGCCCCTGCACTGCTGGGGGGTGGGGGTGGTGGGAGACATGGGTGGGGGCCTGGTGGAGGCTGCCCCTGCACTGCTGGGGGGTGGGGGTGGTGGGAGACATGGGTGGGGGCCTGGTGGAGGCTGCCCCTGGTGGCTGGGGAGTGGGGGTGGTGGGAGACATGGGTGGGGGCCTGGTGGAGGCTGTCCCTGGTGGCTGGGGGGTGGGGGTGCTGGGAGACATGGGTGGGGGCCTAGTGGAGGCTGCCCCTGGTGACCTGGGGGTGGGGGTGGTGGGAGACATGGGTGGGGGCCTGGTGGAGGCTGCCCCTGCACTGCTGGGGGGTGGGGTGGTGGGAGACATGGGTGGGGGCCTGGTGGTGGGTGCCCCTGGTGGCTGGGGGGGTGGGGGTGCTGGGAGACATGGGTGGGGACCTGGTGGAGGCTGCTCCTGCACTGCTGGGGGGTGGGGGTGGTGGGAGACATGGGTGGGGGCCTGGTGGAGGCTGCCCCTGGTGGCTGGGGGGTGGGGTGCTGGGAGACATGGGTGGGGGCCTGGTGGAGGCTGCCCCTGGTGACTGGGGGGTGGGGGTGGTAGGAGACATGTGTGGGGGCCTGGTGGAGGCTTCCCCACAGTGCTGGGGGGTGGGGGTGGTGGGGGACATGGGTGGGGGCCTGGTGGAGGCTGCCCCTGGTGGCTAGGGGGTGGGGGTGCTGGGAGACATGGGTGGGGGCCTGGTGGAGGCTGCCCCTGCACTGCTGGGGGGTGGGGGTGCTGGGAGACATGGTTGGGGGCCTGGTGGAGGCTGCCCCTGGTGGCTGGGGGATGGGGGTGGTGGGGAACATGAGTTGGACATGGGTGGGGGCCTGCTGGCAGGTGCCCCACAGTGCTGGGGGGTGGGGGTGGTGGGAGACATGGGTGGGGGCCTGGTGGAGGCTGCCCCTGGTGGCTGGGGGGTGGGGGTGGTGGGAGACATGGGTGGGGGCCTGGTGGAGGCTGCCCCTGCACTGCTGGGGGGTGGGGTTGGTGGGAGACATGGGTGGGGGCCTGGTGGTGGGTGCCCCTGCACTGCTGGGGGGTGGGGGTGGTGGGAGACATGGGTGGGGGCCTGTTGGAGGCTGCTCCTGCACTGCTGGGGGGTGGGGGTGCTGGGAGACATGGGTGGGGGCCTGGTGGAGGCTGCTCCTGCACTGCTGGGGGGTGGGGGTGGTGGGAGACATGGGTGGGGGCCTGGTGGAGGCTGCCCCTGGTGGCTGGGGGTGGTGGGGAACATGAGTTGGAGATGGGTGGGGGCCTGCTGGCAGGTGCCCCACAGTGCTGGGGGGTGGGAGTGGTGGGAGACATGGGTGGGGGCCTGGTGGATGCTGCCCCTGGTGGCTGGGGGGTGGGGGTGCTGGGAGACATGGGTGGGGGCCTGGTGGAGGCTGCCCCTGATGACTGGGGGGTGGGGGTGGTGGGAGACATGGGTGGGGGCCTGGTGGAGGCTGCTCCTGCACTGCTGGAGGGTGGGGGTGGTGGGAGACATGGGTGGGGGCCTTGTGGAGGCTGCCCCTGGTGGCTGGGGGGTGGGGGTGGTCGGGAACATGAGTTGGAGATGTGTGGGGGCCTGCTGGCAGGTGCCCCACAGTGCTGGGGTGTGGGGGTGGTGGGAGACATAGGTGGGGGCCTGGTGGAGGCTGCCCCTGGGGGATGGGGGGTGGGGGTGGTGGGAGACATGGGTGGGGGCCTGGTGGAGGCTTCCCCTGCACTGCTGGGGGGTGGGGGTGGTGGGAGACATGGGTGGGGGCCTGGTGGAGGCTGCCCCTGGTGGCTGGGGGGTGGGGGTGCTGGGAGACATGGGTGGGGGCCTGGACGAGGCTGCCCCTGGTGACTGGGGGATGGGGGTGGTGGGAGACATGGGTGGGGGCCTGGTGGAGGCTGCCCCTGGTGGCTGGGGGGTGGGGGTGCTGGGAGACATGGGTGGGGGCCTGGTGGTGGGTGCCCCTGGTGGCTGGGGGTTGGGGGTGGTGGGAGACATGGGTGCCCTGGTGGCTGGGGGGTGGGGGTGCTGGGAGACATGGGTGGGGGCCTGGTGGAGGCTGCCCCTGGTGACTGGGGGGTGGGGGTAGTGGGAGACATGTGTGGGGGCCTGGTGGAGGCTGCCCCTGCACTGCTGGGGGGGTGGGGGTGGTGGGAGACATGGGTGGGGGCCTGGTGGTATAATGCGCTTGGCTCCCCTGCTGCTGGGACCTACACAATGCTCATGTTTGTGGCTCTTGTGTAGAAGGAGGATCCTGGGAAATGCTCATGTGTGTTGCACTCATGCAGCAGATAGAACCTCAACACTTTCTCAGGTGTGAGGCTATCCTGCAGCAGAGAACATCTGAAATATATTCTTGTTAAAGTTGTCATGTATCATTGAAAACCTGGAAAATGTCCACAGTTACATATCAGGACCAGCGTTGCAACATAAAACATGTGCAGGTCTGTTGTTGTCATGTATCCGAGAGGGTCCCTACAAGTCTTATGCTTATGACTCTCGTGTAGTAGACAGCGAGAGAAAATGGCTGGGGGGTGGGGGTGCTGGGAGACATGGGTGGGGGCCTGGTGGAGGCTGCTCCTGCACTGCTGGGGGGTGGGGGTGGTGGGAGACATGGGTGGGGGCCTGGTGGAGGCTGCCCCTGCACTGATGGGGGATGGGGGTGCTGGGAGACATGGGTGGGGGCCTGGTGGAGGCTGCCCCTGGTGGCTGGGGTGGTGGGAGACATGGGTGGGGGCTTGGTGGAGGCTGCCCCTGGGGGGTGGTGGGTGGGGGTGGTGGGAGACATGGGTGGGGGCCTGGTGGTGGGTGCCCCTGGTGGCTGGGGGGTGGGGGTGCTGGGAGACATGGGTGGGGGCCTGCTGGAGGCTGCTCCTGCACTGCTGGGGGGTGGGGGTGGTGGGAGACATGGGTGGGGGCCTGGTGGAGGCTGCCCCTGGTGGCTGGGGGGTGGGGGTGGTGGGGAACATGAGTTGGACATGGGTGGGGGCCTGCTGGCAGGTGCCCCACAGGGCTGGGGGGTGGGGGTGGTGGGAGACATGGGTGGGGGCCTGGTGGAGGCTGCCCCTGCACTGCTGGGGGGTGGGGGTGTTGGGAGACATGGGTGGGGGCCTGGTGGAGGCTGCCCCTGGTGACTGGGGGGTGGGGGTGGTGGGAGACATGGGTGGGGGACTGGTGGAGGCTGCCCCTGGTGGCTGGGGGGTGGGGTGCTGGGAGACATGGGTGGGGGCCTGGTGGTGGGTGCCCCTGGTGGCTGGGGGGTGGGGGTGGTGGGAGACATGGGTGGGGGCCTGGTGGAGGCTGCCCCTGGTGACTGGGGGTTGGGGGTGCTGGGAGACATGGGTGGGGGCCTGGTGGAGGCTGCCCCTGGTGGCTGGGGGGTGGGGGTGGTGGGAGACATGGGTGGGGGCCTGGTGGAGGCTTCCCCTGCACTGCTGGGGGGTGGGGGTGGTGGGAGACATGGGTGGGGGCCTGGTGGAGGCTGCCCCTGGTGACTGGGGGGTGGGGGTGGTGGGAGACATGGGTGGGGGCCTGGTGGTGGCTGCCCCTGGTGGCTGGGGGGTGGGGGTGCTGGGAGACATGGGTGGGGGCCTGGTGGTGGGTGCCCCTGGTGGCTGGGGGGTGGGGGGGGTGGGAGACATGGGTGGGGGCCTGGTGGAGGCTGCCCCTGGTGACTGGGGGTTGGGGGTGCTGGGAGACATGGGTGGGGGCCTGGTGGAGGCTGCCCCTGGTGGCTGGGGGGTGGGGGTGCTGGGAGACATGGGTGGGGGCCTGTTGGTGGGTGCCCCTGCACTGCTGGGGGGTGGGGGTGGTGGGAGACATGGGTGGGGGCCTGGTGGAGGGTGCCCCTGGTGGCTGGGGGTGCAGGGGGACATGCGTTGTTGTGCAGTAGTGCAAGTTGACATGTGGGTTGGCTGGTGGGCATGGCCATGGTGGATGGGGTGCCTGCAGGACATGTGCTGGGTAGGCCCCTGTGGTGTGAGCCACCTGCAGGGTCCGTGGAGGGTGTAGAGGGAACACCTGGGAGGACCCACATGTGCAATTCACGTGTGCTGCTCCCCGCGCACCCCTGTAATACACGTAACCTGATGATATCGCGTGTGGAACTTCCCGCGCACCCCTGTAATACACGTACCCTGATGGAATTGCGTGTGGTGCTTCCCGCGCACCCCTGGAATACACGTACCCTGCTGATGTTGTGTGGGATACTTCCCCCGCACCCCGAAATACACGTACCCTGATGAGATCGCGTGTGTGACTTCCCGCACACCCCAGAAATACATGTACCCCGCTCAATCGCGTGTGTAACTTCCCGCGCACCCCCAAAATACACGTACCCCGCTCAATCGCGTGTGTAACTTCCCGCGCACCCCCGAAATACACGTACACCGCCTCAATCGCGTGTGTAACTTCCCGCGCACCCCCGAAATACACGTACCCCGCTCAATCGCGTGTGTAACTTCCTGCGCACCCCCGAAATACACGTACCCCGCTCAATCGCGTGTGTAACTTCCTGCGCACCCCCGAAATACACGTATCTCACTCAATCGCGTGTGTAACTTCCCGCGCACCCCCGAAATACACGTACCCCGCTCAATCGCGTATCTAACTTCCCGCGCACCCCCGAAATACACGTACCCCGCTCAATCGCGTGTGTAACTTCCCACGCACCCCAGAAATACACGTACCCCGCTCAATCGCGTGTGTAACTTCCCACGCACCCCCGAAATACACGTACCTCGCTTAATCGCATGTGTAACTTCCCGCGCACCCCCGAAATACACGTACCCCGCTCAATCGCGTATTTAACTTCCTGCGCGCCCCTGAAATACACGTACCCCGCTCGATCGTGTGTGTTGCTTCCCGCACACCCCCGCAATACACGTGCCCCGCTCGCACAGGCCCAATTGCTGTATGTTGCCACTTTTGTGATGCGCTGGGACTCTACCGCCTGCCTTCGTGTGGCGGACGTGTTTCAGCTTGTGCGTGTCTTTGGCTGTGCGTGGCTTTTCCCTATTCGATTCCATGAATACGTGTGGTTTGAGTGCGTGTGGGCGTTCCGTCTGCTTCCCTGCAGTACATCCCCAGTTACGCCCTTATTTTCGCGCGTTGTTCCCCATTCCGCGCGTTTAGCCCCGTCTCCCGCCCACTTTCTAGTGCATGCGCCGAGGTTGTGCGCTTTCACTGTGCACGTCACGCACGCCTTTCGGGATGTTGCAGTGACTTGTGCACCATGCACGGGTTTGGCGCACATCCCGAGGTGAACACGCGCAGGGACTGCCATGAAACGCACGCGTGTGCGTGCGCCTGTTTTTTCCGCTTGCGCCTGCTTGCGCCTGCTTGCGCGAAGATTTTCAGCGCACGTTTGTTCCATGAATCGGCCCCATGAGCTTTTGGCTTTCCATCAAGACTGATAAATAACCGCCACACCCAAGACTCACAATGAGTGCTAGTAGTAGGGACTTCCACTACCTCATCCTCTTCATCCTCTTCATCCTCTTCATCCTCCTCTGCATCCCCACACCTATGGGGTGGTGTTGAGACAGCAGTAGCACCCGCAGTAGCCATGGATGCCATTAGGTTAGCTGAAGCAAAGGCAGCAAGAGAAACAAAAGCAGCTGCAAAAGGAGGTCAATCTGCAGTAGTAGAAAGACAGAGTGAGGATGAGCTCTGTGGTGTGGCCTTTTATAGGGGTGCAGATGCGCGTTCCGCGAACACCCACACTGTCCGCAGACACATCGAACACCAAGAAAGGGCTCAAATAGTTCCAAAAAGTACGTAGATCGGCAGGGACATTGTCTGGGACATGTGCAATGGTGAAGTTTTACTGTAAAATACCTTGGATTGTTCAAAAAAGCACTTTTTAAATGTTCGGGGGCCCGGACAGTGTCCGCAAATAAGGACACACGCTCAGCGTGGGTGCGGTCACATGATGACGTCGCGGACATGTTCGCGAATGGGACAGATGTCGGCAGGACACCAAATGTGTGGGGACGGTTGTGCGCATGCGCGCAAGTTCTCTACGGACAGTGTTCGGGTCCCCGAACATTAAAAGTGCGACACCCGGCGGCGGACAGTTACGGACAGGCACGATGTTCGTATGATGCAAGGGTGTGATATGCATGTACGCGAGTGTTCTACGAACAGTGTTGAAGTCTCCCAATAAAATAAATGTGCGTCAAAACTTTGCGGACAGGCGGACGGGATATGTGCTCTAGGGATATATTCATTCTGGTTGCGGACATTACAAACAGAGGGGGTGTTCTTAGGACACCCCCATTTTGGTTAATTGCAGTCAGGCAGACATCTTGTGTGCTCTAAGGACACCGCCATTTTAATTACAAACAGTACGAACAGGTATATTGTCCTTAGGACACCCCCATTTTGGTTAATTGTGGACAGGTGGACATCTTGTGTGTTCTAAGGACACCTCCATTTTCATTACGAACAGTACAAACAGGTATATTGTCCTTAGGACACCTCCATTTTGGTTAATTGCGGACATAACGGACACCCGCGCTGTCCACGGACACAATAACTGCCTTTTTATAAAAAAAATAAGACACAGGCATATACTAAGAACACACTTAAAATTGTATTATTGTATAACAGTATAAAAATTACGAAAGAGAGGGGGAAGCAGAAACTGAAACAAATACAGGGGAATTAGGGGTTTGGACATGATGTATGGGAGGGGAGGAAGGGACGGAAGTCTCATCATAACGTTTTTCTTGCTGGGGAGGGTTTGGGGATAGTTGGCTCGGACATGGAGAGGGGGAACAGGTACATGTGGGACAGTGGTATTTAATGTTTTCTTTAATGTGGTCCTCAACAAACTGTTTTATAAGAATGACATTTTTCATTAACATATCCATGTTTTGTTCCATTCATTTCAGAGGATCTTCTAATGTCTCTCTTGGTATATTATACTTATTGTGTGTATGGTCTGTTAAAAAAATAATATGTTAAGTGCACATAAAGTAATGGTTATTAAATGGCTTGGATAGAGAAATGTTGTGTTTACCATTAGTATCACTGTCTTCACTCATTTCATCTTGTGGGAAATGTTCTTCCAGCCATTCCAAAGTACTGGTCATTTCTGTGTAAAAAAAAAAAAATCTTAGTTTTAATGCATTTAATATAGAAAATGCATAAATATATGAAATAAATGTAGTCTACTTACTAGTTTCTTACAAACATTTGGTGTTACGGCTGTGTAGGTATGCTCTTGCTTTTTGCTGTGCAGTTTCTGTGAGGCAATTCCGTTGGAGGCCTATTTTTTTTTGTTGGTATATTCCATTATATTGCAAACGCTATTTCAGTGGATGGTTGGTGTCTTACATATACAGTTTCCACTCCTTATTTATTATTAAATGTAATGTTTTTATGTGGTGCTTTTGTAACATGTTTGGTGTTTTTATTGTATGATACAATAATGTAAGATACCCCATGAGTTTTTGCAGTCTTGATGGTGACCGCCTCTGTCCGCGGACATGCACACAGTCCGCGGACATCAAAATCACTAGCGGGGGCAGTATTTTCTATGTTATGTATATGTAAACTAAGGAAATCCTAGTAAACATTTATCAAATTTATATTATCTATATCTATATTCAATGAGAACATTTTGTTAAACGGGTATTATGGTTAGGTTGAGCTACCAAAAACCTATGAAATTCAGGAATAAAAACTTTGTTAAAGGGACGTTATGGTTAAGTTGCACTACTAAAAACCTATGAAATTCAGTGAAAATAACGTTTTAAAGGGACATTAAGTTGCGCTACTAAAAACCTATCAAATTCAGTAAAAAAAACGTTGTTAAAGGTACATTATGGTTCCAAGTAAAACCGAAAAACCCTTGAAATTCACAGTTATGGTAAGCTAAGCAACCATAACTCGTGCCACCACCGTGACTAACACCCAGGACATCAAAGATGACATTGCAAATGTCATTGATGACATTACTGATTTGTGCGTGTAAGAAGAAAAGTAATAAACATTGATTAAGAAAAGTCAATAAAAAAGGTTTCATTGTTTCCATTTTTCTGGAGAAGGAGAACGTTTAGGGGAAATGTCACAAAAGGTAATGTCAGGGCATCTTTGTTTTCTCAGTGTTAGGAATAAGCGTGTTGGGAAGGGACATTTTCACAAGGTTCCCATACAGGTTTTTGTTTTGCTTTTTTTCTTTTTTGGGGTGGCTAGAGGAGGGATATGTGAATGGACTAAACAAATGAAAGAAGGGAGTCACACATATTTAACAAATAACTTCACAGAGAGTTTCTTTTTGTTGTTAATTAGTGTTACGAATGGTGGTGTCAACAGTGGTTTGGTAGCCTGTGGAGTATATGGTTTCTATCAGAAAAGTGAATTTGTTTGGAACAACTGAGAAGTTGTGATGGGAAGGTGATGGTGAGGGACAGCAGGGGTTGCAATGCAATGGGCCTCATTACGAGCATGGCTGTAGCCGTGCCTGTATGGCAGGCACGGCTACCGCCATGCTCGTTACCGGCAGCGCCTCCTGAGATTGGGCAATAACCGGCCCATTACGAGATAAGTTGGCCAGTAATTGCCTATTCACGGGTGGTGGTAATGCCGGGCTCCCCATCCTCATTCTGCCCCATAGGACAGAATGGGGGTGGGGGGCATGGTTGCACCGGCACCGCTTTTAACAGTGCCGATGCAATCACGAGTTCTGCTCGTGGATGCCGCACAGCCGGCCAGGTAAAACCTGGCGACCTGTCAGGAAACCATGAGCAGAACTAGTAATGCGGTGGCCCGGTATGAACGGTGCCAGTGTCTTACCGGCAACGTTCATACCGTGGCTGCCAGCCTTATAATGAGGCCCAATGAGACAGATGCAGGCAGAGTTAGCAACAAAATAGTTAGCAGCAGGGTGGAAAATGAGAAGCCATTAGGCAAGCCAGGAGGAGGGGGATGGCAGTTGAAGGTGGTGTTGGAAGATAAGGAGGAAGATGTGAGCCATGGGGAAGAGGGGCTGCAGATGTAGACGTGGTACTTAGTGAATGGGGAGGAGGTTCACTGTTCTGATGTTGGTGGCTACCTTCCTATGCAGGGTACAAGGTGAGAAAAATGGATGCACTGCCCTGTCAATTCATAGAATGTTCTCGTCATGTGTTTGCAAGTACTCTCCATTGTTTGAGGGTCAGACACAAGCAGATACATGTTATGTTCCAGCTTTTCAACATGAGTATGAGGCAGGACAAGGAGACAGAGCATTATGAATTAGAGGTTGCTGCAGACCATACACACATTCTGTGTTACATGAACCAATCTATATTCTATTTCTATATTCAGCCGCAAATGTGCTTCTATGGTACTCTGCAATAGTGTGTTGAAATTATCTGCCAGCACATTTGGTGATGCTGGACGTTCCCTGAGGATGGTGTCATAAGAATCTGACCCACGCACAGTCAATGGCACCAGCTGCAAAGGCACAGACAATAGCTATCAGGTCTATCTGTGCTCCTTGCCCCCCATGGTGGAAGAAATGTCTGTGCAACGTGAATGCACACAATTGTTAAGGGAGATAAGTCATCCTTGAGGCGGTGGAGGACATTTATTTCTAAGATGCCATGGAGGCACATCTAAATGTCATTCACACAACACAAAGAATACATTGAGCAAAGTAGAGAAACGACTGCAGCAGTTCTGAAAGAAAATAGCAATGTAGTAGCTCTCACGTTTTTGGGAAAACGATTGAACTGTTTGAGGCTTGAGCAGTTCTATAGCAGTAGAAGGCAATAGATACGTGTGGTTGGAGCTATCGAGTAGCAAGAGTCCAATGAAGAAAAGTATAATGCGCTTGGCTCCCCTGCTGCTGGGACCTACACAATGCTCATGTTTGTGGCTCTTGTGTAGAAGGAGGATCCTGGGAAATGCTCATGTGTGTTGCACTCATGCAGCAGATAGAACCTCAACACTTTCTCAGGTGTGAGGCTATCCTGCAGCAGAGAACATCTGAAGTATTTTCTTGTTAAAGTTGTCATGTATCATTGAAAACCTGGAAAATGTCCACAGTTACATATCAGGACCAGCGTTGCAACATAAAACATGTGCAGGTCTGTTGTTGTCATGTATCCGAGAGCACCCCTACAAGTCTTATGCTTATGACTCTCGTGTAGTAGACAGCGAGAGAAAATGTGCATGATTGCATCTCTCATCTGGCAGGGAGAACTTCAATCAATCTCATGATTGCGACTCTCAGATATATGCAAACACATCTCATATGTGCAGGTCTCGGGTTTAGGAAGAACCTTAACGGTTCTCAGTGGTGTTCTATGCACTGGATGGTGTCTCTCTAGAAATGACTGAAGTTCTTGAAGTGCAGGACTGAAGAGATGAATGTCAGTATTCCATTTCATAATAATATATTGTTAACTAGTTAGTCATTAGAGGTATCAGTTTTACCAATACAAGCACCACCTACAAAACCTGATCCATGTCTCTGTGTGCCCTGAAGCAGAGGACTTCATCATTATAGTGGATATGTTGGCTATGTCTAGGTGTCTTGCCAAAGCCTCCTGCGGTGAAAGGCTTCTTTATAAATGCCAATTGTTCAAGATTTCTTTTGCACATATGTACAATATCTCCAGCATTACAAAAGGAACACTCAGCCAGCTCCCTGGCAGGTGGTTAGCTTAGAGGTTATATGGCTATTCTCGCAAGGGCGGCTGACCATTTGGGTGGCTTAGTAAACCAGTAATATAGTGTGTCATCCTCTGAGTTGCTGAATGTCTAAGTGTGAGTTTGTAGACACGTATTGCCAATACAGATTCTTTACTCAGTAAAGAGTGTGTCTCACAGGATCTCTAGTCTACCAGCAGTATTCACTGAAGAATACTCCGCGAGTGTAGGAAAAAATAAGAAGGTATTTTCAGATGAGGAAGGACAATGCTTTTCATACCTCTTTTGGTGTTTAGAGCATATGGGTTATGCAGTTTCTTAATGCTTCTGTGCTTCATGCAATCCACCTTCCAAGTACCTCATGATGCTGAGTCTGGTTTTGTTTATTCTATTATGCCAAATGTACCTAAAAATGGCCCTGTCATTCCACTTTAACTTTGAGTTTTGAATCTAGAAATTAGGCCAGTATATATTTAGCGCCAAATTCACTGAACTTGTTCCAATGGGATTGTGCCATTATAAAACGCTTCTGTGAATCAGGGCCTAAATGTCACCTTTCATTGAGGGCAAGGCTGAATCAGCACAGAAGGTTGAGATCACATACCTCAGCACTGCATCCACATCAGCAGTCAAATCATGGACTGCCTTCATGTTCGCAAGGTTTTTGCCCTTGCAGACAATCCAGTTCCATGAGTTCTAGCAGGTGCCATCCCCTGCCTGTGCCTTCCGCTCAGGGAGAAGGAAGCACTGCCCCATTTAGTAGGAACCCATTTTAAACATTGATGGGGCAGTGCCACATTCTTTTTCTTGTTATTGTACCCTCCCATATGATGAAGATCTCACTGAGTGATGTAATATGCCAATTGCCATGCTTGCTGGCATCCTAAGAAGGATGTAGGTCAAAGAGACCGCAGGCAGTCTCTTGGAGTAAAGACATTTCAATCAGAAGCTGATCTGCTACTGATCAATGCAGGCACAGGAGCCAATTGAACATGTGCAAACTGTAGTTACATTGTGTGGGAATGGCAATCTATGGCATCTTGTAGTGGACCTGAAATTGGCAGAGCATATGTTTTGCACTGTACGCACATCTGCATTTTGAGCCGTACCTCTGGGCTATGGCAATCGTTTACTTAACATCAAGGCTATTTCTGATTAAAAAAAGAAATACGTTGTTAAAGCAATAGATATGCATGCTTGTGCCAGTCACATGGCAGCTGAGATGTTACACGTGTTGAGAACGATAGGACATCTCATCTTTCGGTGCTGGGGCATAGACAGTGTGACAGCACATTCTTCACGCGTTCCCAGATGTCCAATCTCATGTAGATTCTTCCATGATATCTGCTGAACTGCACAGACGTGCTGCCCCCATGGATTACTCAGACCCACACTGGCTCCCAGGGGAAGGGATGCTCTCCCAGTTTGCAATTCCATCCATGTAGTCAAATTCCTCTGCAGTCATTCATGGTTAGGAGTAATGTCTGGCCCTCTGGCTGAACTAGTGCCTGCCGCACGCTAAGCAGAGCACCATCATGCAACTCTGGCACACCCTTGCAGGAAATATAGCGGGGACTTGGAGGAAGTTGCCTGCAGTGATTGAACTTCCCCATACACATTTGACAACATTATTGACACTTAGGTGAGAAAGCACATTTTCACATGCAATCTATGCTGTTTTTCTCCATGCACATAACCCGACACAATGGGGCATAACTGTTAAGCGTGCACGAATTAGGCACACTGGGGAACTGGGGCTGGGGTTTGCGCAATTCAATACGAATTCACAGAAGCAGTATTTTGTGGTATGACTGAATGGGCTGTGGCCAGTACTACTGGCAATTGAGGACTACAGTTGCAGTCTTGTGAGTTTAACCCAGTGATATACAACGTGCTACCTACGATTGGGACAGGACATTGTTTGTCCCAGCCTTCCCTGGTGTACAATGTTCTTGCAAAGTGTGCAGGCAAGTGCATGTTGTTTCTCTTTGTGCTGTATGACAACCTTTCACACTTGCATTCATCGTGTTTGGGGAATATGTGTCCTATCCTCATCTGACAGTGAAGGTTCTTGCCGTGTGGGGGGTGTGTTGTGTCTGCCACATGCTTGCATTTGTCAATTTCATATCTGCTAGTCTATGGATTCGTTGTGTCTATCCCTTCCATTTCTGTAACTTTGGCCTTGTTGTTTGCCTTCATCTGCGTACACAGATACATCATTATCTTTATCTTGCTCATTATGTTCATTGTTATTTATGAGAGAATGGGGTCCTGAGGGATACAGATGACCTACCATCGTTTGCTCCTCTGTACTAAGCGTTTTCATCCATGCTCAACCGTACATTCAGCGCCTCAATGCCTTCGTGTTTTATGTGCACTTTACGAAATAAATAAATAAATAAATAAATAGATAAATAAACAAACACACTCGTTCCGCCCTCCCTTCTGCACCAGAGACAGCAAACTGAATCTTCTTCGCTGGCTGATATACATGAGCATGTACTACTTTATCCTACACACCGGATGAATGTTTGGCTAACAGTGATGCTGAATGCAGAATTGGCACCTTTAAATTACCAAAGGTAATTCTGGCATCCCAAGTGCACACAGCGGCTGCTTTGACTTTTGTATAACAACCTCTAGCTGCATACTACCTCCATCCCTTGTGTGTTTAGGTGTTTTGAGAATTGTGCAAATCAATCTATTCACATCTGCCATCACTTGCAACTTTTTCAGTTATAGCCCCTGAATTTTAATGTGCAGCTTTTGGCCAACACCATGATCGTTTCCTCCCTAGTCATTGCCAAGTAATTTCATTTGAATGTATGCATGTATATCATTCAAGGTGGCCACTGACATTGTATTCTCTCCAGAAGCTGTCACAAGAATATGGCATGTGTTGTGCACACTCAGTTTCAGTCAGTGAATGGCATTCTCCTACATCCAACAAGTTCCAATATGTTCTCCTCCTCCATAATGTTGTTCTAGCCATCCTACTGTAGGTGTCACAAAACGATGGCAGACTAAGTTAAAGCAACTAGATGGTAATATACAACAAACTGTGTTTTTCTCTTCTCTACTAGTATTTTCGTATTCCTCTGCGGCTATGACCAATAGTTGACACTGATTATGGCATGCAGTAATTGCTGTTACCACATGATTTTTTTTCCAAACTCTGCATGACTTCTCACTGCATGTATTAGCATTCTCCTAACTATTTGTTTAGTAAGAAGAGACACCATTTGAAAGTCTGCCTGTTTCTAACATTACTGTCAAACTCAAAATGAAGGACATAGTTGTCACAAACAGAATTGACAAGTAGTTGCTGACCCTGAATGA
Organism: Ambystoma mexicanum; assembly: GCF_040938575.1. Taxonomy (NCBI): domain Eukaryota; kingdom Metazoa; phylum Chordata; class Amphibia; order Caudata; family Ambystomatidae; genus Ambystoma; species Ambystoma mexicanum. Next base: position 632,197,029 of record NC_090927.1, on the reverse strand, counting down.
TAATGTCCTGCTCCAAACAACTTTGGACCCATCTACCTCCTTGGCACTGGCTAGAAATGTCAATGGTGTGAATGTCATAAATGACCTGGATTCTGTGCTACCAACTACAACACACGGCGCATTTATTGCACGCTCAGTTGCGACCACTGAATTGTAATGTCCTTTTGCCAAACGACACAAGGATTTTCTGTTTCTTATTCATTGCTAATACATATCAGAGGTTTGTATACTATATAAGGTTATCAATGAGATGTAAACCTCCCTAGTTTCTGCCACAAAAAAATGGCATACTGTTAAAAGGATTTTCCTAGAACATAACTTTAGGGTTTATGAAAATCATTCTGCACCTGTATTTCAAAGCTTGCCTCTACCTACCTGACTCTGTTATAGGTAAAACAGGCAGATTCGTCAAGGCTTTTCTCTCAGAGGGGGAGCAGGTTGGTATAAACGTATACAACACCGTAAAATAGGTTGTATTCAATTACGTAAAAGAGCCTACACGTGATAAGCAGGACATTATCAAGGCTAAACGTACTTTTAGGCTCAACAACTCACTTTATCTAACAATTACACTAAGGAGCTTTTCAAAATTGTAGGAAAACTAGACATTGACTGCTTTAACCTCTTGCCTATCCAGTCTTCAGTAGACTGCTCTAACCAACCACAATCATCAATCCTAGATTGAATTGCAAACATCCATGCAAATATTGAACACTATCAAACAGCAGATGTGCCACAAAACACCATGAAAGTCAGGACTTTCAACATTCAATTTATACAGACGGATTCATGCCCATCTGTATCTAAATCTAAGGCAATTTTGACTGCTGTTACACTGATCATTATTGCCAGTCTAAAACCTAACCTCTGTCTGGGGTGGTCTCTGTCCGTCATCTCCGATTATGAAATATGTTGCTAAAGCCTCACAGTGTAATGCAGGCATAGCTGATGCCCTAGCTCAAGAAGTCATATTTAGATCCAACTGATTCTGCCAACGATAGACCTGTACAAATATTCCTTTTCTCCTGGCATCTTCTGACAGGGCAGTGCCAGACCTCAGATGCTTCTGCTAATCTCGTGATGAACTCTTGTGCACAGACAACAGGAAAACAGATTGAGGTTTATGGAATATCCAAAGATTGAATAAATTCATAAGAAGCCCTCCCAGCGATTATTGAGTGTGGTGTTCTTAAGGGGTATCTTTTGTCACAACTGCATTTTAATATTTATAATAAACCCCTTCACTACCTCATTGTAGATCTAGAATTTGCAGAAGACCTCATCTTTTTTATTATAGTAATATAATTTGCTTTATATCAGTTCTTTAATTAGATTGCATTGGTTTACAAGAATTCAAAACCTTTCACTCATCTCAACAAAAACTCAGCAACGCACGCATTTACAATAAAACAATCATGTAAACCAAATTCATAATTCACTTCCAGTACTCTTCCATTGCAATAATAATCAGTATTTGTCCTTTGCATAAGTATTATCCAACATGTATTTGAGTACAGAAAGCCTTCATTATATACAAATGAATTAAAGAAGTGAATATCTTAAGGTATTACTTTCAGTGTAAAGAATGTGTTACCTAATAGACTAACATCTTTGATATACTCTTCAGCATGCATCAAACATTTCACATAGACCAGGTGTATTTAAAATCTCTTTCTTAAATTTAGATTTAATTTGATGTTTCACCACCTTTAACTCCCTCCCTTCTACATCATTAATGTCAAACACACTCAGCTGTGATCTTGTGGCCTAGAGCGTCTGCTTTGTTTCTGCACCACGTTGTGTTCTGAAGAGATAATGCCACACCCGCATTCCTGAGTGTGTGTCAGCATGTGACAGACATACAGTAAGTGCGCTTCACAGTTTTACTATTTATTAGCAGGATATCCACCTTGGCCATGTTTCATCGTTCTACAAGTTCAGCATGGCTTTATGCAATAATATATTGAATGCATTCTCACTGTCCGCATGCAATGTATGAGATAATGAATACTGCTGATCCCCAAATGTAAAGGAAAGTTTACACTGGTGTTCAAAGAGCACCGAGAAAGTTCAATAGCCATATGTCAAATTGAGAGCATAGTATAATTTAGAATGGTGGATCTGTGCAAGTACCTAATTGATGTAAGGGAGAGGACCCCTTGACATGAACACCATCCTGTTGAATTCCCTTAGGTCTGCACAGAGTCTACATTGTACACTGTTTTTTATTCCTAGACAGCTCAGTCAACAGGATCTCACATTTCTGATAATCTATATGCAGACTTGAACTCTGATGGTACAGGAAGGAAAAGAAAAACAGAACACAGGCCTTCTCTGTCTATGCCCAAAGGCTATGTAACCTCCTCCTCATCAACATCCAATTCACCCCCTCGCTTCTTCAGTTCAGGAAAGAGCTCAAGACCCTCCTCTTGAAGGATTGGCTGTTTCCTAACACCTAGGTAAACACACGCCACTCCCCACCCTACCTGAGACTGGGTGATCTCATCCCCACTGTTTCCTCTGCTGGTTGCTTGAAGATCCCTTGCTGACAAATTGCCCAACGACCACCTCCCCTGTTGTTAGTTCCCCACTCCATAGTTTCTATGCTCCCCTTATCGTGTTGTTCCTCCTATGATTGTGAAGTGATTGTAAAGCTAGGTTGGTGCTCAATATATAACAATAATAATCAATATTATTATTATTATTATTATTATTATTATTATTATTATTATTATTATTGCCATTGACCATCACGACTCCTGTGTGGCACAATTCCTCACCACAGTAGATAGAGAAAGAGGACCATGTTTCTACAGAGTTGCAGTGACAAGAGACCTCATTACAAGTACATCGGTCTGGAAATAGCAGTGCCGGTCGTGCCGCACTGGTACTCTATTCCAGGCCACCATACTATGAGTCGCGATGCTGCAAACTCCATCACCAAAAGTGACATCCACAGCGCAACCGTATCCAGCAGCACTGTGAATGGAATCTGTGCAATGACCCATAGGCAATGCCTGAAACACCGGCACAGCGCTAGTATGGGCAAAGTCTGAGTACCAACTTCATGGAAACACTGGCAAAAATGTGGCAGTGGCACCGTTATAACCAAGCCTGAAAGACTGGCATCACGCACCAGTCATTAAACAGTGTCAGGTGTGCAGGAACAGGCCACAGGTGGCCAGAATCAGCCCAGCTGCACTCCGTGTGCACTGTAAATGCACAAATAGACCACCTCCCTTCCAACGCAACCATGCTGGCAGTTGCAGTAATAGTAACGGAGCTGCAGGCTCTGCATGCAGAGATATAACTGGAAGAAGCAGAGAGGCAGAGGAGGTGGTGGAGGCTCAGGAGGAGAAGGAGGATCATCATGGCCATGCATAATAACAATGGCCAGCAGGTAGCACCCCGCATGCCACCCATACCCCGCTTAAGGGCCACACACTTCAACCTCACCAAAAAACAGTTCCACACCCTCGACGGGCCAGACAGGGACACCATCACCTGCATTGTTGACTGAGAACACTTGGCCAGGTTAATGCCACCAAAGATGCGTTTGATGCCCTAGCAGGCATGCCCAATGTGATTGGTGCGTTGCACTGCACACATGTAGAGCTGGTGGCCAGACATGCCATTGAGGCAATCTACAGCAACAGGAAACTGTACCACTCCCTTAATGTGCAGATGCACACCACCACATCACCCATTGCTGTGCAAGATTTCCAGGATCGAAATATGATTCTATGGTGCTGAGGAACTCCATGCTGCCAGGGTACATGACACGTCACAGCAGAGAGCGAACCTGGCTGTTGGGTGAGTTGAATTACCAATGCATGTGCAATGTGGAATTCGGGGGTGGATAACAGTCACCAATGAATGTGCATAATGCAACGTCATACACACAAATTGCATGCATGAGTTGATGGGCATGACTCACATGTGTGGAATGGCCAGACGGAGCACACCCAAGCATTATAACGTCAAAGCTGGACAGGCACATCAAATGCACTACAGATATCAGAATGCATCACACCATTGCCACATACCCCTGAAAAACTCACTGAGCACAACCCCCACTGCTGCAGCACAGACAAGTCATACCAATACATCCCACCACCCACCTACCCCACAGCATGTAGCCAGTTCACCTGCCTTTTACAAGTGCACATACCCATATGCATGTGACATGAATGCAAACAAAATAGTGGCACATATGAATGGAAGGGTGAGATGACCATTAAACAACATGCAAACTGATCCAGAATTGGCACACGCAATGGGGAAAGGAGAAAGTGGCATAGGCCTAGGGGTATAGGGCAAGGTGGCTGTGAATTGGGGATGGAAAAATGATAGCAAACCACCCATCCTCCTTGCATAGGGACCAAGACTATTGCCTGCATGCCAATCATTATCCTGACATCTCCTTCACAAATCAGTTTTCATGATTCATTGATGATTTTCAACCACTCACTTCCTGCATTTCAAGAAATAAAAAATGCAAGTATGACTGCATGAATGTTGCCATTCCCTAAATAAATGCAAGTCAAATGTGTGCACGGTAACAAACGGTAGCACCTGTGACTGATGCTGGCCAAAGAAACATATCAGCAATTCTAAGTACGAGGATGCTATTTCAATGCAAACATCATACCCAACATGTCTGAATTGTGCTATTAGATTGGCCAACAATGAATGAGTGACATCATGGGGAACACAAACAAGGTCCCCATCACGAGGTTTGCGGTAACCCAACGGTGATACTGGCCATATGACATCAAACACATAATACTGTGTCTGGCACTTGGCTTCCCAGTGCCACCGGGACTGTACAAGTCACAGCGGTCCTCCAAGGCATGCGCCAGTACATTTTAGTCACCATTCCTGTGGAGCCACATCGGATTCCATGCAAATGTGGACTCGGAATCACTGTCACTTCCAACAACATTGCCAGTGCTTCTGTGACAAGCCTGAGTTGCAGATTGCAATGGATTGTGTTTTTGTAATGGCCGCCAGCTTGTTTCCTGTTCCAGTGATCACTTTGTTTCTGGTCACAGTAATTGGAGCACTGGCACAAAGGTGAATGGTGTTTGTCAGTTTTGGTGACTTTTCACAGTGTTTCTGTGATGCCGGTGCTGCCGTTTCCGGCATGCTGGAATGCACATACCGGACAACCCTTAATCATCTGTTGATTCTGGAACCACGGGTTGCCGGAAACGGTGGCCCTGGCATCATGGAAACTAGGTAAATTTACAGCCAATCTCGTAATGAGGCCCAAAGTATTATTTAATTTACCCAAGATGTTTGTGTGCAAAGACATGATTATCTGTTTCCAAACATCTGTCTGGAAACCCCTTCCTCCCAGTTCCAAGTAACATGACTGAGCTGGGGAATTAGACATGTTTTATAATAACTGTGCACACTGCAAAAGTCATCATTTGGTGTCCTATTGTTACTCAGCTGAAAAACTTGCAGAGGACTAGGGGTTTTTTGAAAACAAAGGGAGAGAGGCTTAAGACAGTGCCCTATACAAAATGTTTAAATTACCACGAAATAGTCTTAACTCCTCTCAGAGGCTCACCCTTTGAGTACTAGATTCATCTATGGGGAGACATTAAGAAATGTGCTAAAAATGACACTACAGTCATAATTGAAAAAATATATATGTATCTCCTTTTATTTTATTCTTACAATTATTTAAAACACCATTTCATAAAAATAGTAAAAAAGGATGGGAAAACACCCGTCACACCTTCTAATATTCTAGACGACAACCATTAGACAAAGACAATAAAACAAATTTATAAACCAAGTGTGTGCTAGAACAACGGTCCTAGAATAGGACCTAGAAGAGAACAAAAACACTGATTAACATAAACAAGAAAGTAACTGTTAGAATTACAAGACAAAACTAAACCATGTATCCCAAAAAACAACCATGTGACATGAAAACAATGTAACAATAACATGTAAGATGAAACACACCATCAATATGAAATCTTAAAATCTCTATTGTAATGTTGAGACATTTACTATAGTTCTAAGTGCGTAACAGCTATAAATGCCTTATTAGACTTGTGATAGCATTCTAACAAAGAAAACATTAGCCCGATATGTTTCATTCCCATTGACCTTAGATAGGATGAGTAAATGGAAATTCTTCAGGGGGTGATGTTACAAACAGCGGGTACCATGCCAATAACTAGAAAGATGGCGTATACATTTTGTGACGCTTGCTGCAAAAAGGAGGAGAGCAGTTCATTAGGGATAACTTCTTTAGTTGTGAAGTAACAACCTACGGAATGGAAGGGACAACAACAGACCAAATCAGTTGGATGTCTTCTGAACGAACACTGCTAATAGTGGTTTGTATACCTTTTAAATCTGTTTGCAGATAAAAGGCTTACCTGACTGCCGACTTATAAGTAGTAGCAGGGGCAATCACACGGTCTGCTCGAGTAGGAGATTTTCTCTCTAAAAGAAAGTAGGGCAACAGAGAGCTTAGTAAAAATTGCGAAGACTGACTAGATCGAATTAGCCTAGGAAAACAGCTTTCTTTGGATGCAAATTTTAAAATGGGAAACAAAATGCTTCTAGGTTTAATGTGGTTCGCAATCAGTAATGTTTAGTCAAAATCACAAAAAATACATAAAGAGTTGCTGATAGTGTTAGCTCTCTTATTAAACTTAAGAAAAAAGGTTATGTGGAGATTTTTTCTAAAGGTCGAAGTCAACGTTGTCAGAAGAACTAAAAGGAAAAACCAATTGGATTGTTTGCCATAGTTCTACGAATGTTTAAAACTAACACTGCGAAACAAAAATGCACCAGACCGGCACAGACCAATAAAGTTAGAACAGTAAAACAAAAGTCAAAAGGATAAAACACACAAAGCTGACCTTTTTATGCGTTCTTTGGTGCCTATTTTGCACTCGAATGCAAGTTATTGGAATAACCGCGGCTGCAGCAGCATATGCAGAGCAGTGCTTAGATGGAAGCTTGCACGTTCCTTAATCCGCCTGGTGGCAAAGACAAAACCACAAAACGCGGGGTCAAACCAACGCGGATGTAAAATCGTATGATTTTCAGCACAACAGTTCGAGGATCACTCTGAACGGCATGTTAACATTTAGAATGACAACATTTGTAATGACAACTGCTGTACTTACAGTGTGATGTTAACACTGGGTGTAATTATTCTCCGAGTCTCTCCTCAGTCGTGTGTCTATAGCAAGACCACGTGACTGTCTTTTGCTGCGACGCTTCTAATACTTGTACGGCTGGAGCATGGAAACTAAAAAAGGTGTGGAACTCAAACACCCGTGTATGTGTATTCCGGGGGCTATCTTAGAAGGGAAAACATGTTGTTTCTGTTCTTGTTGTAATACTCTCCATGCAGCAAAACAAAACACGGAATTTCCTAATATCGCCAGTTTGAAATTATTGATTTCTTAATTGCAAAGGCCCGCCACGGTTTAGATGGAACTTGTCAATATAGTGCAGCATATTTCGTGAAGCTTACGGTTCCCAGTTGAAAGCTTATCAAGTACGATATATGTACTGTATATATGTCAAAGAAACGCCTGCAGAAAACAAACGATGACGACAGAACAGAAACTGAACATTAGATATATTTCAGAAGACATGACTCGAACTGATATTGTGCAGGAAGAACACCTTAGAGGGACCTGCCGCAAAGGAGAACAGCAGAACATTATACTAACTGTCCTGTCTCTGTCACAATCTGTCCAATCGATGGATTCATTGAGACCTGTCTCTGCAGAATTACAAAGATAAATCAATCTTTGTTCTGTATCAAACAACTTTCTCTTGTTAGGCATTGTATTTTCTTTATGATGCCTCTGTGACAGAACACTCCATGTAAATGACTCCAGAGTGTGATCCATGGACAATAAATGACCCACCATGGGGGCTGTTGTGTTCTTATTTTGGATACAACTTTTGTGTTCTGTAATCCTTGTTTTTATTTTGCGTTCTGTCATTCCAATATACATTTTAGGGCACGGGCACCAAATCACATAGACTACCATCTGGGAGTTACAGTTGGTAAACTGTTTTTGCTGCCAGGGTTTTCTCAACCCTAAATCAATCTCTTTTGTGCGTTTTGTACTCGAGCAACAACTGCAGTGTCCACAAGGAGTATGTCCGATGGGTTTGGGCAAGCCCCAGGACTCAGTCAAGGTCAACTGGGGTGATTGAACTGAAATGTCATTTCTAGTGACCAGATCTTTTATATTTGGGCCTCTTTTAAAGGCACAAAGTGGTTTTTTAATAGGGCATTCACCAGCATCTAGAATGTGCCAGTTACGCTTGATAATAGCGTTTACTTTATTTGAAAGTGTATTGAAAGTACTCACAAATACGATTTGGTCATTATCTGGTGATTTGTTGTGGTATTCTAGGAGGGCTTCTCTGTTGTTGTTCTTTGCTCGGTTATGAGCTCTCCTCACGATCTTATTAGGGTATCCTCTTTTGTGCAGCTTGCAGCTTAAAGTTGTTGCTTCTTCTTCAAAGGTAGCAGTACTTGAGCTATTTCTCTTAAGCCGTAAAAATTGGCCTACAGGTAAATTCTTCCTGATATGACTGGGGTGGCAACTGTCATACTGTAAAAGTGAATTCCGATCGGTTGGTTTATGATACGGTTTAACTTTAAGTGTGCCATCACTGTTGTCTTCCCAAATCGTAATATCAAGGAAGTTGATCGCAGTTGTGCTGGTAGTTGCCGTAAATTTCAGAAACGGGTTTTGTACATTGAGCCATTCTTTAAAGTCTTCGAACACAACTGCATTGCCATCCCAGATGATTAGGATGTCATCTATGTAACGTCTCCATAGATGAAGATGGTTTAGAAAAGGATTGGAGGGGTCATAGATAACACTCTTTTCAAATGATTCAACTAAAAGGATGGCTGCAGACAGTGCTACCGATGAGCCCATCGCTGTTCCGTGCACTTGTTAGAAAAGTTGCTGATTAAAACTGAAAAAGTTCTCTTTTAAGGACATTGCTGCACACCAAAGTATAAAGCTGTTTGGGCATTCACCTTCCTTTCTTTTCTCAAGAAGCACTTCTTCCAAAACTTCAAGAGTGAGGTCTTGTGGGATGCACGTGTACAAGGACACTATATCGAGACTTACTAGTATCTGCTGTTTATTATTGAAAGGATAGTTCTCGATTAAAGTTATTACTTCTGTAGTGTCTTGTATATATGAATACATCTCAAGTACATACGGTTTTAGGTATTTGTCCGCAAATTTTGAAAGCGGTTCTAACACAGAACCTATCCCAGACACAATTGGACGGCCTGGAGGATTAAGTAATGATTTGTGGATCTTTGGCAAGATGTAGAACTTTGGTATAGACGGTTTTGTTGCTATAAGAAAATCATGCTCTTGTTTGCAGATCCAACCTCTTTCCAGAGCTTTCCTAGTTTTTTCTTCAATTGTGAATTTTAAGCGGGGTGTCGGATCTTCCTGGATTTTCTTGTAAAAAGATGTATCATCTATCTGTCTAGTGCATTCTGAGATGTAAAAGTCACGGTTGAGTAGCACAATTGCCCCTCCCTTACCAGCCTTTCTAATAATGATTTGTTCATTATTTTTTAGTTGTTGCAAGGCTTTTCGTTCGTCCCGTGTCAAATTTTGAAAGAAGTGGGTGTCGATATTCTTCTTTTCTAGTAATTTCAGTTCAGATAGATCCCTTCTTTTAAACACTATTGCTTTGGGTGTAAAGCTCGAGAAAGGTGGATGAAAGTCTGAGGGATTTTTGAGGCCACTAGCATTATTTTCACCATCATAGCTCTTATCGGTGAAGAACTGTTTCTGATGTATTTTGCGAAAAAGTTGGTGAATCTCAGTTCTCATTCTAAAACCATCGTAGCTTGTGGTTGGCACAAACCCTAGGCCTTTATTCAACAATTTCTCTTCTGTCATAGTTGGAGTGTAATTAGGCAGATTCACTTGTAACCCCTGGTGCTCCTCAATTGGCGAGGTGCATAATCCTAATCCTCGTTGTGCGTGTCTTCCTCTAAAAAATGCTGCCTTTGAGGTGGTGGTCCTTGTCGACCTCTAGAAGATCTGTTAAAGTTCTGCCCTCTACTATTATTCCGTCTGCCTTTACCTTGTTGTCTTGCTGGGCGACTGCTGTTTTTCTGGGCTCGAAAGTTTGAGAGACTATCTTCTGCAGAGGATCCCGATGAGAAAGAAGTGTTCCCAAAGTGTACCTTCAGTTGTTTTTGGAATTGCACTGTTTGGTTTTTAGAAGGGTCGTACCCTTCTTGGGTGTATTTGAACGCTTTCTCATGTGAGAATTCTGTGAGATCTTTTTTCATTCTCTTAATTCTTTCTTTTGTGGTACATTCTTTGAAATCTACCATTTCTTTCATGATCTCTTCTAGTCTTTGTTTATATGTTTCTAAAGGGACCAATTTCTTTATTTCAGCTTCCATCTCGGAGAGATCCTTCAATATTTTGATGGACATCTCGTTGGCTGTGTCTATAATGAGAACGTGCCAGTCCCTCCCACATTTGTTAGCAATATAGCTCCATTTAATAACAAACTCTTTGTTGTCCAAAAACAACCGAGGCTCGTTATGGACAATCAGTCCTTGTGGGAGGGTGCCTGCTCTAAGATATTCTATCATGATAGAACCATGCAGCTCTGTCCTAATGAGGCGCTTTTTGAGTTGTAAGAGTTTATCCCAATTACTCAAATTTGAGATCAATGAACCTTCTCCTTCCTCTGAAAAAATGGAGGCTCTAGCCAGGAGTTCTTCCTTTTGAGATCTAGATTCATCTATGGAGAGACATTAAGAACTGTGCCTCTCGATTGCAACAAATGACACTACAGTCATAATTGTTACTCATACGTATTGTTACTCAGCACCAGCCGAGAGAGCAGGAGCTCCTAATCCACTGCTGGAGCAGTGGTCGATCCCTTGGAATGGTATCCCCTGACACGGTAAGCCTGTGGCTGCTTTCCTGTTGATCTTATTAAATCAGCTGACACCTGTAATCAACAAAGTCTGCCTACGCGATTTTCTGCAACTTTTTACCATCTTCATCGGCATGCGATTGCCTGTTGCAGCACAGCCTGAATCTAATATTAAACTTGCCCATACTGCCACAGTGTGCCTGCAAACCACGAGGGATAACCCCCGTCAAAATGGCCGCCCGCAATTTTGGAGCTGCCTCACCTCACCTCACCTGCAGAGGTTCAGCCCCAGTGAAGCTGCGTGAGGATTGGCTGGAGCCATCCACATTCTCGCGAGCCGATTCGCCGGCAGGCGCGAAGCCAGCCCGCCTCCTAAGCACCCGGCTGCCAAGGCTCCCTGTCCTGAGCCCACGAGTCATAACACCAGCCGAGAGAGCAGGAGCTCCTAATTCACTGCTGGAGCAGTGGTCGATCCCTTGGAAGGGTATCCCCTCACACGGTAAGCCCGTGGCTGCTTTCCTGTTGATCTTATTAAATCAACTGACACCTGTAAGCAACAAAGTCTGCCTACGCGATTTTCTGCTACTTTTTACCATCTTCATCGGCATGCGATTGCCTGTTGCAGCACAGCCTCAATCTGATGTTAAACTTGCCCATACTGCCCCAGTGTGCCTGCAAACCATGAGGGATAACCCCCTTCAAAATGGCCGCCTGCAATTTTGGAGCTGCCTCACCTCACCTGCAGAGGTTCAGCCCCAGTGAAGCTGCGTGAGGATTGGCTGGAGCCATCCTCATACTCGCGAGCCGATTCGCCGGCAGACGAGAAGCCGGCCCACCTCCTAAGGTCCGGCTACCAAGGCTCCCTGTCCTGAGCCTGTCCATTGCCTTCCAGTGAACAGTGCCATGTCCCCCTGCCCAATCGCCCACCCCCTGATGTCCACTCCTGCAGAGCCCTTGGACCCTTAGCATGCGGTAAGACTTGCACCGACCAGCCTGACTTTTGCCAACCCACGCTATCAGTGTGCATAACTAACTTTAGCGAGTCCTTTTTCCAGGTGCCTCCTACCTGCATTGTCTGCACCCTTTCCTTTAATACTATCCATATGTACAATCATGATTTGCACCTCACAATTCCAATAATTGCCTAATTCTGAACGCCTCTGCATATGTCTGTTAGCCTAATCTATAGCACATATGCTGCCTCGCTTTCATTCAGCTACAATATGTCTAGGGCTGTATGACCGCGGCTCGCTGCATATGCAACCCCACTGACCTTTGAATTACTTATAGCGCGCTAAAACGAGTACCTCCCTATGCAGTCACGGCTGCTACTGATGCGCCTGTCTCCCCCGACTAATTACAGTGATCCATCCACTCTGAAGGTCTACCCCAGATAACTCTACCATTAATAGCACCCTGCTAACGTGTATCTCCTTTGCGGACCTTTTCCCGTGTTAGCGAATTTGAATTTGGATGCCTGTATATGCATAGCAGTTATACCAGTCTGCCTCAGCATATGTTTATTTAAGCTAACCCCAAATGCCCATTAGCTACTAGTCAATGCTTAGCTATTCTTGCATGTTCAGAAACTCCATATTTAGGCAGACTACTCATCCACTAGCAACTAGCCCACCTACTCTTGCCTGCCCCAGTAAAAACTTGTACTCAGTTTGCCTGCGTCAGTAGAATGGCATCTAGATTGCCTGTTTTATTAAAATTGCACCCAGGTAGCCTGTTCTAGCAAAATTGCATCTAGATTGCCTGTTTTACTAAAATTGCACCTAGGTAGCCTGTTCTAGCAGAATTGCATCTAGATTGCCTGTTTTAGTAAAATTGCATCTAGGTAGCCTGTTCTAGCAAATTGCACCTAGGCAGCCTGTTCTAGCAAAATTGCATCTAGATTGCCTGTTTTATTAAAATTGCACCTAGGTGGCCTGTTCTAGCAAAACTGCATCTAGATTGCCTGTTTTAGTAAAATTGCACCTAGGTGGCCTGTTCTAGCAAAATTGCATCTAGATAGCCTGTTTTAGTAAAATTGCATATAGGTCGCTTGTACATGCCCACCAGCTACCAACCAATGCCTACTCACTCTTGCCCACTTTAGCAAACTTGCATCTAGGCTGCTTGTTTATGCCAATTGCTATCAGACACTGCCTACCTATCTTTGCCTGCACTATCAAAGCTGCATTTAGGTTGCCAGCACTCTATGCCACCTACACTATCTTACTATGTATCTACCACTATTTTATACAGATCTACTCAGAACCACCCTCTATTTGACCACCCTTCACAACATGAACTTATCCCAGCAACAGAATCAACTACCTCACGGTAGGGTACCCCAGGAGCAAGACAACATGGCCACCAAACCTTGTAGCCTCCAACAGCGAAACCTTAAACTACGCGCCAGACTCCCAAGAATCTATGACCCTCTATCTAAGGCCCAACCCGCTCCTAATCACAATAGGCACACCCTGCATACCACTAACTCTCCACCACACACATACAACATAGGGCAACACCGACTACAACTCAACAGTCGTATCTTTAGAGAACCCACCTCCCCCCCTAAGTGCCAACACAAAGCCCAGCCGCCATCAGCCCCACCCACCCTACTTTGAATAAAAAGCGCCTTAATAAATGCCCGCTCTATGGTAGCCCATGCAACTGAAATAGTGGATATAATCCAAAATGAGATCTTGGATCTCCTGGCCATCACGGAATCTTGGCTTCATCCCGCAGCAGGACCAGCCATTATGCTAGCCACCCCAGATAATTGCACTCTTATACGCATGGACCGCACTGCGTCTAGAGGTGGCGGCCTTGCTATAATTGTCAAAAATAACCTAGCCCTAAGACTCTCCTCACCCCACAATACCAACTCCTGTGAATCCCTCACAGCTAAACTTACCAATGCCAACAATCAAACTATCACTAATATACCAACCACCAGGCCCCCTAGGTTCCTTTCAGGAAGACCTCATGAACTTACTATACAACAATTTAAAAAACTCTACTCAATGTCTCATCCTTGGTGACTTCAACCTTGGATTCAATGACTCACGAGACCCTAATGCCCTACAAATTAACAGCACACTTGAGGAATTAGGATTCACCCAAAAGATTACAGATCCTACCCACATCAAAGGTAGGACCCTCGATTGGATTGCTGAACATAACTGCCCTATCACTATTACCTCTATAATGCCTCAGTTATGGTCTGACCACTACATGGTATCCTTCACCCTAGAAGCCACCACACCCATGAACAATCGTATCCTAGCTCCTACTGCACCTACTAGAAATAAAAAAAAATTACCCCTGAAAATGTTATCCCCCTCATTCTCCCCACCCTAAACTCCATCTCAGATCAGTCCGACGCAGCCTCTATGTAGAAAAGTACATTGAAGTGATGCTTGCCTCTCTGGACACTATCGCACCTCTGAAAATTAGGAAGAGCAAACCCTGCCAACACCTAAATACCTGGTTCACACCCCTACTGAAAGACATCAGACAAAAGAAACGCCTCAGCGAAAAAACCTGGTGATCAGACCAATCTGACACCAATAAAAATAACCTGAAGAAACTAGTTACCCTCTACAAAAAATAAATCATCCTTGCGAAACAAACATCCTACAACACCTGCATCACCCAAGCCAAATCTAACACCAAAGAATTGTTCGCCATCCTAAAGGAGGTAGAATCCCCTATCCAAGCTCCCGACTCCTGCCTCAAGGACAAGAACTGGTGCACAGGCATACAAAACACCCTTGCTAACAAGATAACAATGCTTCAGGCTAAGATCAACAACAAAAAAGTGTCTACAACTGTCCCAAATATTGCCACCTCCAAGGTTACCACAAACTCACTACCAACTCTGAAATCTACCGCTTTGCCACCCACATCGGACATCCCCCCTTCTACTTTCACAAAGTCTCTACTAAAGAAGTCGAGAAAGTCATCCTCACTCTCAAACCCTCCAACTGCCAGGGTGACACATGTCCAGCCCAAATCATAAAAGATGCTGTCCGTGAACTCTCACCCTTCATTACTAAACTCATAAACGCCTCCTTCACATCAGGCACCATACCCAGCAACCTGAAACATTCTTGGGTCCTCCCCCTCCTCAAAAAGCAAACCCTGGACCCCTCTATCCCAACCAACTACCGCCCCATAACCACTGTGCCGTTCTTACTGAAAATCTTAGACAAAGTAGCTTATTTACAAATTCAACACCACCTGGAACTAAACCATCTCCTAGGAGTTTGACAGTCCGGCTTCAGACCACAGCACAGGACTGAGACTGCACTCCTAGACCTTAAGGCTCAAATAGACACATTAAGAGACAAAGGTACGACCTCACTCCTACTACTCCTCGACCTCTCTGCCGTATTCGATTTAGTAGACCATGTAATACTCTGCAATCACCTGACCATGGCAGCCTGCTTCTCCCATGAAGCAGTCGCATGGATCCAGTCCTTCCTAGACAACAGGACAATGCGAGACTTCTCCCCTCTAGCAGCTGCAGACCCCGCACCTATTTCATTCAGCATACCCCAAGGATCATGTATATCCCCTACCCTCTACAATATTTTCATAAAGCCCCTTTTCGATGATCTAGACGGTCTAGGTATCACCTACACTAACTATGCAGATGATACACAGATCCTCATCCCGTTGACGGGAGATTATGACAAGGATTTGGCCTTTGTGAATAGAATCTACCTCATCATCCAGGCATGGATGGCCTCTCATGGTCTAGGCCTGAATGATGACAAAACTGAACTCCTCATCCTAAGCACCTCCTCCAACATCAAAAAACTAGGCCACAACTATGACTCCTTCATAACTGACAATAACATCATTATGCTGGCCAAAGTAGTTAAAACCCTCGGCTTCTATATAGACTCCACGCTTACCTTTGGTAAACAAGTGAGTGCCATGGCATCAGACACTTCCTACACCTGCAAGTTAATCAGAGCAGTCAAGCCCTTCCTCTCTCCTAATAAATGTGTCACTCTAGCAAGGGCACTAATCTTGTCGAAACTTGATTACTGCAATGCCCTCTACGCAGGTAGCAACAAAAACATCACTGCCAAAATACAGACACTTCAAGATAACGCCCTGAGAGCCACCCTAAACTTCCCTAAAAACACCCACATATCAGACCTCAGGAGATCTACTAACTGGCTCTCCACAAAAGACAAAATCCTCCTGAAAACAGCTTCCCTTAAAAACAAATGCCTTAACCAAGCAGCCCCGCAATACCTTATAGACAGATTCACCAGACAAACAGCCTCTCGCCCCTTAAGAAAAGCCAACTCCAACCTCTTACTAGTACCCAGATTCAAACTCACTAAATCTGGGGGGAGCAGCTTCGCTGTCAAAGCAGCACAATACTGGAACTCCCTCCCCCCTGCCCTAAGGGAAGTTCTCGCCTACCGGCAATTCAGATCCAATCTGATCCAACCGCTAAAAGAACATGATGCCTAACCTCACCTTACTGACATCTGGGATATCAGGCATAGTCTGTATATTTATTCTGCTTTACTTATATGCCACTCCTGTCTTCTTGTAAATGTACTGTATATACTCTGTGTCTCCTTGACATTACATGTCACAGCATTGCAACCGTAGCTGTACATCTATGTTTAAATCTGTAATCTGTAACTTAAATTGAACAATCCTCTTGTTGCCTTCGCGCCCGAATACCCCTGGGTCTGGTGCGCTATATAAATAAATAAACAAACAAACAAACAAACTCTGCAAAACTAAAACCAAAAAAGTGATGGGTCAAGGGTTGTGAATTAATCTGAACCACTGGCACTGCTCTGGGCAACCTTCCACACCACCAGCTTTTTCCCATCTGCACCATTGCAAAACGGGGCCAGCCATATGCTAATCAGTCAGGTACTGCCACCAATGGGAGCATCCCTGACTGAAATGCTAGGCCAGGTCCACTCTGCACACAAATACAAGCAACCCCAGACATGTTTCGGCCTTGCTGGGCCTCATCAGTAAGTTGCAGCATAGTTCCCTATGGCGCAGTGAGCAAGGGACACGCGTCTGGGCATACTCTCTAAAGCGTAAGGAGACAAACTGAAACCAAAAAAGTGATGAAACGAGTCATTTAGGATTTCATTTAGGGGTTTAAAGTGTGTGTTTGTAGGGTTATTTTTTTTTAACTTAAATGTCCTTGCATGACCCTTTGATGTTCCAGTAAATCGAAACAGAGTCTGGCTACGTGATAGGTAACATTAATAATGTTACGTTCCTTAAGGTGTGCAGGGGCTAGAAAAAAGACCAGGCACATGCAGAATGTGTATCCCTGATGAAAAATATTCAATACCTGCTTTATTGCACAGGACCTGCTCTATTAATATGCATGCGTCTCTAGTGCTTAGTGGTGGTTTCTCGCACACGTCACAGTATCAGTTGGTTTTAGGATGCTTTAATGTGTAGTGGATAAAATGAAAAGGACACCACTGTCATTGTCTTCTTGTTCTTGAGGAACGGTGATTTAGATTTGTCAGCTTCAGCGCGTCTTTCTTGGTCTCGAAAGAGTGCATTTAATATGAGATGCGAATCTCCTGCGCACCCGAATTTAAATACTATGAACTACTTCCATTATACAGTGTTTATCATTCTCTACCCATCCACGAAAGGTCTTGAGGACACATGACATTCTCTTGTGTAAACTTTGATGATGATGCTCAATTTAGAATATAACTGAGTGTTTCTAGTTCAGTGCTCACGTTATATCTCAAAGGGTCTCGCTCTCACAGATTCAAATACTATCGCGTTCCTGATTTCTAAAAATATGTCTCACTTTCTCCTCTGAGCCCATTCTCGAGTGACTTTCAATCGCTTGGTTTCATTAACATTGCCAGGCTGACTGATGTGGACTAACACAGCTATATCCCTAGTTCAGGTTTGTGATTATTAATAGGAATGATTTTACGTTTGCAAAATGCAACTCTAATACGCCTTTCCTATGCAACTCCCGCCATTTGTCTGCATGCAGGACTCGTGTAGCCTCTTGCTTCATGTGTCTTTGAGGAATGCCGGGCACAGTTCCACAAGGCAGTCGTTAGTTGGAAGGTCAGCATAAAATGCACATTTTCCGCTTCACAACCATGCACACTACCTATGTGTTGCAACCACAGTCCCCTGAAGCTACTCGATCCTATTGATGTCTCACGTGAGAAGTGTATTTACTAGTCAAATTCTCCTTTACCAACACAACGAACACAGGATACACAATGCTGTGGTATCCCCTCACAATGTAGTATCACATTAAAAAGGTTTCTTGGTTGGATACAGTGTTTAAGAACCTGGGATAGGGAGGGCAAAACATCCGTCAATTGGACCATACACGAGGATGGTGGTGTTGGTGAAAATTGGAATTGGGGATGACAGCCAACACCTCTTATGACTGGACAGAAGGCGACCAATCATATATGAATGGCAAGCTAAAATCACACTAGGCTCAGCGGCACATATGGACGTCGATATGTTGTGTGCTCTTTGATTGACTGGCATCCAGCCAAACAGGGCGCGCATGACAACCTGGCCCTTGATTGGATGACATTTTCACAGCAGCATTTGGGATTTGTGTGCACTGTTAGGGCTTTTGTCTAATTAGAATTTACGTGCACATGGGCACTATTTACAAAGGGGAGCTTGTAGAAGCCGAATAGCTGAAAAACACTTCTACTTCTGCCATGCAAAGTTTGCCCATCCCTAATATTTTGAGGATGTTTAAACTTCCGTTTCCTAACTTCACCACATCTGTGCTTTGATATTTGCCAGCACCTGCTTGAGGGCTCCTACTTAATCCAGTGTTGTAAGTGTGATTTTTCTCATGTGCATTCTGGAGGCAAGATCTGACACTCTGCTTGGAGATGGGCCCGATGTCACAGAAAACTGCCGCATCAATGTCCTACACTGGGGCCCATCATGCATCCGTGACATGGAAGGTTTATTTGTTTGTTTGTTTATTTATTTATGTGTAGGGCGCACCAAACCCGAGGGTATCTGGGCGCAACAGTGACGGTTACAAGAATACTTTAGACATGAGTTTCAGTGGTTATAACAGAAAATACACAAGTTAAAGGCATACTTACAAACACAATTACAACAAGGCATGAACTGACAGAGGTAGCTGTAGCTGAGTGGTTACAGGGAGTGTCATAGACAAATACAAGTGAGTATCATTTCAACTATTTACAAATGGGGTCATAGCAGTTATATACAGACAGTTAAAATGCAGCGAATACTGTGCAGGGGTACAATTTATACAACAGACCTTAGCCAATCGATATGGGGCAATCACCCTTGGCTCTGAGTCAATTAAGGGTATTGTGCCTGAATTTTAGGAAGGTGTGGTCAGCTCTCAGTGGCTGGGGCAGGGTGTTCCACATATGTGCTGCCATGACAGGGAAACTGCTCCCCCCCGGCCTTTTTGAGTTTACATTTGGGAGCAATCAAACAAAAGGAGTTTACAGTTCTAGTAGGGTGTTCTGACGTTCTTCTAGAGATTCTATCAGACAGGTAGAGAGGGGCAGCTTTGTTAAGACATTTGTGTGTCAATGAAACGGTTTTCAGCAAGATTCTATCGTTAATGGATAACCATTTATTTTGTCTCCTCATCTCTGAGATATGTTCTCTTCTAGAGATGCTCTGTGCCCCTCTGAGGGCATTGTTTTGGAGGATTTGTATCTTATTGATGATGTGCTTGCTAGCCTCTAGGTATAGGGCATTGCAATATTCCAATTTTGAGAGTATCAGGACTCTAGCTAGAATAGTGCAGCTGTCCTTTGAGAGGAACGGTTTACAGGCGCTGATCAACTTACAGGTGTATGAAGTGGCTGAAGCCATAACATTGACCTGTTTGGCTAATTTAAGAGAGGAATCTAAATAGAAGCCAAGGGTTTTGACCTCTTTAACTACTTTGATGAGGTTACCATTGATGTTAAAGGCAGAGTAATTTGGGTTCAGTTTGTTAAGGTTAGCCGTGGTGCCGAAGATGATAATCTCAGTTTTCTCACCATTCAAGCATAGGCCATGGTTGGCCATCCATGCTTGGATGATGAGATACATTTTATTAACCAGAGCAGTGTCCATGTTGTAATCACCTGTGATTGGTATGAGGATCTGGGTGTCATCTGCATAGTTGTTGTAGGTGACACCCAGATGGTCAAGATAATCAAACAAAGGCTTGGTGAATATATTGTACATTGTAGGCGAGACACAGGAGCCCTGTGGCACGCCACAAGTAATTAGTATGGGTTCTGCTGCTGCTGATGGTGAAAAGACTCTCATGGTCCTGTTATTAAGGAAGTATTGAATCCATGCTATGGCGTCTTGTGAGAAATGGGCTACAGAGTCAAGATGTTTACACAACACTTTGTGAGCAACCAAGTCGAACGCTGCAGAAAGGTCAAGGAGAAGTAGGAAAGCCATTTTCCCTTTGTCTTTCAATTCATAGATTTGGGATTTGAGATCCATCTGAGCAGTTTTGGTGCCATGTTGAGGCCTGAATCCAGATTCGCGGACTCGTAGAAGGTGATTATTTTATAAGTAATTCTAAATTTGAAGGTAGGCTACTTTGTCTAAGATCTTGAGTAAGAAAGGTACTGTTGTGATGGGCCTATAGTTAGTGGGGATCAATGGGTCTATGGATTGTTTTTTGAGTAGGGGTAGAACCCACAACTCTTTTAGGTTACTGGGGACAATGCCCGATGTAAAAGAGGCGTAAATTAGTTTAGAAATGAAGGGTGACAAGACTCTGGCGGCATCTTTGATGAGCTGTGCTTGGCAACTGTCTCGCTGGCAATAAGAGGGTTTTAGGGATAAGATCATTTTTTTTTACTTCAGGGATAGAGACTCGTGTGAATCTAAAGCATTGAGGCGGGTTAGTATCCTTCAAGGGAGTATTGTCATCAGTGCTAGGTTTAGCTAGGTTTGCTTTTTTATCAGCGATCTTGTTCTGGGCTAAGGACATTTTGCTAGAAAGGGCGTTCTGAATGTTGGTACACCAGAGATTGTCCTTTATGCAGTCATCTGTTGGCTGCATGGTAGTTTCCATCTCCTTTAGTATCACAAATAGTTCCTTCATGTTTCGAACTGGCTTGGTGAATCCTATTGTTAAAAGTATCCTGCTTAGTAACTATAATTTCTGTTTTGTACTGGGCGGAAATATTGATCAAATTGGTTTTGTTTTCCTCAGTGGGTATGTGTCTCTTTTCTGAATCCAGTGTTTTGAGATCAAGGGTAAACCAAGAGTTCATGTGTGCTTTTGGTTTACTTTTCCGCTGTTTTAGCATGGTTATAATGTCTAAGGCTCTGGTCATGGTAGCATTGTACTCATTGATTAGTGAGTCTGGGTCAGTGAGTTGAGGGTAGGGAGAATAAGAGGTAGAATTTTTCTGACGTAATGTGCCTTTTGTTCCTAGTTGGGGCTATGGGGTTGGGGAAAAGGGTGTTGGCTAGAATGAGGAAGGAAATCAGGAAATGCTCAATCCATAGTTGCAGAGCGTTGGAGGTTATGTCTATATTACAATTGAGGTCTGCCACCCAGTCTAGTGTTCTGCTTTTGTTGTGGGTAGGTTTGGTCATTCTTTGGACAAAGTCGAGTTCAGCAAGCACATTGGCTATAGAATGAGCTTGTTGGTCATTAGGGTCATTAAAGCCCAGGTTGAGATCCCCCAACAGAAGTATTTGTGAAGTGGATTTGGTGTTGGTTGATAGAATTATGGAGATGTCCTCCTCAAAAGATCCAATGGGACCTGGAGGTCTATAAATCAGGTGTACAGTGAGATTTGGGAGTCTGATATGGGAACTTTAAGTGTGATTAATTCACAGGATTTAATCTTAGTAGAGGGGGCTTGTCTCATTGCAAGGATGGACTTGGCGGAAATTGCCATACCTCCTCCTATGGAGTTATCCCTGTCTACTCAGAATATAGTATAGTTGTCAGGGACAGCATGTAAGAGGGCTAGGCCCGCAGCAGGGTGTAGCCATGACTCTGTTATGGCTAAGAAGTCATAATCATTGGCCTGGATCAGGTTCGCTATCTCTGTGGCGTGTGCCACCAGGGATCTGGCATTGATAAGGGCGCCCTTCATGTTGGAGGTATTAATGATGTGGGGATGTAAGATCTGTTGTTTATCCAGACTGGATTTTTTTGTAGTTAGATTGGCAGTGGGTTTGCCCTGGCGTGGTTTAGGTGTGGTATGCTTGCTGATCTTAGCCAAGTAAGTCGAGCGACTGTCGTTGTTTAATATAACAGAGATCACTTTACCAGGTACGTTTTTCATGATAGGTAGTTGCTGTGTGCTAGTTCGGGGTTCGTGGGGTCTGGTTAATCTTGCACGGAGTCTGTAGTTTCTCAATGTGGTGGGACAAGGGAGGTTCAGTGCGGGTAAGATGGCGATCGCCCGTGGCTGATGGTTTTTGGCTAGGCTGCAAATATATTTAGTAGGTTGAATGTGCTTGTGGTTAGCGCTCAAGGAACTAGTAATGTCAATTGACAGAGGCTTGGGCCTCAGCAAGGGCACAAGTGGTATAGAATGGGTGCCATATTAAGAGTTGTTGAGTTAGTTTTGGATGATGGTGCATTCATACTGAAGGTATCCGCAGCTGTGGCAGTGATATAAAGTGCAAGAATGGAGCACAGTAGGTAAGTTGGTCTGTGCTGGTGGGTGGCGGCAAGCATTGTGCCCCTTGGGTGCTGCTTTAAGTTAATTAGGAGAACGTAAATGGGTAGGACTTTTTCTCAGGACTCGCAGTCATACAGGTACATTATAGATTTAAGGCACAGGCGACATGCACACTAGACAAGACTGCGGCTCAGGTGTCAGACAGAGGCATTCATAGCAGCTGTACGCATAGGCAAAGTTGTGGCGGGGTCGAGTTATCGTAATGCACAGCTAATTATGCATGATTAACAACAGTATTTGGCTAATCACAGAATTAAAGGTAGGATTAAAGGTGATCCTCAAACTTCATCTTTCAGAGCGTCCCTGTGTCTGTCATCTTGCCATTACCAAACCACTCGCCCCACATCCCTTAAATCCAAGGAAAGCTATATGACGACTAGAGTCTTGTTACAATTTGCTTCTCGTGTCATATTTTACAGGTGTGAGTTGGAAAATCTTCAAATGAATTTTCTGAGGAAACATGACAGTCATTAGAGTTTGAAATATTTGCATGGTTAACTTTGATTTTTGAGAAACACTGCATGTTCTCTTTATTCAAGCAAATGAAAACAGCCTTATTTTCATGTCACAAATATAGTTTATTTCTGCCATAAAATGCCGCCAAATGCCAATGGCTATATAAGCTCATCCCTTTGGTTACACGCTCCTAAGCGGCTTGCACTAGTACTACATTCCACAACCATTAATTGAGTGTGTGTGGTGCCTTTTCTCTTTACCTCAATTGTCCATCTCTGAACATTACAAACAAAAAAGTCACATGTATGCGCAGATGGCCATCTAACTCCCTGGGGATATGTACCACTAGGATATCGCCACACCTAGGAGCTAGCACAGTATAGCTTTCTCACAAACAAATAAACCAATACAAAATAGTATCACTAGACCACAAGATGGTCTCTTTTTGAGAAAAGGGACATGACTTGTGGATACACACTTCTCTCCTCAGTTTCTGAATGATCTCCTTAGGAGGCATGCACGTCAATGAGTGAGGAGGCTTTGACAAACTAGCTGAAAGCCGGTTTCGGTCCCATATATGGAAAACACAGCAACAGCACCATCACTAATACGTGCAAGCCACAGAGACTTCTGACTTGTGGATGGTGGTACACGTGTGGCAATATATGGCAGCTCTGCATCTGGAATAAATAGAGCAGGATGATGAGAATCACAGTGCTGCTTAGGAGACTGCAGAATAGTAGTCCAGGCAATAATAACATGCAAACACATTGCTGGGGACTATATGTTACAGACCTCAGCACGCTGGTAATTAGGTGATAAAACAATGTCTCTATAAGCAATGACCACAGAAACAACACACATGGAGAGAAAGCTGATTACTGTTAATTGCATTATCACCCTGTTAGGACAACCCAACTAGTCATAAGGTTTGTTAACTGATAAATACTTGTGTAGCAGGGCCTGTATAACCTACTATATGGGAAACCATGCAATGGACATTATGGTTAAGTAGCGCTAATAAAAACCTATGAAATTCAGTAAAAACATTTTGTTAAAGGGACGTTATGGTTCCAAGTAAAACTGAAAAACCCCTGAAATTCGCTGGTTATGGTAAACTAAGCAACCATAACACGCACCACCACCGTGCTTTGTTAAGACTAACACCCAGGACATCAAAGATGACATCACAAATGTCATGTATGCAAGGTATGCAAGTGAAAGCCACTTAGAAAATGCAATAACTTTACAACAGACTAGGAACAATTCTACAAGTGGCAACCTTCTGCTACACACATACACAAAAGAAATACTAAAATGTAAAAGTACATCCGCTGAAGTACCAAACCATGTGTGTGTGTGTTGCCGCAGAACTTTTTATAAAACTAGCACAAGAATTGTAAACATTACATACAAAATAGAAGACAATGAAGATTCCGAATGGTTTGAATTAGCTCTCTATCTTATAGCAGAAAACCAAGACAAAATAAATGACCCCTTAGTACTTTGCAGTTACTGCACTGCAAAACTTGACAACAACCAAACTCCTTCACGTGCTATCACAAATAACTTGGAATTATTCCCACTACCAAAACCCTTGCAACAAATCAATTTATATGATAGTATCAAAATTCAAGCAGTGCATCTATTTCAAGCAATAATACGCCTTCAACCAAAAACAGCTAAATTACCTACCTCAGAATTAGTGAAAGACATTCGTGGCAAAGTAGTTTATTTACCATTAGATCTGAAAGAAAATGTACACACTCTAGGAGTGCAACGTCCAATACAGCATTCTTTAATTGTCTTAATAAATGGTGTACCTACAAAAGATTTTAGAAAAATTGGCAACAACTCGTAGACTTACATAAAGTTAGACAAGCCTTGCAATATCTAAAAGACAATCATGAATAATACAAAGACATTAATATTGGAGAAAACCTGAGGTTAACCACTGAAATAATTCAAGAGTCACCAGAAACTGGTCAATTTGAACTTATAGATCCTGCTACAGTATCCAATATTTTAGGCCATTATACAATGCATCCATTACACTCTAAAGACACCATAGATGATGCACTAGAAATGTACCAAATGTGACAAACCAAAGGATCACCAATCAGCATATGGGAAAAAAGTATAGAAGCACGTGCTTTTCCTCTACTCTTTTCTACTGGGAAAGGAGGAAGGTACGATAATAGTCCCACTCAGATATCAGCATCAGAATACTGCTTGTTACAAATGTATTCTGAAGATCCCAGATTTAGACAAAATGTGGAATACATATTCCACCTACTCTTTGAAAGTGAACTAGCAACTCTATGCTACGGAGTTGCACACACATTGAAATCAGGTACCCATTTTAAAAATATGTCAGCTATGCAATTACTACAAAAACTGCAAGAAAAAGATGAGGTTTTACAACCAAGCATTACAAATCTGTTAGCAAACATGTGTGCTACTAAAGAGTACTGGTTTTGATGTCATGGAGATGTACGTTGTATGATAAAAAACCTTTGCCAACCCACTTGGTTTGTTACATTAAGTTGTGCAGAATATGCATGGGAAGATTTACATGATTTCCTAGGCATATCAAACAAAAACAAAACAAACATAGATATACTAACACCTGGAGAACTTTTCTCTCTAGATCCTGTTAATGTTTCAAGATATTTCCATCATCGCTTCATTGCTATGCTACAATTTATTTGTAATAAAACTGTTCCTCCCCTCGGAGAAGTGCAACACTTCTTTTGGAGAAAAGAATACCAAGCCAGAGGAGCACCACATATGCACATGCTTGTATGGATTAAAGATGCTCCTAAATTTGGTCAAGACAGTGATGCCACTGTTTTACAGTTTATCGAAAAATATGTCACTCATGAAATTCCTGCAGAAGCAACAAATAGTTATCTTTATGCGAACATTTTACAATTTCAAAGACACAAGTGTGGGAAATATTGTCGCCGCAAATACAAAAACAAAGGGAAATACTACACCAAATGCTGCTTTGGTTTGCCTAGACCATTTACAGCAACAGGTCAAGTAAACAACTTCATGTCTTCAGTTTGACATAGTGTTAAAGTTAAATCACCTAAGAACACATATTACATAAGAAGAACAGAAGAAGCAAAATATATCAATGATTACAATGCAATCATTGCCTTCTTATGGAACGCAAACATAGATGTGCAGTACATTGCAGACAATTCCTCGGCAGTTGCATGATATGTTACAGCGTACTTAACCAAAGCAGAAAAAACAGAGCTTCAAGACCTCTGGGATGACCTATCATCAGGCAAAACACTATCTCAGAAATTATACAATTTAGGCATAAAAATGCTCTCTCAATGAGAATGTGGCTCCTATGAAACTGCAGAACGTTTAACCGGTACTGCTTTGTATGGAACATCTGAAAATATAGTATGGCTAAGTCTTGGTCCTGCTAAATCTAGAAAAAGAGTTCTCAGATCATACGACAACATAGAAACAATAGCCAAACATGATCCCAATAGCCAAGACATTTTGAGAAACAATTTACTATACACATACTACCCAAACAGGAGTACCACTTTGGAAACCATGTGTCTATACCACATAGCGTAAAACTTCACATACAGAAATAATATAAAACCAGATGAAAGCAAAGGTAGATACAGAGTGACAAATTGTGAAGGCAGCTTAGTGAAACTTACCAA
Source organism: Ambystoma mexicanum (assembly GCF_040938575.1). NCBI lineage: Eukaryota > Metazoa > Chordata > Amphibia > Caudata > Ambystomatidae > Ambystoma > Ambystoma mexicanum. Next base: position 632,170,208 of record NC_090927.1, on the reverse strand, counting down.
ACAAAGCTTAATTAATCATATCAAATTGTCAGTAAAACTCCTCAACATAAAGAACTATATTACATGTCCCTGCTACAACCTTTTAAACCATGGAGATCAGAAGAAGAGTTACTAGATATCTATGACTCCTATGACGACACTTTCAAAGCAAATGAAAGCACTATAACTGATGTAAACTTTACACAGTACAAAATAATGTTGCACAATGAACAGCAACATGAAGAACTGCAGGCCCAACTAGATAAGGACACTCCCGACAGTAGTCAACCTTCTGTAATAGGAAACCAAGAACCACTGGGACAGCCACTAATAGCAAATGAGGCAGAATTAGCTATGACAGAAGTAGAAAACACCATGCGTCACCATGAAGAAGATACAGAAGACGTAACTGTACTGCAATCAAAACTGAACAATGAGCAGCGTATCATTTTTCAAGAAGTAACAAAAGAAATTGCACAGGTGTTCTACATGAAAATAAAGAATGGACCTGCCAAAATTACAATCCTATACTACTATACGTTAGTGGTCAAGCTGGTTCAGGCAAAACATTCTCAATCAAAATCATCAGCAAGTTCCTTCAACAATTGACAAACAACAAACTGTCAGCTGCTGTAACTGCCCCCACAGGTTTAGCTTCCTAAAACATAGGTGGTGTCACTTTACACCGATTACTACTCTTTCTAGTAGAACACCAAAACAAATTAGAATATTACAAACTTTCTACAGAAGCTGCAATGGAACTATGCAGAGTGTTAAAAGAAATGAAAATGCTACTAATAGATGAAGTGAGCATGGTCTCCAACCTGATTTTGGCTTTGATTCACCTCAGATTACAAGAAGTACTCAAAACAAACTACAAAGAGCTCTTTAGAGGAAAACACATTATTGTTTTTGGAGATCTTCTTCAATTGACGCCAGTGAAAGGTGAACCTATTTTTAAAACCTTAGGACACAAACTCTGCCATAAAACTGTTGGCAGCATAGGAAATGTCAAACTTTGGCAACATTTCCAATACAGAGAATTAACAAAAAACATGTGCCAGTTTGCAGACCTCATATACGCCAATATTTTAAAAAGTATTAGAGTTGGTTTACTATCTGAAGAAGCACAAGCAATATTAAAAACCCGGCACATCCATGCATTCTATGGCCATAACTCATGTGCTACGGATGTCATGGAACAATTAGCACACAACAATGTCAATTGTATGTCCTTGATGCCAACTCTTGCAAGCTGTTCCAAATTCAATGAAACAATTTTAAAAAAAGTAATGCAACCAATAATTGAAATTTGCTCCACAGACTAAAGGACATACATGGTATGACACTACCCATGTGTCAACAAGCGACAACAAGACTAAATACAATAGAAAACTCTTTCTCCAACACAGCTGGTTTGGAGAGAATATTAAAATGATCTTTAAAATGTAGAGTAATGCTTAAACGTAACCTTGACGTGGACCAAGGACTAGTTCATGGAGCACTTTTTCAGTTGTTGGCTTTCAAACATACCCACATGACAACAGCATTCAGTTTGTCAATATTCTTTTTTACAAACTATCAGAAGTAAAAAGGAGAGAACACTCAACAGCTCGATTCCTTCTTTTCAAAGACATGTATGTACGCAGAGAACAATTTTCTCTAACTCTAGCATACGCTCTCACCATTCACAAATCACAAGGTCTTACCCTAGATAAAGTATTGATAGATATTGGGAACACATTCTTTAAAGAAGGCATGAGCTACATAGCACTATCACGTTTATGTACACTTGATGGTCTATTTCTAATCTACTTTGATGCAAGTAAAGTAAACGCTGATATTCCTTGCATTTTATAATAAAATAGACTGCGTTCACTATACTCCCCCATCTAAAAACCTATCCTGTTCCACAAAAAACAAAACCTAAAAGAAAACGACTTCAAACAGAAATGCAACAGGATCTCACTGCAAATCCTCCAAAGAGAGTAAAAGAAGCTAATACTTCATCAATTACTACAACCAAAGAAGAATCTACTACTCAAAGTAACTCATGTACTTCTTCAAAGAAGCAACACACACTCCGAACAAATGACTTGGACACAGAACTATCTGGTCCATTCAAATTTTCTGATATAACTGGTGTAAATTGCTACGCAAATGTAGCAATAAATATTCTTTTCCAATTGCCACCGATTGTTGACAACATTTTCTTAGACAATACAGACCAATTGTGTTTTGGCAAATGTTAGTCCTTCATAGAAATGCAAGCAACAATCCTGACGATACATACAGTGTTCATGGAATAAGTCAAGAATTGGGCTACTGTGCAGGAAATTGTGAAAATCACTAGAAACTCACAAGAAGATCCACAAGAATTTCTAATCTACTTACTACATGTACTGGAAAACAAAAGCATACCTATAAATGAAATCTTCCAGATTTCATACATGTGGAAACATACATGCACTCTTTGCAACATTATGGCACAGGAACAAATCACTAATGAACACTTCATGTATGTATGCATACCTAACTGTGAATCTGTTCCATTTCAGCAACTTGTACACAATGCAAACCATGGCAGATTATGCACTACCTGCAATTCAGATGATCACTTCACCTTACAAATACAAACATATAGTAAGTACATAATACTAATGCTTCTATGTTACAATCCAGATGATACCAAAAACAACTGCAAGCTGACTGGATTCACACATCGTCAATTATCACTTGGTAAGAAAACCTTCACACAATAGGTATAATCTACCACACAGGAGCAGCAACCAATGCAGGTCACTACACTGCATATATAAAAAAGAATTGCGGATGGCTCGAATGGAATGATAGTACCATTACTCTAAAGCAGAGATTACAGCAAATCTTATAAATGCTTACTTAATATTCTTAAAACCAAAATTTAATAACTAATCTGTACATAAACAATAATGAAACTTCAATTAGAAAACTATAAACAGTTATAATACGCCAACAGGTAACTAACTGCCCCAAGATTCTGCAACAACCGAACAGATAAATCAATACCACTAAATTCTAAGAAGAAATAAACAGTTAGAATAGGCCAACAGGTATCTAACTGCCCCAAGATTTTGCAACAACCAAACAGATAAATCAATATCATTAAAATATAAGTAGAAATAAACAGAAGACGCCAAGAGGTATCTAACTGGCCCAAAAATCTTCAACAATCCAACAGCTAAATGAGTAACTTGAAAATATAAATAAAAAACTATAACCAGTTACAATACGCCATCAGATATCTAACTGCCCCAAGATTCTGCAACAACCCAACAGATAAATTAGCAACTTGGAAATATAAATAAAAAACTATAATCAGTTAGAATACACCAACAGGTATCTAACAATCTGCAACAAGCCAACAGATAGAACATTAGCCAGAAACAACAAATAAACACTGGAAAGAAAGAAAGAAATATATTGTAGCATAACAAAAAAAGTTTTTATTTTTTTAATCCAGCATGGATATTTTTTTCCCACAGACCCAATGATTTAAGAAACAAACACAGAAACTGAGCATATTACACAGTAACTGGTGTGTAAACTACTAAATATGAGGGTCAAAATAATGCAATGAAATAACTCATTATATACTACCTACACTAACATGATCTTTTCTTTTATCACAGAAATTGAAAAAGAATATCTGCTCCAGTTACCCAAGTCATGAAAAAATATATCCAATCACAAAAAATCAAACAGTAAGTATATTATAATTCAACTCACAAATACTGCTCCATAACACAACCATTGAAGCAAACACCTAACCATACCCCACAATTCAAAATGTTTACTTCCATGGATATGTTATATTGCAGTGCTTGTTACCAAACTCTACAATCTTAATTACATGACGTTGCCAAAACTTAACATACAAACTATACAAATCATACAGTACACAAACTATAGATGTGTGGATATTTCATGGATGTTCAATTCTATGGGTTTGTTATGCTGCAGTGGTTGTGACCAGGGCCTAGAGTCGTGGGTGCAAGGCTTACGGCATACGGCCATGCACCCAAGACTCTAGGCCCTGGCCACAACCACTGCAGCATAACACACCCATAGAATCAAACATTTTAACTGAGTAGATGCTTGCAGACCGCAGCTATATGGGCATTTTTATGTCTGCAGACAGCCACGGTGACCGCAGACATGACGAACACATCAGGGGCGCCTGCCACCTAATAAAATACAGCATTTGACCCATCTCTTACTCCCCCACCCTCCCCAAGCACTCTTACACACTAACACACTCCCCAAAGTTGTATTTTACCCCCGTTCGTCGCCGCGCTGTACGTGGATGTCCATGAATCCAAGATGGCGGATGCATCAAAACAATTCGACACACCTCACGCTTCATACCAGTCAATTAACAAACACGTCGTATGTCTGTGGACATGACGCAAGCCGATTAGCCAATAGGTGCCCTGTCCACCAAGCAAACAGGGAAATGTGTCCGCAGAGCGAACATAGATATCACTAATTTTTTTACACCTACTTTTTGGTTGTTTTAAAAAAAACTACTGGACGGATTTTTACCAAATTTACAAAAGCACGCTTTTGGGACCAAGCCTCTAATCCTGCAGCAAATTTGGTGAAATTCCGTCCAGCGGTTCGGGCTGTAGGCGTGAGCAAAGTTTTTCCACCATTCACTCTATGGGAAAAAAAACAATTTTGGGACCCCCTTATAACTTTGCCACCGCCGGCCCAAACCTCACCAAACATTTTTTGGAAAGTTTGGTGTGGATTCGTCCATGGGGAGCAAATTTATAAGCCGCCCAAAAAGTGTTCTTTCTATGGGATTAGCAACTTAACCATAACTACACGGCCACTACTGTGGATTGTGTAATACATTGATTCGAACTATGCCTGGGAGATCATCATCTCAGCTTTGCTTGTGACTCAAACGGAACACGCCCTTCAGTGTTCAGTGTTCCTTCAGCATGCCAGAAGTCTCAACAGCAGCCAATAATGGTGCTCAAATGTTCCCCCTGGGTTTGGGTTTGGGTGGATTTGAGTGGATAGTGTTCTTTTTGGCAGTCCAATCAGACTCACTGAATCACCTGACAAGCTCTGTTGTGATCTGGATAGTGTGTCAATCCTATGAGAGGACATGAAGACTGTTATGATTTGCCATCTTTGAAGGATGTGAAAGCCCTGGCATTTGTAAAGTGTTTGTTAATTGTTTATCTGCATCAAACCGATTTGCCTGTGTATCCTGGTACCCGCTCAATCGCTGTTGAACCTTGACTCAGCCTGGTGACCACCCGATCCACACAGCTTGAGTAGATGCTTGCAGACCGCATCTACTTCCCGACTGACCCCCGACTCAACACCAGTTTGTGACTGGACCATCGCGACTGATGCTGCTCAACCTGGAATGTAGCACAAATGACACTGAGAAGCCTGGTTCGACGATGTTGAACCACCAAGACATTTGCAACTATTGACTGATATCTGCCCCTCAGTTCCACCTCTGGGCCTTAGAGACTGGTTAGGTCATTTAGTGGTGTTTGAATTGCCTTTTCTCCCCCGCCTCATTACCCAGAGTTCTGCATCTTTTTTATCTTTGCATATTCTGTGTTCTTTCTACAGAGGTGGGTATTTACAATGTTTTCAAATTCATAGTTGCACATGGTGTGTTTGATTAAAGTATATATATTTATAGTACTGCAATTGGACATTACTTTATTTTGCAGTTTTATTCTTCGCTGTTTGGGTTGCTACTGATCAACATTCACAACTCTTTTTGGATTACAACCTTCCCGTGGCCCACATTAGCACAAAAGATGAAGGAGGTACATCTCTTAACTGTGACTGTTTCAAAATTATGATTGGGTTGGCTCTGGGGTTGTAGAAGTGTGAGGGCTGATTTGGCACTTTAGCTTCTAGTCATCCTTCACAATTATTTATTGGTTTTGGTGCATTTGGTGGCTCTTGCACCACCTATGTGGCAAAGAGATACATTTCTCTTAAAAACGGCATCACTCACCCACAAGTCCCTTAACAATGCTGCCCCAATCTACCTGATCAACAGATTCCACAGACAACCCTCCCTAAGACCCGTCAGAACTATATACAAAGACTGTTTATCTGTTACCCATTACAAACGGGCCACAATAGGGGGTGACAGTTTCCCGGTAAAAGCTGCCAAGCTCTGGAACTCGCTGCCTCCAAACCTTAGAGCAGACCTACCCTATCAGAACTTCCGATCCAAGGTTGTCTCCTGGCTGAAATTGGAGTCCCATTAAGACAATCAAATGCCCGGCGCTACCCGCACACATTGTAACCACGTGTGCCTTTCTTGCTTACTTGTTTATTACGGTCCTATAATAAGACTGCTGATTTGTATATAACATTATGTACCTATTTGTGTATCATGTATTTTTTCTGTGTATTGTAACCAAGCTTTGAAATTTCTTAAATGCTGCGCCCTGATACACCCGGGTATGCTTGCGCATTATAAATAATAAAAACAAACAAACAAACAAAGCATTACTAACACAAAAGAGAGAAGCATGGATAGTGAGAATCAGGACACCTGACTGGCATGGTAACTGACAATGCTCAGGCATGAATTTGCTGCATCACAAAATGTATTGTATTTATGTCTCCTTTAGTCATTGAAAACAATGAGGGGATGTATTTTTTATGATTGCACTTTGGAAAGCACTTGTTTTCACCCCTTTCAGTAGCAGAGTGATCCGTCATTTGCTGCTACTCCCACCCCTCTAAGAACATATGTCCTGGTTCTAACCCCATTTCCAAACCCCATGTCAATTTAACCCCAATTGAACCCCAGTTCTTTTATTTTCTATGACCCCATCCTCTGACACAGACCACCACATCCCTGTTTTGCATGGCCATATCTCTGCCTCGGTTTATGTTTAGCCCCAAGGCCAAATTATTATGCATGTGGTAGGAAATGTTTGAGGGGGGCCTGCTACCATCTATCTCAGATTTCACCTTTTATCCAGAACGATACAGGAGATGGACAGTAACCGTTCACGTTTTACATTATGTTAGATTTGTAATAACCTGCTCAGAGTATAACAAATATATACACATTTAAAGGAACAGTCAAATGGGGTGGTAAACTGTGTAACCTCCAGGACACAGTTTCTGAACCCTCAGGGCAACTCAGGTTTTCATTCTTTGAGAGCCTGCCGGCTCGATCTAACCTAATGTCCCATTCAAAAAGAGTAGCCTCACACCAGGGTCCTGCATCATTGAGGGCCTTTGTTCTTAGAGGAAAGGGAAGGTGGCAGTATTAGAGTAGGCAGGAGACCCAGGTCATTGAAAGGAGACTTCCAAGCATGTTGTTTCTCTCTGTCTCTCTTCCTGTCTAATCCACCTCCTCTGGAGCAAAGCTCTTTGGATGTGGCATCAGAAGGGCAAAGTCCACTTCGTACAAGAACAGGGATTGGATCATTTAGTCAAGCTAGCTTTAGTCCAATCACCTCTATTGCTTTTAAAAGAAGGGCTCTCCTACCCCTTCTATAGATTCTCTCAGATCCGATTGGTTCCTCTCAAGACATAAAGATTCACCTGAGAAGAACTCACTGGGCTACCTTTGGGAAAGTTGTGCTTTCCAATATTATTTTTTGAAAAAACAAATGACAATGATATTATTTGAAAAACAAATGACAATGCCTTCAATACAGCATCATCTTGGGTAACCAGGTCACAGAGATGTGTAATGTTTATATTTTATTAACAACTAGATAATCCATTTAAAGCTTAGACGAGTGGTGGAAGGCATGCGTTTCGGGGGGTGAAGTGGGTTTCACGTGGGTGAGGCATAGGATTGGGGGGGGCAAGTCTCACTGTGCCCCGGGCCTCAGGAAGTGTTAAGAAGGCCCTTACATCATTTTCTTTTCTTTTTTATGGTTTATTACGAACCTTTAAAATACAGCTTATCATAATAAAATTATGTTAGAAAACAACATATCATATCCAAATAAATTTAACAATTTTGAAGAAAGACAGAATGAACCAAAAGAAAAGGTAAAGGAAAAAGTGCAAAGATTAACCGCCAATAACTCAATGTGTGCACTTTGTTTAACCAATCAGAGTGACCAGGAGCTGACAACTGCGTGCACATTACTCTTTGCATTTTATGGTTCATCACTCTTCACCGAAAGTCGAGTGGACATCTCTTCTAGAAAGAACATCAGGCTATTGTTAATTTCCTTTCAGTCTCATCAAATAGCACCTGCCACCAATCTTCTGCACTTAATGTTGACCTCTCCATTATAAACCTTCCAAGGTGCTTTGTTCTTTCCATACAAAATGCTGTGCAAAATAACATTAGATAATTTAGAGATTCATCATGTAAGTTGCACAGCCTACAGGTTTTTATGAATTCATTGTCCTTTGACCAGAGACTTACTCTTTCTCTAGTCTTGAACAAGTTCATGCAAAACTTCATGTACAGTGCGCTGCGGTGTTCACTGCTCTTTTTTGACTGGGAAGTTTTTCATGATGTTATGCTTTGATCTTTGTTCACCAGTTGCTATCCAGTCGCATCGCCAGAGCATTTTTTTGGCGTGATTTGGATTGGTTTGCAAAATATCAATAGCAATGCCAAGTTCATCAAGTGTTTCTTTACATCGATCTGCCCAAATATATAGCACACAGGATTCTTTTCCATTTCCTGGATTTTGCAGGATTTTTAATTACGGAAGAATGTCTTCCATGGTCATCTTCCGATAAAGAGTAAGTATGTTCCAGCATTTATTGATGTCAGACTGAGCTCATGGCGGATGCATGCGGTTGGAGTTCCCCTAGGCAAGCATAATACCTTTGACCAGAAGATGTTTTCTAGGATACTTCATAGTTCATAAGAACAGCCCAATGCACATTCAGCTCCATGAATTAGAGCAGGAACTGCCTCTTGCTTAAAGAAGGTGAGGGCTGGCAATAGTGAGAATTTGCCATATTTTGTGTCCAATACGGCTGCTTGGGTCGCCAATTGATGACATTTCCTTTTAGTGTTTTCAGCCTACAGTGCATTATTTCGATTGGAATTGATCTGCATGCCCAAATAGTTTGTTTGATGTATGCTATTCAGAATCACTTTTCCTCTATGCCATCGAAATTTTGTTCGATTTCTTGTGTTGTTTCCCCTCTGATCTTCCAACACTAGAATTTCCGACTTCGATGTGTTAATGCAGAGCCCATTGGTGATGACATATTCTTCAAGGTCATTCAATTTTCGCAGGAGGCCAATTGGAGTTGCATCCAACAATATTAAATCATCTGCATAGAAAAGCTGGCTTATGTGAGATCTGTTGATTTTGGGAGGAAAAGATGGAACACTCTGAATTCTTTGATCAATATCAGACAAAAATATGTTGAAAATCATTGAAGCCAATGGGCACCCTTGCTGTACACTGAAAAATGTATGTATTGCTGGCGAGAGTCTGCCGGATTGATCTAACCCAATGTTAATGTCAGTATTTGTATGGAGATCCGTAATGGCCATTAATAGACTTGGCGGGCAGTTCCATTTAAGCAGTTTGGCCTACCGTATCCCGCGATCTATACTATCAAACGCAATGCAATAGGTCTATAAAGGCAAGATAGATCTTTCCGCCCCCGTTCTCAAGGCTTCCATTTTCATAATGTTTACAATCAAGAGGTTCAGGCTGCACCCCACACACTTGACGAATCCAGTTTGTCTGAAGTTGATATGATTACTTGCCAGGATCCACTTCAATAGCTGATGTTGAAGGAGGGTTGCATATATTTTCCCAAGCACATCCAATAGTGCAATGGGGTTATAATGCTTTGGATTAGCTCTGTTATCTTTCTTAAATACAGTCACAATGATCGCACTCTTCCATGATGCAGGGGTGGCACAGTTAGCCCTAATCTTTGTGTGAATAAAGAGTAACAGAAATCAGCCCATTCCACTGGGTTTCCTTTGAGGGTGAAATTGGTCAGCCCATCAGACCGTGGGGCATGAGACAAACTTATTTTTTAATGATGTTCAAAATATCACTCTTGTCAGATTTCAGGTCCCACCGGTCCATATTAGGGAGCAAAGGCTCTTCTATGTTGATTATAGTGTCTCGTCCATTTTTTTCGGACACCATATTGGACTGAAGGGCATCCTGTGGGCTGCTGTGTTCATTAATGATTCCCCAAAATTCTCAAGTGTTTTTGTTTGTTAATTTGGACATCATTGTCTCAGCGTCTCGCTGTGTCATTACAGCCTTGTGTGCTTTCAGGCAGTTTTTGTATGTCTGTGATATAAGTTTTTTTTTCTAGGATATACTGAGCTATATCTCTTTTTGGGCAAAGTCTGATTTCCGCTCTCATTTTAGGTTTGCTTTTCAACACTTCTAAGTCAAAAGTGTGTTTAGGCTTGAACGCAGAATTTCGTAATCCCTGTTCTTTTCAGTAAATTGCATCAGAAGATGTTGGTATTCAAGTTGGCAGTGTTCTTTCTGGTGAGCTAGTTTAATCATCTTCACCATTTTGTCATTGAGCCTCAGTCTAATTCTGCTGGATTCCACGACTATCCCATGATTCCATCGTCTAGTAGAATCTTTAGCTGTTGCAGCAACACATATCTTCACTAGATTATGATCACTCTCTGTTTTATGTATCACTTGGAGGGATGATACGCTCTCATGTAAATCCTCGGAAACAAAGAAATAGTCGAGTATTGACTCTTGCTGTAGTCTTTTCCATGTTGCTTTGGCTGGAACATCACTTGTTTGGTTCCCGTTTAACACGGAATGTTTCTTGATTCCATTTCGGCACACCAATGCGTCGTCGTGTTCGGGGCATCTAAATGCTGTTTGAGAGGTTTGTTTTTGCGTTCAAGCAGTTAATGTTTAAATCTCCACACAGAAACATTTTTGGTAGAATTTCTCCCTAATAGATTGCATCAATTAAAGCTGTCACCTGATCGATGAACGTCGATGTTCCTGTTGCTTTGTGATGCCAGTATACATTGATGATATGAAAAACATCACGTCTAGCTTTTATTTCTCCTTCTAGCGTCAAATGTATCATTTGGATGTAGACCGAGATATTCCTTGATTCAGAGATTTTATAACCATAACATTTCCTTACAAAGGTTAGAAGACCTGCCATGGGTCTGCCTGTTTCTTTTTTAATTGCAGGATTTATGGCAATTTCAAATTCATCGGAAGCAGGGCAGTCTGCAAGCCAGGTTTCTTGAACACATGCAATGTCTAAACCATCCAACCAGTTGCATTGAAACAAATGTGAAAATCCTTGGGTGTTCCAGGAACCAAAGGTAGTTGAAGTATTTGTTTCTAATTTTTGGCATTAGCTCCGATTTTGAACGGCTAATGCTTTAGCAATCCAATTCCAGTATTTTGGTTCCTCACATGAGTTCATTATGACTTCATAATCCTGGTTTCCCCCAGTTGTTGTGTTGTCACAAGCAAACGTGATTTTGATCTGTTCACCAGGCTTGATCAATTGGGAGATATCATAGTGTTCCTGTTGGTCGATTTCTGATCTTGAGATAGTTTTCTTGAACCTCAAAGCCACTCTGTCATCGGCACTTACTTACGGCACAAAGCATGGCAAAGAAGGTTGTCACCACCTTCTTTGCCATGCTTTGTGTTGTGACTCGAGACATGCAAACTCTTTGAACTGGTACGAGTGTCTTGAGTTTTATAATTTGGTTAATTACGAGCTTCAAAGATGTCGAATCCCAGGACAGGATTTGGAAAGTAGGACAAGAGCCACCTCTAGTGAGATATTGCATATAGTTCTTGAATCGATGTGTAGCTTAACTCCATAATTTTGAGGCTCTTTAAAGAATTTCACAGTGTTTATATCATTTGACTCATTTGTCCTAAGGCTTGGAACATAGTTTAGCAGTTGTAATACGTTGTTTTGATTCAGCATGAGTCCATCCTTGCTTGCTAGGATGCGCTCCAAGATAAGACAATACTTAGAGTGTGTTTTTTTGATAGAAGTTGATTTGTCATTTTTAGAAGAGTTATTTTGAAGCCTTGGCACGGGATCTTTATCAAAGGTCTTGAATGTGGTGCCAGAACGCTTGACGACGAGTGGGACCCCTGAAGTGATGTCATCATGCTGAGCTTTAGCGACAGGAGCCTCACTATTGTCATGTATTGTTGCAAGAACCGATTTTGGTTTTCTGAGGTCTGGCATGGTGGAGCAATGTTCATCTGCCAATCTTTTCCATTTTTCTCCTAATGTAATAAACAACGGACTACATGCTTTTCAATTGTTTAATTGTCCTGTGTTGTTAGGTATTGCTACAATACACACTCTGGTGGGTCTTTTTTCGTTCCGTGATGGAGGGCGGCAGGCAGGCTCTTCCACTAAAGGCTTTTCAATATCAGTCATGGGGTCTCCACCAGACTTATCACAAAGGCCCTCCAACCCATCGTCATCTTCGTAAGTGGAGACATCTAACAAATTAATTGATGTTTCCTGACTGTCTGAAGCTTGAGCAGCAACTTCCCCTTGAGTTGAAACTTTGTCCGTGAGTCTGTTCTCTTCCACTTTTTTGGTAGTTCCACTACTAGAATCAGTATTTAGAGTAAAGCTCACAGTCTTGATGTTACATAAAAAAATTCTTGAGCCGTTCATCATGTGTGATTTCTTTTTATTCATGTTTTTAAATTTTTTTGCTTTAGCTGGTTTGAGGATCCCTGAACTTTCGGTTTGCTTGCTCCTGGCGTTGAATATTCAAAATAGCCCCTCAATAACACCATGGACTTCAGAACTAGCCAGGGCTATCACAGGCGAGGTGACACAGTGACCATCACCTACTGCTGATGTTGATGGTGTTTGTGAGTCCAGATTTGCACCGTTTCTGCTCTGGTTCACACTTTTAATGGCACCAGCGAAGGAGGAGATTTCCTCCTCAGAATCTAGAGATGGGGTATCGTTAACATTTGGTTCATGGTCTTCAATCAACAAGACTGTTGGCACACCTCCATGACTTTCTTGCATGGTAGCTTCTGTGTTAGTTTCTTTGTTACACATGTTTGCACTTACTTTACTCATTTCAGAATTAATCCTTTTGCTTAGGTCCCTTCCAGGTTGACACCTTTCCACTGAGAGATTGTGCTTACGGTGCTTCAGCAACCCAAGTGCCTCCTTTGCAACCTCAGCAAAAAGTTTTTTGTCCTCACGGTTGTTGATTTTTTGATCTGCTAACGCAGACAAGGAACAGTCAATTTTATTGTTTAATTAAAAGGACATTTGTTTGAACCACAGTGTTATCACATTCCAGGTTTACTAGTTTCAAGTTCATAAGAACAACTTAAGCACCATAAGCACAATCCCTCGGTGGAAAGGTGTCGACCTGGAAGCACCTGGAAGGGACCTAAGCAAAAGCATTCATTCTGAAATGAGTAAAGCAAGTGCAAACATGTGTAACAAAGAAACTAACACAGAAGCTATAATGCAGGAAAGTCCTGGAGGCGTGCCAACAGTCTTGATGATTGAAGACCATGAAGCAAATGTTAACAACTCCCTCTTGTCCAAATCCCCTCCCTTGGGCTTATTGCTCACCTTAGGTTTTTGTGCGTTGAACTCTCTGTCCTGCGTCCCTGTGCAGGGGCGCGTGGTTAGTGCTGGCGTTCAGTGGAACGTTGCTTCACTGGTCTGTGTGCCCTTATGTCTGGTCCAGACTGGCTGTGACTCAGACTCTGCTTGCTGTGTTCCAGGTGAGTTACATTGTCTTATCAGTCTTTATTCTGTCTCTTTCTTTCCCTTTGTTTTCTCTGTCTTCTCAGTGTCTTTGCTCAACTACACTGTTCCTTAACAATGTCTCTTTTTGTTTTCATTGGGATGGTTGCGATTTCGGAGTTGCTTCGCCGTATGGCGAAGACCATGGTGGGTTATTGATGCGCGGAGTGCTGCGCTGTTTATTAGTGTTAATTGCCAATCTGTCTTCTCTTCCTTTCTTTGTACAGGTTGCAGTGATGTTCCGGAGTGATGAGCGATTGAATCGCTGCTTGCCCAGGTAAGTGCTTTGTTGATGCTGTCCTTGTTCCTTGGCCGTTGCAGGTTGCAGTGAAACCTGGAGATGGGCGAGCTAAGAGAAATGCATGTTGCTGTCAGGACTCGCTGCTTGCCCAGGTAAGAATTGTTATTAATGCTGTCCTTGTTTCTTTACCTCTGCAGGTTTGCGGGGAAATCCGGAGATGGGCGAGGTAAGCGAAGCGCATTATGGTTTCAGGACCGGTTACTCACAGGTAAATATTCTTGCTCGCTAATGCTGTTCTTGTTCTTCCAGGTTAGAAATGGAATCCGGATCTAGGGCTTCAGTATCGGGCCGCCGGAGAAGCAGATGAGCAGGAGCTGGACACAGTGAGCGTTAGGCTGCAGGAGTGCAGAAAAAGACAAAGCACGTATTCTAGTTTGGGTGTGGCTTAAATAGCCAGCCACACCTGAAGGCCCGACCTCACCCAAAACACTATTCTGCATAGCTCAGTTCTAGGAACTGAGCTGTGTAACAGGACTCCATGTTGGATTAAAGTCCAAATCTGGTATTACCTTATTTCTAATAATGAGCCTGGCGCCAAAGGCACCAGGACTGACTCCATGTATGTTTCTGATGGAGTTTTAAGGCCCTTGGGGCCACTGTGAAGGGCTTTAGCACCACTGCTTCCAGGGGGCTTTTATACCTTAGGGGGTCAGGAGCATGGATCGTGACAGACATCTAAACACAGACATATTTATACCATTTTTGAAACATTGTCCAGCCTCTCTCCAAGCTAAGAAGTTACTGGCTAGAGTTCGTGCCCTGTTCATATGACAAATATTACAATATTGTATAATGGATTAAACAAGTTTATATGTCCATGAAGTTACAATTATGCTATTGGTTCTCTGATCCACGGTAAGCCTTGTTCCAAGAATCGCTACAATGCAGTTCAGCCAGAACACACAATCTGAGTTTGTTTTCCATTGTCTCATTGTTTATATGTGGATGAGGCTTGTGAGCGCAGACAACACTTGGATGGCAGTTCATTCGAGTCACAAGGTTTCTTTACATTGGTCAAACAGTCTGCTCTCGGTCAGCCTAAACATTAACAGAACTCAAAGGTTGTTCGGCTCGGCTGCAAGTTGAAATCACGGTCCATCATTTCAGAACACAGAAATAAGAGTTGAAATCAAAATGAGGATTTATTAAAATGGCGGCAGAGTTGATCGAAAAGCGGAACATTTCAGATGCGTTTTTCTGTTTAACGCAAATAGGCTTAGGCATATATTCATAACAAGGCAGTATTATGCGAATACGGTTTAACAAACCCTCCGTTTGGCCTAAGCCAAGAGCATTTACTTGAACATTCGCTTTACTCAAAACCCCACACCTCAATGTCCGTACATCCTGAATCACATTCTTCAGAAATATCGATTTCCATAAGATCCTTGATAGTGATATGTTCCATTACAAAAACGCTAGCAGCTTCCTTTGGCGCATGCACCTTTGATCCTAATGTATCTATAGTTGGTGCACACTATCCTCCTAACATCGAACATATAGCAGAAAGACATTGTACACAACAACACCACTAAGATTAAAAAGAGCTTCAAGCACCATGAACATAGAAAGTCCCAAAACCAAGCACTAAGTTCCCAGATTCCCTTGGGGACATGTCGTTCCGTACTCAAGGTATGCAGACTTTGTATTGCATTGAATATGATAGGGGATGAGTCAGGTACAAAAACACAGCAAGCAGATCCCTACCAATTTACATACCCCACCACGCTTGGCTAGGATGACGTCTAACACCATCCTATTCTGAATGGCCACTGATCTAATAGCTTTTTTCTCTAGTGTCATGTTGTATAGTATATCAGTGGTTCTGTTGATGGTTTTCTCCAATACTCTTGCTAGCCTCCTAATATCCTCAGAGTTCATTATCTGTCCCCAAAATGGCCCACAGGATTTTGCTACCCCATAACCTGCAAAGGAGTATCACCATTCTCGTCCCGCTTTGGACGAGCTCTAGAGACCTCAGAGGTGCTAGCCACAAATACCCTGGTAACAAGATACCCAAGTAACAAGTACCCTGCCAATCTCTAGGTAACCAAGGATAAGCTTCATTGCCACAGACAAAATAAACTGGATCACCTGCATACAGAGGTCTGTCCTCACTAGTTAGGTTTGCAATGTTGGTACAACCCTCGAATGCTGAGAACCATCCCTTTGTATACAGAGGGAAACAGAGTTGGGGCTATGATTGATAGTGTAGGAAGGAGGCATGGCATCCCGGTTGCCTACGGGAGCCATCTTGAAAGAAATTAGCGATTGGAAAGGTCTAGAAAGTCTATTGTAAGGCCTAATAGAAGCAACATTGAGCTTGCACAAAAGGGAAGATCCCAAAGGTGTCAGGAGTCGTTTTTCAAATTTGTTCAGATTAGTCCCATCGAAGTTCCCAGAAATACTGTCATTCCAACGACCAAAGAATAGTGCCCTCAGTGAGGAGTAGCATGCAGTAGTCAAAGCAAGAGGATGAATATAGGTAACAAAGTCTCAAATGGACGTACCCCTTCTAAATACCAAAACCCAAGCAAAAATACAACTGTCAGACCGAGCAACATTGTAACAAGAAAACAATGAGTCCTCAAGGACCATGATCTTTGATGATCAAATTCTTTGTCAGCCATGAGATCAATAGCTTGCTCTGTATGAGTAGAGTGAGAAAAGGGCATTGTTTCTCAGAGTCCGTTTAGAAGCCTCTCTGTCAGGCTCTTTTAGTTCATCCGTCGGTGGTACCCCTCACCGTGTAGCTTATCTTGCTTGAAGGTAACTTTGCCTGTCCCTGCCACTTATTTCCGTTTCAGCGAGAGAGTGACAAGGGACTAGCTCAACAGTGGTTTCTTGTGGGCACAGCCGATGAAATGAAGTAAATCTAGTGCCACCGACCCAGATCACACCTTAGGTACGGCGTGATCTGCGAACAGAGTGTTGTCGCTTCCTGATGGAAGTGGTGAAACAGAAGCAAGATTGCTCAATGATGCAGAAAGATCCCAAGAAGAATTCAAAGGCAAAACTTCAGTCTCCCCAGGCCCCACGGGCTCATGAAGGGTTTCTGTGACAACCTTGGTGTCAGTCAGACCGGGCTTGCGATGAGGGACACAGTGAACAATTTCTTTCACTTTTCCTTCATCGTGCAGCAGAGGAAAAGTCATCTTCTTAACGTGCATCGCGTGTATCCAATGTTTCTTTCTGTCTACTCATACAGCGGTCTGTGTGGCCAACAGGACTTGGAACAGTCCTCTCCAATGCTATGTGAGACACAACGCTCTTTCAAAAACCTTGGGAGGCACCCAGTCGCTGGGTTGAAGTCGATGACCTGGCCCCTTGTATTTTAAAGGGAGGGCTTCTCGCACCTGTTGATAAATCAAATACAAGTTGTGAGTTTACTGGTCACAGTATTCATAAAGGAGCAAATGCTCCACTCTTTTATTTTCTTGGGCTTGGGCAATTTCCAAATATTGGCTGGCCTTCCCATAACTATTTCGTAGGGGGAGAGCCCAGTTTTTGTTTGTGGGGTCATCCGTATAGACAATAGAGCTATCGGTAAGGCATCTGGCCATTTCAAATTGCAACTGGCTCGAATCTAATTCTTTAATATACCATTATGGTGTTCTACAAGTTTGGCACTCAGAGCGTGCCTGGCCAAATGTAATCATTTATCGATCTGTAATCCTGCACATATTTGCAGGATAACAGCAGTGATAAAATGTGGAATATTGTCTGACCAAATGACCCTCAGCAACACAAACCTAGGAAAATATTCCTTAAGCATGGTTTTTGCTGTTGTTATTGCTGTGGTATCTTTTACAGGGAATGCTTCGACTCATTTGCTAAAGGCACAAACATATTTGAAAAGTCTGGCAGCGCTCCATTTCGGTGAAGTCAAAATGTATTACCTCAAATGGCACAAAGAGGAGGCCAAAACTACCCCTCCGTGTCGATGTACCCTTTCCCACATTATGCTGTAAGCATACCATGCAATTTTGGACCAAACGCTTAACGGTTTTCGAGATGTTTATATTTACCAAGACAAGTTCTAGCACTTAACACATTTTTTTTGCACATATATGAGTAGGACCATGAGCCATCGTAACCATAGTGGTGACATAAGCATCGGGTAGCATCCATCTTTTCTTGGCATTATCTATCCAACAACCTTCATCGTCTAAACTAGCTAACCCTCAGCCCATTGCTTAAGCTCTTCTGGAGTGGCATTAGCTTTAATGTTTTTTATAGAATCAATTCCTTCATCTATTATACAAGTGTTGGTGACTTCTTTTGTTACATACATTTCAGAATACAAATCAGTGGCGGTCTGTTTGGCTATCCTCTTAGCAAAATAATTTCCTCTCCCCACATCATGTGTTACTTTCTGGTGTGCGGTTCACTTCATTATTGCCAGTTGAGTAGGAAGCGCAAGTGCTGAGAGTTGCCGAACTATCAACGTGCCATGTTGAATCTTAGTTCCATGTGAGGTCAAGAAACCCCTTCTGCCCATAGTCTACCAAAGTTGTGAACCACCCCAAAGGCATACTGACTGTCTGTAAATATATTTACTCTAAGCCCTTTGAAAAGTTCACAAACTCATGTCAATGTGATCATCTCTGCGAACTGCGCAGAGTTATGCGAATTCTTTTGGTTTCCACAATAGTGCTCAATGTAGTGATGGCATAAGCAGCAATGGATGTACCATCCGGAAGTTTGAAGCAGGAGCCATCGCAAAAACAGCTCCCTTTGTGGATATTTTAGTGGTGTATTATTTAAATCAATCCTGCCATTGGTTTCTTGCTCTGTGGTATAGAGGCAGTCATGTGACATCTTGTCACTGCAAGCAATATCTTGCGGAAGAAGCAATAGTTTGGCCGGATTTAATACGCAACATCTCTTAATTTGGATATGCAGTGCAAATAGAATCAGCTTGTATCTTGTTAATGGTGCTGAGGTGAGATGTTGCGTTTGTGTTCTGTTCAATAGAACGTCTACAGTTCTAGAGTGGGGTACCATCTGGGTTAAAGAGTGACCTAAAACCATACCCTCACTGTGCTTTACAGATGCAGCGGCAGCAGCAACAGCTCTCAAACATCTTGCCAAAGTGCATGCAACAGGGTCCAGCCTGGAGGAAAAATAACCGCACAGTCTATTCTTCCCTCCATGTTCCTGCGTTAACACAGCCAAAGCGCAGCCATAACATTCATGCATATACAAAATAAAGGCCTTATCCTAATTTGGTGTGCCCAAAACTAATGCTGAACAAAACGCAGCCTTGAGCAGATCAAAAGCTTTCTGGCAATCCAAATTCCACGGTAATGGCAAATAAATGCCCTTCTTTGTCAATGCCAACTTTGGTTTTATCATTAAAGAGAAATTCGGGATCCACTGGGCCTCATTACGACCCAGGCGGTAAGTTACCGCCTGGGCCGTGACTTTACCACCATGGCGTAAACTATGTTTACGCCATGGTGGTTGGCGGACTTACCGCCCCATTCCGAGGTTGGCGGGGGCGGTAAGTCCCCAATCCCCATTTACCCTTCCCCATTCCCATTTTTGCCCCATAGGGCATAATGGGAGTGGGGAAGGTGTTAATTACGCCACCGTAAATTACGGTGGCGTAATTAACTCCATGGTCCCTTAGCGCCATGGATTTTAACACCTGCTAAAAGCAGGTGTTAAAAGCGCCATGGCGCTAAGGGACCTCGTACTCAGGCGGTAAGGGTCGGCGCTGTTAACGCTGCCGTAAACCCCTTACCGCCTGGGTCGTAATGAGGCCCACTGTCTACAGTACAAAGCCATGCCTATAAAGGCTCTGAACTCTTTCTGTGTATTTAGGATAGACATGCTAGAGATGCTTTTTATCCATTCAGGTGTCAGTCTTCTTCCCTCCTTTGACAAGAGATAGCCTAAATAGACGACCTGTCGACAATATTGAAACTTTTTCAATGAAGCCTTGTGTCCATCCTCTGCTAGATGAATAAGCAGCAACACAGTGCCCTCCTTGCAAGCAACTTCTGAGTCTGCAGCTAAAAGAAGATTGTTAACATACTGTGACAATGTACAAGTGGAAGGCAATTTAAGTGTATCGAGCTGCTCTTTCAAAGCCCTACTATAAATACTTGGACTCTCAGTGTACCCTTGTAGCACACAAGTAAATGTAAATGAGCGTCACCCTAGGATGAACGCGAACAAATATCTACTTTCAACATGTACAGGAATGCTAAAGAAGGCATTCTTAAGATCCACAACAATGAAGTGAGTAGCAGAAGCTGGAATCATCGTTAATATTGTAGTCACATCAGGCACGATTGGAAATTGTGGAGCAACAATCTTATTGATAGCATGTAAGAATGGAAATTGTGGAGCAACAATCTTATTGATAGCATGTAAATCAATAATAAAACGGAAAGGATTCCCATTATCCCCTTTCTTTTACACCGGTAAGATCGGGCTATTGCACAAACTAACTGCAATGTCCTCAATCACTCCTCGATGAACAAAATCAGAAACTATACTTTTTAAAGGTTGCTCACCGTCAACCGAAATCTTATAGTGTGGAATACGTGGCAACTTAACACCTGCTTTCAAGACAATCTTAACAATTTCAATTTGCAAAATGCCAATATCATTATCGTCAACTGCCCGTAAACATGGCAGAACTTTATCCAATTCCGTCGGTAAAGGCCTACTCAGAAATTGTGAAGCAGAAAATTGCTGAGGTGAAATTATCAAATGTACTCCATCCGGAGAACAATGAATTACCGCATTTAATTCCTTCAACAGATTCAACCTCAACAAATTCTCACAACAATTCATCATCAAAAGAAATGGACATTGATCCGTGAATGGCCCCAGTGAAACCAGTACCGTCTTAGAAAACGGACTAACCACTGGTGTGCTAGAAAACCCTACAGAAATGTTATTTGTTATTCTGCCGTGACAGTGGAATATCTGGAACCTGTGAATGATCTATGGAACACTTCTGTGCTCCCGTATCTATCAAAAATAGATGCTTACTATTCCCCAACTTCATTTTTATGTAGGGACCTTTCTGATTGACGGGAATAGGCACTGTTTCCAGTCTCTGCTTCGGGCTGTCCTAACGGAACAATATATCATCAATTACGAGATCCTCAGAAAGATAGGCAGTCGAAGGATTATCAAAAATATTCCTATTATCAACACTATGTTGCTGATTATCTTGTCAGAATGACTGTGGATTCTGAGCAAACCGACTTCTACCAGGACCCCCTACCCCAGGACGGCCTCTGGATCATCTACCCATGGTACCATATGTATTATTCGATCTCTGCTGAAGGATCGGGCATTGTGCTCGCCAATGACATTCTTGTCTGCAATAAGCACATTGGTTCATGTTTACAGGACCCATCTGTGCATTATTCTGTGGGGCAAACTGACCTCTAAACTGTGTACTCCCACCTCTAGTCCCTCTTCCTATCTGCTGCAACAATACTTTGGTTTTGAAATCTCCCTTTTTCTTTTCTAGTCTCTCTTTTTCAGTATTGACTCTATTTTCATGATACTGAGCCATATGCAATACTTCAGATTGCGATTTAGCTTGCCAGGCGCTTTTGGAAGTCAAAATTTGTGATTGGATATCAGGCAACAATCTATGGACGAATGTGTCCACAAACAGTCTTTTTCCTGACTCGGTGCTTAAATCCTGATCGCTAAAATCTTGTTTGAACCGATTAAAACATTTGGTAGCACCTTCAGATTTCCGCTGGGTGCTAGCAGTAAGCCTGTCCCAAACTATTCTTCTCTCTGCAACCAAATACATCAATTTAGTTACTACTCTGTCTGGCAGTGTCAGTATCACCTGTGGCAGTTTCTCACCAGCCTTTTTTCTCCATCTATCCATACCAAGTTAACCCATGTGTCACCCAGCCTGCCTGACCATCTATAGTTCTAATCTGTTTCTATAAATCAGCAGGTAGGATCACAGGGAATAACAAGTCTATATCACCCAGAGTGAAAACTGACAAATGCAAAACAGATTCTATTTCTTTGTAAAACCCCGTTGGATTTTTCCTAATATCTGGAATTGACTGTCTAATGGTATTCACTTCCTGTCTAGAGAATGGCACATGAGCAAATTGTGAAACATAGTGAGCTTCAATAGTAGCAGCTGCTGCGCCTGTCGTGACGGTCGCTGGAATCTCTACTTTAGGAACGACTGTCGGAGGAACCTCCCTCATTGGCAATTGAGAAGTAGGCAACTCTGAACGCTTGTTAAGCAATAGAGCTAAATCGAGCGACAAAGTAGTCAAAGCGGTGTCAGGTGAAAATGCTCTCTTATAAGTAATTCATCAAATCTGAGGGACTACAATTCTTTTTCTTTATACACTCATCCTGCAGGTACTCTACCATTACCTGTAACACTTTCTTTTGCATAGCCGGAGTATACTGACTAAACGTGTCCTATACTTCCATGGGAGATATTCAAACATCCAAAATCCATCTAAGCACGTCCCTTGTGCAAATACGCATTTCTTCACTCATTGGTTAACAAGAAGGAAGAAATCGCTTCTGCACATACAAAGTGTCCAATCTATCGGCATCCATATCATCATTCTGTAACTGATCTAACTTCCTCTTAAACTCAAAAGCCCTCTCAACATGCTCATGTACTTTCTCCACAGTGTCCCTTGAGTAAGCTAAGACATTCAAATCCCTCAACCCTTGTGGGACATCCATGTCCGTCAAATCTTTCCACATTTCAGCCAAGTGCATTCCCATCTCCTCTATAAAAATATTCTGTTCGGGAATACTTTCTTGGTCAGAAATTGCAGTTAAGACAGCTGATTTTTCACCTTTTTCTATACATTTCATAGCCCATGTATCCAATTCTCTTTTTTTTAGCTTTTGAAACTGTACTTCGAGTCACTACTTTTGAATCAGCACTCGCCCCTTCAATTGTTTCAAGTGGAGCAGAACCACTTTGAAAAGAAAGGTGAGACAAATCTTGCACAACCGGTAGTGGAGATGCTACCACTGGTGGTAAAGAAGGAGTTATGGGAACAACAACTGGTGGTAAGGGCAGAGATGCAGAAGGAGGAGCAACAACTGGAGGAGGAGCTACAACACGAGGAACAGGAATAACAGCGGGAGGAGGTGCAACAACGTGAAGAGGTAAGACAGCAGGAAGAGGCACATAGGGAGGAAGTGCAGTAGCAACAATCCTACGTTCATGTAAAATGTCAATTAGTACGTCTGAGGCATGGAAGTCCTGAGACGGATATATTTTCTGTACACCACGTTGGAAAGCCCGATCCATATTTCTAACAGACTCTGACTGTTTCTGTTCATCATACAATAATGCTTTCTCTGAGTTAAACATATGATGACGTGCATGTTTCTCTTTACTCTTAAGGTGCTGCATAGCTTCCTTTTTCCAATTCTGAATTACATTAAATGCTGCAGGCTTAGCCTTTTTCTTTAACAATATAGACTCCAAATACTCTACACGAGCAATCTCAAAACTACCATGAACTGGCCACTGAAATTCAGAAGCATGTTTAGTTTGTCTGTGCCAAATATCGTTGAATACTATACTACCAATGTCGTGGTTACAGTACATAGTAGATGCCGGCGACCCCTCCTATGGCGAAAGTCAGCCAAATTCCAAAGATTTTCTGTTCTGTGGAATAAACCCCTGAAACAAGCAGACAATTTCCCAGGCATATCAGATCACTGGTGTTACCTGGCGTCGTTTGAACTTGCGAGTGCAAATCTGCAACCAAATATCAGGATACTTAGGAATCGGGTCACGACCCACCTCATTACAAAGGACTAAGGAGGTCCAATCGGATTACAAAGAACCCTTGTGGTTGGCGATTTTGGCAAAACAGCCCGCCTCGATATGGGGACCCTCGTCAAGATGCCCTCTCAAACCGCGTGCTCACCGTTCAGGGATCGAATGGTGAAGTACTGTTGAGGTGTCGCGTCTCATACAAAGGGGCCCCCTTTTTCTCACTCTCCGATCAAGGTGCGATTGAGAGGTGACATCAATCTTGAGGGTCCCTGTATGGGCACCTTCTGAAAGGCCAAAGAAATATCAAGGCTTAGTACCACAAGTGAAATAGGCCAATCGCAGGTTGAAAAGATACAAGAAAAGAAAAGAGATAGCTATCTGGCTTCTAACACCATGCAGTGTGTACCAGGAGACACAGTGAGGGGTGAGAGTGCTGGACATCTAAACACAGACATATTTATACCATTTTTGAAACATTGTCCAGCCTCTCTCCAAGCTAATAAGTTACTGGCTAGAGTTTGTGCCCAGTTCATATGCATATGACAAATATTACAATATTGTACAATGGATTAAACAAGTTTACATGTCCATGAAGTTACAATGCTGCTGTAATTTCTCTGATCCATGATAAGCCTTGCTCCAAGAATCGCTACAATGCAGTTCAGCCAGAATGCACGATAGGAGTTTGTTTTTCATTATCTCATTGTTTATATGTGGATGAGGTTGTGAGCACAGACAACACTTGGATGGCAGTTCATTTGAGTCACAAGGTTTCTTCACATTGGTCAAACAGTCTGCTCTCGGTCAGCCTAAACATTAACAGAACTCAAAGGTCATTTGGCTTGACTGCAAGTTGAAAACACGATCCACCATTTTAGAACACAGAAACAAGAGTTGAAATCAAAATGGCGGACGATTCTTAAAACGACGTAAGAGTTGAACAAAAAGCAGAACATTTCAGATGCGGTTTTCTGTGTAACGCGAATGGGCTTAGGCCAATATTCATAATAAGGCGGTATTATTGCGAATACGGTTTAACACCCTGGCTACCTGAGCAATAGATTGTGGGGCCTAGATAGTGAGACACCCTTTGGTTTCTCACACCACCCCCATCACGCCCACAGATCTCCAATTGTGCTGTGAGGCTCAGGAAACAGACCATGAGGGTCTAGGCCCCTCACTGCTCACCAGGACAAGTTTGCGGCATCACCATAAGTGGTCAGATGACCGCTGCCATGCATCTTGGCATTATTTGACTTAATTGGCTCCTTCTTGCACTCTGCAGTGCCCTATTCACCTCACTTCCCCTGCCTGCCCACTTCCCTATTTTCCCCCATGTCCCCAACACCATCATACCAGCAGCACTCCCGACTCTGCTCTGAAGCCCTTGTAGGACATCCACTCAGGGCAGCCTCAGCCCGGGCAGCCCTCGGCTAAGAGTCACAAGGCAAAGGGCAGTACCGAAGAAGTAGCTCTACACCGTGTTTGCCAGTGTTTGACCATGAAGACAGCCATCAGCCAGCAGCAACTAATAAGATATCTGTGGTCTGCATCAGGAATACAGCAATCACTGTATTTCAGAAAAGCCCTACCACTTTTATTAACTTACATAACACAGCATACCCATGTTTAGCTGGCTAGCAATTAGTTTTCCATTTACGGCTGTGTCTCAAATTTTGGCGATTTCTATTTATTGCTGTGTTACAATTTTAGGCATTTTCTCTTTATTGATGCCTCTCGTATTTAGACATTTTCTATGTATTGCTGTGTCTCAAATGTAGGCATTTACTATTAATTGATAGGTATCAAATGTAGGCATTTTCCTCCCACTGCTCAGGTATCTTAAACTTAGGTGTTTCTCAATGGGTGTAGCCCATTTGTGTTAGTGAGCCATATTTTTCACTTATCTTATTTGTGTTATACAGCAATATCTCACACAGACGGATCACAGGGAACACATCATCCCTGCAGGAACCGTGGGGGTGATATTTGCTGCACACCAGAATGTACGACAGGGGAAGGGATATGTGTGACAGTTAATCAGAAATGTGAGGGTAGGAAAGAGTCCTGCCACTAACCAATCCTACTAAAAACTCACCCTTCTGCTACACTTCTCAAACTCTGAACTAAACACAACCATGCCTCTACAGCACAACAAACCGCACTCAATTCACTACATCACAACAATGAAACAAACCATACATAGCCTCGCCCAAAAGCACATGGCGGGTACCAACCAAGAAAAAAACCTTCGCTAATGAGCAGTGTCAACTGAACTGAAGCTGCCAACAGCACATCACAGCTCTCTTGCTCTTTTCTCCTGCTCAGTCCTACTTACATACCCCCTCGACCCTTGCTTTACAAATCCACCCGAGCGCCAAGAAATCACACAGGTGGCAACAGTGCGCAGTATATGGACCTTTAACATAACAATAATATTCTCTGCTGAGGTCTAAAAGGCTATTAATATGTAGAGGTAGTAGCAATACATGTGTTGGAGTTTTGGTAATGAGGTAAAAAAATACCGAGTGAAGTAAATAGGCAACTGAGTTAGTATATTAAATGTGACTTTATTTTGTAGTATTTAAAAAACTTTAATAAATTAAGCATTTTAATTGTAAAGTTGTTTGCACTGAAACAGGTTTAACATTAGCATGCATTTGGTGTCATGCAAAAGTAAATAGATTTCTCTTTAAAAAAGTGAAAGCTTTTGCCCATGTGTTACCTTTCTTTTTTGTATGTTAAATAGGATGTTACAGAAAAAAAGGAAGTGTCTTGTTGAACACAATCGTGCATAGAAATTGGAAATTGCATTTTAGTTTCTTTGCTTTTTAAGACAGAATGTTCAGGACACAGTCAATACCAGTAGTTATTGACTTTACCCTAAACATTGTGATTGAGAGGAGGTCCACAACGATTTCTATGTACTAATAATGAAAACAATGTGGTTGATAACATTAGTGGTTTGTTTATGGGCATTCTCAGTTGTTATCAATGCAATGTATTGCCCCGAGACGATCCACCATGTACGTCTATCATTTTCAATGTCAAATGGATAAAAGCCTCTAATGCCTCACATCTCTATGTGGCCTCACATCCATTTGTGCAATTATGGCAATCTTCTAGTCACCAGTATCTTGAAGATAGAACTGTATGGACACATCCACTCCATTCAGAACAGGGTCTAACAAAGAACTTGGCACAGTAGTTTATGCTTGCACTTCATTAAGCATTACACAAAAAAACAGATGGAATGGAAATTGCAGGTGTCATATAGCCCGAAAGCTAGGACCAAATATTAAAAATCAATAAAAAAACAAAGCACATTTCTTCCGTGTTTTCGGAAACATGGCAGTTACCAAAGTCAACCATATAATATTGTGTAGAACCTCTCATATTCTCATTGAAAATTGTTTGCATCTTGGAAAGGATCACTCTGAAAACACGCGCTCTACTAACTGCTTCCAATTAATTAATTTCAAATTCAGTAGCATCAAATCAGATTCCAAGTGTGCGCCAACTAAGCCCACTTAGACAAATCCGGTCATTGATGCCATCCAGTTGTGTTCATGTTCACCTCTTGAAGCATCTGCAGCAACCATACTGAAAGCCTTGTCTGGGTATTCTTTAGAGTGGACATCTTATTGTGCTGTCATCAAATCCCTATTATATAGTACTTGTCTTCCTACAAGAAAGGATTTGGTCCTGTTTTAAAATCAAGTAAAATCCAGGGTTGGATATCTTTTATTGCATTAACAAAATGTTATGCTAAGATGTTAGTTCCATAAGCTTTCAAAAGTCCCAGCGACCTCTTAATGATATGGTGGTCACAAGAAAAAAGAGCAACAAAATAAAACACATACAGAGCTGGACATCGCTTTTACATGGAAAAAAGGCAAGGGAGTTTCCCACTTTATACTCTATTGGCTGTAGGAAAAAGCTATTCAAGGTAGCCATTCTTGCATGGCCCTTTATATAAAGGGGGTATACAGAAAGGAAGGGGTCTCTGTCTTCCAGAGTCTGGGAACGAAGATTAAAAAAAACCTGAAAAGTCAAATCTGGACCAATAGATTAACAAATAAATGTAGGTATTTAATCAAAAAATATATCAATGTGTATTTAAAATTCATAAAAACAGGAACACATCAATAGTAAATACAACAGCAATGAAATGATAAATAAGGAACACTCAACCTAAACATTGAAGCAATAACTCATACACCACATCCAATCATACCATTTACACAAAAACCAAATACAAAATATCATGTGAATATTAACTAATTCAAACAGGCAAGGAGTTGTCTGGAATTCACAACCAAAAATCCTAAAAAAACTCGAACAATAAACATAAATCGGTGTGTAGCCAGGGGGAGACTAGATGCATTAATGTGATGTAATTGGCATCCGGCTACTTCCAAAACCACGACCAGTTTCGACGTCAATAATTTAATTGCAATGTCTTCATAAGGGGAAACACAACAAATCTAATAACACATGTTGGGAATGTATAAATCAAAAATTGTACAACCAATTATGCAGTGTAGTACAAGGAACACATTTTGAACTATACTTACAATTCAATCAAGACCGTGCAGCTCCAAGAGGCCTAAAAATGTGCAGGGCACCAGCACAGCATGGAAAGACCTGAATGAGAAACGGGGTCATTAACTTAAAGTACACTCTCTGCAGGAGCACCTGTCACCCCTAGAAAAACCAAGAAGGCAGAACGCCAACCTAAAGCACCAAGCATGATCTGTGGGCACATACAAACCAGGTAGACCATACAATCACCTCAGTGACATTCCAGTAATCATAATACCTAAAGAGTGTTCTCAAGGAGCCCAAAGGTGATAGCACTACACCAAAAAAAACATTAGTCTAAAGACCTTATTAGTGTATTCATTACCACAAAAATAAATACCTAAAGCGGGCATCAGCATTGCCTGAGCAAGTTCACTGGCTACTAGGCCGGGGTGAACATTCAGCCGGCTTGTGCTTTCATTAGGGAGACACAATGGTACAGCCTAAACCCATATTGCCATGATAACAATAATGTAAAGTGGCCTGTTGCTGGTGGAGTCACTGCAACAAGGATGCGCTGCCGCATGGAAAAAAAACTATCAAAAACCAAACCTCTACCCATGTATCACAAGTTGAAAAATAGATGGATTGTGCCAAATTGAATGAAAACAGATCAAGCCCAGATTGTCAAAGTGGACAGTCGAGCTTACCAAAAGGGGATTGACGGTGGCAGTTTATCCAATGTGGCACAATGATATGCAAGCAACCTCTGTGTGGCACATCATGTCAACAGTGGTTCAATAGAATACAGGGGACCAATTAATGGGCGTAGGTGTTGACAGCAAGGCACTGCATGAGAAAAGATTGTAAATGCCATGTGTACGTTGCCTAATGGATACTGCCTTGTGAACACCCTCTGCAATTCAATCCTTATAATGTAATAGACCACGGGGCCACACAGAAGTACAGGAAAACCACCCAAGACTATGCAACACATCAAGAAGCCCTTGCCGTGGCTGTCCCCTGCATGATGGTGAATGTAGTGCATTAACACATGGGGCCGCACCAAAAGATGAAACAGCAGTGCAGGGAAATGCTGATAACTGCAGGCCAATAATAGGGCTAATGGCCTAAACTACAAGAATCCATTAGAAGTGGGAAACTGAGAGCAAGGTATTCAATATCAGTAATGAATTACTGCACAACATATATCTGTTAATGCGACGGGCAAGATGTATGGCCCAATGCGCACAGCCACAAATGTGCTAGTCCAAAGGGTATAATGTGTGGTGAGTCGGATGGTCTGCCATGGCCTAAAAGAAAAAAAGGGTGTAATATATACCCGGTGGTGGAGTAAAGAAATTGTGCAAATTGGGAGCAAGCAGAATATAGTGGTGGCTAAAGTAAAAGACCCTGCATGGAGAGAGGAGTTATGTACCTACCCAATTCCCCTCCGCAGCATATTTAAGCCCACTTTCAAGCATTTTTAGTAGTAAAATTCACATGTGTTCATTGTAACTTAACTTTCTTGCTGTTTTGTAACTTGTTGAATCTTGGACCATCTCAATACAAAACCACCTGAGCTCAGAAACCTCTTGCCCAAGCTCCAGAAAATGAGAGACCAAAGATGTATTTGAAATCTCATTACAGATTTTTGAGTAATGGTGATTGATTCTGAAATGTACCTCCCGAGAAGTTTTGCCTACATACAGTTTTTGGCATGGGTAGTAAATTTCACAGACTGCATTTTTACTTTTGTAAGTAGTAAAAGTGTGCAATCCCCAGCTTTTTTCCACACATTCAATGGACAACATTTTGTTGGACACATTACACATTATGCAAAGAGTGCAGGGATAATGTCCCACAACTGGTCATTGGTAAATATCCTTAATTGTCGATGTGAGTGTACAATCTTCCTACGCATCCTGGTTATGCTTCGTTTAAGGTTTCTGCCTTTCTTAAACGCAAAACATGTTTTTTCCAGACCAATGTCCATAGTCGACAGAATCCTCCAGTTCTTTAAGATCATACCTCAAATTGATGTGCTGAACTGACAAAAGGTAGTTGCACAAACCAATGTGTCCACATGTCTTTCTCTTGGGGTTGGAGTCAGCAATGACTACCGATCAGTATTGTGACTTCTTTTTAAGCAATGTTGAACCATTTCTTTCAGATAACCTCAGTGAACCAATGTTTTCTGTAGAATACCTGCATGTTTAGTAAAAATCCAGCCAGCAGTGTGGTGCAATTGAGTTGAAGTCACAGGATCATCTGTTGTGGGATATTATTTAATAGGTTCTATGATGTTGTCTCGAAAAAAGCAGCGAGCTACATTTCCTGCTTGGTCTGAAACATCCAGTCTCCAAGAGGCCATTCTGTTAAACAATGCTGAGATCCAAAAATGAGATATTGCTCTCTGAATACTCACAAGTGAAATGTAAATCAGGGTCAAGATTGTTGACCCAAGCCAAAAATTCAATCAGTTGATCAGAAGATGTACCAGTCCAAATAAAGAAAATATCATCTATCTACCGGGGACTTCAAGATCGACTGTAGAAATGGATTCACAGTATCGAGAATAAAGATCTCTTCAAATAGGGAAATATGCAAAATGGCAAATTTTGGGGCAAACATGCAGCCCATTGCCATGACTTTGCATTGGAAATAATAATCCTCTTTAAACATAAATAAGTTGTTCATGAGTACAACCTCTGTACAGTGTGAGAAACTCAAGGTGACAACAAGCAAGACAGACACAAGTGCTCACAATTCAAGGGTGTTTATCAAACAATGAAATTTGTATGCAGGTTGGAAAACCGTTTATTCTAGACCTATATCTAATATGGGAGCAAGCGTCAACCATCAAGTGATAAATGAGGCAGTCCTTGTGGTGTTGTGTCAATATAAAAGGGCCTATAGTAATAACCCTATTGCCATTCCCCACAACTAATACAAAAAGGGGTGTGGGATAGGCCTCAAGAAAAGAAAGCAGTGTACTCAAATGATATGTCAGGATGCGTTAGCCTGGGCCTTTCTTCCGCACATTTTGTGCACGGGGTAATATGGGCGCTTGGAGCACAGTACTGTCTTAGGCTTCACCAGCACAAGACGACAATTCCAATGGCAGTTCTCAGGATTGAAGTCCATAGCTAGTGGCTGGTTAGTGTTTTGTAATACACAGTGGGCACGGCGGAAGGCCATCGCTTATTGCATTTTATTATTTAAAAATGTGCAATGGATATGGCCAAAATATGTACAAACTGATCAAGGTCGAATGCCATGGCTAGGGGCCCATTTATATGTTAGAATATATAGTGGGCACAGTCAAAGATTGTGGCCACTGGCCAGCATTGTGCTAAAGTCCATGGCTAGTGCATGTTCAGTATATATAATATACAGTGAACACTGTTGAAAGCTGCATCAACTGGTAAAGGCCAAAATCTATGGTGGGTAGATTGTTAGTGTTTTAAGACATTCAGTGCACATGGGTGAAAGTTGTGACCGCTGTCCATAACTAAAGGCCATGACCAGTACCCATTTGTGTGTTAAAATACAGTTGGCCATGCACACTGACCATGGCTGAAGGCCATGCTTAATGCCAGTTACTCTTTGTAATGTAATTAGTGATGTCATCAGTGATGTGATCTGTGATGTCACCATTGTGGTCACAGTCTGTGCAACAGGGGTGCGAAGGTCAGGTGGCTTTTGCTGAATGTTCAGAGTTTTGTTGCATCTGAATGACACAAGCCCTAGTAAGATTGTTATTTTGTCCTCCCTTGTTTCGCCCTCCTTGTCTTTTCACGTCTAGAAACACTTGTTTACAGGCACATTATGAATGCCAAATCATATTATATCATTAACTTCTCACCTTGCCAGTTTTTTCCTTGAATTTCAAAGGTTTTGTTACAATGCATTGCTCACCTTAACATCCCTGCCACGAAAGTTTTTTCCTTGAATTCCAAGGATTTTGTTATTCCATACATAATTAACATTAATAATACAGACCTAGTCCTTACACAAAGGGCATGAGACAAAATAGCATTGAACTTTAAGAAAACATAATGAACACCAGAAAAGTAACCTGAGAGAGGAAATGTTCCCAAAGATATGCAGGCAAAGTATAAAAGGGCTCAGCTTTAAAACCCAGCAATCTGCCGTGAAATATTCCCTGGAAAACTAAATCCCAATACGAAACAAGTGTTTGTCGTCTTGTGAGTAAGCGTTTGCACTGGGAACATGACACTTTGAGTAAAATCCTGGTAGCCAAATACTTGAGCAAGATTGCCAACCTAAAAAAAACAAATGGGTTGCTTCCACCCTCTGAAAAAAAGTTATGCTCTTCACCAACTTGTGTCCTTATGCCCTGAAAAGCAATCAGGGGAAAATAAGTGCACCAGTGTCCAGGATTGCAAACTCTCTTGCCGCATTGTGGGCAAATACTCATGACTTACTTGCCCTCTCATTATTTCCCCTCCTTGCCCCTATGGCTTTCAACAATACTCTGCTTTTTAAAGCTAACTTGAAAAGTACACGTACCATAGTGTCACTCAAATATATAAATCCTTATAATACCATGTTAAGCAAAAAGTGTACAATTGTGGCATTATTCCCCCCATCGTGACTGTGAGACTACAAATACCAGAATGCAGTTCGGCAAAAGGCAAAACAATGGTCTCAGAGTCCAAAATGTTCATGGACTGACAGTAGCATGGTTTAAAAAAAAAGGTAATGCGGATGCCGTGTGTTATGAAATATTTAAAACTTTGAGAACTCACAATGTTTTAGGTAATGCGCAGTGAGATTAAATTATTTGCCAGGGAGCACACACTTTGGTTAAGCAGCATTATCCAAGTGGTACACCCCTTACAGCACCATCATCTAGGCATGGGCTGATTTGGCATGGGAATTTTGGCACAGCGCCCATTTTGGTGTGCCCTTTTCAGCACAAAAGCCATTCTGGCACTGTTGTTTTGGCAATAGGGATGTTTCAACATGACTTGTATTGCAGCCACGTCTAAATGCTCTAATCCTAAATAAGGTCACAGGACTGCATTGCAGCAAACCTCGCCAGCTCCCAGTTGCTTTGCTTTTCTTTTAATTAAATGAAATTAGTTAAATAAAAAAAACATTCAGGCTTGAATCCTGATCTGCTAGGCCACAAAGGCTTAGTGTTTCATGAGGCATACATTTCATACTTAGCCTATAATTGAATATGTTCAATGATAAAATGCTAGGTATGAAACTTGTGAAAATGCAAACAATAACATGATTGTAGCATAATGGCTAAATGCTGTGTCTTGAACTCCTTGAGGCCAGGGTTCTCTGATAGAAGTGTTCAGCATAAATGTGTTTTTTTTTTCAATTTAATTTGTTCTGTTTTATAAAAATGCGGATGCTGTGTCTCATGAGATATTTAAAACTAAGAAAACACATGGCATTCAGGACCATGGACTGTCTGCCATCCATGTTGTAACTGGGACCGTCCCTGCTAAGTTTCAAAGCGAGGAAGGTACCAGCCCCCTTAGGCCATGTTTCTCTAAGCGTTCTAAGGGGACCCAATACATTAGGCAAAATGGCCTTAGTGGGCTGACCCCTTCCTCACTTTGAAGCTAAGCAGCGTTCGTCCCAGTGACTTCAGGCATACGAAAGCCACTGTTGCTGTAAAAATACCTATGCATTTATTTATTTATTTATTATTGACTGGGGGACTACAAATACCAGAATGCAATTCAGCAAAATGCAACAAATAGTCTCTGAGTGCAAATCCTTCAAGGGCTGACAGTAGCATGGTTTAAAAAAAGTAAATAATTTGGTTGCCTAACAATGCAGTAACTGGACGGACCTTGCTTAGCTTCAAAGCAAGAAAAGGGCAGGCCGATCCCTCTAAGTGGTCTTGTAAAATTCCTATATCAGGCACAATGGCCTCAGGAGGCTGACCCTGTCCTCACCTTGAAGCTAAGAAGAGTCTGTCCTGGTTACTGCTTGAGACCTGGTTGGTAATTGAGTCACTGGCTATGGCCTTCCAGAGGCATAGCCAGGATTATCTAGCAAATGGGGACTTATGCTAATGTAGTTGGGCCCACTGCACTGACAAAAATATCTGTAAATACCCACACAGCGCTGCTGAGTGGGCATTTATAAATTTTGGGTGGGCCTTGCCCCTCAGGCCCTACCCTGCCAACGCCTCTGTGGCCTTCTGCCATGACTAGTGATTTTTCACCCCCGACGTCCCTATAGTTATAAAAATATCTTCATTTCTTTTTTTTTTAAATGTAACTGCGTATACCGAACTAAACATACCCACGGTTATCTCTAGTCCTTTGTAACCTCAGATATAGCCGATAGCCGCGAATATTAGCAAAACAGCAGAAGAAAATACTTCCCTGCCCCCCCCCAAGCAATCACCAAGTGCCCCCTCATCTGTGCCAGCTCCCCCACACTACCCAGACGGCCTCCTCACCTCCCCTGTCCTCTCCAATTCACCCCAGAGCATACGCTGCTTTTGTGTGCTTTCAGATGTCGGTAATTCGTGGCTTTAGGTGAGGCTACAGAAAGCTTTGTGTTGCAAACTCCCTGGAACCCCGCAACTCCCAAATTTCATTCAGTGCTTTCTAGCCATCCCCCCACCTCTAACATAATAGCTTTTCTATGTTTTTTTACCTGCAAATAGCTTTTTAGCTTTTTACTGTGTTTCATTTTCCCATAACCACGGCTATAGCTTTGAATGTCTCTCGCATTGAGAGAAAAACAATATGGCAGTCATTTCATTTCTTAAAACCATGATCCTGCAATGCACCATAGGAGATATAACTATAATTTTTGTGTAATGAGGCACCCCCTTCTCCGTCAAATTTAAAAATAACTACGGCATGGAATAACCCCAAACCAAGCATGGATTGAGAGTCAACGCTTCCTGCCCAAGTTGTTTTGGATCTGGTTCAAATCCATCCAGCGGTTTAGGCTATTTGCTTTGGCAAAAATGGACCTTTTTTGTCTATAGGAAAATGAATGGGAAACAGTCCTGACTTTTGGAAATAATAAAAATAAAATTGATGCATAATAACTTTTAACTATTCTTGACAAAACTTTGCAGTCTGGGTTTGCCCGTAGACTTTTAATTACTTCTGATATTTTGGCCAAATCCGTTACTTGAATCAAAATTTATTAACAATAGAATTTTGAGGGGTTCCTATGTGTCTCTGACTCACCTTAACTATAGGGTGGCTTTCCCCGCCCTATAATATATATTACAATGCCAGTGGTAGCAGGCGTGTAGTTATGGTTAAGTTTCTGAACCCATAAAAAGAGCACTTTTTGGGTGGTTTATAACTTTGGCCACCCTGATGAATTCTCACCACATTTAAAAAAAAGTATATGGCCCACTCGGATTGATTTTGAAAAGTTTTGTGAGGTTTCATCCATCATGTGTGATATCTGGGTCCGGTCGGAGCACCCACTTCCCTGTTCGGTCCTTGGACAGTCTGTGATTGGCCCTGGGAGTGGTGTGATGTCCACGGACATCAGACAAGCCTGCTGATTGGATGGTCAAAAAAGTGAGGAGTATCATATTCCCTGAAACGGTCACCATGTTCGATCTGCAGAGAGCCTCCTCTGACCGCAGACATTGCGGTGGGTAAAAAGTCTAGAAAACACATTTTGGGTTATTTGGTGGTGGAAAGAGGGGCTGGGAAGGGTGGGGGAGTGGTAAAAAGATGATATGGGGCTATTTTTATAGATGGAAAAAGGGTGTTCAGATATTACGGTAATACGCAGACAGTAGTCCGCGGATAGTGTGGTAAACGGATGGCTTGGGAAATACATTTGAGGTTATTTGGTAGCTAAAAGAGAGCCTGGAAAGGGTAGGGGAGTGGAATAAAGATATGTAGCTGTTTTTATGGGTGAAAACTGGTCTGCAGATGCCGCTGAGCCACAGTCAATTTGAGTGTCCGCAGACATCACTTGAATTGGGAGGGGGTTTTGGGTGAGTTTTCCTATTTTAACGTGTATTGAATGTACTTATATGGTTGCATTATATTGTGGCGATAGTGGCCCGTGGCCTGATTCTTTTAGGTATGGCCATAGGCCATTCCTCAAAGAATCTGGCCACTGGCCACATACACTATAGTAATATCTGTATAGTAATTATAGGTACTGTAGGGGAGCATAGAGTATGTGTAATATGGTGGAAAAATACAATTGAAGTGTAAATAGTATTTATGATTGCAGCACAATTGAGGGTATTGCTTATCAAATGTGTATTTGTTTCTTTGTAAAGATAAAAAATGGGATAACATTTGGTAGGGTTACTTAGTTGCAGACGGTAATGAAGGTGGAATCATTGGTTCTTTCTCTGTGTAAAAACACAGCACAATATGTGAAGCAGGATAGTTTAACATGAATGTTTAATTGCAGACAATTTCACATATTCATGTACTTTTTAGACCCTCATAATAAGTACATTCTATTTACTATGTTTGTTGCAACATTATTGTGTGTTTCACAGTTGTTGTATTGACGTTCAATAATCATTGGGAAAAACAACCGATAGAGGATTAAAAAACCCTATCAAATGTATGTTAGTGTGAGTAGGATAGTATGTTTGTTTGAAGTGTGTTGTTATTAAGGGAATGTTTGAAGTGGTTAGATACCTGTGGGCGTATTCTAAGTATATTGGATGTTAGAAGAAGTATGTAGTAAGACGAATTGTGATGGTGGTATTTGGAGTGCAGTGCAATGAACAGCATTTTTAAAGTAGTTAGATACCTGTTGGCATATTCTAACTGTTCATAGTGCTACAGTTCAATGACTAAATTTGGGTTCAAGGAATATTAAGTAGGCATTTGTTAGAATTTATGGTAACCTATGTTTTAGAGTAACAGACATATTGTTACATCCAAAGCAACCACTTATTTTTTGACATGTGCATTTTAGTGGCCTGCAGTGGTTGTGGCACCATTGTGGTCGATTATGCCTACTGTTGTGAAGGTTTTCTTGCCAATAGATACTTGGCCGTGTGTGACTCTAGTAAGCATACAGTTGTTTTGGTACCATCTGCATTGTAACTTAAAAGCATTAGTATCAGATATTGGCTATTTGAGTTTATTTGTAAGGTGGAATGATTGAATTGCAAAAAGTGCACAATATGCCATGATTTGCATTGTGCAGAAGCTGGTGAAATGGAATGGATTCACAATTTGGTATGGATACATACACAAATTCTTTCTTAGGGATTTTCTCTTGTGAAACATGGTTGCAGAGACTCCATGCATATTTCCATGTGTATGAAATTTCGAATATTTCATTTATAGGCATGTTTTTGTTTCTAGTACTCGTAGTGGATACATTAGAAATCATATGAATCTTCCTGTGTGTTTTGGTGAATTTTACAATTCCTGTACAGTAATCCAACTCTTGCCTTGTACCTGAGACACTAAGGGGGTAATTCATAGAATTAAGCGCACAAGTGGCGCAAGCGGCTGGCACACAGTGTGCGGGTGCGATAGTCTGCGCCAGCCGCATACGCCAAAATCCATTTTTCATGGATTTCAGCCACCAAAAGCAGCCGCGGTGCAGAGTGGCGCAGCGACCCTGCAGCAGCGCCAGTAACGCCCCCAAGAACGCCCCTTGCGCAAGGAAAAGCCATCAAAATCCCCAATCCAGCGCAAAGGGCTGCGCTAACCCTGGACCAGTATACAGGGCCGCCACACAGCACACGGCAAGCGGGGAATGTGTATTCCTGGGGTTCGTGGGAAGTTTCACCCACGATTTCAGCAGGGTACGTGTATACCTGGGGTGCGGGGAAGTCTAACACGACATTTCAGCAGGGTACGTGTATTTCGGGGTGTGCGGGAAGTTTCACCCACGATTTCAGCAGGGTACGTGTGTACCTGGGGTGCGGGGAAGTCTAAC
Source organism: Ambystoma mexicanum (assembly GCF_040938575.1). Classification (NCBI taxonomy): domain Eukaryota; kingdom Metazoa; phylum Chordata; class Amphibia; order Caudata; family Ambystomatidae; genus Ambystoma; species Ambystoma mexicanum. The sequence goes on along the minus strand of NC_090927.1, from coordinate 632,131,962 downwards.
ATGCGATTTCAGCAGGGTACATGTATTTCTGGGGTGCGCGGGAAGTTTCACCCGCAATTTCAGCAGGGTACGTGTATACCTGGGGTGCGGGCAAGTTTAACACGCAATTTCAGCAGGGTACGTGTATTTCTGGGGTGCGCGGGAAGTTCCACACGCGATTGCAGCAGGGTACATGTATTTCTGGGGTGCAGACAAGTTTAACACGCAATCACAGCAGGGTATGTGTAATTCTGGGGTGCGGGCAAGTTTAACACGCGATTTCAGCAGGGTACGTGTATTTCTGGGGTGCGCGGGAAGTTCCACACGCGATTGCAGCAGGGTACGTGTATTTCTGTGGTGCGTGGGAAGTTTAACATGCGATTTCAGCAGGGTACGTGTATTTCTGGGGTGCGCGGGAAGTTCCACACGCGATTGCAGCATGGTACGTGTATTTCTGTGGTGCGCGGGAAGTTTAACACGTGATTTCAGCAGGGTACGTGTATTTCTGGGGTGCGCAGGAAGTTCCACACGCGATTGCAGCAGGGTACGTGTATTTCTGGGGTGGGGGCAAGTTTACCACGTGATTTCAGCAGGGTACGTGTATTTCTGGGGTGCACAGGAAGTTCCACACGCGATAGGCCTGTGCGAGTGGGGTACGTGTATTTCGGGGGTGCAGTGGATTCCTACACGTGAATTGGCAGTGTGGGTCCTCCCAGGTGTTCCCTCTACACCCTCCACGGCCCCTGCAGGCCGACCACACCACAGGGGACTACCCTCCACCCCTGGGCATGTCCCGCAGGCAGCCCAACGACCATGGGCATGCCCCCCAGCCAAGCCACATGTCACCTTGCACTAGTGATCACCAAAGCATTACCCCCTTGCACCCCCACCACCCAGCAGTGCGAGGCACCTGCCTGCAGGCCCCCACTCATGTCCCCCAGCAGTCAGGGGCACCTGCCTGCAGGCCCCCACTCATGTCCACTTGCACCCCCACCCCCCAGCAGTGTGGGGCACCTGCCAGCAGGACCCCACTCATGTCCCACTCATGTCCCCCTGCACCCCCACCCCCAGCAGTGCAGGGCACCTGCCAGCAGGCCCCCACTCGTGTCCCCTTGCACCCCCACCCCCCAGCAGTGCGGGGCACCTGCCTGCAGGCCCCCACTCATGTTCCCCAGCACCCCCACCCCCCAGCAGTCAGGGGCACCTGCCTGCAGGCTCCCACTCATGTCCCCTTGCACCCCCACCCCCCAGCAGTGTGGGGCACCTGCCATCAGGCCCCACTCATGTCCCACTCATGTCCCCCTGCACCCCCACCCCCCAGCAGTGCAGGGCACCTGCCAGCAGGCCCCCACTCATATCCCCTTGCACACCCACCTCCCAGCAGTGCGGGGCACCTGCCAGCAGGACCCCACTCATGTCCCACTCATGTCCCCCTGCACCCCACCCCCAGCGGTGCAGGGCACCTGCCAGCAGGCCCCCACTCGTGTCCCCTTGCACCCCCACCCCCCAGCAGTGCGGGGCACCTGCCTGCAGGCCCCCACTCATGTTCCCCAGCACCCCCACCCCCCAGCAGTCAGGGGCACCTGCCTGCAGGCCCCCACTCATGTCCCCTTGCACCCCCACCCCCCAGCAGTGTGGGGCACCTGCCATCAGGCCCCACTCATGTCCCACTCATGTCCCCCTGCACCCCCACCCCCAGCAGTGCAGGGCACCTGCCAGCAGGCCCCCACTCATATCCCCTTGCACACCCACCTCCCAGCAGTGCGGGGCACCTGCCATCAGGCCCCCACTCATGTCCCACTCATGTCCCCCTGCACCCCCACCCCCCAGCAGTGCAGGGCACCTGCCAGCAGGCCACCACTCATGTCCCCTTGCACACCCACCCCCCAGCAGTGTGGGGCACCTGCCAACAGGCCCCCACTCATCTCCCCTTGCACCCCCAGCACTGAGGGGCACCTGCCAGCAGGCCCCCACTCGTGTCCCCTTGCACACCCACCCCCCAGCACTGAGGGGCACCTGCCAGCAGGCCCCCACTCATGTCCCCTTGCACCCCCAGCACTGAGGGGCACCTGCCAGCAGGCCCCCACTCATGTCCCCTTGCACACCCACCCCCCAGTAGTGCGGGACACCTGCCAGCAGGCACCCACTCATGTCCCACTAATGTCCCCTTGCACCCCAGCCCCCCAGCAGTGTGGGGCACCTGCCAGCAGGCACCCACTCATGTCCCACTAATGTCCCCTTGTACCCCCACCCCCAGCAGTGCGGGGCACCTGCCAACAGGCCCCGACACATGTCCCGCGGGCAACACGTCATCACAATCTCGATCCCTGGCCTTTATGGGCAGCCTCCAGATGCCAAACACCCACCCAAGTTTTTCATCCACCCACATAGAAATGCCAATTACATGACACAACCCCAATGGCAAGTATGTAAATGAAGACATGTCCCCCACACACCCACAATGGGTGCAAGTGAATGTCAAAACCCATATCATGACATGCATGAAACCAATGAGATGATACCACACATCGAAGTTGGATGAAAAAAATGTATTAAAAGTAATATGAATGGAATTAAAATCAAACAAACAACAATGGAAATTAAAAAAGAAAAGCTGCCTGTCTGTAAAATAATGAAAAACAACAAATCATAATCCAAAGGAAAGGTGTCCAAAGTCACAGTTCCAAAAATGAAATCCAAGGGCAAAACAAAAGTGAAAACCATTGCTCCATGGGGAAATCCAAACAAAAAAAGTAGAATCCAACAGTGAACTATATACAGTCGAACAATCCAGGGTCCATGATCCCAACTGAAGAAATGAAACCTATCAAAAACTCCTACCTAATAAACAAAACTATATACAAAAATGTGGTCCTTTGTCCTAAAGGTCCAAAATAAAGAAAAAACCAAAGGAAACCTAATACTATCCAACTATTTACAAGGGCAGCGGGCAAGTCCAACGGCTCACATGTTGATGTCCCGGGCCAGGGCATCATCGAACTCCTGCTCGATGTCCCGGAGGCGGTCCTCTTCCATGGCCCCGAGGGTTCGCAGGGACAATGACAACTGGAACTCCAGGTCCCTGCGAATGGCCTTGAGGCACTTGGCCCACCTCAGGGCCCTACGCATGGAGTTCTCCACCCTGACCATCGTGAGCCATGCCTCTTCCGCCCGCTACCACTCCGCATCTATTGCATGGCGCAACCGCTGCCACACGTAAGACACTTCCCGTCCAGGGTCCTCCTGCCCTCCGGCCGATGCTGCCCCTCCGATGTTGATGGCCCCGAGCCCTCATTGCTCCCACCTACGGCTGTCCATGTGCCCTGTCTGATGGTGCCTGCACATCCTCCATCTGCTGGTCTCCAGTTGTGGTGTCCATCCCTGCTGGACCGCCAACTCTCGACTGTGGCAGGGATGGGATCTCCACCAAGCTGGCTGTGTTGGTCAGGCCAGGTCCACAGGGGGCCCTGGTGGAATCTGGACCGGAAGACAATGTGGAGAATGACTGGCGCATAGCCCCCACAGAGGAGGAGAGGTCCGCCAGAGTGCGCGTCACATGTAGGAACCCTCTGACCAGGGCCCCTCCCAGCAGTGCCATGTCACGTCACGACGCTGCTCTTCGTGACGGCGTGCATTCTCTGCCCAGGAAGAACGCACGTCATCACGAATGACACGCGTGTGCAACGCGACACCCACCAGGACGGATTGCATACGGTCGCGGGACCCCTTTCTCCGCAGGTAGTGGAGAGGCAGGTGACGTGGCACTCTCCCCTACCTGCAGACGGGCCTGGGACAGGGCCTCCCTGCTGGTGCATGATGGTGCAGTCACAGGCTCAAGGACAGCGACATGCACAGGCCCCTCCGCGGTGACCTGTGCTGCCTCCTGACCCTGGTCCTGGACTGCACCACTTGCACCAGTGTACTACCCCCACCAGGCCCCATGTGCAGCTCAGTAGCAGGCTCCTCCTCCTCTGTGGAGACCACCAACCTGGATGTCTCCACATCGTCTTCCGCCATTGGAAGCCTCTATTGGGGCTCACCCCGCCCTTCTGCCACAGCCGTTGAGGCAGACGCAGCACCAGCCCCCTCGCTCCCGGATGATGGTAATTCCTGGGAGGGTGGCTGGGCCTTGCGTCGCCGCCCAGTGGAGGCATCCCCGCCACTTGGCTCCACAGCACCGTCTCCGCCCTCTTCTTCACTTGACGCTGCATAGAGGGAGACATAGAACACAAGCATCAGGGCACAGTACAAAATACCCTAGACAGGAAGCAATAACACATGAGTGGCACTGTCAAATGTCACTTCCATCCTGTCATTCCACAACACATGGGTGAATGCACACAACACACATGCAGAAACAGTCCGGGCACCTGCAATCAACATCAACATCCATGTAGAAGGGCCCCTGGAAACCAAGATGTTGCCTTCAAAGTCACATGCATCCATGGCGTTTCAAAGTAACACACACACTTCTCAGGCACACACACACACATGTGCACCATACATGTACATGACATCAGCACCCATTCCTCACCCCCCTCCATGTCCAGAAACAGAGACAGCCATGCATTCATGTGTGCATTCCACATAGAGCTCCCCATGTTGCTTTAAAACACATGCACCAACCATGTGGCTCACACATAACTGGTCTCACATGCATGACCATGATGTCCCTGCACACACACACATCCATACATGGCCTATGTCACACATACAGGCAAGCATCAGACTACCAGCACACTGCAACAACATGCCCTGTCTCACACAGCAATGCTTGGCCACTTATCGCTGAACTCCAGACGGGTCTGCCTCACAAGGATCTGGGTGTGGAGCGCTGGGCCTAGGCATTCAAGGACCCTCATCTGGATGGCACTCAGGCGTGCCCGGCCCCCCTCCGCGAGGCGGCGGGCCTTGTGGAGGGTCCTGGACCTGAAGTCCTCCCAGCGCTTCTTGACGTGCTTGATGTTGCAGGGTTGCCACCCCCTCCGCGTTGATGGAAACCACTGCGTCGTCCCAGATCCTCTCCCGTCCTTCCTTGTTGGCGCGTGATGTTGCGAAGAGGGCATCATAATGCCCCAGGACGTGTTCCACCAGGACACCAACTTCGGTGGCAGTGAAGCTGGTGGCCCTCTGCCTCTCTGGCTGGGGGTTGCCAGTGGTGCCAGATGGTGTAGTACCCGACATGGCAACCCCAGAGGCAGGAGTGGGTGGGCAACTGGGTCCTAGCGCTGGGCTGTGGAGCGAGTTTCTGTTCCAGCAGGGGTGGACACAGCAACTGGACCCCTGCAGATGGCTGACGTGCAGGCACCAAATAGCATGGCACGTGGTCAGCAGGCAGACAGGCAGCAGCAGATGGCTGGTGGGAGCATGCTCAGGGCTCTGGGGGGCAGGAAAATGGCCTTCTGGGCAGGAGCGTGGTCTTCCGTGTGTGTACGCGTGGCCAGCTTGATACGGAGTGATTTGGCACGTGAAAATCTTACATGTCAGCATGTAATTCGAGGAAAGGCCCCTAGCGTGTAAGCGCGTCACCACATGTACGCGATATCATTGGACCAAAGGCCCTTAGCGCGTAAGCGCATCTGTGACGTATTGTGCACGGGCGTTGCCCTTTCGTGTTTAAAACTTGCCGCGCACCCCTGAAATTCACGTACTCCCTCGACCAGGGCCCTTTCGCGTGTGAAACTTCCTGCGAACCCCATAATACACGTACCCTGCTGAAAACGCGGGTGAAACTGCACGCGAACCCCGTAATACACGTACCCTGCTGAAAACGCGGGTGAAACTGCATGCGAACCCCAGAAATACACGTACTCCGCTCAACAGGGCCCTTTCACGTGTAAAACTTCACGCTGTACCCCAGAACTACACGTACCCCGCTCGCTAGAACAGGGCCAACATTCCTGGGGTTCGCGTGAAGTTTCACCCGCGATAGGCCCTGTGCGAGTGGGGTACGTGTATTTAAGGGGTTTGCAGGAAGTTTCACACGCGATTTAGCTTTCAGAGCAAGGTATATGAATTTCGGGGGTGCGCAGGGAATCCTACACGTGAATTGGCAGTGTGGGTCCTCCCAGCTGTTCCCTCTACACCCTCCACGGCCCCTGCAGGCAGACCACACCACATGGGACTACCCCACACCCCTGGTCATGTCCCGCAGGCAGCCCATCCACCATGGCCATGCACCACAGACAAGCCACCTGTCCGCTTGCACCACTGATCACCAACTCATGTCCCCTTGCACCCCCACCCCCCAAGCAGTGCAGGGCACCTGCCAGCAGGCCCCCACTCATGTCCATTTGCAACCCCCACCCCCCAAGCAGTGCAGGGCACCTGCCAGCAGGCCCCCACTCATGTCCCCTTGCACACCCACCCCCCAGCAGTGCGGGGCACCTGCCAGCAGGCCCCCACTCATGTCCCCCTGCACCCCCATCCCCCAGCAGTGCAGAGCACCTGCCAGCAGGCCCCCACTCGTGTCCCCTTGCACACCCACCACCCAGCAGTGCGGGGCACCTGCCAGCAGGCCCCGACACATGTCCCCCAGCCAACACGTCATCACAATCTAGATCCCTGGCCCTTATGGGCAGCCTCCACATGCCAAACACCCACCCAAGTATTGCATCCACCCACTTAGAAATGCCAATTACATGCTACAACCCCAATGCCAAGTATCTAAATGAACACATGTCCGTCACATACACACAATGGGTGCTAGTGAATGTCAAAACCCATATCACGACATGCATGAAACCAATGAGATGATACCACACATCGAAGTTGGAAGAAATAAATGTATTAAAAGCAACATGAATGGAATTAAAATCAAACAAACGACAAAGGAAATTAAAAAAGAAAAGCCGCATGTCTGTAAAATAATGAAAAACAACAAATCATAATCCAAAGGAAAGGTGTCCAAAGTCACAGTTCCAAAAATAAAATCCAAGGGCAAAACAAAAGTGAAAACCATTGCTCCATGGGGAAATCCAAAAAAAAAAGTTGAATCCAACAATGAACTATATACAGATGAACAATCCAGGGTCCATGATCCCAACTGAAGAAATGAAACCTATCAAAAACTCCTACCTAATAAAAAAGAACTATATACAAAAATGTGGTCCATTGTCCTAAAGGTCCAAAATAAAGAAAAATCCAACTATTTACAAGGGCAGCGGGCAAGTCCAACGGCTCACATGTTGATGTCCCAGGCCAGGGCATCATCGAACTCCTGCTCGATGTCCCGGAGGCGGTCCTCTTCCATGGCCCCGAGGGTTCGCAGGGACGATGACATCTGGAACTCCAGGTCCCTGTGAATGGCCTCGAGGCACTCGCCCCGCCTCAGGGCCCTACGCATGGAGTTCTCCGCCCTGACCATCGTGAGCCGTGCCTCTTCTGCCCGCTGCCGCTCCGCATCTATCGCATGGGCCAACCGCTGGCACACGGAAGACACTTCCCATCCATAGTCCTCCTGCCCTCTGGCCGATGCCTGCCCCTCCGATGATGAAGGCCCCGAGCCATCATGGCTCCCACCTTGTTGCTGATGCTGCTGTGCTGCTGCCTGTGCCCTGGCTCCTTCTGCCTGCACATCCTCCTCCAGCTGGGGTGCAGTTGTGGAGGTGGCCACCCCTGCTGGACGTCCGACTCCCGACTGTGGCAGGGATCTGTTGTCCACCAGCCTGGCCGCAGGATCAGAGGCAGCTCCACAGGGCACCCAGGTGATACATGGGTGGGAAGATGGCATGGAGGATGACTGGGGCATAGGGGGTTCAGTTGAGGAGGGGGTCGGAACAAGGTCCAGGAAACGGAGGAATCCGGCCCTGGTGAGCTGTCCCAGTGGGTCACTGCGGTCAACGAGCCATGCGAGAAGACGTGCAGTCTCCTCATGAAAAGACTGCAGGTCAACTCGCATGGCACGTTGACGCAACACCACCCCACCCAGGACAGGCTCAACCTGGTGCCGGATAGTCACATCCGCAGGGAGAGGAAGGCCAGTTGGTGTAAGCCAATCCCCTCCCTGAGAACGGGTCTGGACGTAGGCATCCCTGCTGGTGCAAGATGATGCAATGACAGGATCAGGGACAGGATTGCACACAGGCACCTCCGCGGCAGCCTGTGCTGCCTCCTGTCCCTGGTTCTGCACTGCACCACTAGCACCAGTGGAATCCCCACCTCCAGACCCCGTCTCTTTCCCTTGCATGGCCTCCTCCTCCACAAAACCCCCCACCATCCTGGATGACTCCATGCCATCTTCCTCCGTTGGGCCCTGTGGGGTCTCAGCTGCACCTTCTGCTGCCGAGGAGTCAAACTCCGACCTCCACCTCTTTGACCTCCCCTCGGCAGCTGCAGCCTGGGACGCGGCACCGGACTCCTCACTCCCCGACGAGATGACAACCTGGGAGGGGAGCCGGTCCTTGCGTCTCCAGCTGGAAGTGCGATCCCTGCCGCTGTGCTCCACAGCACCTTCTCCGCCCTCTTCATCAGTTAACGCTGCAGACAGGGAGAAATAAAACACAGGCATCAGGGCACTGTACAATGGACTCATACACACATGACAGTTGTACATGAGTGGCATTGTCAAACTTCAGACATGGCATCACAATCCTGAACACACATGTCATTTTGACTCACACACATCTGCTATTCCACAGCCATATTGCAACAGCCAGCACCATCCATACACATACAACAGCATGAGCAGCCAAAGGTAAGCCAGACATCACATGAAACACAGGGAGTGCACTACACATGCACACACGCCACCACACTTACATGCATGAGTACACCTCCGCCAACTGTCGCAGTGTTGAGATGGGCATCCATGTCACATCTGCAAATAAGTTTTCCACATATCAGTGTCACATGCATCCATGTTGCATCACTGTTGCACCCTTGTCAAATAGACACACATGCACATGTACACGGTGCACATACATGCAGCTGGAACCAACATCCATGTGTGACACCACAACCATGCCAACTGACATACACAGTAATCCAAACATGTGTGCTCACACATCTGCATTTGGCTTGCATGCTTACCCACACATACACCATCCATGCCTCTCACACATGAAAGGACTTGCATGTGTCTGCCTCACAGACCTGTACATACACATCCATACATGGCCCTAGAAAAACACATGTACAACCTGCACACCACCACACGCACAGCTTCCAATCAGTATGCATGTACACTTACCGCTCAACTCCAGATGGGTCTGCCTCTCAAGGACCTGGACGTGGAGCGCTGGGCATATGCGTTCCAGGACCCTCATCTGATGTTCCGAAAGGTCGCCCCGGCGCCCCTTAGCATCCGCTGCCTTCAAGAGGCACCGGGCCTTCTTGAGGGTCCTGGACCTGAAGTCCTCCCAGCGCTTCTTCACATGTTGGAAGTCGCGGACTGCCACCCCCTCCGCGTTGATGGCAGTCACAATGTCCGTCCAGATCCGAGTCCGTCCTTCCTTGTCTGCGCGCGAACTTCTGAAGAGGGCATCATACTGCCCCAGGACTTGCTCCACCAGGACACCAACTTTGGTGGCAGTGAAGCTGGTGGCCCTCTGCCTCTCTGACTGGGGGTTGCCAGTGGTGCCAGATGGTGTAGTGCCCGACATGGCAACCCCAGAGGCAGGAGTGGTTGGGCAACTGGGTCCTGGGGCTGGGCTGTGGAGCAATGGTATCCCAGTCGGGAGTCTTCTGTTGCAGCAGGGGTGGTCACAGCAACTGCACCCCTGGCTGATGTGCAGGCAGCAAATAGCAGGGCACGTGGGCAGCAGGCAGTCAGGCAGCAGCAGATGGCAGGTGGGAGCGTGCTCGGGGCTCTGGGGGGCAGTGATTCGGCCTTTTGGGCAGGAGCGTGGTCTTCCGTGTGTGAACGCGTGGCCAGCTTGATACGGAGTGATTTGGCACGTGAAAAATGTGCACGTTAGCGTGTGATTCGAGGAAAGGCCCCTTGCGCGTAAGCGCGTCAGCATTCGTACGTGCTTTCATTGGACCAAAGGCCCTTCAAGTGTAAGCGCCTCTGTGATGTGACGCGCGCAGGCGTGCGCGGGCGTTTCCCTCGTGACGTTAGCATAGTGGTTCAGCGCGCGTGAAAAAACTGCACGTCCGCGTGTGAATGCGTGTAATCCGAAGAAAGGGACCATGCGCGTAAGTGACGTGACGCGCGCGGGCGTTTCCCTCAGCACGGGTTAAAGGTGAGCGGGGGCAGCAGTTCGCTGTACTTGCCTTTCGTGGAGACCGACGTGTGTTGCTGCTTCCTGTTGTTTTGCGCACCATCACAACTTCACAGCTATCAAGGACGTATCTCTTCTTTTGGCGGGGGTATTGGCTACGCGTGTTTTTCTGCATCGCTCTAGTCAGACGGTGAGTCGCACACGCTATTTTTCCCACTGCGGGTGCCCCTGTGTATCGCACCCATTTTCGAGGTGATAGTAGCCTGCGTGTCCCACGCATACGCCATATTCGTGTTACTGGGTGCCACCGCGTACTGTGGGAGGTTGATTCCACGCACGTAGGCTGCAGGGCTGCGTGCACGGTTTTACTGCAGTTTTGGGGTGCCTGAGCGTTGTGTGACCCGTCACTACATCATCGGGGTCACATACAGCCTTGCAGGTGCAGAGGGGCTGTTAACATCTTGCATCCCACCCCCTTCACCCCAATTGCCCAGGACCATTGTGCTGTACACCTCCCATTAGCACTACTCCATCTGTGCCAGCACTACTCCATCTGTGCCATGGTTGGGAGGCCAGCAAAGGTGAGGGGCACCTCAGCTGGGCATGCTGCTCTTGGCGGGCGTGGTCGGGGACGTGGCCGTGGTGACCAGGGAGTAGGGGGACCCCAGGGTGTCCAGGGCGGCCACAGAGGTGGAAGAGGCAGGGGTGCGCCACTTGAGCACAATGTTGTGCCATGTGTCAGTGCAGTCATGCCACCACCCCCTGTGGTTCTAGGAGATGCAGCTTCTGCATCTGGCACTGGCGCCCGTGTGACCCGGCAGTCCATTCCATCGACTGCCACGGGCCCAAGGGTAGTGGTAGCTGCTGGTGCAGCTGTGGACACCATCTCCCAGGCTCAGGGTCTGCCAGCGCAGGCTGCGTTGGCACTTGAGGAGCCCTTGGAAGATTTACAATAGGCCAGGAGGGAAACCGTAGGGGCATGCAGGGCTGCTCTGACCAAGACACGTGTCCCTGGGGCAGTTATGTCATCTGCTGCCCCGAACAGCCGGGTGTTGGCAAGTGCAGGGGCAGATGCACCCAACAACACCCCGGTTGTGAGTCCGCCAACAGGACCGTTGCGGTCAATGACCCTGCCACAGCAGATGTTGCTGCGCAGGGTCCATTAAAGGGCACCCAGCTGCCACTGACACAAGTCATGCCTTTGGTCATCCCTCCACCTGCCACTCCCTTGGCTCAATCCACCGAACCCACTGGCCATACTGGTCAGGGCGGCATTAGCCAGCCAGGGTCTGCGCCACAGTCCAAGAGGAGGAAGGTTGTACCTGCAGCACAGGCTGGGATCCCACACACAGCCACGACCTCCTGCATGTCGAGGAAGAAGCCTTTCTGCAAGCAGGAACTGGACTTCTTCGTGGACTACGTGCGGGGCCACAGCCGTGACATGGTAGTGGGTGCCAATAGTCAGACTACGGCTGCCCACGGTGACACCCACTGGAAACATGTTGCGGAACATGTCAGTTAATTTGTCCATGAGGTGTGCATGGCGCAAGAGTGCAAAAAGCATTGGAATGACCTCAAACGCAGGGCTAAGGCTAAGCATGCCTCAAATTACAACTTGACATTGGTGACTGGTGGTGGGCCTGCACCAGAGGAGGAAGAGCTCACTGCGCATGAGTCACTCGTTGCGGAGTTCATACCACCTGAATCGGTCGAAGGAGTGGGAGAGATGCTGGACTTTGATGCCCAGTCCAGTGAGTGTTGATGCGTGTTTGTTGAGGACGTGTGCGTTTTACTTGTGGGATGTGTTGTGCATGATTGCCACTACATGTGAAGTGTACATGGTTCTGATGTGCAAGTAATGCAATGCTTCCGTGATGCATGTCTGCTCTGCTGGATGGTGGACATGTGGAGCAGACGGGGACTGTCCGCATCACCATTATTGCACCCTACACACCTGCTGGTTACCAGTATAGCCCTCCGGTCCATGTTCCAGCTCACTGGCCCTTCTGCATGTGGCGTGGGGTGACCTTCCTCTCAGCTCATGCACAATGTCATAGCATGACTGACGTGCATGTGTCCTCTGCCTGTATGTGGGTACTCCATGTAGGCATGCTCCCTTGCCCCTCCTCCGCCACTCTGCACCCCAGTTCCACCTTTGCACTGGTCTGCTTCAATCTTGCCATTGTGTACTTTCCTGTTCATGCGTCCTGTGTACATGCTAACTTCCAGCGTACAATCTGCCAGACATATGCTGTGTGGTACAGCCTTAGTACTTGATGCAGGGTATCTCACTTGTACTGTGCATAGGTCAGATGCCCCGCAGGGACATGAGTGCCCATTCATGCTCCATGTGCATTGCACGCATGCCCCTATGTGTCCTTGACTGGATGATCACTGTAATACAAGTCCTGGGTGACATAAATTGCATGGCATCTCATCAGCCTTCCCATGTCAACTGTGGCTCAGTACTGCGTTGCACACATGTTTAGGGTCTGACAATCTGTGTGGGTCACAGGCCTCACCCTGTTTAATGGGCAATGACTCTGTTCGACTGTTGTAGTGTCTTCTTCACACGTGGGCAGCCTCCAGAGTTTTCATCATGTGTCCTGCTTACTGTCCCATCATCATTTGCAGTGTTGTTACTTGAATCACATTAAGCTGGTGATGCCAGTCAACACTGCCTGTCAATACACAGGTCTATGGTCAGCCTTTTGATACCATGCTAGGCATCCCTGCTTTTGTACTTGGGTGGAGGGGTGCTTTGCTTGTAGATATGCTACCCATTGAATGCACAGTGCATGTGATGCCTGAATTTGACCTTGCACTGCCTTCACATTTCCTGACACACACCATGGAGTCCTTGTACATGTAGGTAGTGAGTGACATACACATTTGCTGCATTGCATAGGCCCACCCACTTCTATGCAAACTGCCACCTTTCAACAGGTCTGATCACAGAAGCAATTCAAAGTTGACCCAGCATGCATGCCAGGTTCTATTTTGTGTGTCACATGTCTGCCTGATGTGTTTGTTGTCGGTGTGTGTGTGTGTTGTGTGCTTCTGACATGTGTAGTGACCTTTTTTCTCTCTATTTTTCAGGTGATGACGCAATGGAGGCGGAGGATGGTGTTGTCATGCCAGACACAGGGTTGTTACCACTACATCAACCCGGCACAAGTGTGGGTCATGGGGTGGTAGGCCATGTGTCAGGGGTGAGTGATTCTGATGTGGACACTCTACTGTCTGCGACACCTGAACTGAGGGGCCAGACAGTCTTGGTTCCTCCACCCGTGGTGTATCGGGACGCAGGGTCACCCTCCACACCAGTCACTGATGTGCCTGGGACATCACGTCGACGGGGGCATGTAGTCGTGCAGCCGCGGGCGGTGCCAACACAGCGAGGACACCTGGTCCTTGCGTCCCGCAGGGGTCAAGCCCAGCAACGCGGTCGCTGCACGCAACCGCCGTATACTGAGTGGGAGCAAGACATGACTGCCAATTCAGAATGGCAGGGGGCAGCAATGGAGAACATCGCTGAGAGCATGGAGTGTGTGGCCCGATCTGTGCTCCCCCCTGCTAGGCAGGTGCTTCGCCAGCAGCAGGCGGCACGGTCCACGGCCCGATCGCTCAGGCTGGGCATGGCGGCCTCAGACAGGGCACGCCAGGCTGAAATGTCGTCTCTGCGTCAAGCAATTGCTGCTCACGCAGAGGCGCACATGGATACCCTGAGGGAGGAGTATGCTTCCCTCAAATCCACTATGGGTGTCCTTATGATGTCCCAGAGGCAGCGGACAGAGGAGAGGTTTGCACAGCTTGAGCGTACCATCTCGGCTGAGGAACTCCGTGTTATACGTGCTACCTTGCAAGAGGAAGCACGTGTATCACGTGAGGTTCTGCATGCAGACCTACGTCACATCGCCACACAGAACCAGGCTCACCCATCCAGCAGAGTTGCTGCCGTCGAGGGGCAAGCTGCGGCTAGGCGTGGCCAGGCTACTGTGCCACGTCCTCCTTTCCAGGATGAGCCAGAATCGGACGACCATCTATCTCCCACATAGGTCGGGCTGTGCAGGCGTTGAGCCCATGGAGTTTTTTTTTTGGCTCAGCATCATCGCATGTGGGTGTTGAGCAGCACCCTGTACCTCCCCCCTCCTGGGTGCCTCCCCTCCCCCCGGGTCGTATGTGGCCATTTTTGATTTTTCTTTTAGTTTAGTTAGTTAAGTTTCTGTTTGATAGTTAGTTTAATTAGGTAATGTAGGTTTTTCATAGTTAGTGTAATTAGTTAATATAGTTTAAAAGTGCTTGCCTATTGTGCTTTCATGTGACGGTGCGGTGCTTTGTGGCTTTTGAAAGCATCCACTGTCTGTTCCAGCTTGGCCCTTCAGGCTTATCTTGTATATGTGTTTGCTGCTTGGGGTCCTTGACTCACATGGGCTCGCAAGGATGGTTCGGTGTAACAGCCTATTACACAAGGGCTTTGGAATGTCATATCTGTGGCATGTCTGGTGCTGTGTAACTTGTGTTAACATCCCTAGTGGGGATGATTGCGGTGTTATTGACCACTGTTCTGCTTTTGCTAGAGGGGGTGTTTCATGATTAATGTGTACATTCATTGCTATGCATTGTGTAGTATGTTTCTTATCTTTACTGTACACGTGCTTGTTGCAATTCATGCCGTAGATAGTGTGTTCCACACTTTGGATGTGAAAGACGGACTGATGGTGTGATTTCTGATGTACGTCTCTGACATGGTCCAGTAATGAGATGCCTGAAGAGACACACACTCTAAAGCATTAATCATGTGTTTCATGCCCTTTCTGCAGGGGGATGAGCCTCCAGACCACCTTTGCCAGCAGACATGGCCCATTGGAAGTCTGGATTCTGGACACGTTTGTTGGTGCCCACATGCACATGTGTGTGCAAGCAGAGGCACAGGGATTGCAGACATACATCCTAGAACAGCTGACGTAATCCAAGGAACTCCAGGCAAGGTGAGCAGCACAGGGGGGGCCACAACACAGCAAAGCTTCCACCAGGCCAGTTGCACATGCAGGCTTAGTAGCAGCACTGAGGGTGAGCTTGGACGAATATTGGTGTTGAAGCACACAATACAGCTAGATGTGTTGGTGGACTGATGGCTAGTTGATTGTAAGGTTGTCTGGGGCACCTGCAGGGGCAGTGGCACATACCCTCCGGTCCACCATGGGCCATTGAGGCACTTGTATCACCCATGCTGCCTTCCGAGACATGGAAAGGAGCAGCTCACAGGGACATACAGCAAGGGACAGACTCGGGTGCAGTGCATTTCATTTCCATGTACATTTTGAAACATGCACTGCCTATTTTTTTACAGTCATGGTGGGACACGACTTTTTCTGAAGTCATACCTTGCTATATGCGTCTGTCTGCTTACCCAGGGAACATTGCATGTTGTGTGAATCGTGACACATTGGTGTTCCATTTGCCGCGCATCCACCGGTGCCTGACTTACTGCATTGACTGTGTATGAACCATCACAGGGGGAATGTTACATATGGGTACGAAGCATCCACAGTAGATTGTCTGTTTGTAGAGTAGTTTGTTGCTATGGGGCATATTTGGTGGTGTGTTTGTGTGTTATGGGCACGAACAGATTATTAACTGTGGCTCTCTTTGCAGCATTGAAGTGCTCCTGTAACCGGACCTGAGAGTGCGCAGGCAGGAGGCCAGCACTCAAAACCAGAGCTGAGTGTCTTGTTGTTTTTCTTTCAAACTGCTCTACATACGCTTGCTGGGGGGTGCACTGTTGCATGGATGAATGTGTAATTCAATTTGGTATGTTTTTTTTTTCCATAATCACCCCGAATCCTATCCAAACCCTGTACCCTCTACCCGGTGTTCCTGCTTCCCGTACCTATCCAACCAACGTTCCCTAACCCTCTTTCCCCGCTGGGGTTGCGGATGCCTGTGTAAGCCCCAAGCTTGCAGGCACCAAAACTCTAGAGGGGGTGGTTGGTTCGTGCCACTCCTGCGCCTGGACTCCGGAATGCCCTGACAATGATGTACAAGTTTGTTATGATTGTGTATGTGTTAATGCAAGTACTCCATTTTAGTGCATTAACTACTTTCACGTGTCATTCATACTCCCCTCTCCTGCCCCTCATTCCAGTTATCCAGTATGCCAACGGCTGTCCCAACTGCATATCCCTGACCCTCCTTCCCCACCAGGGTCTCAGAGGCCTGTGTGAGTTTGACCTTGCAGGCACCCAGGCCACAGTGGGGTTGGTTGTTTCGTGCCACTCCTGCGCCTGTACACGGGAGCTGTGACAGTACACATCCGTTCGTGGTGCATCATTCTATGTTATGTACCACACATGGTTCACATCCTGTTGTGACATTGTTTTACTGTGCTACCTTGGTTGTTACATCATTGTGGTAGTACTTGGACTTTGTGAGGTACTGCTACTTCAAGTCATCTATTGGAGGCTGTTCTGGTTCATTTTTCTGCCTTGGATTTTGTATCTTTGCAAATGAAGGTGGACTCTGAGGGTGCAGGCAGCTTTTGACACACAAGGTGGGAGATAGTGACAAAGGGGAATGGTGATCCTGTGGCCAGGTGAAATTGAGGGTTGAAGGCTCCATGACCCAGGTGCATTTGGTCAGTGGGTCATTTGTGAGGGAGGGGGGGTGTTTTGTTGTTGATAGTTGTCTTGCCCTGCAGTGTGATGGGAACCCTGACATTGTAATTGTGGTATCCTATGTACATGATGTGTTCTGCTGCTCAATGGATGTTCATGTGTTGTATTTACCTTTCAGGTGTGAGGGGATAGTTGTGGTTTGACATGCTGGGGTGTACACATGGTGAATGTTCACATGTGATGTGTAGAGGACACTGATGGTCAATTGATTGCACATGCATATGTTGAGTGCATGTCCTTGCTGACCCGCACACTCGCACTATGATGCACTACATGTACAACCACCCTTCGATATCCACATGTACACTCTGTTTGCCTTCTGCTGCCCACTGTGTCCCTGCAGCACATGTTCTGTGACCAATTATGGATCCTGTGCATGCCTATTTTGCTTTTTGATGTGGTTTGTCGCTTAGATGTGATGCTCAGTGGCACAAAGAACTTAAACGCTGGGTGCTAGCAGAAACAAAAGCCTGGGAGGAAAGTGTGGCCAGATCCGCAGACACCTTGAGTATGACCCTAGACTCCTGGAAAGGACTCACAGACCCCTTGTTCTACCCCTCAGACGATAAGCCCCCATGAGCCGACATGAACCCACTATAAGAAGTTCCATAGACTAAACTGGAGCCCCGGAAGCGGTCCACTCTTGGCTGCTTGTAGTCCCGACCCGAAGCCCCACCCTCCCCCGAAGGGTTCAGCCCCCCTTTACGCCCCCACTTGACTCCGGCTCCTCAGGAAACAGAAATTGGAGATAGTTAATGTTTTCAATGTTGTAATGTTTTAATGTTAAGTTGCTAATGTTATTGACCTGAGATGCAATGCAATTCATCCTCTAATGGCAGTTGAGATAACGGCCCTGTGGTTGTACTTAATAACAAATGCCAATAAACAAATTTAAAAATAAATTAGATGTGATGCTCAGGGTGTGCATCACACACAATGGCTTTTCACTGTGCTGTGCGCTGAGCAGTGTGTTGCAGGAGTTGGACACAGCACACAGAAGCTGCAGTGTTGATTTTGCAATGCACAATGTGCATGTAGACAGGCATTCTTTGTTATGTTGCGGCTACTACTTTTGTGATGCATTTGGGAATGACTTATTTTGGGTGGGAGGTTGTTGGTCTGTCATTTCATCTGATTCCATGTCAGGCATCATTGTCTGATGCCAATTTACATTTTTCACATGGCAATGTGTACCTTATTGGTACTGTGTTGGTGTATGGCTATTGCTTGCCATGTCATGTTGTGGTTTGGGAGGGTTAGAGTGACATAACAGTGATGGTCATGGCCTGTTTTGCAGGTGTGTGTGATTCACAGCTTGCATGTCAGGGTCAGCTGCTTCTCGAAGCAACAAGCTGGGGGTAGATCTCTCTCCGCGGCAGGGGCCTCCCTGTGGAACGGCCTTCCTGCCTCCCTGTAACTTGAGGAGAACCATCTCCACTTCAGGAAGCACCTCAACACCTTCCTCTTTGCTTCTGATTTCTCTCTCCCTCTCCCTTGCTAATTTCTTCACTAAAACTGTACTCAATCTGCAACTGGTCCACTCTCACCGACCTCAGTCCTTGGCCCAGCCACTCTCCACTTGCACTGCCTCCCTGGCAACCCATGCACTGCGGGACTGTCTCTGTATCCCTACAGCCCCCCCTTCACAGCACTTGTCTGCACTTACCTTTGCACTTGCCACCAGCTGGCCTATTTATTTATTTTTTATTCTACTTACCCTGTACTGCACTCCCCCCTCCCCTTCCCCTTGCACTTTTCCCTTCCACCTACCACTGCACTTGCACGATCTAAATGACACCTGGCCTTGTAGGATTGTTGTCTGTCTTCCCTTGTTCCCCCCTCCCTGCCTCGTTGCGCCTTGCAACACTTGTGTATAGGCGCGTTACAAATGCCATATCATATCATATCATATCATATTATATCATATATCATATGTGTGCCTTTTGGTCACACAGGATAGCTTGTGTTTAAGTAGCTAGGGATGCACACACTGTAGCATTTCCATGGCAACAATCTCATGGTGGTAAGGTTGTGACAGTTGACTGTCTCTTTGTCATCATCGATTGTCACCTGGTATGTGCCAGGCCTGTGTGCACTCCGCAGGGGTGGGAGTTTAGGTGAAAAATGTGGCCACAAGCTGGGTCCGGGCTTCCTCGCCACGTGCCCTATCCCCTCCCATGGGCAGGACCTGTGCCTGTGGTTGGAGATGTGGGGGCACCACCATGTCCACCGGTACGCCCTGCCGTGTTGCAACATTGTGCAGGACACATGCTGCCACAATGATCCTGCACACTACTGGGGTGCATAGAGTAGCTGCCCGCCAGAGCGGTCAAGGGAGCGGAAGCGTGACTTGAGCACTCCGAATGTGCGCTCCACTATGGCCCTGGTTGCAATATGGGCAGCGTTGTATATTACCTGGGGTGGTGTGGTGGGGTGCTGGATTGGCATCATCATGTGGTTGCTCAGAGGGTAGGCACTGTCCCCTGGGGAGGTGATAATAGTTGAGATTATTAGGGTTTGGGTATTTGTCTGTGTGTGACTTGCATGTATGTGCACAGGCATTTGTACTCACCTAGGAGCCATGTGTCACCATGCTGTCCAGCTTCCAGGCCCGGCTCAGGGCAGACATTCTGTATATGAAACTGTCATGGGTGGAGCCAGGGTAGTTTGCATAGACAGAGGTGATGATTCCCTTTGCATCGCATACCACGTGTACGTTGATGGAATGCCAGTGCTTGCGGTTTCAGTAGATGTGCTCAGTGGCCCTAGGTGGACATAGGGCCACATGGGTGCAATCTATGGCACCGAGCACTTTGGGGAAGTGTGCCACCCTGTAAAAATCCAGGACCACGGCCTGCCTTTCTGCGGGTGTTCTGGGCATGTATATGTGCCTGTGGACTGAGGGGCGCGCTGTCATGATTTCCAAGACCTGGTCTAGGCAGCGTGACTGCGTGGCCTGTGAGACCCCCCCACTATGGCAGTGGTCCACTGAAATGACCCAGTGGCCAATGCAGGACATTGAGCACCTTCTCCAAGGGGCTCAATGCTTGGGAGCAAAGGGTGGGGGATGTAAGGTCATCTTCCCACTCCCTGACCAGGTCTAGGATGATGTGGGGTGGAAACCTATACCATCCGTAGAACTGGTCATCAGGCATCCCAAAAAGGCTTGTCCGTGGTGAGAAAATGCGTGCCTTGGCTATTCTCCTCCTCCTGCGGTGTCCCACGTTCAGTGCTGCGACAAATGGGGCATTCATAGTAGCTGTATATACGTGTTTGTTGTTTGCACGCACGTTTATACTGTGCACGCGGACGCTTCCGCCTGCCTTCGTGTGGCGGACGCGTTGAAGCCTGTGCGCGTCTTTTGCCGTGCGCGGGTTTCCCGTATTCGAATCCATGAATACGGGTTGTTCGCGTGCGTGTGGGCGTTCCGTGTAGTTCCCTGCAGTACTTCCCCAGTTACGCCTTCTTTTTCACACGTTGTTCCCCATTCCGCGTGTTACGCCCACTGTTCTGCCCACTTTTGTTGTGTGCGCCATGCTATGTGCACTTTTGCTGTGCGCGTAGCGCACGCCGTTTGATGACGTGTGTGCCCGTGTGCGACATGTATGGATTTGGCGCACGACCAGCGGGAAACTAGCGCAGCGCCTTCCTTGTATCGCGCGCGTGCGCTTGATTTCTCACGCTTGCGCCTCCTTGCGCCTGCTTGCGCTGGGATTTTCGGCGCACGTTTGTTCCATGAATCGACCCCTAAGTATTTGACAGTTGTCTCATCTGGTGTGACATTATTTTAGTAGGAGATGTTTTGGGCTATGTGGTATAGGCACATGTTTTCCAAAGTAGTACTTCTCTTTGGGTAGTATGTGTTTATTAAATTGTTTTTTATAAAATGTCCTGGCTGTTAGGATCATCTGTGGCTATTGTTTCTATCTCTTGGTATAATTTCAGTACTCTTTTTTGGGATGAAGCTGGACCAAGGTTTAGCCGGACAATGTGCTCAGATTTGACATATAGGGCTGTACCTGTTAAACGATCTGCAGCTTCATAGCACCCACTTTCTCTATTGGAGAACATTTTTATTACGAAGCTGTGCAATTTTGGTGACAGTGTTTAGTCAGATTATATTTCATCCAAGAGGTCTTTTAGCTCTGTTTTCTCAGCGTTGTTGAGACAGGCTGTTGCATATCATGCAACAGCACTGGAATTGGCTGCAATATATTGTATGTCTATGTTTGCATTCCACAATAGGGCAATGATTGCATTGTAATCATTAGTATACTTTGATGGTTCATCTCTTTTAATATTGTATGTGTTTTTAGGTGATTTGCCGTTTACACTGTGTCTAACAAAGATGTTTGGGTTTGAAAGGTGTGGAATGTATATGGATGTACTGTGAATGGTTGTGTGAATGTGATGGTAGAGATGAATAGAGTGCTTTGTGATTTATTGTGCAGTGGGTTGATAGTTGTGGATGGGAAGGTTGTAAGAGTGAGTGTGTAGGGCTGTGAAGGGTTTGGGTTAGTGAGTAAGAGAGCGGAGGTGTGAATGAATAAGTAGGGACATTATGATGTTTAGAGGAAAACGTTGTGTTATAATGACGGTGTTTATTTGAGAATAGAGTGTGCATGCTGATATATAAATATAGTTGATTTGAGCAGAGTACTGTAGGCTAATACACAGTGAAACTACATTGTTACAATAATAGAGACATTAGTACCTCAGTAATTTACTTACTTTGTAGGATGTGAAGAGTAGTCTTCTTCTGGTTGATGTCTTTGGGAATGTTCTGCTTTTCTGTAATTGTAAAAGAAAGTTAGTTGGTATATATGATAATGGTGAAGTACTTTTAGAAAAAGAGGTTGGCATTTATGAATGTAAGATGAGTTGTTGGGAAACAGAGTTAATGAAGTGTGTTATGGATAGCCTACAAAACTGTGTTAAGTATGCCATTAGAACAATAGTCCTATGAGTACTGTTGTTTGGGAGATTAGTAGGAACAGGGCAAGAATATGTGTCCGAAAAAGGTGCATTTGTATGTTACTTTAGTGCTGCTGATTGTAATGAAAGCAGTGCTGTTTATGGTGCAATGTATTTGTAATGTGTTGCACTGTTTTTAAACAATAGGGAAACTTTGGCCTAGTAGTAATGCAATGGAGGATTGCTGTTGCAGCAGTGTTTGGTGTCTTATAGTAAAGGTTTGGAAAGAAGAGTACTTTGTATGTAAGAGGAAGTGTTGAATATAGATACTTTGGTAGAATATATGTATGTGCGTGCAGGTGGAGAATGGTGGCAGTCTAGGGGATGTAATGAGTCAGGTTGGAAAGTGTGACATTTATATGGAAAATGGAAAGCGTTTAAAAAAGGTTTTTTTAGGAGCATCTCCATTAAAGTTAATAAATGGATATGTGAATTTATAGCTGCACTGTGAGTAACTTTGTTTTAAAAGAAAACAAAAGCAGATGGTAAAGATTTGTAGATGTTTAATATGTTGGCAGTACATGTATACTTGCCAAAATAATGCATTCTTATATGTAGGTGTTAATCAAGTGTTTTTGCCTTGTATTGTGGGAGATGTAGTTGCACTTTTTCTATTAGAAAAGTTGGATTACATGTCCCAGAATATGAGAAAAAAGTAGGACTGGATAAGCACCTACAGATTGGAACGGGTTATGTTAACAAGTATGCATATGCTCCCAAGTTATTCAACTTGCACAAACCAAGTGGCATTTAAAAATGTTGCACACATCATTTGCATTTGCTTGCTTTTTTTTGTTTTAAAGATACACACAGTACTGATGTAAAAGTATACATGCAATTTCCTGCTTTAACGAAAATGCTGCTAAAAAGAAATATTTTTAACTGAACAGCATTTTCCATTTTTCATTCAATGTACTTTTCATACTTTGCAAGCTTCTATGCAGTCCTGGTTGTGACTTCTTTGCACTCTGGGAGTTGTAGTCTGAGTTGTGTAATGGGAGAATTGGCATTAGAAGTGATAGAATGCAAAGAAAAAAGAATACATGATAAGCACCTGTAGATTGGAGTGGGTCATGTTGGCAAGTATGCATGTACTGCCAACATATTGAACTTGCACACACCAATTGCCAAAACATGTTGTACACATCTTTTGAATGGGACTTTCCTTTTTTTATAGAATAAAGTTACAGTGCTGCTATAAATGCACATATGCACATATGCATGTTTTAACTTTCAGGAAAATGCAATTGTTTCAGCCTTGTTCCATAGAACCGGGTATTTGACCCATGTGCGTTCTTATTACAGGGTCTCCCACACTCCTTTTCATTTTTGTAAAAATTGGGGTTTCACCCTAAGTAACCAAGGGTAATCCAGATGTGGACCCCTTGCTCATTGTGCCTTAGAGAGGCTCAGCTGCACCTCACTGAGGAGGTCCAACAAGGCCGGAACAAGTGTCTGGTGTTGCTGATGGTACTCTTGTTCAGAGGAGAATTGCCTAGCATTTCGATACTAGACTGCCCTTGTGGGTGGGACAAAGACTGATATGCAAATGGTTATTTCTCTTCTGTGAAATGTGCAGTGAGCTAAAACATGGCTGTAGACCCTCCTTTGTGAAAGAAATTCCATAGAACAGGCTATTATACCCATGTTTCTTGTCAGTAGAAGGGCTCCCACACGCCTTTTCATTTATGTATGTATTTTTGCCCCAAAGGAGGGTGTTTGGTACTTCAAACAACAATTCCTCCAACATGGCATAGGAACACTAGCTATAGTACTATTGATTATATTTATATCAATAGGGAGGCTTTCCATCAAATTCAAGGTCTAGATATACATCCACAAACGCACAGTGATCATAATCTGCTTTCCTTAACTCTAAATTGGGATATAACTGTTGCTGGCAAGAAATATCTTACCCAATCCTCTGTGACAAATGGTTCTAGAATACGATTAAGGTGGACTGAGATGAAACTCAAATCGTTTGGATGCTTGGTACAGAGAAATATATACTCTAATAGCTTACTGCAATATCCAGATCTGTTACTACCATATGCCAATACAATAACTGAAAGCTCTAGAAACTGCCTGACTCATTAATATGCTTTTGACCACAATATACAGAATAGACGTGTTGAATATAGGAAAGAATAAAGAAATATTTTAACAGCAAGCACAACCTCATGCTGGCCAGCCTTGAAAAATGCCAAAACCAAGTATAAAAACTGGTTAAAAGGTCATAAATCAATGACATTTCAAAAAGACAGTGAAAGAATGCAGCGAGTGATTGCTAATAAGAATTCAGCAGAAATGTGGCAGCTATTAAACAGCCACAATACAAATTTACAAGCCGATGCTCAGTTTAACGGGGTGCATCAACAAGTATGGGTTGGCTATTACACAAGTCTTTATACTGATAATAGGTTTGACAAAACTCAACTTCTTCATAAGGTCTCTCACCAATGGACCCTAGAATTCTCCTCTGCAGTTATTGAAGTGCTCATAAAACAGGCGAGTGCATCTAGAGCCTGCGGTCCAGATGGAATAAGCAATGCAATGTTAAAAGCTAATCCCAAAGAATGGGCCCTAATTTTGACTATTATCTTTCAATTAGTAATACGACTGCAGATGATTCCACCAACTTGGAAGACATCAATTTTAATTCCAATTTTTAAGAAGGGTGACCGGACGCTACCCCAAAATTATCGACCAATTACGTTGCTTGATTCTCCAGGAAAGATTTTCTCTAAATTGCTGTTGCAACAATTTAATGCCTGGACCTTAGCCAATAACTTACGGGATCCTCACCAAACAGAGTTTGTTTCAGGCATGGGTACACAAATTAATTTACTGTGTCTAAATGCAATAAAAACCCAATGCCAGATTTCGAAACAACCAGTCTATTTTCCTTTTGTTGATTTATTTTCTGCTTTTGATTCGATTTCTCATGTACTTTTATTTCAGAAATTACAAAGGGATAAGTGTCCTGCAACTCTATACGATCTCATTTTTGCACTTCATTCAGAAACCTTGGTTCGTATTCGATTATCACTGAATGGTTTACTATCTGAACCCATATCTACCTCGCGTGGGGTGAAACAGGGCTGTTTATTGGCCTCATCAATTTTTTATTATTTTATGCATGACTGAAAACATATTTTTGACGTTACACCCTCTGACTCCCCAAAATTCAATGATCAGTTTGTTAAAAGCCTAATGTATGCAGATGAATTAGTGTTAATTTCGAAAACCCCACTGGGACTGCAGAAATTATTAATTGCATTTAGTACCTATATTGTCCAAAATTAACTAAGAGTTAATCCTAATAAACTCAGATATTAGTTTATCAGTCAAATAAAATTGCACGGATCTCATTTGTATGGACAATTATTAACATACGCCTGAGTTTAGTGAAACAATATACCTACTTAGGGATGCTCTTTGAAGGTAACACAACCAATACTGCTCACATAGAATGTATTGGAAATAAGCTAGTGACTGCAATTTCCCAAGCAAAAATCATCATGTATAGGGTGGGAAATTTTCTATCATACCGGCTCTTCAATACTGGGTCCAAAAGGCAGTACCAATCATAATATATGGCTTAGAATCTCTGCCAATTAACACGTTTCTGCTTTGAGAAATCGGAAGGGAAATACTGGAACCAGATCTTGCACCTGCCACAATGTGTCCCAACTTCGTGGATACTTTATGAATTTATGAATTGGGGTTGATTTCACTGCAAGGACATTACTCCTGGCGACTATGCTCATTGTTCAGAAAATGTCTGTTGTCAACTACTTTGGATGTAATCCTAAAAACTTTGACCAGATATATATTTTCGTCACAACATATCTTTGTAACCACATGGATGGAGAGCGCATATCAAAAATTGCCTGAGGCAGATATAACCATCGATTTATTGATTAATAATCCAATGAAGGCAACATAAAAGATATACAACACTGATTGGATAAAAACCTATGGAAGATGCTAACAATATAGAGATGGAGATCTATACCGTTTTCCACCAAAAAAACGGATAACATTACCTTTATATATGATGAAAGCCCCATCGATGGTCTATCGCTCAGAAATGTTATGTATGCGATTTAACCTGTGGCCAACTAAGGATGTTAATGGTAGACGGAAACTGACAGAGCCTGAATTGAACATCTGTTCATTTTGTACTATCCCAATGGAAAAGGAAACACTAGAACATTTAATTACACAATGTTTACAGCTAACTTCTCAGAGAGAAACTCATTTGTCAAGACACTGGGCCTCATTACACGGTACCGTACCGAGTCTGCCATGGTGAATGGCGGAATTACTGCCACATGTGTGGGGGCGGTAATTCCCCATTCACCATGACACTTCCCCATTCCCATTTGAGCCCCCATAGAGCTCAATGGGAATGGGTAAGGCGGCAATTACGGTACAGCAAATTGCGGTACCGTAATTGCCTCCAAGGTACCTTTGCGGGCCCGTTCCTTAACGGCTGGTAACACCAGCCATTGAGGTCGGGTCCCGCAAAGGGACCTCATAGTAAGGCGGAAAGGGTTTACCGGTACCCTTACCGGTAACGGTAAACCCTTACCACATTCTGTGTAATGAGGCCCACTGTACATATCTAAGGAGTTTAAAACAGAAAGAATGCTGGGCTATAATCGTAGATTGCCCGTACTTACCTATTCAAATATCTACAATAAATTTTCTAAATGGGTTAAAACTAGATCAATGAGGGGAGAATAACCAGTTTGGGACAGAGTGGTTGAAGTGTACTCCATAAGATAACTGTGAGAATGAGCAGATGGAAATTTTAGGAAATTATAAGAAAAAGCAAAGAAAAAAGGGTAAATTGTTTTTGTGTATATATTACATGGCCACGTTAGTGGCCATGTAGTTATGGTTAAGTTGGTGTTTCCATAGGAAGAGCACTTTTTGGGCGGTTTATAACTTCGCTCCCCCTGGACGAATCCTCACCAATCTTTGCAAAAAAACTTTATGGCCCACTCTGAATATTTTTGCAAAGTTTGGTGAGGATTCGTCAAGGGGGGGAAAAGTTATAGGGGGGTCCCAAAACTTTTTCTTTTCCCATAGACTGAATGGGAAAACATTTTTGCTCGCGCCTACAGCCCAAACCGCTGCACGGATTTTCACCAAATTTGGACCAGGAGCAGCGGCTTTGTCCCGAAAGCGTGCTTTTGCAAATTTGGTGAAAGTCTGTCCAGTAGGTTTTTTTAAAATGACCAAAAAGTAGGTAAAAAAAAATTAGTGATATCTGTGTTCGGTCCGCGGACACACTTCCCTGTCCGCTCCACGGACAGTCTCCTGATTGGCCGAGCGGTTTACGTCATGTCCACGGACATGCAGCTTGCTCGCTGATTGGATGGTGCGAAGCATGAAGCATGTCAGATTTTCGGTAGCGCCCGCCATCTTGGATTCGCGGACGTCCGCGGACAGCGCGCTGAAAGTTTGTTCGAAATGTGTATTTAGTAGAGTGTGTTGGTGTGTAGGAGTGTTTGGGGAGGATGGCAGGGTATGAGATAGGTTAAATGTTGTGCTTTTTTATGTGGTAGACGTTCTTTTTGTGTTCGATTTGTCTGCGGACATCACAGTGTTCTGACATGTTCTAAATAAACTGAATGGGGGGTGTTCAGAGGACTCAATATGTGTCCGTTTGTTCGCAAGCAAGCTGAAACTGTTCTAAGAACACTTGCGGTGTCCGGAAATGTTCGCAAACAAACAAAATGGGGGTGTTCTGAGGACGCTGTCCGTATTGTTCTGTGGCAAGCTAAATGTGTTCTAAGAACACTCGCAGTGTCCTGAAATATTCGCAAATAAACAAAATGGGGGTGTTCTGAGGACGCTGTCCGTATTGTTCGTTGTCAAGTTGAAAGTGTTCTAAGAACTCTCGCGTTGTCCTGAAATGTTCGTAGGGGGTGTCCTGAAGACGCTGTCCGTATTCTGCTTTGTCAAGTTGATTGTGTTCTAAGAACACTCGTGGTGTCCTAAAATGTTCGTACGGCGTGTCCTGAAGACGCTGTCCGTATTGTTCGTTGTCAAGTTGAAAATGTTCTAAGAACTCTCGCGGTGTCCTGAAATGTTCGTAGGGGGTGTCCTGAAGACGCTGTTTGTATTGTTCGCTGGCAAGTTGAATGTGTTCTCAGAACACTCGCGGTGTCCTGAAATGTTCACAAACAAACAAAATGGGGATGTTCTGAGGACGCCTTCCATATTGTTCGTTGTCAAGTTGAAAGTGTGCTAAGAACACACACGGTGTCCGTATTGTTCTTTGTCAAGTTGAATGTGTTCTAAAAAAACTTGCGGTGTCCTAAAATGTTCGTAAATAAACAAAATGGGGGTGTTCTGAGGACGCTGTCCGAATTGTTCTTTGTCAAGTTTAATGTGTTCTAAGAACCCTCGTGGTGTCCTGAAATGTTTGCAAATAAACAAAATGGGGTGTTCTGAGGACGCTGTCCGTATTGTTCGATGGTAAGTTGAATGTATTCTAAGAACACTCGTGGTGTCCTGAAATGTTCTTAGGGGGTGTCCTGAAGACGCTGCCCGTATTGTTCATTGACAAGTTGAAAATGTTCTAAGAACTCTCGCGGTGTCCTGAAATGTTCGCAAATAAACCAAATGGGGGTGTTCTGAGGACTGTGTCCGTATTGTTCGTTGTCAAGTTGAAAGTGTTCTAAGAACTCTCACGGTGTCCTGAAATGTTCGTAGGGGGTGTCCTGAAGACGCTGTCCTTATTGTTCACTGGCAAGTTGAAAGTGTTCTAAGAACACTGGTAATGTCCGCGGACATTAAAAGTTTCCATAGGCCATAGTTGAAATGTTTGACTCTATGGGTGTGATATGCTGCGGTGGTTGTGGCCAGGGCATAGAGTGTTGGGTGCATGACCATGTTGGGTGCATGACAATTTGGTCATGCACCCAACACTCTGTGCCCTGGCCACAACCACCTCAGCATATCACACTTATAGTTGCTTATAACTTTGGGTCAAAAACAAATTTATAAGGAACAAAGTTATAAGATATTATAGGTGTGATATGCAGCGATGGTTGTGGCCATGGTATAGAGTGTATAATATACTTACTGTTTGGTTTAGTAACTGGAGTACATGTATTTCTTGTTAATTTTTGTGATAAAAGAAAATAGCATGTTAGTATTAGTATTTTGTAATGACTTATTACATTGTATAATCAACTTTTTTTTTTAACCCTCATATTTAGTAGATTACAAACCAGAGTACTGTGCAATTTGCTCAGTTTCTGTGTTTGTTGCTAAAATCATTGGGTCTGTGGGAGAAAAAAAAAATCCATGTTGGATTAAAAAAAAAAACGTTTTCTGTTATGCTACAGTTTATTTGTTTGTTTTCAGTGTTCACTTGTTGCTTCTGGCTAATGCTTTATACATTGGGTTGTTGCATTTTTTGGAGCACTAACATATTATTTATTTGTTTGGATATTATGAAATTTTGGAGCAGTTAGATACCAGTAGGCGTATTATAACTGTCAATTTATTGATTTATTTTAGTGGTATTGATTTATCTGTTTGGATATTGTTACATTTTGGGACAGATACCAATTGGCGTATTCTAACTGTCTATTTTTTTATATATTTGAGTGGTATTGATTTATCTGTTTCGATATTGTTAAATTTTGGGACAGTTAGATACCAATTGGTGTATTCTAACTGTCTATTTTTTGCTCTAATTTAGTGGTATTCATTTATCTGATTAGTTGTACAATCTTTGGGCAGTTAGATAGATTTTGGAATATTCTAACAGTTTATATTTTTTTACTACACGTTTACTTAAGGTTTAAGTACAGTTTAGTTATCAAATTTTGGTTTTAAGAACATTAAATAAGCGTTTTTAAGATTTGCTGGTAATCTCTGCTTTAGAGTAATGGTACTATCATTACATTCAAAGGTTACCAGACATTTGGTCGAAAACAAATGGTCGACAGGCCATTTGGTCGAAACCATTTGGTCGAAAACGAAATGGTCAAATTTTTTTTTATTTTTTCTTCCCCCCCAACCCCTTTTTTTTTTTCTAAAAAGCCTCTTTTTCCCTAAACTAAAACCTAATAAATATATATATAAAGAAAAAAAAATTCAACCATTTGGTTTTCGACCAAATTCCGTCGACCAAATGACTTTCGACGAAATGTCTTTCGACAAAATGTCCGGACACCCATTCAAACCATCCACATTTCTTTTTTATATATACAGTATAGTGCCCTGAATTGGTTGTAGCTCCTTTGTGGTAGATTATACCTATTGTTGTGAAGGTTTTCTTACCAAGTGATATTTGACCATGTGTGAATCCAGTCAGCTTGCAGTTGTTTTTGGTACCATCTGCGTTGTAACGTAGAAGCATTAGTATTACATATTTAATATGTGTTTGTATTACTAACGTGGAGCGATTATCTGAATTGCAGGTAGAACATAATCTACGATGGTTTGCATTTTGTACAAGTTGCTGAAATGGAATGGATTCACAATTAGGTATTGATATATATATGAAGCGTTCATTGGGGATTTCTTCTTGTGTCACATTGTTGCAGAGAGTGCATGTATGTTTCCACATGTATGAAATCTGGAAGATTTCATTTATAGGTATGTTTTTGTTTTCCAGTACTTGGAGTAAGTATATTAGAAATTCTTGTGGATCTTCCTGTGAGTTTATAGTGAATTTCACCATTCCAGCACAGTAGTCCAATTGTTGTTTTATTCCATAAACACTATACATGTTGTCAGGATTGTTTGCTGCATTTCTGTGAAGTACTAACATTTGCATACACAATGGGTCTGTACTGTGTAAGTAAATGTTGTCAACAATAGGTGGTAATTGAAATAGAATTATCATTCCTACATTTGCGTAGCAACTTACACCAACTATATTTGAGAGTTTAAATGGACCAGGTAGTTCTGTATCTGACTGCTTTTTTTGGAGTTTGTCTTCCTTCTTTGAAGAAGTGCCTGGTTTACTTTCCCTAATTGATTATTTTATGCTTGTGGTACTTGATGAAGTATGACTTTCTTTTACTCTCTTTGGAGGATTTTCAGTGACATCCTGTTGCATTTCTGTTTGATTTGTTTTTCTTTTATAACGTTTTTTTTTGTGGAACAGAATATGTGTTTAGATGGGGGTGTATAGTGAGCGAAGTCTATTGTATTCTAAAATGCATGGAATATCAGCATTTATTTTACTTGCATCAAAGTTGATTAGAAATAGACCATCAAGTGTACGTAAGCGTGATAGTTCTACGTAGCTCATACCTTCTTTAAAGACTGTGTTACCAATATCTATCATTGCTTTGTCTAGGGTAAGATCTTGTGATTTATGAATCATGACTGCGTATGCAAGAGTTAGAGAAAATTGTTATCTGCGTACATACATTTCTTTGAAGAGAAAGAATCGAGCTGTTGAGCGTCCTATCCTTTTATACTTCTGAAAGTTTGTCAAAGAGAATATTGACAAACTGAATTTTGTTGTCACGTGGGTATGTTTGAAAGCCAACAACTGTACCCAGTGCTCCATTAACTAGTCTTTGGTCCACGTCAAGGTTACTTTTAAGCATTACTCTGCAATTTAAGGATAGTTTTAATATCTTTTCTAAGCCTGCTGTGTTTGAGATTGATTTTTCTAAACTATTTAGTCTTGTTGTGGCTTGGTCACACATGGAAAGTGTCATACCATGTACATCTAGTTTGTCTGTGGCGCTAATTTCCATTATTGGTTGCATTTCTTTACTTTATTATTTCATTGAATTTGAGACAGCTTGCAAGAGTTGGCATTAAGGCCATACAATTGACATTTTTGTGGGCTAATTGTTCCATAACATCTGTAGCACATGCATTATCGCCATGAAGTGCATTAATTTGCTGAGTTTTCAATATTGCTTCTGCTACTTTAGAAAGTATACCAACTCTAATGCTTTTTAAGATGTTGGCATAAGTGAGATCTGCAGATTGCTGCATGTTTTCTGTTAATTCTCTGTATTGGAAATGTTGCTAAAGGTTGACATTTCCAATGCTGCAACAGTTTTATGGCAGAGTTTGTGTCCTAATGTTTGACAAATAGGCTCCCCGTTTACTGGTGTCAATTGAAGAAGATCTCCAAAAACAATAATGTGTTTTCCTGCAAAGAGCTCTTCATAGTTTGTTTTGAGTACTTCTTGTAATCTGAGGTGAATCAAAGCCAGCATTAGCTTGGAGACCATGCTCACTTCAACTATTAGTAGCATTTTCAATTTTTTCAATACTCTGCGTAGTTCCATTGCAGCTTCTGCAGAAAGTTTGTAATAATCTAATTTGTTCTGGTGTTCTACTGGCAATAGTAGTAATCGGTGTAAAGTGACACCACCTATGTTGTAGGCAGCTGAACCTGTGGGGGCAGTGACAACAGCTGAAAGTGTGTTGTTTGTCAATTGTGGAAGGAACTTACTGATGATTTTGATTAGGAATGTTTTGCCAGAACCAGCTTCACCATTGACGTACAGTAGTATAGTTTATAATTATAGCAGGAACATTCTTTATTTTCATGTCGTACACCATGTGCAATTTGTTTTGTTACTTCTTTAAAAATGCTACGTTGTTCATTGTTTAGTTTTCATTGTAGTATAGTTAAGTCTTCTTTATCTTCATACTGACACATGGTGTTTTCTTCTTCTATCATAGCTAATTCTGCCTCATTTATTATTAGGGGTTCTCCCAGTGGTTCTTGGCTTCCTGATACAGAAGGTTGACTACTGTCAGGAGTGTCCTTATCTAGTTGGGCCTGGAGTTCTTCTTCATGTTGCTGTTCATTGTGCAACACTGTTTTGTATTGTGTAAAGTTTACATCAGTTATAGTGCTTTCATTTGCTTTCAAAGCATCTTCATATGAGTCATAGTCATCTAGTATTTCTTCTTCTTTTCTCCATGGTTTAAAGAGTTGTAGCAGGGACATGTAATATACTTTTTTATGTTGAGGAGTCTTTAATGACAATTTGATATGATTAATGAAATTTGGTTTAGTGAGTTTAACTAAGCTGCCTTCACAGTTTGTCACTCTGTATTTACCTTTTTTTTCATCAGGTTTTATAATATTTTTGTATGTGTAGTTTTGGGCTATGTGGTATAGACACATGGTTTCCAAAGTATTACTTCTGTTTGGTTAGTATGTGTCTAATACATTGTTTTTTAAAATGTCTTGGCTGTTGGGATCACGTTTGGCTATTGTTTCTATATCTTCTTATGATTTTAGAACTCTTTTTCTAGATTTAGCTGGACCAAGACTTAGCCGTACTATATTTTCAGATTTACCATACAATGCAGTACCAGTTAAACGATCAGCTGCTTCATATGATCCACATTCTCTATGGGAGAACATTTGTATGCCCAAGCTGTATAATTTCTGAGACACTGTTTTATCTGATGACAGGTCATTCCAGAGGTCTTGGAGCTCTGTCTTTTCTGCTTTGGTTAAGTATGCTGTGACATATCATGCAACTGCAGTAGAATTGACTGCAATGTACTGCACATCTATCTTTGCATTCCATAAGAGGGCAATGATTTCATTATAATCATTGATATATTTGTCTTCTTCTTTTCTTTTTATGTAATAAGTATTTTTAGGTGACTTACCTTTAACACTATGTCTAACTGAAGACATGAGTTTGTTCACTTGACCTGTATTTGTAACTGGTCTAGGGAAACCAAATCGGCATTTGGCATAGTATTTCCCTTTGTTTTTGTATTTGCGACGACAATATTTATCACATTTGTGTCTTTGAAATTGTAAAATTTGTACATGAAGATCACTATTTGTTGCTTCTGATGGAATTTCACAAGTGACATATTTTTCAATAAATTGTAAAACAGTGACATCACTGTCTTTACCAAATTTAGGAGCATCTTTAATCCATAAAAGCATGTGGATATGTGGTGCTCCTCTGGCGTGGTATTATTTTCTCCAAAAGAAGTGTTGCACTTCTCCAAGGGGAGGAACAGTTTAATTGCAAATAAAATGTAGCATAGCAATGAAGCGATGGTGAAAATATCTTGAAACATTAACAGGATCCAAAGAACAAAGTTCTCCAGGTGTTAGTATATCTATGTTTGTTTTGTTTTTGTTTGATATGCGTAGGAAATCATGTAAATCTTCCCATGCATATTCTACACAACTTAATGTAACAAACCAAGTGGTTGGGCCAAGGTTTCTGATCATATAACGTACATCTCCATGACGTCGAAACCAGTACTCTTTAGTACCACGCATATTTGCTAATAGATTTGTAATATTTGATTGTAAAACCTCATCCTTTTGTTGCACTTTTTGTAATAATTGTGTAGCTGTCATATTTTGAAAGTGTGATCCTGATTTTAATATGTGTGCAACTCTGTAACATAAATTTGCTAGTTCACTTTCAAAGAGTAGGTGGAATATGTATTCCACATTTTGTCTAAATCTGGGATCTTCAGAATACATCCGTAATGAGCGGTATTCTGATGCTGATATTTGAATAGGTCTATCATCGTACCTTCCTCCTTTGCCAGTAGGAAAGAGTAGAGGAAAAGAACGTGCTTCTATACTTTTTTCCCATATGCTGATTGTTGATCCTTTTGTTTGACGCATTTGGTACATTTCCAGCGCATCTTCTATGGTGTCATTAGAGTGCAAAGGATGAATTGTATAATGGTCTAAAGTATTTGATATTGTAGCAGGATCTAGGAGCTCAAATTGACCAGTTTCTTGTGTTTCTTGAATTATTTCAGTTGTATCCTTCAAGTTTTCTTCAATATTAATTTCTTTGTAATATTCATTATTCTCTTTAAGATATTGCAAGGCTTGTCTAACTTTATGTAAATCTACCAGCTGTTGCTGTATTTTGTTGTCTTTTGTAGGTACTCCATTTACTAAGATAATTAAAGATTGCTGCATTGGACGTTGCACTCCGAGAGTAGGCACATTTTCTTTTAGATCTAATGGTAAATAAACTACTTTTACACAAAAGCCTTTTACCAATTCAGAGCGAGGTAATTTTGCTGTTTTTGGTTGAAGGCGTATTATTGCTTGATGCTCTCATTTAAATTAAGTTGTTGTAGGGGTTTTGGTAATGGGTATAATTCCACATTATTTGTGATAACACGTGAAGGAGTTTGGTTGTTGTCAAGTTTTGTAGTGCAGTAACTGCAAAGTATTAAGGGCTCAGTTATTTGGTATTTGTTTTCTGCTACAAGGTAGAGAGCTAATTCAAACCGTTTAGAATCTTCATTGTCTTCTATTTTGTATGATAGGTCTACAGTTTTTGTGTTACTTTTATAAAATGTTCTGCGTCAACATACACACACATGGTTTGGTACTTCAGCTGATGTACTTTTAAATGTTATTATTTCTTTTTTGTATGTGTTTAGTAAAAGGTTGCCATGTGTACAATTGCTGCTAATTTGGTTTAAAGCTATTTCATTCTGTAAGTGGCTTTCACTTCCAAAATATTTTTTTCTGGATATAGTCAATTTCTTCAAGAAGGTCTTTTGCTGTACCATGTAGAAGAATGTTATTTAAATTTGCTAGTGCTAAAGCAGGACTTTTAGCATAGTACAGTTTATAGACTAGATTTCTTATAGTTCAATGATGTGTTGATATCCTTTTGATATCATGGAAGGTGGTTTTACAAGTAGGTCCTGTAATGCAGGCCAATGAATGTCCTTGTAGTCCTGTGTACTTGCGCACTGGACAGGTATCCATATTTTGCAGTAGTTTAATTTTGATTTCGTCTTTGCTTTTTACATATTGATTGAGGAATTGGCGTAAAGACTTGAAAAATTGTTTGGGAATGTTACACATTGACGTGCATGGTCATTTGTACACTAGATGTTCTGATTCAGTTGAATGGAGTGGTAATTCTAAGTTTTCAGGGCATATTTTTGTAAGGAGTACTTCTTGTTCCATTATGGTATTATTCACGTTTTCATAACCTCGACCACTGCTATGTATGGCAATTGTATTTGTTTGCTTTTGTTTGTACGCTTCTTCATTAATGTATGGTTCTGTGCTCGTAGTGTGATTCCATTCACCTCCGCATATACTTAAGAAGTTCTTTCTGTTGACATTTTGTTTATTGAGAAGTCTTTTTTGTAATTTAGTTATTAGTTTTGTTAGTGGTTTCATTTTGTTTAACACTAAAATAAATAACTTTCTTTTGAGAAGAATTGCACTGTCTATCAATGCTTCTAAGATTAATTTCCTACGATAGGTTTTAAGGGTTGAACCTGGTTTCTCTCCTGTTTTTAGAAGATTTTGAAGGACTCTGTGACGGAACATTTTGGCTAAAATACTTTTCTTGGTATGCTTACTTTGAACTTTGTCAAGATTTATAGAAGCAGTTTTATCTGTAGTGATAGCTGATTTTTTGTTAATTGTTTTCTGGTTTGTTTTACATTTTGATAGAGGAGGCAAGGTTTTTCCACTTGAAACTTCTTTTGTTTCACTAAATGACTGTATTAGCTGTTTTGTTTCAAACTTCTTTTACAAATTCCGCTAGATATGGATTGCTTATGTTGGACACTTTTATTTTCATTTGCTCTACTTCTGCGTTGCTTTCTACGAACTTGACTTTAGGGTCTGTTGAAAAAAATAAAGAAGATATGGGTTGTGGTGTTCTGCAATGTATGTGTGCTGTGTGCATGAGTGTTTGAGTAAGATGATAAATGGTGAGTGATTGTGCATTGGGAACTACAACTAGTAGTGATGGGTATTCTTGAATTTATATGCTACTAAATTGGGGTTCAGATGACAGAAGAAAAGTAAGCTAGTGGTGTGGAGAAGTACAAATAGTAAATCTAATGTAACAATTAAAACAGTTGTTTGTTCTATAATATCCAAATTGTAGCGGTTGAGTTGGGTAATTTGTGTGTCCAAAAATAGGAATTTGTGGGCCATTCTGTCAGACAGAATGGTGCTCTATCTCTATTTGTAGGCACAGAAATAGCATGAATTAACTTTACAGTGTGTTTCAGTAATAATACAAATATTATTGTGATATTCTACTTACTTTTTTAAAAAAATGAACAGGTTAATTCTTAGTACTTCTTTGTTCTTCAAATTTGGTTGCTTCTTTTGAGGAGAATGGACTTCACTGCAATTGTAAAAGAAACAAATTAGTAATTTTGTTTGTACATAGCACTGTTTTTAATTTAGACATTGATTTTTTTAATTGAAATCCTCAGCGCCTTCCTCAAAACCATTAAAACTATCTTATTTACATAAGATACATCGCACAAGTTCAATACACATGAGTGTTCTTAATGAACAAATTGTATTGTAATGACTAACTTTAGCAAATAAAATATCTTTACTATGTTTGTGAAATTTATAATGTACCACTGAATACCACTATTTCTGTAACTAAGGTCTTCCAGGTAATAGTGTCTCAATGTCATGCTTAAATTAAAGTAATTGAATAAATAAAGAAATAAAACCAAAATATTAAGTCAGTTTGAAAATGAGTTCATGTATTGTACAGAAAATATGAATACCTGTAATTTGTGTTCATGCATTTGGATATGCATGGAGCTGAAAGTAGAAATCTTGGAGACTTGTACAGTATTTCTTGTAGATGGTGCTTGCCAATGACATGACACTTGTACTCAGAGAGATTCACAGTACATTTGCAGTGCTGATCTATGATGATGCAGTTAGATGTAGAGGTCTTGAATGTGATCGGTGTATGGTCATGTGACTTCTTAGCTACATCCAATGAGTGAATGGCACAGAAAGTGAAGTGGAAATGGTAGAAGGGCTGTTCATGTTGCGATATGTCCGTGGACATGGTGGTAGTTCGCGGACATCGTGTGTTACATCTGGGGATTTTTGGGTTCAAAAGTCATGCACATGAGAATGAGCACTGAAAGGGATTGGTCAGGAAAGTCTAGTGGGTGTGTTGTGCCAGGAGAGAGTTTCTCAGATACTCTTTTTGCTGAGAGAACAACAGATAGCTATGGCTGTGTGTTTCAGAAAAAATATTGTTTGGATTTTGGGAGATTCATGGATACATTGGTTGAAGGTGCATGCAGAAAGCTGTGGAGTAGCTGTAGATCTTGGATTTCCACATGTGGAA
Organism: Ambystoma mexicanum; assembly: GCF_040938575.1. NCBI lineage: Eukaryota > Metazoa > Chordata > Amphibia > Caudata > Ambystomatidae > Ambystoma > Ambystoma mexicanum. Next base: position 632,094,051 of record NC_090927.1, on the reverse strand, counting down.
GTACACTGGCATGGAGTACGTGGAATAAAGTGGTTGGACTTGCTACCTCTTTGTGCTAGTTTGGAGACAGAGCAACATCCAGACATAATTGTAATTCATTGTGGAGGGAACAGTTTAGGACATGTGTCTGGAATTTCTTTGCAATTTTCTATGAAAGACGGACTTGGGAAGGTCATGGACATGTTCCCTAATTCTCAAGTAATATTTTCACGGATTGCACAGAGACAAATGTGGCTTCGTTCTTCTTCATTTGGTCCACAAATGGAAAAAGCAAGGCGCAATGTTAATGAGGCTGTTTGTGCCTTTCGAAGAGATTTTGGCATGTCCTCTTTTCACAATGAAAATATTATGTTTCGTAGTACATACATTTTTCGCAGAGATGGAGTCCATCTTACTTATGCTGGCAATCAGATTTTTTTGAGAAACATACGAAATGCATTACGGCCTTTTTTAGAATTACAGCATCCATTTTGAAGTAGGTGTTAAGTATTTATATTTTTTGACATACAAACACCTCCCAAAGGCTCTTTTCGGAGCCACCACTTCCTACTGGAGAAAATAGCAATGGTTATGATAGGGTAGCAACCCAACGGACTGTCCACGGACTTCTAAAAAATACAAAGGGCCCTGCTTCATTTATTTTCACTTCTATTTTTTAACTGTGAAAGGTGGCTCTGAAAAGAGCCTTATTTTTTTGATTTTTTGTAATTTTGTATTTTTTTTGGTTTTTTTATACACGACACACCAGGAGAGGAGGGGAAAGGAGGGTAAAGGGGGGGACACCAACCACAGGGATACGAAAGGGCGAGCTGAGAGAGGAAGATGTAGAGTGGGTTTTATTTGGGTAGTGAGTAGGTCTTCTCATGCCCTGAGACAATAGTCTCAAAAGCACTGCAAAGTCGCTCCCCCCTGCAGAGTACTGTGTCACAGTACATCCATACAACTGTGACGCTCGAAAGGTAAGGGTCATCAGAATTCTGTTTTTCCTGTGAGGCAGCTTGAGGAAGACGCTGTCCCACAGAGGTGGTCCTTGTGGTGACAGGATCAGAAACAGAGGATGAAGTAGAGGAAATCAACCTACTACATTCTTCGCAAGGTACAACCTTGCAAATAGCCCCAGAGTGAAATTACCTCAGGTGTTGCTTCATGGTAGTGGTCCCAAAGCTGTACGAACTGTGCTTCCCGCGACTGAGTATCATTTTGCACTCATTGCAGGTGACACGGTTCGCACAAGCCTTAGGACCATTCCCATGAATGATAAACAACTGCCACACCCAAGACTCACGCCTAGTGCGGGTAGTAGGGATTTTCTCTACCTCATTCTCCTCATCCTCTTCTTCTTCCTGTGCTTCCTCACTCCTGTTCCCCTCTCCAGGCCCTTCGGGAGGTGGTGGTGGTGGAGGGGTGGAGGTGGTGCTGAGGCAGACACAGCACCAGGTGGCAGCAGTGGAGCCACAGAAGCCATCAGGTTGAAGATGGAAATCTGCAGGTTGCAGCAAAAACCTCTGTGCTCTGTAGAATAGCCATAAACACAATGAGAATAAGCTCTAGGGCGTGGTCTTTTATAGGGGTGTTTGTGCGCGGTCCATGGACATGCACGCTGTTCGCGGACAGATCGAACACAAAAAAATGTTCAAAAGTTTTCAAAAAGTATGTATAAACTTATAATTAGGATGTGGGACTTGTGCTATGGTGAGTTTTTATTGGAAAATATTGTGGATTACTTGAAAATGTACTTTTAAATTGTTCGGGGCCACGAACAGTGTCCGCATTCAGAACACGCGATCAGCGTGGGCGCGGTCACATGGTCGCTGCACGAACATGTTCGCGAAGGAAGCGGCTGTCCGCAGGAAACCAAATGCACGGGCATTGGTTTGCGCATGCGCGTTGATGTTCTACGGACACTGTTCGGGTCCTGAATTAATTAAAAGTGCGTCAGACGTCAAACGAACAGTTACGGACAGGCGTTTGTTCTTAGAACGGTGTTTGTTCTTTCAGAACACCAATTGTGTTCTTAGAACAGTTTCAACTTGCTAGCAAACAGTACGAACAGGTATAGTGTTGTTCAGGACAGCTCCATTTTTGTTTATTTTCGAACATATCAGAACACCCGCGGTGTCCGCGGACACCTACATTGTTTTTTGTTTTTTTTAAAACGGAAACTAATTACAACTCAATATAAAAATGTAACTTTATTTAACATATATTAATAATTTATGACAGAGAAGGTGAGGTAGAAACGGAAACAAAAACAGGAGAATTAGGGGTTTCAACATGATTGGTATCAGGTGAAGAAGGGATGGAAGTCTCATCAAAACGTTTTGGGTTATGGAGAGGGTTTGGGGATAATTGACTGGGATATGGTGAGGGGGACAAGTACATGTGGGGCAATGGTATGACATTTTTGTTTTAAAATGATCTTCAACAAAAGTTTTCAAATTATTAAAATTGGTCAACAATAAATCCATTTTTTCTTTTATGCTGTCAAGCGTGTTTTCCATGACAGCTTATTCAGAGGTATTTTCTATTTTGGTAGGCTCTGTACAAAAAATATATATATATATATATATATGTTAAATGTATATAAAATAATAATAATTAAATGGTTTATATTGTAAAGTGTTTACCATTAGTTTCACTATCTTGTGACATTTCCGCATGTGGGAAATGCTGCTCTAGCCATTCCAGAGTACTAGACATTTCTGTGAGAAAAAAAAGATATTATATTTTTTTTAATCTAATACAGAAAGTTTATAAATATATGAGTAAAATGAAGTACACTTACTATTTCAGGTAAAATATGTTCTAAGTACTGTGTAGGTCTGGTGTTGTTCTCAGTTCTGTAGTGTCTGTGAGGTAATTATGTTGGAAGCCAATTTATCTTCTTCTGGTATATTCCATTTTAGAACATATTGTATTTAAATGAATGGTTAGTGTGTTACATATATGGGTTACATTTCTTATGTATTACTACATGTAATGTGTATGTGTGTTGCTTTTTGAATTTGTTAAATGTTCCTATGTTATGATATAACAATCAAACATACCCCCCCAGAGTTTTTAGTTAGTGGTACTGTTCTCCGAACATGTCTGCGGACATTAAAAGAGTTCGCGGACATCAAGTTCAGTAGAAGGGGTTCAGTATGTTCCATATTACATGTACATAAAGTCAACGTTATTATTGTTAAGTTGCGCTACTAAAAACCTATGAAATTCAGTGAAAAACTTTGTAAAAGGGACGTTATGGTTAAGTTGCGCTACTAAAAACCTATGAAATTCAGTGAAAAAACTTTGTTAAAGGGATGTTATGGTTAAGTTGCGCTACTAAAAACCTATGAAATTCAGTGAAAAAACTTTGTTAAAGGGACGTTATGGTTAAGTTGCGCTACTAAAAACCTTTGATATTCAGTGAAAAATCTTTGTTAAAGGGACGTTATGGTTCCGAGTAAAACCGAACAACCCTTGAAATTCGCCAGTTATGGTAAGCTAAGCAACCATAACTCGCGCCACCACCGTGCACTGCTAAGACTAACACCCACGACATCAAAGATGACATCACAAATGTCATTGATGACATCACTGATATATATATATATATATGTATATAACATCATGAATTGCTCCTATTTTTACTTGCGCTGATATGTTTTTGATTAGGTTCTTTATATGTTAATTCCATATGTTTTAACCCATTTTCAGTTCCATTTCCATCTTTATTTATTCTTTTTCTTTCTATTGTGTGAACTTAAATATTTTAAATTTTAATGTTTTAAATTGTAATGAAATGTTATGTTGTAATTAACTTTGTCTATTTTTTTTTGAAAGGTTGATTAATTTCAACTAAAACAAATAAATTAAAAAAGCTGCCCTGGCTCCTCTGATCCTGTATCCCCATTGACTAATATAGCATGTGATTAGACCTCTTCTTCAACTTAAGGCCCTCAGGGCAGCTTTGCGTGGGCACTCAATGAAGACCAATGGCTAAGGATGTCATTGGTTGGAATAATTTTCTGTATTACCAGATTTCCCTTGCCCTGCCATGCAACTCCCCATGACCAGGAAAACATCCACCAACCAGGTGAGAATCACCACAATAAAAGATTGTGCTTTAAAAGTTACTCTAGAGGAGTCTATTGAGTTATATGCACAGTGATACTTCTTTTTCAACTTGGGGTCCATTGTAATATTTACTCTGATAGTTGTTCTTAGATGGAGTACATAATTACATTTGTTCCCACAGAGCATCATATTTATCTTTGCTCCTACGGTCTTCATCAGTATATTTGCACTTTGATATTTGTATTATAGGTGGCTCCATGGTAATATCTGATCAAATGGTTTCCCTCATGCATTTTGCACAATGTAATCCTGGGGATCCAATGCAATATTTGCAATGTGATATTGTATTTCCTATAGAAGCCCATAGCAATATTTGCTTCTAGGGGGCTGAGTATGATATTTGCACTGTGGTGTTAGTTCCTAGAGGAGATCCTTAGTGATAGGTTCCCCCAAACAGGGTCAATCATGACATCTACACATCAATATATGTTACTGTAAGATGTATGTTTTCATATTTCGTCATTGGGGGTGTTAATACAAATGCACTGTGATACAAGATGCTACAGGGCATTGATTGTGATGTTTAATCCTAGGGGGTGTTTTGCATTATGCACAGTGTGATACCTTTCCCTAGATGTTGCCATTTGTGATTTTTTTTTATCATCTTTATTTATTGATTTGAACAAATACAGATAACTTGTGAATACAAGGAAATCAAAGCAATAACACTATACATCAGCTATGATATCACAATATTATACATCAATCACACCTTCAGAAATAAGTTGTTTAAAATTAAATTAGATTCTTCCACACATAGACGAAAGGACAAGACATAACTATACAGAGAAAAAAAAACTATTGTTCATACCAACAAACCTATTAAACAACTTATGCATCATGACCAACATTATAGATTCCACTACCATATAAATCAAAGAAAGACTTCCATAAGGACCAATATTTCTCTTCCCTACCCTGCTTCCGAAACATAACCAATACAAATTCAGATAATACAATCACATCATTAATCCATTCTTCGACTACTGTTTTTTTCCTGGATGTCCACACCTTCAAGATCTGTTTCACTGCTACCACTAAAATCTTATCTATCCAAATTCCATACAACTGGGTTTTCACACAGCGCCCACTTTTCGCCAACAAAAAAACTTGTAACGGTTTCTTTGGAAATAAAATTGATAAAGTAATATCTAACCTGTCCAGCTCCCCACGCCAAAAAGCCAACATTCGCGGACAATGCCACAACATATGAACCAATGTCCCCCTTTCCTTTCTACACCCCCAACAAAGATCTTCAGTTATTAAAGCCAAAGCAGACAGTCTTACCGGTGTCCAATATAACCTCCCCAAAATCTTCTGACGAATAAGCCACAATTTAAAATCCATTTTGCAGCTGGATCCAGCCCTCCACATATATGCCCAAGCATCATCATTAATCACACAATCTAAATCTAGTTCCCATTTTTTCTTCAATTTGTTCCATAACTCCTCCATCACTGAATCACTCTCTTGCATAAGTTTTAAATATGTAGATACATTATGTATTGATAAACTAAACATGCTCCAACCCGCCGGCTCCCTCTCTAATGAAAAACTTCCTGAAGCTCCTCAAAGGTTAATAAGTGCCCATCCTGCAGTAAATCACCCAGTGACAACACACCTTTTGAAATCCAGCTTCGCCAGCATAGAAATCTGTTTCTCAATTGTAAAGCAGGGTTATACCAAATAGATGACCTAAGGTTCATGAAAACATTTCCATTGAAATTAAGTATCCACCATAACATTAAGGGGCTGATTCATGGAACTTGTGTGTCGAAAAACGGGGATTTGTGCGCCATTCTGCATGCAAATCCCCATTTGTTAAACAGGGATTTGCGGGCAGAATGGCGCACAAATCCCAGTTTTTCGGCGCACAAGTTCCATGAATCAGCCCCTAAGTCTTTATTCACCTTAATAGTCGGCAACCTAGTAGACCTTTTAGGCAATCTCCAGATCGAAAAGATATTTCTTAAATGGAATGGTAACAAAGCTTCTCTTTCAATAGTCAACCAAATTGGTTCTTCCTCCAACTCGACATTTGCATATAGGGCTGCTTTTTTCAAAATAAAACCTATATAATACTTCCACAAAGCCGGATAACCAAAACCTCCTTTCTTTGTATCCTGTAGCAAAATGTATTTCAGAATCTTAGGAACCTTCTTCTCACCCCAAAGAAAATCCAGAAAAACCCGATCCAAGTCTTTAAGCAATTTGTTAGAAAAATTCAGAGGAATCGATTGCATGACATATAAAATCTTTGGTAGAAGTGACATTTTTATCATATGATTTTTGCCCAAATCCCTAAATCTAATCTAGACCATTTCCTAATATCTCTCCTAAGGGTATCCAATAATTTAGTTGCATTAAACTGAACAATTTTCTGCATATCTTTGATCAGAAAGACGCCCAAATATTTAACATACACTTCAGTCCATCTACAGTTCTATCCTTGAAAATCCCCTCTTCTCACCGCAGTTGAAAGTGGGAACACCTGTTTTATCCCAGTTGATTTGATTTGTAACCTGAATATTTGCACACTCTTTCAAGTATCTCCTTAAGAACCATACTACTTTTCTCAGGATTAGAGAGTACCACTACCATATCATCCACATAAGAAAGTACTTTCACCTCCCTTGTCCCAAAATGTAGACCATGTATTCTTTGCTCATTCCGTAACAATGCTACCAAGGGTTGCAATGCAATGTTAAACAAAAAAGGTGATAAAGGACACCCCTGTTGCGTACCTCTACTGAGTTGAATAGGTTCAGACATCATATTATTAACCCAAACACGCCCCAATGCAGAATTCTGAAGAAAGCGAACCACTCCTCTGAACCTATTTCAAAATCCCATTTTTTCCATAGCAAAATCCAGAAAGTTCCAATTCACTCTGTCAAATGTTTTCTCAGCGTCCATGAAGACCAAGGCAGCATCAACACGTTTATCTTTATAAAGGCTTAATATGTCAATCAATGTCCTAATGTTATCATAGCCAGGCCTACCTTTCATGAATCATTTGTGATATTTTAGATAGAATGTTATGGTGTGAGTGAGGGAATGCTTGTGATGAGGGTTTTAAGCCTAGGCAGTATGAGTGCCCCTGCCTGAGTGATGGGAGCCAGTGTCTGTTCCTATTATCTCTTCCTGCTGAGCTAACTTAATGTAATTTAAGAATATGTAATAAAGCTTCGGGAACTTACATGCAAGTCTAAGGAAGTCACTTTGTTACACTGGCACAAGGATGGGAACCTGGAGTGATGGTGAATGGCTGCAATGCGGTGTACTGCTGTGAGCCAGTAAGGAATGTTACTGCGTGAGATTAAATTGATTTATTTATTTATTTATTTATTTATTTAAATTTATATAGCGCGCAAGCAGCCCAGGGGCATTGAGGCGCTGTTACTTGCAATAACTTAGTTACATGGTACATATGATAGCGATTGTTGACACATTATGAGTAGTACAGGAAATCATACTGTTGTTACAAATATTGCATTTGGCCGTAAATTACAAACCTAAATGATAAGTATTTGTGCTGATGTGTCGGTCCTTATGTGAAGAGGGTAGTTTTCAGTGTTTTGCGGAAGGTGGTGAGGGAGTCCTCGCCACGGATGGTGGGAGGTAGGGCATTCCAGAGGGTGGGCGCGAGGTAGGGGAAGCTGGACCCACCCGCTTTTACTCTTTTCACTAGTGGCACAGAGAGCATGTTGGTGTACGGGGATCTGGTTGGCCTGGTGGTGGAGACAGGGTGGATCCTTTGAGAAAGGTAGGCAGGAGCAGTGAAGTGAATGCACTTGTGGGTCAGTGTCAGGGCTTTGAATACGATCCTTTCCTTTATTGGGAGCCAGTGGGCTAGTTTTCTGGCTTCAGAGATGTGTTCTCTTTTAGCAATGCCTTGGGCTGCCCGGAGAGCATTGTTCTGTATTACTTGTAGTCTCACTAAGTTTTTGTTGGAGGTTCCAAGAAAGAGTACATTGCAGTAGTCTAGCCTGGAGCCGGTGATGGCTCTGGCTATGTTGGTGCAGTTCTCTTTGGATAGAAAGGGCCTGATTGCGTTGATAAGTTTAGCATGATATGCAGCTGCGGATGCTATTGCGTTGACTTGTCTATCCATGGATAGGCTGGAGTCCAGGTAGACTCCCAGAGTTTTGACAGAATCGGAGACCGGGATTTTAATGGAGTCAATGGTGAAGTGGCTAAATTGGACATCTAGGTTTTTTAGCGTGTCGGGGGAACCTACCAGGAGGAGTTCCGTCTTGTCAGAGTTGAGGCATAGTCCGTTGTCAGCCATCCAGGCTTGGATGGTGTTGTAGAGGTTGTTGAGGGTCAGGGAGTCGGTGTCATAGTTACCTGTGAGAGTGAGGAGGATCTGGGTGTCGTCGGCGTAGTTGGTGTATGAGATGCCCATAGCGTCGAGGATGAGGAAGAGGGGTCGTGTGAAGATGTTGTATAGGGTGGGGGAGAGACAGGAGCCTTGGGGTACACCACAAAGTATAGTAGTTGGGGATGCGGCGGCTAGGTCAGAGAATACTTGCATAGTTCTGTCTTGTAAGAAGGAGGTGATCCAAGATGTGGCCTCTGGGGAGAATTTGGCGGTGGAGGAAAGGTGGTGGCATAGGACGCCATGATCCACGAGGTCGAATGCCGCGGATAGGTCAAGGAGTAGGAGAAGTGCTGGTTTACCCATGTCTCTAGCATCGTCCATTTGGTTCTTCAAGTCAAGTAGGGCGGTTTCGGTCCCGTGTCTAGGGCGGAAGCCAGATTGGCGGAGTCCAAGGAGTTTGTTCTCTTCAATGAAATGCTGGACCTGCAAGTAGGCTGCTTTGTCCAATATTTTGAGGAGGAAAGGGACAGTGGTGATAGGTCTGTAGTTGTTGGGGGAGGTGGGATCGAGAGTTGGTTTTTTCAAGAGAGGTCGGACCCAAGCTTCCTTGAGGGAGGCGGGGACTTTCCCTGTGGTAAAGGAGGCATTAACGAAGGCTGTTAGGAAGGGCGCTAGCGCTTCCGTGCAGTCTTTGATAATGGAGGCTGGGCATGCATCACCTTTGCAGTTAGAGGGCTTGATGTTCCTCATAATGTTGATGATGTCTTTTTCTTGGATGGGTTTGAAGGAGAAGGGTAGGGGGGGATCCGTGGCGTGTGACGGGATAGGGATATGGCTACTGGGTAGGGCTTGTTTAGTGGCTAGTATTTTGCTTTTGAGGAGGCTTAATTTGGTTTGCATGGCCGTTTGTATTTTGTCACACCAGTCTTTGTCTTTGGTGAGATTCTGGGGGGCGGGAGTGGGTGTCTCGAGCTCTCTGAAAATGGCGAAGATTTCTTTGGTGCTAGATTGGGCTTCCGAGATTCTGGATTCAAAGGATTTGGCCTTTGCTTGGGTGATTGCCTTTTTGTATTTGGTGGATAGGGCTTTAAAGAACATCTTGTCTTTTTCAGAGTGCGACGTTTGGCACTGTGTGAGTGCAGCTTTTTTCTCGTTGCGGAGTGTGAGGAGCTCAGGTGTGAACCAAGAGTTGGAATGGGTAGTGGGTTTGGATTTGCGTGGTTTGAGAGGGGCAATGGAGTTGATAGCTGCTTTAATGGCAGTATCATAGGTTGTTGCGAGTGTTTCTGGGTCTGATGAAAAAGGTGGTCTGAAGGCTGGGCCTTGGAGGAAGGGCAGTAGCCTTTCCTTGGTGAGCTGGCGGGAGCTTCTGGTGAGGCAAGGAGGGAGCGGTTGGGGCAGGGGGGCAGCAGGGGAGCTAGTGGTGAGGATGCTAAAGGTGATGATGTGGTGGTCAGACCACGGGGTGCGATTGTTACCTGTAATGATGAGTGGGCAGTTATGCTGTGCTATCCAGTCAAGCGTTCTGCCTTGAGTGTGAGTAGGGCTAAGGATGGTGTTCTTGTAGCCTAGAGCATTGAGGGCAGAGTCAAGGGATTTGGCTGCTACGTCCTTACTATCCCGGAGCCCTAGATTGACGTCCCCGAGGAAAATGGCTTTAGACTGTTTTTTGAGGTTGTCAGAGAGGAGGTGGGTGAGAGAGGCTTGGAAGTCTCCTGTTGGGCCTGGGGGGCGGTAAATGGTGTGCACAGTAATGGTGCAATGGGGAGAGAGGGTTATTTTAACTTGGAGGTAGTCGCAGTTGTTGTTGGTCAGGGATTTCTCTATCTTTCTGATAGAGAGCGAGTCTCTGGCAATAATTGCTACACCTCCACCTTTGGAGAGGCGGTCTTGTCTAGTTATGGAATAGCCAGGGGGTAGGGCGAGGGATAGTGCCGGGCCGGAGGCATCATGTAGCCATGTTTCTGAGATCATGAGTAGATCTAGGTTGTGGGAGGTTAGGAGGTCGTGTATGTCTAGGGCGTGGGCATTGATGGACCTGGCGTTAATCGTGGCGCATTTCATGTGGGGTTCAGTAGTGCCTGAGAGGGGGTTCATGATGAGAGAGGGTTTGGTGGAGGGGGGGGTTGAGCTCTGGGTGTTAGGGGAGATGCAAATCACAGATTTTACACTGGGGGTAACATTTTCAGCGGTGGTGGACACATGTGGTATAGTATTTGGCACACTAGCATTCAAAATGGTGGTAGAAGAATTGCAAATCACAGATTTTACACTGGGGGTCACATTTTCAGCGGTGGTTGACACATGTGGTATAGTATTTGGCACACTAGCATTCAAAATGGTGGTAGAAGAATTGCAAATCACAGATTTTACACTGGGGGTCACATTTTCAGCGGTGGTGGACACATGTGGTATAGCATTTGGCACACTAGCATTCAAAATGGTGGTAGAAGAATTGCAAATCACAGATTTTACACTGGGGGTCACATTTTCAGCGGTGGTGGACACATGTGGTATAGCATTTGGCACACTAGCATTCAAAATGGTGGTAGAAGAATTGCAAATCACAGATTTTACACTGGGGGTCACATTTTCAGCGGTGGTGGACACATGTGGTATAGCATTTGGCACACTAGCAATCAAAATGGTGGTAGAAGAATTGCAAATCACAGATTTTACACTGGGGGTCACATTTTCAGCGGTGGTGGACACATGTGGTATAGCATTTGGCACACTAGCATTCAAAATGGTGGTAGAAGAATTGCAAATCACAGATTTTACACTGGGGGTCACATTTTCAGCGGTGGTGGACACATGTGGTATAGCATTTGGCACACTAGCATTCAAAATGGTGGTAGAAGAATTGCAAATCACAGATTTTACACTGGGGGTCAAATTTTCAGCGGTGGTGGACACATGTGGTATAGCATTTGGCACACTAGCATTCAAAATGGTGGTAGAAGAATTGCAAATCACAGATTTTACACTGGGGGTCACATTTTCAGCGGTGGTGGACACATGTGGTATAGCATTTGGCACACTAGCATTCAAAATGGTGGTAGAAGAATTGCAAATCACAGATTTTACACTGGGGTCACATTTTCAGCGGTGGTGGACACATTTGTAATCACATTGGTTATGGAGGTGGTATAATTGTACGGAAAGTTAAGTACTTTGTTGGTGGCTGTGTAGGTAGTACTTGACGTGGATGCAGGCTTTGAGGTTTCGCGGGGGTGCCTGGCCTTATCAGCGAGTGCGGAGGGCTGTAAAGAAAAGGGCCTCCCGGCAGCCGACGCTCGTTAAGTTATGCGTCACTATGAAGAAGTAGTCGTGTAGTTGGGCCGGCAGTGGGCATGATCAGAATCAACAGGGGAGATGCTTTTCCTGTTTAAGCTTCATAATATGGAGTAAGTTGGAGGAATGAGAACATACACAGAAGAGGACCCTGTATCTAAGTGTGCCGGAAAAATGTTTCTTTTTTTTTTTTACAGCGTTCTTAAATTTGATAATGTTATGTGATGAAGAATAGGATCGAGAAGGAGTGTCCTGTGATGTGCTTGGAAGTGAATGTAGAATCATAGACTGATATACAAATGGATATTTCCCATCTGTAAAAGGTACAGTGAGCAAAAAGCGTGTGCTGCAAACTATCATCTCAGAACAGGTTATCATGTCATGTTCCTTCTGGAGAGGAGCGCCTGCATCACATGTAGAATCATGTGATGTAAGATGGAATGTTATGGTGTGAGTGAGGGAATGCTTGTGATGCTTGTAATGAGGGCTCAACGCCTAGGCAGTTGGAGTGCCCCTGCCTAGGTGATGGGAGCCAGTGTCTGTTCCAACTATCTGTTCCTGCTGAGCTAACTTAATGTAACTTAAGAATATGTAATAAAGCTTCTGGAACTTACCTGCAAGTCTAAGGAAGTCAGTTTGTTACACTGGCAATGAGGAAACTAGTAACAAAGAACTTACGTGGGAAAAGTGAAGACAAAGGTGACCAGTCTGCTGCAGGGGGTGCAGAAAGAAAGTAACCACTGCCCCCAAACAAGTAAGTCCCATCACCCAGGGCAAATAGAAAGGAAATTAAAGAAGTAGAGGCCCTCATACTCCCACAGAGCAAGAAAGGGAGCCCTGTGCAAGTCCCAAGGGCAGATCAGGAGTGGGCGCTACAAATGACTATAGCATTAAAAGCTTATCCCTGTGGGCAATACCACAGTGATGGAGCAGGGGCAACCCAGTTGGTCTGGAACACTCACAGAGCAAGGAATAGACATGGTGCCTAGTGGTGAGTGAAATAGAAAACATTTGCCCCATCAACCGAGGAAGAGGATTGTAGAGGTGGCAGAGGGGGAGTCACCTTCTGGAGAGTGAAATGCTGGAAAGTACCGCCCAGCGGCGTTAGCTGAGAGAAGAGGTTTTGGCACGTGGAAGTACGTGGTATACTGTAGGTCTCAATTATATGATATGATATGGCATTTATAAAGCACCTAAAGCGCGACGAGGCAAGGGAGTGGGAACAGAGGGAAGACAGAGACAACGATTTTACTAGGCCAGGTGACATTGAGATCGTGCAAGTGCAAGGGAGGGGGGAAAGGGAAAGAGCGGTTAGGGGCCAGTGCAATACATAGGATCACCAGTAAAAAATAAACTGGATAAATAAAAACAGTAGGTAGAAGTGCTGCAAGCTAGTGGCAAGTGCAGACATCAAGTGTCAAGAGCTGGTGGGGACTGTAGGGCTACAGAAACAGCCCCCAAGTGCAGGGGTTGTCCGGCAGGCAGTGCAGGTGTACAGCTGGTGGGGGAGGGGACCTGGGCCCGAGAACAGAGGGTAGCCAGGTGACAAGTGCAGTTTCAGTCAGGAGTTCAGCAGGGGAGAGGAGAAGAGAAAGCAGAAGCAAAGGGGAAGGTCTTGAGGTGCTTCCAGAACTGGAGATGGTTCTCCTCAAGTTTCAGGGAGGCAGAGAGGCTGTTCCAGAGGAGGCCCCATCTAAAAGAAGAGATTTAACACCAACTCGTTGCTTGGAGAAGCGACTGACCCAGAAGGAGATGGAGCTCAAGAAGGAAGATATTTAGGAAGAGAGAGTTGGTGGTATTGAGGCCCAGAAGTCCTTGTGGATAATGCAGAGGGTTTTGAACTTAATCCTTGCAGCCACTGGGAGCCAGTGTAGAGATTTCAGTCCTGGAGAGATATGATCCCTGGGCTTGAGGCCAAGGACAAGTCTTGCAGTCCTATTCTGGATGGGTTGCAGAGGGCAGAGAGTAGAAGCAGGCAGATTTAAAAAGAGGCTGTTGCAGTAGTCCAGCCTAGAGAGAAACAGAGCTCTGGAGACAGTGAGCTTCTGGGGGAAGGAGAGGAAAGGAGGAATACCTCTGAGGAGGTGCAGCTGGTAGTGGGACTTCTTATAGACATCAGAGATGTGAGGAGAGAAGGAGAGAGTGGAGTCAAAGATGACCCCAAGGTTTTTAGCCTCACAGGTGGGAGAAAGAAGAGGACCAAGAGAGGCCGGCCAAAGAGTGACAGGAAAGGAGGGAGCAGGTGTGCCGATGAGGAGAATCTCAGTCTTAATGGCATTAAGTCAGAGATCATTGGCGGCACACCACTCCTGTATAGCAGACCGACAGAGAGAGTTGTCCCCATAGCACTGAAAGTTGGGTTAGAGAGCAGCAATGTGGTGGGCAAGAAGTGCCAGGTATTGGTTGAACAGCCAGGGAGAGAGGTTAGACCCCTGGGGAACACCACAAGTAGAGATAGAGATAGAGGAGAGGAAGGACCCAAGTTAGACCTGGGAGGGTTGATCGGAGAGGAAAGAGGTCAGCCAAAGCCAGGGCCTGATTGGTGATACCCAGGTTATTAAGGAGACGGTTGAGCAGGATGGCATGGTTGACCGTGTCAAAGGTAGAAGAGAGATCAAGTAAGATGAGGTAACAGGGGGTATTGGAGACAAAGTTGGAGAGCTGGTCTTCACAGATGTTCAGGAAAGCAGTTTCTGTGCTCCTGGCAGCTCTGAAGCTAGACCGATGGTCATGGAGACAACTAACCAATTCAGTGTGAAGAGTGAGCTGGGAGATGGCCAGCTTTTCCATGAGTTTATCCAGTGATGGAGATTGGGCGGTAGTTAGCAGGGCAGGAGGGGTCGGCTGAGGGTTTCTTAAGAGGAGGGTGCACAAGGGAGTGCTTTAGGGGAGAAGGGAAGTCTCTAGTGGTGAAGGAGTGGTTGCAGAAGTCAGCCAAATCAGAAGCCACGGTGGCAATGTGGTCCTTGATGGTTTTAGAGGAACACAGGAGAACCTATTTTGACGAGATTTTCATAGATCGGACTTGTCTAGAAACCTTGTCTGGGAAGAACAGGGGAAAGGGAGAGAAGGAGGGAAGGGAGGTGGCCACAGAAGGGGCAGAGGAAGAGAGGGGAGTAGAGGTAGGAATAGGAGAGGATATCCTGAGTTTTAGAAATGAAATGCGAAGCCAGGGCCATGCAGAGGGCCTGGGAGGGAACAGGCGAGGTAGAGACTGTAGCAGGATTGGCCAGCTCCTTGCATATTTTAAAGAGTTTGGCAGAGCTGAGGGATGCCTCAGAGATGCAGGCTTGGCTGAGGGCTCTCTTCTTAGTGCAGACAGAGAGCCGGTATTGCCTTTGGAGCAGGCGGCAGGACAGTTTGTCAGAGGATATACAGGAAGCACACCATTTCCTCTCAACTGCCCTGCACTTGCATTAAAGGGTGATGAGGTCTGAGTCGTACTAAGAATTGCACTTGGCTTTGGACTTCAAGGGGAACCTCATGACAGGGGCAAGCACATCAAGAGTATCAGATATAGCAGAGTGGAGCATGGAAAGGGCTATGTCAGGGTGTGAGTCAGCCGAGGTGGGAAAGGGGCGGTGAGAAAGTGGCAGCCAAATGACTCAACTAACACAAGCTTCATGGGTCGGATAACTGAGAAGGTAGGTGGCAGTGCTGGAGTTGGCTTGGCCTGAGGAGTGGAGAGAGTGAGCTGGGAGGAAGGAGAAAGTGATCACTCCAGGAGAGAGGAGTGGTGAGAGGGATAGAAAAGGGAAGGTCTGTAGAGATCAGGACATCCAGAGTGTGCCCTGCAGAGTGAGTCGAGTGAGCATAGTGAGTCGGGCCAGAGGGGAGGATAGAGAGTGAGAGAGTGAGAGAGAACACAGAGGTTGCAAATGAGTCCAGAGGAAGGACATGAAGCATCCAGTTGGATGTTAAAGTCTCCAAGAAGGATGAGCTGAGTGGTCGAGCCCTGGAGGGGTTAGGAGAGGTCTGACCAGGTGGCTGATAGATGGTAACCACAGCAAGTGGATGGCTAGGAGAGAGAGAGAGCCTGCAGACAAGGCATTTGAAAGAGGAGTAGGCCTGTGTAGGAATGACAGAGGCATGAATCCACTCAGGGAGGATCAGGGCTACACCCCCTCCTGAACTTTTGAACCTAGGGGCGGAGAGGATCTTGTAGCCTTCTGGATGGAGAGTGTCATAGCTCGTGAAAGAGCAGGCCGTGAACCATGTCTCAGTGAGACTGAGAATATCGAGGTCAAGTTTGAGGAGGAGGATGATGTCAGAGAAGTGTTTGACATATGAGTGAGAATTTAGAGTGGCAATATGGAGAAGGTTGCCGTCCTTGAAAGACTTCAGTGGAGGGGTACCAATCATCAGAGGTACACACTGCGGAGGTGTAGAAGAAGTTCAAGGGGGGGCAGAAGAGGAAGGAGGACGGGCAAGGTAGCCAAGGAGGAGACAGCAAGGGGAAGCAAGGAAGCCATGGAGGGAAGAAAGGGGACAGCAAGAGAAGAAAGGACATTGATGAGGTGCGGGAAGCATCTATCAAAGAGGAGAAGGTTGGCTTGAGGGCCTTGGACCAAGACGGTTCCATTCAGGTAAACATTAATGATGACTTCAGAGGAGTGGAAGCAGGCCCTCCCACCAGGAGCCACCATTAATGGGAGAATAGAAAGGGGAAAGCACAGAGACCATATGGAGAGTCCATAGGTCTGGCGAGGGAACGGCAAAGAGGATGTTGGTGAGGGTTTGCCTGGAGGAAGCACTGATATAGGAGTCAGCGATAGCAAGGCCTGGGTTGGAGACCAGGATGTACCTTTTAAACTTCTTCCTACCAGCTTTAGTGAGGAGAGCAGGATAGTCGATAGAGTAGCAGTTAGAAAAGATAGGGGAGACAGAGAGCACCATGTAGTAGATAGGGAGAGGAGAGAAAAGGAAGTGTGTGGGAGGGAAAGGGGACAGGGAGAACACTAGGGAAGGACACAGGGAGGGGAGCAAGTAGATGAGACAAAGAGAGACGAGAAAATAGTAGACAGTTGGACAAGATGGCAGGAGATCAGACAACGGTAGAACATTTTTCTAGATGAATGCTTTGCTAAGAAGGCAAAACCCCAGAATGGCACTACTTTCACAATGTAGTTTAAATACCGGAGAAAAAAAACCTAAGTCTGAGAGTCCTGTATAGTGGGAAAAAGGTCTAGGTTTCACAATGCAGTCTAAATACTTTCACAATGCAATTTAAATTCCAGGGAAAAACACATCTAAGTCTGAGAGTCTGCAAATTGGCAGGGTTTTCAGGGTCGAGTGAAGGCTGCATTCCTCACCCGGTCCACTCCTACCTTACTAGTCGCTGCTGGTTGATGGCTGGCCACTGGCTTCCCGTGCTGACACCTGCAGAAAT
The DNA here is from genome assembly GCF_040938575.1 of Ambystoma mexicanum. Taxonomy (NCBI): domain Eukaryota; kingdom Metazoa; phylum Chordata; class Amphibia; order Caudata; family Ambystomatidae; genus Ambystoma; species Ambystoma mexicanum. The sequence continues at coordinate 632,076,925 of NC_090927.1, read as the reverse complement.
GAGATGGAGCTGCCTCTGTAGGATTCGCACTTTGCCTGTGGCCCTTAGCCGCAGGGTCAGCCGGGCAGAGCGCTGCACTGGGAAGGTCAATTATAACCTTCAACACACCAATCAGGGGAGGTTGTGCGGGCTGGGAGGTGGGAGGGCTGGGAATCGGGAAATGGAAGCAGTTGGGGGAAGCGATGGAGAGGGACACACAAAAGGGCTGAGAGAGGATATTACACCCAAAATCAAGGATAAAGCCCAGCAGGAATTGTACTTGTTGCACTCACCTTGCCCAATGAAGCAAAAGAGACAGCTTAGCTGCTGTCTGGGCAGGGGTTTGGGTCCTTGTCCAAATAGGTTCAAACAGGAATTGCCCTTTCCTTTGTCTGCCCTTCGCTTTGGACGTCCAGGCTAGAAACACCCTTGATCTAAGAGTTAAAAGCAGAAAGGAAGAGGTAGGGCTAAGAAGGTGGGTGAGGCTTAGACCAGGTGTCCTAAATCCACTTGCACCTGCTCACCATATGCAAAGGAAAAGAGGCTGGAGGGCTCCTTAAGTAGGGTAAAAGAGTGGCAACCAGAAAATCAAAAAGTTTGCGGGGCATAGGCCAGTAGGGAAAAAGAGAACGGACAGCGGGAGACACTGTAACAATGCAGCCATTGGCGCAGAGTACGTTCTGCTCTGCTCCGTGATCGTAAGGTGACTGGTGACGTCACACCAGTATCTGGAGGTGATGGTGATTCATAGAATAACATGTCACTTTGTTCAGAAAACCAAGGCAGCGCCGGAAGAGGTGAGAGCAAATGACTCAGTGTGTGTGCAGCCATAAAGATGTGCATTGGATAGAAGTATTTGCTATTCAAACCCGGAAGAGCTGAGAGAGATTTCCCTGCATCACATTTGTGTAGACTCAGGCCTCACAGATTAGAATATGGTAATGGTGCTCGTGAGATATGGTCACAGGGCGGAGAGCTGCCATGACTGGCAGCGCCAGTGTGTTCCGGAGTTACAGAAGTGATGGTCAAGTGAGCAGGTGTTGTGGCTGTTTGTTCTACAGCAGCTCAATGTCAGGGCTGCAGATATTTTCTGCGCACTAAGGTTTACCTTTAAGGAACATGCAAGGATAAGTGGCAGCAAGTGCGGCCGGTGATGAGCTTTTTTTTTTCCGGCAAGCATCTCTCAATGTTGCGTATAACGGGATTATGATATTATAGACATGAATGGGCAAGGAACTGGTAACAAAGCATGGTCGACTAAGGAGGTCAAGAGGAGAAGGAGACTTGTCCACGTATATCTTTTTTCTTGTGTTTTTATGAGAGGCAACAGCATCCTAGAAGATTAAGGTGTTGCAGGTACATATTGCGGCATTACTTGCAGTTAGGTAAACGCATTAGAGAAGCTAGAAATGTTGACGTTGTTAAGGAGTGGTAATGGGCATAGTTGAGTGTGTGTGTGGAGCAGGACCAATGGTTAGATGTGTGTGTTGACGGTTCAGGATAACGAACTTGAGGAAGTTCAAGTTAGAGCTATTTTGGCTATGGATGTTTAGGCTTTAATGCCCAATTTTAGGCAGTAACTGAATTACCACTATTTTTACTGCATTGATGAATTCAGAATTTGTTGGAAAAGTGGAGTATTGACCTCCAGCAAGAAGATGGAGATAAATCATTTTTTTCTCTCCTAAAATAATCAGATTTAGCATAGTGGAATTGGTGCTGGTGGTAAATACACCAACAGCCCCATGGAGTCCTATAGAGTCCAGAAATAAATCACCCTACCACACACTGGTAAGCCCTAGGGACCAGGTGGCAACAGCTTGGGATTTACCACTGAAGTATTGCCAACTCGTAATGAGGCAATAAGAGACCAGGAAATGGCTGTCATGCTCTATAAGAAATCCAGAAACATACCATAAAATACATGATGTCATCTTTGATGTCCTGGGTGTTAGTCTTAGCAGTGCGAGTTATGGTTGCTTAGCTTACCATAACTGGCAAATTTCTGAGGTTTTTCAATTTTACCTGTGTCCATGTAACAACATTTTGGGCCTCATTACAACCCAGGCGGTAAGTTCCCTACTTTACCACCATGGTGTAAACTATGTTTACACCATGGTGGATGGCGGATTTACAGCCCCATTCCAAGGTGAGTGGGGCGGTAAATCCCCATTCCCCATTTACCCTTCCCCATTCCCATTTTTGCCCCATAGGGCATAATGGGAGTGGGGAAGGCGCTAATTACGGCACCGTAAAATGGTAATCAGGCGTTAAGGGTTAACAGCGCCGACGGCGCCGTTAAACCCTTAACACCTGTGTTGTAATGAGGCCCTTTGTCATTGAATTTCATAGGTTTTTATTAGTGCAACTTAACCATAATGTTCCTTGAACAAAGTTTTATCATTGAATTTCATAGGTTTTTATTAGTGCAAATTAACCATAAAGTTCCTTTAACAAAGTTTCTTCCTTGAATTGTATAGGTTTTTATTGGTGCAACTTAGCATAACGTCCCTTTAACAAAGTTTTTTCATTGAATTTCATAGGTTTGTATTAGTGCAACTTAACCATAAAGTCCCATTAACAAGGTTTTTTCAATGAATTGTATACGTTTTTATTGGTGCAACTTAACCATAATATCTCTTTAACAAAGTTTTTTTTAGAGAATTCCATGGGTTTTAACCAGTGCATGCTTTTTTTCTACAATTTACTAATATCATACTTACCCCAATATAGCAACGTTTGTGTCCAATTTACAACATTTTACCTTAAAACTCTGCCATTTCCCACCTTCTAGCATCATTTTTAACACTTCTAATACTTTTTGCACTGTTTTGCTTCCGTTGACGTCTGCGAACGTCTGACGTCACTGTGGAACTTCGGGACAGTGCCACATGACCATACATAGACTCAATACGTTTTTCCAACATTTCCATTAGCATTTTGTGTTATGCTAATGGAAATAATGTGGCGTTCATAGCCCGTTCCAAGGACTGTAATGGGAGATAACGGCCCGGGAGCCAAAGTTATCGGCCCAAGTGAAGTGTGTCTGTGTGCGCCGTGATGACTGCGTGCTTCGGTGTGTTATAAATAAATAAATAAATAACAAGTGCTCTGGACCATTATACTCCATTGCAGGCCCTGCAATGGTGGATAATGGCCATTAGCACCCCTGGTAGATTTTTCTTCCCGTCCCGCTATAGGAAGGAAAATCCTTTTACAAGATGGCCACCAATGCAGCCTGCAGAAGGTGAAGTCAGAACCCTATGACCATATTACCACAAGCACTTTTGTTTTCCTTTCAAACCTATCCTACGTTTGAATAACTTTATCACAATGCCTTTCCCAGGGGGACATGGCCACTTTAACACCATTTTTCATCCCTCCCGGTCACGGACAAAAGCCAGATTGTCTGGGTCATGACCTTATACCATGGCCCGGACAATCTGGCCACTGCCCATGGCCACAGGCTATACCTCAGTCACCAAAGGTATATCACTATTTCTTTGTACCCACATTATGACACTTGTCAAAAAATAAAACACAGCACGTTTGCTAAACCATGCTTTCAGGTTGTTGCCAATGCTCCTTACACGAGTTTGCTTGAAATCCACCCATGTTCTTTTTTTCTTCAAAAGTGTGAAAATGTATGTACATACAATAGTCGTATAACTTAGCCCCCAACTTGACAAAATCCATTCAGACGTTACACATACATTCAAGGTTGTGTCTATATTCTTTCTGAAAACTTGTGTCCACATTCGTCAAACGGCAACAAAGTTATAAGCCATCTAAAAATGTTGGAAGCCCATCTAATTTAACCCCCTCTTAAGAAAATCCCACCAAACGTTACAGAAACATGTATATCTAGATTTAAATTCATTTTGCAAACTTTTGTGCAGATTCGTCAAATGGCACCACATTTATTAGCCATTACATTATTTTGGGACCCCCCCTCTAATTGCGCCCCCACTTTACAGAATCCCATTAAACTTTGCAAAGCCTTTCAGTACCAGGTCTAGAATAGAATTCCAATCCAAAATGTAATGCAGTTTCATTGAGTGGTGCAAGAATTGTAATAGTATGTGTACAGAAGTGGTCAGGGCCTCGAGCGCTGCGGCTGTTGGCGGGTTGGAGCACCTTATCTGGTTACTGCGGGCAGGCTTCATTAGGGTAGGGGAGTGGAATGTAGATGATATGAAGATGTTTGTTTAGGCTGTATTATGCTGTGATGGTTGTGGCAAGCCACTAGACTCATGTGCCCAAGAGTCTGCCCACTGGCTTTAAGTACTGTAATAGTATGTGTACATAAGTGGACAGGGTCCCAGGCAGCTGGCTTTTGTGTGCGGTTTGTGGCCACTGGTTACCATTTTGGCTACATGGCTGTATTATGCTGTGGTGGTTGTGGCCACAAACTAGACGCTTTGGTGCATGGCCACAGGCCATGCACCCAAGAGTCTGCCCACTGGTTGCAAGTACTGCAATAGTATGTGTGCAGAAGTGGACAGGGCATGTGGCAGCTGCCTTATTGGACTGCGCTGAGATACTTGGGTGTATTAGAGTCTGCCCACTGGGTGCAAGAATTGTAATAGTATGTCTACAGAAGTGGACAGGCCCTCGGGTGTCTACCTTATGTGTGTGAGTTGTGGCTACAGGCCAGATTCTTGGGTTCATGGCTGTATTATACTGTGGTGGTTGTGGCTTGCCCCTAGACTGTTGGGTGCATTGGAGCCTGCCCATTTGGTGCAAGCAGTGAAATAGTATGTTTACAGAAGTGTGACAGGGCCTCAGGCGCCTGGATTGTGTTTGTGGGTTGTGGGCACTGCCCAGATTCTTGGGTGCATGGGTGTATTATGCTGCAATGATCGTGGCCTGCCCCTAGAGTCTTGGATGCATGGCTGTATTATGCTGTGGTAGTTCTGACCAGGCCCTAGACTCTTGGGTGCATGGCCGTAGAAGTGGACAGGCCCGTGGCCATAGGCCATGCACCAAGAGTCTAGGGGCTGGCCATAACCACAACAGCATACTATGGCCATGCACTGAAGAATGTGCACACCGGCATAAGTATTGCACACACACGTGTATAGAAATGCAATTTGCCCATTACAAAGAAGCATGACACCAATAAGAGTGTACTCACTCTACATATTTTTGAGGCACTGTATACCTTTTTGGAACACAGTGACAGGATACCATTGAAGTGGAAATAGCACATTGGAATATTGTGGCACTGTGGGCACACATTTTCTTAGTTGCATGTGGAAATGCTGGAGAAATCTTTGTTTCACTGACTGTGATAAAAAAAAACATAACATGTTATGGAAGGTACTTCATAATGTCGTATTGTACACAATTTCAGACATTCATGTACTTTGTGGACCCTCATAATTAGCACATTACAAGTACTATGTTTCAAACAAGAGTACTGTGCAAAATGCCCAGTTCCTGTGTTTGGTTGCATAATCATTGGGTCTGTGGGAAACAAAATCCATGCAGGATTAAAATAAAATACCTTCTACATTCATTTGATGTTACGTGGCACCCTCTGTTTCATTGAAGTGTGCAGTACTTACAGGAATGTTTAAGGTGCACATCTATGTCATTTTGCTGTTATACGCACCGTTGAAGTAGGAGGAATTGAAATGGTGTATGTGATTTGCTTTTCAGAAGTGGTGGTGCTATGGTTGCAGTTAGATACCAGTTGGCGTATTCTAACTGTTTATCTGTTTCCTCTTTTTAACAGTATCCCTTTATGCTGTTTGTTTGCTGTTGGCGTTTTCTAAGTACTGTACTATTGACAACTAATATTGCAATTTTGTGGGGGAAGTTAGATGCCTGTTGGTGTATTCTAACTGTTGGTATTTTGACAGTTCTTGAGGGTATGTTTTGTAGCACTTTGATTGTTGAAAGTTGATTTTAGCAGTTTGACCGCTGAAAGTAACATTGTAGTACTGTGGGTGTACTGAGATACCAGTTGGTGTATTCTAGCTGTTGATACTTAATGGGCCTCATTCCGAGTATGGCGGTAAGGGATAGCGGCCACCGCTAACGAGAGCGGTGGCGGTAATCCCTTACCGCCATACTCCGAGTTCCCTTAGCGCCATGGTGCTTTTAACACCTGCTTTTAGCAGGCGTTAAATACCATGGCGCTAAGGGACCTTGATGTTAATTACGCCACCGTAATTTACGGTGGCGTAATTGACGCCTTCCCCACTCCCATTATGCCCTATGGGGCAAGAATGGGAATGGGGAAGGGTAAATGGGGATTGGGGAATTACCGCCCCGCCAAACTTGGAATGGGGCGGTAATTCCGCCAACCACCAAGGCGCTGCCGGTCCGGGTACGGCGTCAACCAAGGCGTTAATAGCGCCATTGGTTAGCGCCGTACTCGGAATGAGGCCCAATGAGTCTTGAAGGGCTTTCATTTTTGCTGGTGGATTTTAAATTGTGTAAAGATGGGAAGAAATATTGCAGTATTATGGATGCAGTTAAATAGGTGTTGGTGTATTCTAACTGTTTACAGTTTCACAGTTTTGCCGGGCATGTTTTCAAGCACCTTAACTCTTGTTGGCGGATTTCCATTTTCCACTATTGGCAAGTGCCATTGCAGTATTATGGGTGCAGTTAGATGCAGTTGCATATTTATTGCAGTGGTATGGCCATAGTTAGACAGCTGTTGGCTTATTCTAAGAGTTGGTAGTTTTACAGTCAGTGAGGACAGTTTGTAGACCATCATACTCAGTACTTTTCTTTTTAAGTACTATGAGTGAAGCAATGTTAGTGTGTATTTTCCATAGTTCATATAATCATTGGGTCATTGGGGAAAACAATGTATAGTAGTTCAACTGATGTACTCATGGGCCAGTTGGTGTATTCTAAGTTGTTACTGTTTCACAGGGAAGAAGGTTATTTTTTGTTTACAGTTACATAACTGTTAGTGGCTATTAGGAGTAGGCTATGCTACTTGTGTATGTCAGTGAGTACATTTTGGTTTCAGCAATGTTAAGTAGGCATTTGTAAGATTTGCTGGTAGTCTCCTTTTCATAGTAATGAAAGTATCATTGCATTCAAACCACCCACATTTCTTTTTAATGTATCCAGTATAGTGACCTGAACTGGTTGTGACACCCATGTGGTAGATTATGTCTACTGTTGTGAAGTTTTTCTTGCCAAGCGATACTTGCCCGTGTGTGAAGCTAGTAATCTTGCAGTTGTTTTTGGCATCATCTGCTTTGTATCGTAAAATCATTACTATTATGTATTGGCTATGTGAGTTTATCTGCGAGGTGGAACGATTATCTGAATTGCAAGTAGTACATAATATGCCATAATTTGCATTTTGCACCAGCTGCTGAAATGGAATGGATTCAAAGTTAGGTATAGATACATCCACGAAGCGCTCATTAGGAATTTGATCCTGATCCACATGGCTGCAGAGAGTGCAGGTATGTTTTTGGGCCTCATTACGAATCAGGCGTTAAGGGGTAAACGGCGCCGTAAACGGCGCCGACCCTTAACACCTGATTACAAGGTCCGTTAGCGCCATGGTGATTTTAACGCCTGCTTTTTGCAGGCGTTAAAATCCATGGCGCTAAGGGACCATGGTGCTAATTACGCCACCATAATTTACGGTGGCGTAATTAGCGCCTTCCCCACTCCCATTATGCCCTATGGGGCAAAAATGGGAATGGGGAAGGGTAAAATGGGAAATGGGGATTTACCGCCCCACTCACCTTGGAATGGGGCGGTAAATCCGCCATCCACCATGGTGTAAACGTAGTTTACACCATGGTGGTAAGGGTACGACCCAGGCGGTAACTTACCGCCTGGGTCGTAATGAGGCCCTTTGATTTCCAGCACTTGCTGTAAGTACATTTGAAATTCTTGTGGATCTTCTTGTGTGTGTATGGTGAATCTCACCATTCCTGCACAGTAGTCCAATTCCTGCCTTATTCCTGAGACACTGTAAGTGTTTTCAGGATTGTTTGTTGCATTTCTATTAAGGAATAGCATTTGCAAACACAACTGGCCTGCACCGTTCAAGTACAAGTTCAAGTACATGTTTTGAACAATTGGTGACAAATGGAATAGGACATTGAATGCTACATTTGAATAGCAATTTACACCAGTTGTGTTGGAAACTTTGAATGGACCAGACAGTTCTGTGTCTGAGTCATTTGACGGAATTCCACTTGCTTTTTTTGAAGAGATACTTCTCTTTGTTTGTGCAGTTGGATGTGCATTTGCCTTTTCACAACATCCTTTTGTAGTTGTGCTGATTCATGGAGTAGCAGCTGCTTTCACTTTCTTTGGTGGTACTGTTGGGATATCTCTTATAAGTTGTGTTTGCACTAAATTTCTTTATCAAGTTTTCCTTTTTGTGGAACAAGGTACATTTTGAGATGAGGTGTGTAGAGTGCATGTAGTCTGTTGTACTCTACGATGCAAGGAATGTCAGACTTTGTTTGCATCAAAATTGACTGTAAATAGTCCTTCAAGTGTATGTAGGCATGACACTGCTATGTAACTCATGCCTTCTTTAAATAATGTGCTGCTAATGTCTATCAGTGCCTGACCTGAGGTTAGACCATGCGATTTATGAATAGTGACTGCATATGCAAGAGACAGAGAAAACAGTTCTCTGTGTACATACATGTCTTTGAAAAGAAGGATTCAGGCTGTTGAGCATCCTTTCCTTTTAACTTCTGAAAGTTTGTCAAAGTGGATGTTGACAAACTGAATGTTGTTGTCACGTGGGTATGTCTGGAAGCCAACAACTGCACCAAGTGCTCCATTAACTAAACCTTGCTCGACGTCAAGGTTACGCTTTTGCAACACTTTTAACACAATGTTAATATTCACTACAAACCAGCTGTGTTGGAGATATAGGGCCTCATTACACGGAAGGCGGTGATCCAGGGTGCTATTAGCACCCTGGACCATGCCGGTAAATTACCAGCACCGCCTTGGCGGTAAGGGGATTTACCGCCCCATCCCAAGGTCGGTGGGGCGGTAAATCCCCCTTCCGCCATTGCCCTTACCCATTCCCATTTCTGCCCCATAGGGCTCTATGGAAATAGGGAAGGTGCTAATTACGGCACCGCAATTTTGCGGTGCCGTAATTAGCTCCGAGGTCCCTTAGCGGGTTGGTTTTTAACGCCTGCAAAAAGCAGGCGTTAGAGCACCAACCCGCTAAGGGACCTCGTAGTACGGCGGTAAGGGTTAACGGTCACCGTTGCCATTAACGGTGACCGTTAACCCTTACCGCCGTCCGTGTAATGAGGCCCATAGTTTTCTAAGCTATTTAGATGTGCTGTGGCTTGTTGTCACATAGGCACTGTCATACCATGCATGTTCAGTTTTTCTGTGGAGTTAATTTGCACTAATGGTTGGATTTCTTTTTTTAACATTGTTTCATTGAATTGTTCACAGCTTGCTAGGGTTGTCATTAAGGACATACATTTTACATGTGTGCAAATTGTACCATGACATCAGTAGCAGATGTGTTATGCCCGTATAGCTCATGGATGAGTCTGCTATTTAAGATAGACTGTGCTTCCTTAGAAAGCACACCACATCTGGATGCTACTCAAAATGTAAGCATAGGTGAGGTCTGCAGGCAGAAGCTTGTTTTGAGTTAATTCTCTGTACTGGAAATGCTGCCAGCGATTTACATTTAATATGCTGCCAGCGATTTACATTTAATATGCTGCCAAGTGTGTTATGCACAGTTTGTGTCCTAAGGTTTTAAAAATTGGTTCACCTTTCAGTAGTGTTAATTGAAAAAGATTGCCAAAAACAATAACGTGTTTTACTCCAAAGAGTTATTCGCAGTTTGTTTTAAGGACCTCTTGCAATCTGAGGTGAATCAAACCCAACATTAGGTTGGAGACCATGCTCATCTCATCTATTAGGAGCATTTTCATTTGTTTTAGAAATCTGCATAGCTCCATAGCAGCTTCTGCTGAAAGTTTGTAGTACTCTAATTTGTTTTGGTGTTCCACTGGAAGGAGTAGCAATCAGTGTAAAGGTACACAACCTATGTTGTATGCAGCTAAACATGTGGCGGCAGTTACAACAGCTGAAAGCTTGTTGTTTGTCAATTTTTGAAGGAACTTGCTGATGATTTTTATTAAGAATAATTTGCCATGAACCAGCTCCACCACGTACATACTTAAGTACAGGTTTATAGTTTTGACATGTACAAGTTGTAGTTTTGTGCTGCACACCATGTTCAATTTCTTTAGTTACTTTCCGGAAAATGCTACGCTGTTCATCATTCAGTTGTGATTTCAGTAGAGCAAAGTTTTCTTCAGATTCCTCCTACTGACACATGGTGTTTTCTACTTCATTCATGGCTAATTCTGCCTAATTTACTATGAATGGCTCTCCAAGTGGTTCTTGGCTTCCTGTAAGAGAAGGTTGATTGTTCTCAGGATTGTCTACATTTAGTTGTGCTTGAAGTTCTTCCTCTTGTTGGCATTCAATGTCCAACATATTTTTGTAGTGCTTGAAATGTAAATCTGTTATAGTGTTTTCACTCGAATACATCTTCATAGGAAGCATGGGTGTCCAATAAATCCTCTTCTTTTCTCCATGGTTTAAAAAGTTGCAGTAGGGACATGTAGTAAAAATGTCGCGTTGTTGAGGAGTTTTAAATGATAGCTTCATGGATTAATCAGGCAGCGTTCGGTAAATTTAACCAGGCTGCCCTCACAACGTTTCACTTTGTATTTACCTTTTTTCTCATCTGGCTTAATAGTTATTTTTGTATGAGAAATGTTGGGCTATGTGGTATAGACACATGGTTTCCAAAGCAGTACTGTTTGGGTAATATGTGTCCAATAAATTGTTTTTCAAAATGTCCTGGCCGTTGGGATCATTTTTGGCCATTGTTTCTATGTCTTGGTACAATTTGAGAACTCTTTTTCTGGATGCAGCTGGACCAAGGCTTAGCCAGACTATGTTTTCAGATTTCTATATAAGACTGTGCCAGATAAACTGTATGCAGCTTAGTAGCGACCACATTCTCTATGGGAGAGCATTTTTATGCCAAGCTGTATAATTTGTGTGACAGTGTTTTATCAGATGATATGTCATCCCAGAGGTTTTTCAGCTCTGTTTTCTCAACTTTGGTTAGGTAGGCTGTGAAATATCTTGTAACTGCAGTTGAATTGTTTGCAATGTACTGCACATCTATGTTTGCATTCCACAAGAAGGTAATAATTGCATTGTAATCGCTGATGAACTTTGATGCTTTGCTTCTTTTAATGCAGTATGTGTTCTTAGGTGATTTGCCTTTCACACTGTGTCCAACCGAAGACATGAAGCTGAAACTGTTCCAGGGAAACCAAAGCAGTATTTGGTGTAGTATTTGCCTTTGATTTTATATCTGCGTTGACAATACTTGCCACATTTATGTCTTTGAAACAACAAAACGTGTGCAAGTAGCTCACTATGTGGGTCATTACAAGTTTGCCATTCCGGGAATTACGGTACCGGTAAGATTTCTGATACTGTAGTTCCCAGACCAGCAAACTATGAGTTCTGCTCACGGGGGCCATTACGGCCACCAGGTCTGACCTGACGGCCATTCCGGCACCCACAAGCAGAGCATGTTGGATGCACCAGCACCATTCTGAATGGTGCTGCTGCATCCGACATCCCCATTCCATCTGGTGCACACAAATGGGCAATTACTGAGTCCGGTAGGGCTGTAATGACCCAGTAATTGTCCATTTGTGAGTGCCGGAAAAAATTACACGTTTGGCACCAAAGGGATTTCGCAAGTGACAAATTTGTGAATTAACTGCAAAACAGTGGCATCCCTATCCTGACCAAATTCAGGAGCATCTTTTATCCACCAAAGCATGTGGATGTGTGGTGCATCTCTGGATTGATATTCTTTTCTCCAAAAGAAGTGTTGCACTTCTCCGAGGGGGGAATTGTTTTATTACAGATGAAGTGCAGCATGGCAATAAAGCGGTGATGGAAGTACCTTGACACATTTACTGGGTCAAGAGAGCAGAGTTCTCCTGGTGTTTTCATGCCTATCCCTGCATTGAATACATGTGCTATGCATAGGAAATTGTTCCCATGCATACTCTGGACAACTTAAAGTGACAAACCATGTGGATGGGCCAAGGTGGCGTAGCATACACCGTACATCTGCGTGATGTCGTAACCAGTATTCTTTCCTAACACTCATGTTTGCCAAGAGATTTGTGATACTTGACTGCAATCTTCATCTTTGCACCTTTTGAAGTTGCTGTGTAGCAGATATGTTTAAACAATTGGAACCTGTTTTCAATGTGTGCAACTCCGTAACATTTAGTTGATATTTCACTTTCAAACAGGAGGTGGAATATGTATTCAACATTTTGTCTGAATCTGGGGTCTTCAGAATACATTCATAAAGAGCGGTATTCTGATGATGTTATTTGTGTGCATGTTTCATCATACCTTCCACCTTTTTCAGTAGGAAAGAGTACAAGAAAGGCTCATGCGTCTATACTTTTTTCGCATATGCTGATTGAAGATCCTTTGGCTAGCCACATTTGATATATTTCTAGTGCATCATCTATGCTGTCTTTGGTGTGCATTGGATGAATTGTATACTTGTCTAAAATATTGGATGCTGTAGTAGGATCTACAAGTTAAAATTAACCAGTTGATGAGGAATTCAGAATTATTTTGGTGGTTTCTCTCAGATTCTCTTCAATGTTTATTTCTTTGTAGTATTCATTGTTCTCTTAAGATATTGTAGGGCTTCTCTAACTTTGGTTAAGTCTACTAGTTGCTGCCAATTTTGGTTGTCTTTTGTAGGTGCACCATTCTCTAGGATTATCAAAGATTGATCTATTGGCCGCTGCACCCCCAGAGTATCTACATTTTCTTTAAGATCTAATGCCACAAATGCCTTTCAGTAATTTAGAAGGAGGAAACTTAGCTGTTTTCGGGTTAAAGGTGTATTATCGCTTGAAATTGGTGTATTGTTTGTATTACAATGCTCTCATACAAATTAAGCTGTTGGAGTGATTTTGGAAATGGGAATTTTTCCAAATTATTAGTTATAGCGTGTGAAGATACTTGGTTATTATCAAGCTGTGCAGTGCAGTATGTGAAAAGTATTGAGGGGTTAGTAATTTCGTATGTGTGGTCTGCTATAAGGTAGAGAGCTAATTGGAACCATTGCGATTCCTCATTGTCTTCTATTTTGTATGCTATATCTACAGTTTGCGTGCTCTTTATATAAAAAGTTCTACAACAACATAGAGATACTTGGTTTGGTACTTTAGCAGATGTGCTTTTTTGTGTGTGTGTGATAGAAGTTTGGCATCTGCAAGGTTGCTGGTACTCTGTTGGTGTGTAAAGTTACTAGATTTTGCAAGTGCTGTTCACTTTTAAAATATTTGCTTTGGATGTGGTCTAATTCTTCCAGGAGTTCTATGGTTGTGCCATGAAGGAGAATGGCCCTCATTACGACCCTGGCGGAGTGGGTTTACGCCAGCGGTATTCGCGGCGGACCCGTCCGCCCTACTACGAGTTCCCGTAGCGCCATGGAGCGTTTTCCGCCTGGTTTTTCCGGGCGGAGAAATCCATGGCGCTACGGGACCCTGTTGTTAATTACGCCACCGTATTTTACGGTGGCGTAATTAACGCCTTCCCCACTCCCATTATACCCTATGGGGCAAAAATGGGAATGGGGAAGGGTAAAATGGGGAATGGGGATTTACCGCCCCGCCAAGGTCAGAATGGGGCGGTAAATCCGCCAACCCCCATGGCGCTATCGGCAGCTTTCCGCCGTGCTCCATGGTGCATTTGGCGCCACGATTTCCGCCAGGGTCGTAATGAGGCCCAATGTGTTTAAATGCTCCAGTGCTAAAGCAGGACATTTTGCATCGTACAGTCTCTGAACGAGATTTTGTATAGTAGAATGGTGTGTTGCTAACATTTTGATGTGGTGGACGGTGCTTCTGCATGCAGCTCCAGAAATGCAGACTAATGAATGTCCTTGCATTCCTGTGTACTTGCGCACTGGACAGGAGTGCATGTTTTGTTATATTTTCATTTCGCATTTGTCTTTGGCTTTCACATACTGATTGAGGAATTGTCACAAAGATTTGAAGGATTGTTTTCAAATGTTATACAATGAGGTGCACTACCATTTATAGACAGGACAAATTGGTTCGGTGCAATGGAGAGTTGATTGTAAGTTTGTTGGGGATATTCTTTCAATCAGCGTTTCTTCAGCCATAATAGTGCTGTCTACCTTTTCATACCCTTGGCCACTGCTATGTATTGCAATTGGGTTTGTTTGCTCTTGTTTGTATGCTTTGTCATTGAAATATGGATCTGTGCTGGTTGTGTGAATCCACTCACCTGCACAGAAGTTTGCAAAGGTATGTATATTGATATTGCAGCTGTCCAGTCATTTGGTCGAAAGACATTTGGTCGAAAGCCAAATGGTCGACAGAATTTGGTCGAAAGCCAAATGGTCGAATTCTTTTTATTTATATATATATATTTTAGGTTTTCGTTTAGGGAAAAAAAGGGTTTTTTAGAAAAAAAGGGGGTTGGGGGGGACCCTCCCCAAAAAAAAGTGAAAATACAAAAAAAAAGATTTGAAGGATTGTTTTCAAATGTTATACATTGAGGTGCACTGCCATTTATAGACAGGACAAATTGGTTCGGTGCAATGGAGAGTTGATTGTAAGTTTGTTGGGGATATTCTTTCAATCAGCGTTTCTTCAGCCATAATAGTGGCTGAAAATTCGACCATTTCTCTTTCGACCAAATGGTGTCGACCATTTGTCCTGTCAACCTTTTTTTTCGACCAAATGACTGGTAACCGATATTGCATATGTTGTAAAGTGTCTTTTGTAGTTTACTAATACATTTTGTAAGTGGTTTCATTCTGTTTAAAATTCATATAAATAATTGCCTTTTGAGGAGCATTTTACTGCCAATGATAGCTTCCATGATCAGTTTTCTGAGGTAAGTTTTAAGGGTTGAGCATTTTTGGAATGCTCACCTGGGTCTACGTTAACATTGGTAGATGCAGTATTAGCACTGCTGGTAGTTGCATTCTTCTTAATACATTTTATTTTTGTTTTACATTTTGGAAGAGGGCTCACACTTTTTTCATGCTACCTTGTTCCGTTTTGCTCAGTGACTGCATTAGCTGTTTTGTTTGAACTTTTCGTACAAACTCTGCTAGATGCAGATGGCTATTTTGCATGATTTGAGTTTTATCTGCTCTATTTCTGCATTGTTTTCTACAGAGTTGCTTTGTGGTAAGAATTCTCTTGTGTCTGTTTGGAGAAAAAAGGAAAGCGTGGGTTTGGAAGTTGCTCAATGTATATGTGTGCACTGTGAATGAGTGTTTGACTATGAGGGTAGGCATACATTGAAGGGTGGGTGTGATTGTGGAAAGGGCTGTTACTTTTGGTTGGAAAGGTTGTACTGTTGGGTGTGTTCCTGTGTGAAAGGTTTGCTTCAGTGTGTATGACGTGTACTGCACCTGAAGAAGTAAGGACATTACGATGTTTTCACAAAACTAGTGGGTGTTACCATACTGGTGTTCAGATGATAATACAAATATTGGACCTACTAAGGTGCAATGAGTAAGAGTGAAGCAAGTGCTATTGGGTTGGATAGAATTATTTTCTAGGCTACAATACAACAACACTGCACTGTTGAGTAACAGGCAGAACACTACTACAGTACTGCACTTACTTTGTTGGATGTGAATAGTAGGTTTCTTCTGGGTTTTATCTTCCAGTAGAGACGTCACTGGCTTTCAGGAGACTTTTCTTCACTGCAATTGTGAAAGAAGGAAGTTAGTGGGTATGTGTGTTAATGGCACAGTAATAGCATTAGGAGTACACATTTTCTTACATTGTAGGAGGATTTGTTGGCAGGAAGAGTTATTGTGTGCGTCCAATTGTACAGCATTGCATAGGAGTGGGGACTTGGGAGCATCAGCATCGATGCTATGGAGGCCAGTGATGTTGTGATAACTGTGTCCTATGGGGCTGCACTTTTGCAAGTGTGTGAGATGCTGTTGCACTACTTGCTTTGGAAATGGATTAGTGCAAGCCCTAGTAGCATGAGAAAAAGGGCAGAAAGATGCCATGTGTGGAATTTTATTAAGTTTCCCACACATAGATGCTTGCTACATGAGTGCAGAAATAATTTCCTGTTCTTGGATTTATGTGTTCAAATTTACAGATAACACTGTTACCAATGTACACAAGCATTTCTTTTCTTTCATTCAAATGGTGCATTTTGGTAATTATTGCAATTTATGTACTTGCCATGCTTTGCTAACATACATACAGTTTCACTTTTCTGTGTGTATTCTGGGTTTTTAACATAGGATCTGCCACTTGAATTTTGCTGTGCAAATGTTCCCAATGTGGTTTTCTTTTTTTGTTTTACAACAACAGATAGAGTGCTGATAAAAATTGAAATATTTGGAATGCAGCTGTTCTGCATGTGGGCATTAAAAGAAAACTTTGAAAGTACACAGCATTGTAAGTAACTGCCACTTGATGTCAGGAGATGGGACAAATGCGAGTCCAATTATTCAGTAGGTTATGTAGAATAAGTGGCAGACAGCCTGTTCATATGCTTTTGTGACAGAGCTACAAATGTACTCTACAAAACATGTGCATACCTGTAGTTTGTGCTGATGGATGAATCTGGAAGCAGAAATCTTGGTGAGTTTTGTAGTACTTTTTGATGGAGGTGCTTTTCAAATACAGGAGATCTGTACTCTGAGTGTTCAATAGTACATCTAAAATGTTGAACTGTGATTACAGAGTTAGATGTATATTTGTTGCCTGTTATTGGTGGATGGCTGTGTGACTGCTTAACAGTAGCCAATGAGGGAGTGCTGCAAAGAGTAAAGTGGAAAGGGAAGATGGGCTCAGCGGACACATCCGGGGCTTCTCAGCATGCTTGGAATGGAAATGGGAATGTGGTGATTAGCCAATCAGGTGTTCAGGTTGTGCTTTACAGTAAGGTAGGGAAATACTTTTTTTTCATTGCTGTGTTGGTTGTGTAGTGAAGATGGTGGTGTTGGAGAGAGGCAGAGACTTATTGAATGGAAAGTGGGAGATGCATGTGTTTAAGATATGCAGAGGTATGCTCAGGCAAGGGATGTTTCAGATGATCTTGGTTTTCCAGGACTGCAAGCTTTGTGGTACAGGGTGCCTGGCCACAATTTACAGGCACTGCTTTCTCTTTGCAGAGACATGGGTACATTTGGTAGTCCTGATGTTTTGGTGGTGCACTGTGGAGGAGAGCATTCGGGCTACATCAGTGCTCCAAGTTTGGTTCCTGTACTCAAGTTCTTGGTGGAAGAACTGACGCTGCTTTTCCCTACTGCAAAGGTGTTTTTTTTCAGAAATACCACATAGAGCACAATGTAACAACCCCAATGTCCTAAATACCCAGCGAAATGCTGGAAGGCAATCGTTAATAGAGGCATGGGTGTCGTTTTGCGGCGTACTAAGGTGTCTGTTTTCTCTAATGACAACATTGACTCCCTTAGTGTGCGCTGTTTTACCCCAGACAGCGATTTGTTGTCCATTGTTGGAAATGCAATAATTTTTCGCAATCTAAGGGATGCTTTGCCGAGGTTGATGTAAGACAGTAAGGAGGAAAATAAGAGAACTCCCCCCAAAAATAGAAAACAAAAGGTGTTTGTTTACTAGCAGCAAAAAAAAAGGCTCTTTACAGAGCCACCACAATAGTGGAAATCTCCTACCCTGGGTTAAATTTCTCTCCCCACCACCATGATTTGGCTGATTTATCCTGGAACATCGCAGTAGTTCACAGATTGCACATGCCACATCCGGGACTATTAAGAATGACAGGCATGGAAATGGGACTGTGGAATCCAGGGAATTGGCCAATAAGGTTCCCTGGGTGTGGTGTGCAAGGAGAGAGTGTGGCAGCGGCTATATTTGCTGAGAGGAGTGCAGATGGCTTTGACTATGGCTGTGTGTTTTAGGAGGCAGATTGTCTGAATTTTAGGGGTATCTTGGATACATTGGTTGCAGGTGTATGCAGAGCACTGTGGAGTGGCTGCACATCTTGGATTCCCTCTTATGCACTGGTATGGAGTGTGTGGAATGAAGTGGCTGGATTTGGTTCCCCTTTACGCCAATTTGGTGATGCAGCATCGCCCAGCCAGTATTATTGTTCATTGTGGAGGGAACAGTTTAGGCCATGTTACTGGAATCTCTCCGCAGTTTGTGATGAAGGAGGCACTTGGGAAAGTCATGGTCATGTTTCCAAAATCCTGATTATTTTTTTTGGGCATTTCCCAGAGACAGATGTGGCTGGGCTCATCTTCATTTGGTCCACAAACGGAGAACGCCAGGTGCAATGTTAACAAGGCTGTTTGCGCATTTTTGCAGGATGTTGGCATGTCGTCCTTCCACAATGAAAACATTACATTTCATAGCACAATCTTACTGATGCTGGCAATCACTTTTTTTGCAAAATATCCAAAATGCTTTGCAGCCATTTTTGCAAGTATAGCAAGCATTTGGCCAGTTCAAACCTTACAAAAAAAGGCTCTTTTCAGAGCCATCACTTTCTCCCAGAAAAGAATGCAATGTTTTTGATGCTCATTTTTTTTAAAGTTTGCAGACTACCGCACTGTCCGCGGACTTTGTGGACATTTTCTTGGCACTTCTATTTTTAAACTGTGAAAGGTGGCTCTGAAAAGAGCCAGATTTTTTGTGTGTGTTTTCTTGTTTAATATTTTTTGGGTAGGAAAGGGGCACCAACCACGGGGACAGAGGGGCATGTGGAGAGAGGTAGATGTTGGGTGGGCCTCATGGAGCTAGGGGCACTTTCCTTCATGCTGCCGGACCATAGCCTCAAAAGCACTCCAGAATTGCTCACCCCTGCAGAGTACCGGTTCGCAGTAAATTCACAATACAGTGACCTTTGAAAGGTAATGGTCAGCTGTGGGGTGTATGGCCTGCAAGGCTGGCTAGGGGTCTGCTGCCCCAAGGATTGTGCCTTGTGGTGACCGGAGCAGATTCTGAGGATGCTGTGGAGGAACTCAACCTACTATCCTGCTCAAAGGAGACGACCCCCCAACCTGTTGCCTTGTGGTTCGACCTCAGGTGTTGCCAAATGGAGGAGGTGCCGTAGCTGTACAGCCCAGGTTTGCCGTGACTGATTACCATGTGGCACTCATTGCAGCAAACCTTGACCACATGCACCTTGGCTACCCCCCAAAGGTAGTAAAGAGCCTCCACACCCAAGACTCACGTTACCAGCTGGTAGTGCAGACATCCACTAACTCATCCTCTTCCTCTTCTTGTTCTTGTTCTCCTCTGCATCACAATGCCTGTTCCCCTCCCCAGGCCCCCCAGAAGATGGTGCTGGGGGTGCGGCTGATGAGGAGGAGGCAGCAGCAGCAGAGGCAGTAATGGATGCCATCCTTCAGGAAATTAGAGTTCAGCAAACAGGTAACCAGGAAGCAGCAATCTGGTGCAAGCAGCAATCTGGCACACTGCTCTGTCCTGGAAATCCAAAAACAGAATGGGGTGTGGCCTTTTATAGGGGTGCAGGGGAGTGCTCTGTGAATAGTCGTGCACTCCTTGAAAACTTCGCACTCCAAGCTGGGCTCAAAAAGTTACAAAAAGTCTCTAGATCACCAGGGGCATGGTTGAGGACCTCTGCAAGGGTGAAATTCCATAGTAAAACACATTGGATTGCCTGAAAATCACTTTTCAGGTATCTGGGGGCCTGGACAGTGTTTGCAAATAATGACCAAGGCTCACCATGGGTGCGGTCACATGGTGACGTCGCAAACATTCGTGAATGGGATGGCTGTCCGAAGGACACCTAATGCACAGGATGCAATATGCACATGCGCTTATGTGTTCACAGGACAGGGTTGGGATCCGCGTACTAATTAAAAGTGTGACACATGCTGCGGACCTCGCGGACAGGCGCAGTGATTGGACGGCATAGGAGATCAAATGCACATGTGCCCAGGTGTCCATAGGACAGGTAAGGGATCCCCAAACTAATTAAAAGAATGCCATGTTAGGGAGAATTCTCCAGAATGGTTAATTTTCCTTACCTACTGAGTCCCTCAGCAGCTTTGCTGGATTTCTAGGATTTTTTCTTTTTCACTTGGTAAGAGTTTCAGCCTTTGTTCCCACTCTTACATGTGTTTTGCTGTGTGTGTTTAACATTTTTGTGTTCATTGACTGTGGAGCTTCACCTACTCCATAGGCATCATCTTTTTACTGTGTGTTACACAGCACTTTTAGTGCAGTGACACAGGGTTGTCTTTTTCAGACTTCCCACTTTAAACTCCAAATTCTGGGACTGACTACTGTCTCTCAGAACATGTAAAGTTGCCATTGACTTTATTAGTCTTTTTAAAATCACAGACCCAGTACAACCTATCTTACATAGAGTACTGGAAAGTGTTAATAGTTATCTCTTTTTGTCTGTCTCTCATGGAACATTATTTTGTTCCCCTTTCTTTAAGATTTGGCTGGTGGCAGTGATATCTACCATATTTTTCCTACCGCAGTTTATTTAAATAGCCTTGGTACTGTTTTAGGCTATCTTGGTAGCCTCAAACTTAAATCCGCTGGACCCCATTTACTTTTATTTGGTTCCGGCTGGGTTTTACTCACCATTTCTTTTTGCAAAGATCTTTCTCGTGTTTTGCCCTGTGCGCCAAACCAGGTTTGGTTCCTTTGTTCGCTTTCCTTTGGTGGGCCTCTGCACAGAAGCCCTCCTTAGGTGCCTGAATGTCTGAGGGGGACAGGATGTGAGGGAGGGGTTTGAGACTCCCTGCACAGGGTCTCCTTCGAGACCCATGTCACACTCGGTATGATTGGCTGTGGTGACTTTCCCGCCAGGACAGCCACCCTGCTGTGTGATTGACAGCCAGGCTGTGTGAATGGGGGAAAACTGCATAAAAAGCAGGTCTATGGGACTTGGAAGGCAGAGTCGCCACTGGATCGAGAGAATGATGAAAAGCTGAAAGAAGAGGACCACTACCACGACTGAACCTCCCGGTGAAGCCCTGCTGTGGGTCTGAATCTCCAAACTTCGACGACAGAGAAGATCTGCAAGGAATCTTCTTCCCTAGAACTGGTGGGACCAACCAGTTTGCCAAACACCAAGCAAGGCTTCCTTCCCCTGGTCGAATTTGCTGTACATCCCTGCAGTGAACCGGATAGCCAGGAGGCTCAGACCCTGTTTGGGTTTTAAGGAGCGCATCTTTTATTCATTGCTTTTCTCTGCTGCTGGTTTCTTCCCTGGGCAGTGCAGGACCCTCCAGTTTCCCTACTTCATGTCAGTCCGACATTCGCTTCAGGAACCGTGAGCCTGCAGGACCTGCCAAGAACTTCTGCCTCACCTACAGACTTCTCCATTTAAGGTACTGTTCTAACCCGGTTGTACGTTCCGTCCGACCGCGGTGAAAGTGTTGAAATCTTTTGCCAATCCAAGTACTTGTCCTTCTCTACTCTTTTAAATAACTTTTCTTCTGACCAACTTCTTTTCAAACTCTTGGCAAAGACTTAACCGTAAACTACTCTAAACTGTGTGATCCTCTGCAAAGACTCTGTACCATTAACATTGGCCCAGGCCTATTGATTTGAATCCTAATTATAGCAAGCCTTTTCTAGATTGCCCTGCCTACTTACTTGTTGGTGCTGCTTAATTGTGTATAACCTTGTCTTTCCCTCCCTTTTAAATTGCTGGAGTGCCATTTCGCTCACACTTCATTTTGAGCCTAGCTTGTCCAGAATTAATTGGGTGTTGTGTAGTATATTAAGAGTGTGATTTTTCTGCTGTTTTATTTAGTGAACTGTTTTACAACTGATGTGTAAATAAATATATATTCTTTTACTCAGAAACCTTGAATCAGTGTTTGTTTGAACCATAGTAATTGCTGTCCTTTGTGTAACTATTGATACTGCTCACTTTACTTTTGAGATAAGTCTGGCTGCTCAGCAATCGCTACCACTTTACTGTGTAGTACAGGCTTGTACCAAAGGTGAATTTGTACTTGCACTTGTAGTCTTAATTGTGTGGGGTGTTCCCAAAGCGTACTGCATATGATTCTGCCTAACATGCCACAACTTTACGGACCTTGCGGATAGGCGCAGAGTTCTGAGGGCACAGGGGATCAGATGCTCACGTGCCGAGGTTAACCATAGGACAGGGGCGGGACCCCCAACTAATTAAAATCACAACACAACTTTACAGACCTTGCGGACAAGCACAGTGTTCCCAGGGCACTGGGGAGCAGATGCGCATGTGCACGGTGCCCCAAACTAAAAAAAATTGTGACAAAACTTTACAAACTTTGCAAACAGATTGGATGTGCATGCACCCAGGTGTACGCAGGACAAGGCCTGGGCCCCTGATTCATATAAATGTGCATCATAATTTTGCGGACATGTTCAGACAGGTGCACTGTCTGTAGGACACCTCAATTTTGATTGCAGACAGCCCAGACAGGCGTGGTGTCCATAGAACACCTCCATTTTGATTACGGGCAGGCCGGACAGTCACACGCTCCACAGACTCCTAACAGGACTTCTTTTTTAAAAAACACACACACACACACACAGCAACAGTAAAAACATGCAATTTATTAAGCCACATAAAAAAAATTCATTAAGAAAGGGATGGGGTAGCGGAATGAGAAACATACACAGGGGAAGTGGGGTTTTCCACAGGCTGGTAATCAGAGGAGGAAGGGAAGGAGATCTCATCAGGGTCTATGAGTGTAGGACATTTGTGAGGATGGTAGGCTAGGACAGGGGCAAGGGGTACAGGTGCAAGTGGGGCAGTGGTTCTTTACATTTACCATTATACGTCTCTCTACAAACACTTTCATGGCGGCAAAACTGTTGTTCAATTGGTCCATTTTTGCCACCAGTCTCCCTATTTCTTTTCCCACAGTGGCAGTTTGGGTTTGTATGTGTCCATCCACTTGGGGAGCAGCGGGTGAATCCGGGTCATTCTCTTCATGCATAGTTTCTACTGTGTAAAAATACAAAATAAAAATGTCAGTTACATGTGAAGCAATGTGAAGCAATGTGCATTCATTTTCCTACTTTTTAAATTTCTCTCTGAACCATTACAGTTACTATCTTCACTCATTTCACCAAGAGGGACATTCTCCTCAAGCCACTACAGGGTGGTGCTTGCCATTTCTGTGTAAAAAAAATATAATAATAATTTCACTAGGCCTGTACACAGAACAAACTGCACAGTTACATGAAGGTGTAGTGTACTTACCACTTTCTAGCATGGTTCTACTGTTGCTATGTTGCACTTCTCCCATTGCCAGTTGATTCTCAATGTATGTGCAAAACAACAGTGAGGTAATACTGTTGGATGTACAGGTTATTTTCCTACTTGGTGCATTCCATTATGTTGCACATCCTATGTAATTGCACTTCTGCTTCTATGAGTATAGAGTTTGTAGACCAGACATGTGATGTCATCAGTGATTTCATCAATTACATTTGTGATGTCATTTTTAATGGCATGGGTGTTAGTCTTAGCAGTGCACAGTCGTGCAAGTTATGGTTGCTTAACTTACCATAACTGGTAAATTTATGGGGTTTTTCTGTTGCACTTGTAACCATAATATGGATAGGTTGTTATCAGTGCAAAATAACTATAATGTACCTTCCAAATAGTTGTTGTACTGAATTTGATAGGTTTTTCTTAAAGCAATGTAACCATAACATCCCTTTACCCATGTTTTTTTGTCAGTGAATTTCATAGGTTTTTAGTAGGGCACTTTAACCATAATGTTCTTTTAGCCTAGTTTTTTAAGTTAAGGGGATAGGTTTGTAGTAGTGCAACTTAACCATAACGTCCCTTTAACCTTATTTTTTGTTAGTGAATTTCATAGGTTTTTAGTAGGGCACTTTAACCATAACATTCCTTTATCATAGTTTTTTCAGTAAAGGTGATAGTGTTTTAGTAGTGCAACTTAACCATAACTTTCCTTTAATGGTTTTTTCACTGAATTCCATATGTTTTTAACAGGATATTGTTACTTGTATAGATGTAATGTATAGCATACTGAAGCCGCTGGCTCTATACTAATAGCCAATGTGGTTGCAAACAGTAGTGTGTCTGTTCGCAGACATTGGGTGGAGTCCAACCTGCCATGAAAGGGAGGGGTAGTCGTACAAAGTGAAACCATGCAACCAAGACAAGAAACAAATACAAACAGCAGCAGGCGCATGAATGGGAAGGGAAAATGCAGTAGCTCTACAAAGTCTGTACTTTCTAAACAAACAGTGCAAAGGCATAGTGTATGCAGCATAATGGAATGCACCAACAAGAGAAGTAACGTTTGCCTTCAACAATTTTACTGCTCACCTGCTTCACATTGCAACAATGGACGAAGAGGCAGAGTTAGGGATGTCAACTACTGAGAGCAGAACGTCACTGCAATGTGGTAAGTATGCTAAAGTTAATGTTATAATTTCGCAGGTCCGTTAGTGTAGAGTAGTAGGAAAGCATGATCTTTTCTGTTTGTGCGCAGCAATGGCAAGCATCCTAGAATGGCTAGAACCAAATTTTACGCATGAAGAAATGAGCTAGGACGATAACCCCATTGGTAACCGCTTCAGTTTGAAAAGGGAAAGAGTTACTGTAAGGGCAAGCACCCTAGAATGGCTGGAGGAGAATTTCCTGCATGACGAAATTAGTGATCATAGCAACCCCATAGGTAGGGAATGCAGTGTGAAAAGTAACACAATTACAATATATTGCTTCATGTATACTAAACACATTTGTTTTTCATTAACAGAACATGCAGGAATACAAAGGAGTACACCAGAAGCGACACCTATTCCACAGCAACATACGGCCACAGAAACTGAAGGAAATGGTGTAAATATAAAAGTAGACTGCCTGGACGCCAAAATGGATGAATTGCTGAACAATTTTGCCGCCTTGAAAAGTTTTGTAAAAGAAAATATTATGGAGAAAATAAGATACCACTGCCCCACCTGTACATGTCACCCTTCCCCATTTCCCAGCCCCCATCCCTGCAAATTGTGTGTCATGAGAGACGCTTCAATGAGACCTCAATCCTGTCTTCCCCTCACCACCAACTTGTAGAAATGCCGAAATCCCCAGTATATGTATCTGTTTCTGTTGCTGTATCTGTTTCTGGTACCCATTCCCTTTTGGAATAGTGGCTATGAATGTGTGCTAATAAAGGTTCATATGTAAATTTTTACTGAATTTATATGTGCCTTTTCCTTTGTTTTAAGAAGCCCATTTTAACTGTGAAGGGAAAAGCACTGGTGAGGATGATCGGAAGTGAGGGAAATGGAGCAGTCGTACGACCGCTGCACCTGGCAGCCCTATTCAAAATCACAATGGAAGCATTCGTAGGATGCCACTACGGGCCGCATGTTTGCTTGCACAGTACCACCTGTAAGTAATTGTACGACTGTACGTTTGTCGGTCACACAACTTTGCACTTCCTGTGATGACTGGTAACACCGTCCCTGGCCAAGATATGTGAAGAAACGTGTGATATAGTTTTAGTAGGGGGAAGCGCTAACCCACGGCCTGCGAGTACCTTTGCAAATGAACATTCCACCTACTGTATCGTGCACTCACCAAGCTTATTTAGAAATGTTCAGTGTACATGTGCCGTACATTTAAGCAGTCCTTGGAGACCAAGGATATCCGTAGGAGACCTATGAACGTGGCTTATATGTTTCCTGCGGACAGCCGTCCAAATAGAGAACAATGGCGACGTTACCATGGGAACAGTACCACACTGCGCCTCGGCCCTTATTTGGCAGAATCGATCCAGAACCGTGCACATTGAAAAAGGAGCTTTTTTCTGCAATGTATGGAGTTTTACAGTGAGAGTGCAGCCTTACCGAGGCCCTACACTCTCCCTTCTGCATGTAGTTATTGTAGGGAAAGGTTTAGGGCCACTTTCCGGTTGCACATGCTCCACAACAGTCCTATAAAAGGGCACACCCCACAACTGCGCTGCTTTCTGTGTTTGGCTTTCCGGAGAAGAGCAGTGGTGCACATTGGTTCATGCAGAAATTGCTTTCTGACCAATTCTGTGCCTGGAAAGTACCTCTCCAAGTAATAGCCATCAGGGCTTCTGCTACTATCTCTGACTCAGCAGCACCTACACCCTCACCACCGACACCTCCGTCTGAAGGTCCTGAGCAAGGGAACAGGCATGATAATGTGGATGGCCATCAAAAAGGAAATGAGGATAAAGTAGAGGGAATCCCCATTGCCTGCAGCCAGCGTGAGTCATGGGTGTGGAAACTATTTAAGACTGTTGGAGATTTGCCTAAATCTCATGCAAACCAGGTAATTGCAAAATTATACTCAGTCGCGAAAAACCTGGCTTGTACAGCTCCAGCACCACCTCCATTCGGCAGCACCTGAAATCGAACCACAAGGTAGCTGTTTGGAGGTTTATCCCCTTCCAAGAAGGCAGTAGGTTACTTTCCTCTACAGCATCCTCTGCATCTGCTCCAGCCACCACTAGGGACACTCCAGTGGGCCAGTGCATCCCTCAACCAGCCTTGCAGCCCATACGCACTGCAACAGACCCATACCTTTCAAAGGTCACTGTATTGTGCATGTACTGTGACGTGGTACTGTGCAAGGGAGAACAATTTCAAAGTGCTTTTGAAGCTTTGGTCCGGGAGCATGACAAAGAGTGCCCCCTACCCAATTAAGGTCCACCCAACATTTTCTGCTCTCCACGTGCAATTTCTTATCCCCTTTGCCAAACCTCCCTTCCATTCCTGTCCTTCTGTGGCGTGTCTTATAACAACAGAAGAAATGCAACACAACCAGAAAAGGGGGGTGGGCAAAAAGGCTCTTTTCAGAGTCATGTTGCACTGTTCAAAAATAGAATTTGAATGAAAGCATGCAGGCAGTGGCGCAGCCTATGAGCGCCGCATACAGGGTTGGCAACAATGGGCGGTGGGACTCAAAAACATTGTACGCATTCGCAAAATGAAGTAGTGGCTCTGAAAAGAGCCTTTTTGTGTTGTTTGTGATTGAAACATTCGAAGTGGTGAACACCCACAGGGAAAATGCTTGCTAAACTTGCTGGAAGCGCTGCACTGCATTTTGGATATTATGCAGAAACAGCTCATTGCCAGCATCAGTCAGACGAACTCCATCTGAACGAAAAATGTTGCTACTATGAAACGTAATGTTTTCATTGTGGAAGGAGAACATGCCAACGTCTCGCAAAAAGCGCAAACAGCCTTCTTCACATTGTGCCGCAATTTCTCCATTTGTGGCCCACACGAGGAAGAACACAGCCACATCTCTCTCTGGGCAATG
This sequence comes from Ambystoma mexicanum, assembly GCF_040938575.1. Taxonomy (NCBI): domain Eukaryota; kingdom Metazoa; phylum Chordata; class Amphibia; order Caudata; family Ambystomatidae; genus Ambystoma; species Ambystoma mexicanum. The sequence goes on along the minus strand of NC_090927.1, from coordinate 632,049,562 downwards.
CGAGAAAAAATAATGTGCAACTTTGGAAACATTTCCATGAGTTGCTGAAATGTCTCCTTTCTCGCAAACTGCAGTGAGATGGCGCTAACAAGGCCTAAACTGTTCCCTCCACAATGAACAATAATAATGTCTGGATGAGCGAGTGTCACCAAACTGGCACAAAGACGACCCAAATATAGCCACTTCATCCCAAGTATTCCGTACCAGTGCATATCAACATTATGGAACCCAAGGTGTGCTGCCAGTGCACAGCGTTCAGTGTAAACTTGTACCCTATGCCTTTGCGCTGTTTGTTTGTGCACCTCCAAATGCTGCAGCTTTTCGCGAACATATTGTCCTGTGTGGGGGGCTGCGCAAACACATTTGAAGCATAATAGAGAATGGCCGCTTTGTTGGTAGTTGTGAAAAGTGTTTTTTGTGTAAAGCAAAGTAAAAAGAAACACCTTTTGTGTGGTAGTTGTTGAGGATTGCTCTCTGCTTTTACTCCTTACATTATTACACGAGTGTCTGCAACCTACATTTTACATTGTGTAACAGAAGACTAATTTCAATAGGGGGAAAAAATATCAGCTCCACTGACAAACGTCCCACTAGAAGCACTAGGGTTCTCATGGACACAGAAGAATATCCTAGCATGGAACAGAAAAGCAGACATACACCTGATTCGATAGTCCGTAGTCCCATTTCCATGGCAAGCATATTAAGAAGGACAGCATGTAGCACATTCGCTTTCCCTAACTACCGCAAAGGCCATGCCCCAGTAAAGCACGGCCAGTCATTCTTCCCTTTTCAACAGTATTTTTCCTGCACTCCCTCATTGGCTATTGTTAAACGTTCACATACGCATGTGGAATTACATCCAAGAATTCTGCATCTAACACTATCACCTCTGTTGAACACGCAGAGTTCAAGTGTCCTGTAAATCAAAAGCACCTGCACGGGAAAGTATTGTAAAATGATCTATGAGTTCTGCATCCACATACATTGGCATCACTACCCATCACCAGGCCTTGTAGGTATTACTACTTTTGAACAGTACATTTGCAACTGTGTTATAAGCTCGCAGCAACAGGGTACCTGGCACTGAATCTCCATAACGTACTCATAATTCATACTGTTATTTCTCCCATCACCTACCATGAAATGGCTCCTACAGTGGTAGGTGGTGGCAAAGTTGCCATTTGCCCATAGCAGCCATTGTTTTATGAAAACGGTTACTCTCTTCTTTTGTTCCGTCAATTTTACAATGCTTTCCCCCATTAACGTCCTATCAAATTTGTAAAAATCGCACACAAAAGGATCAGTCAGCATATCTAAACAAACCAAAGCAAGTGCATACATTGCATGCATAACAACAGTTTCATGCCACTTACCTTTCACACTTCATAGATTACAACATTACTTAAAAAAGAAAAAAATGTATGTGTGCATTGACAACAGTAACATTCATGAATGCACATAAGGAATTTAAAGAGTGGAAACAATGGCTCCACTCATGTAGCAAGCATATTTTTTGTCATCCTTCCACAATGTGAAGTACTCCATTTTGAAAGTTAATAGTCCTACACTACTACACACACGTGTTCAATAAGACGTCATACAATACACTCCCAAATAACCCACACACTCCCTTAACAAACATGCTTAAGCTCCCAAGTCCCCATTCATATCGTAATTCATCCATTTATAGGCACACACTTTCTTTTCCTGCCAAGACATCCCCCTATAGTTTTAAAGAATGTATTGTACAAATGTAAGCACTATGCCATTAGCCAACATATTTTCTAACCATCTTCTTATAAAGGTGCAGTACCCACCTCTCTCTGGAAAGCCACTGGCGTGTGCACTTCCAAATACAATCTGCAATAAACCTACTCTCACCAAGCAACAAAGTACGATACCATAATTGTGTTGTACGTCTTACTAGAAGAGTATTGTTGTATTGTAGCATATAGATTTGAGGCAATCCACCAGTATTTAATTCATTGTTACTCATGACACCACTCGTGCTCATTGCACGCATATACATTTGAAAATTTGCACACCCACACTTCCCTTTCTTCTCCAACAGCTACTACACAATGCCTACCAAACTGCAACTCCGTAGAAAGCACTGCAGAAATAGAGCCAGGCAACCTAAAAACATAGACAACAGCCATCCACTGCAAGCAGAACTTCTACAGAAAGTAGAAAGAGAAGAGCTAATCCAGTAATTAAGGAAAACGGATGCATGTACCAGTAAACAGTGTTGTTCATCTGTCAAAATATTAGAATGAAAAGAAAAGCACTAAAAACAGTGTGATGCGCACTACTGCTAACAGAGCATGTACAAATGATAATGTAACCACAAGCAACCATTCCAAATAAATGTATTTTACAAAAAATGTTCCACCACAGAGTGCTTCAGAACCTTATGAATAGAGGGAAGAAATCACACTCAACCTTCAAAACCTACTGCAGAAAAAACATCCTGGATGCTCTTGTAGACAGTGCAATGATTGTGAAACGGAAATTGTTTATAGTAATTTTGAACAGAATGAAACCACTGACAACATTAATTGGTAAATTATCAGCACTACTTCGAAACAAATGCAATGTCAGTATAGATACCTTTGACCACATAGGTACAGGTGAGTGGAGTCACACCACCAACAAAGGGCCATACTTCAATGAAGAGTCATACAAACAAGAACAAACAAACCAAATTGTCTTACATTGGAGTGGATGAGGGTATGGAAAGATACACAATACCATAATGGAAGAAAAAACAAGGCTTTCAGAAATATCCCCATCAAACTCAGATGTCACTCTCCATTCCACCAAACAAACAAGCCTTACCTGCAAATGGCCTTGCACATCAATGTGTAACGTTCGCCAATGCTTAATCAAATCTTTTCAGCAATTCAATGAGTATGTCAAAGGCTACGAGAAAAGAAAAAGAAAAATACTACAAACTAAGGACTCCTGTCCAGTGCGCAACTGCACAGGAATACAATGACATTCCTTAGCCTGCACCTGCTTGCAAAAGCACCTTCCACCATATCAAAATGTTAGCAACCCACCATTCAACAGTCAGAAATCTAGTTTACAAACTGTGCTATGCAAAAAGTCCTGCTTTAGCACTGCAACATTTAAATAATATTCTCCTACACGGTACAGCCAAACAAGTCTTCAAAAAAAATAGAGAACATCCAAAGGAAACATTGTGGAACTGAAGAGCACTTACAAACTGCAGCATTGTCAGACAACAGTACTGACAACATTGCATCTATCAACTTTTTATATCACACATACAGAAAAGAAATACAAAAGTTCAAAAGCATATCAGCTGAAATGCCAAAACAAGTATGTGTGTGTTGTTGTAGAACTTTCAATAGAATGGGCACCAAAACTATATCTATAATGCAGAAAATAGAAGGCAATGAGCAATCTCAATGGTTTCAATTAGCTCTGTACCTAATAGCTGAAAATAAATACAAAATCAATAATAATTTGGAAGTATTTCCACTGCCAAATGCACTGCAGCAGCTTAATTAGTATGAGAGCATTGTAATCCAAACAGTGCACCCATTTCAAGGAATAATACGACTTCACCCGAAAAATGCAAAAATGCCTCCCACTGAATTACTGAGAGGCATTTGTGGGAAAGTTGTTTCTTTACCATTAGATCTCTAAGAAAATGTAGACACTCTACGAGTGCAAGGGCCAATAGAAGAATCTTTGATTATCCTGGTAAATGGTGTACATACAAAAGACAAAACAACTCGGCAGCAACTAGTGGACTTAAATATAGTTAGGGAAGCCTTGCAATACCTTAAACAAAACAATGAATACTATAAGGAAATAAACGTTGAAGAAAACCTGAGAGAAACAACCAAAATAATTCAGGACTCTTCAACAACTGACCAATTTGAACATCTAGATCCTAGTGCAGCCTCCAATATTTTAGACCACTATACAATTCACCCACTGCTCTCCAAAGACACAGTAGACGATGCACTAGAAACATATCAAATTCGGCAAGCGAAAGGAGCGCCACTCAGTATATGGGAAAAAAGTGTAGAAGGAAGAGCCTATTTTTTTTTATTGTGTTTGCTTTAATCAAAATTAAAACCTTTACAAAATCGACAGAATAAGTTGATTTACACAGTTATAACTAAAATAAACAAAGCTTAAACCAATTAATGTCTAAAAACAAACATTGAATTAAACATAGTATATGGAAGGAAAGAAAGAGAAAAGAAAAGAAACAAGAAAGGAAAAATACATGTATAATAAATCTTAAAATATTGGGAGACGAAAAACAGTTGAAAACTATGATACATAGTCAAATTCATCAGACAAACAATATAACTTAAATAATGTCTAAGGCCAAGTCGAATTCATTTAACAATCAGTTTAATCTTAACCAAATTAGTAAAAATAAAAATCATAAATACAACAAATCAATCGCACATAGTAAGACCAAATACAAATATTCATTTCTAATTAACAAGAACAGAATCAGAAAATAGGAACATTAAGGTAGTCTGAGTTGCCAATAGTAAATCACATAGCTTAGGTTCAATAATTGCAAGGAAATCAATCAATTTCAATGTAAGTCGTAAGCTGTACCCCCCATACATCGTTTCCACAATGATTCCATAGCAATGTGTGATTGGGAAAGGGAACTCAATAAAAAAAATTCAAGCCTGAGAGACCTCAAAAAACTTACAATAAATCACCACGTGTTTTAGTGTTTCACTTTTGTCATCTGACTCGCAAAAACAACAGGTACCGGAGCCCATGATTCCCTGAGGTCTATACCAATGTTTAGTTCTTGAATATGTTGGTAATTGATTTAACCTAAATCGGAGATATGTTTTTCTTGCGACTGAAGACGGAAATTGAATTAAGTATTTTGGACAATCCCCCCATTTCCTACGAATGAGATTGTATTCATGGTAGGATGAGTAGGTTCCAATCTTATCTGACATGATACACCAGTAGAACATTTCATATTTTTTCTTTAGACTAGGAAGGCACCTGAACATTGATTCAGTGGTTTCATTAATCAGTTCCAAAATTGATTCCAATTTTATAATTATTTTTTTTTTGTGAGCGAATATTAGAGACGCCAAGAATTTTGTTGAGCTCCTCATAAAGAGTGTTTTTTGGCGGGTTGACCATTTTTATATAATTTATTATGCTTCTCCAACTTCTCTTAACAGAGAGGGGGAGTAAGTTGATCTCATGACATATTAATTAGTTCGGGATGGATTGCGCGAACCCCAAAACAGTCTTCCATAATTTTCCCTGTAAAGCGTCAAGAAACGTATCGATTTCAAAGGTACAGATGTCGAGCAAATAGAAGAGGATGGATTCAGCTTTAAGTAAGTAAAACTGAATAAGAGGAAGTAAAGAAAACATGCAGTATTTAAAAAGTATCATTTTCATCTGAGACGTAAGAAATTTTATTTTATTATTTAAATAGGTGTTCCACATGATTAAAGTATATGTATCGGTAAGTGGATAACCTAAATAACAAATCAAAGGAACATAGTTGATAACAACCCCATTGACAGACCGTACGTAACTAGTGAGTTTGCATCTGCCACTGGCAAATGTGAGAACAAATGATTTAACTGGGTTAACTGGGTTAACTGTTAAGTTGTTTTTCAATGCAAAGTCAGCAAAGAGATCAACTTTTTTTTGCAGACCATAAGGGGTTCTATCAAAAAATAAGAGATTTTCGGAAAACCCATCCAGTCGAGTTTGATAGTGTCTAATCTAAAAGGGAAAATTACTTGATCCAGCCATAAGAAGATACAAATTGAATAAAACTGCCACCATGGTGCATCCCTGTTTAACACCAATTTCGGTAGAGGTTGGATTACCGAGAGCCCCATTGCGATTCATTCATATACGATAGGTGGTATGCTGATGGAGTAAAGCAATAAGAGCAACCAAAGAAGAGGGGATGCCCAATTATAACATTTTGGACCATAGAATCTCACAAATCACGCTATCAAAAGCGTCAGTAAGGTCTAAGCTGGCCATATAGACTGGCCCCATATTTGAGTAGGAGGTTTGGACTTGAAGATCTGCTAGAAGAGTTGCATTAAGCAGACAGCCAACAAATTTACGAAAGCCCACCTGGTAAAGGGACAATATGGCATGTTTGTCAATAAAGGTTTGTAGTTCATGTATCAAAAGCAAAGACATTTTTTTGAGGAGGCATCTGTTAAGGCAATGGGATGATAGTTATTCGGAAAAGCAGGAGGTCCCTTTTTATAAATGGGTATAATAAGAGCAGAATGCCAGGAGGATGAACAATACCAGACTGAAGGATCAAGTCGAAACAGATCTTTAGAATGTGAGCCTATAGTAAGGGATCGGATTTGTAAACACAGGGAGGCAACCGGTCAGGGCCGGGGGCCTTGGAATTTTTTTATTTGACTATGGCATCGGCAATGTCCGAGATAGACCATTTCGATACCTGGGACTAATCGCGGTTGGCCACCCTTTAGAGAAACAAAATGTTCCGGAATCTGGAATTTTTTCTTTATATAGCTGGTCCAGGCGTCTGCAGAGATTACAGATTCAAACTCCAGTGAAGAATCAGAACTCAGGGTTCGCAAAATAGACCACACATGTCTAGTGTCATGTCTTAATAGATGGTAAAAAATATTTTGGTTATCAGCTAAGTGTAAAGAGCTTTTCACCCTTTTTATTTTATTTTTGTAAGTTTGTTTGATTTTCCATATTTGTTCTCTAATGGCGTCCCAGTGAAGAATGGATCTTAGCAGCTGTTTGATATGTCGATTTGTATCTTTCTTTAAAGCCGCGCGATTTGAATTGTATGTGTGGGCAAGACTAACAGATGGATAGACTTGCGACTTGTTTTCTACGACAAGACTGTTGATATGAAATTGAATGAGGGAAACATTTCTTGCTTCAATGTACAGTAGCGATGGATGACTCACACCAATTTTGGTTGTAATTTCACAGTCGGCTTCAATACATTTCACAAGCTTATGGCAAAGTTTGACATTCCATCGTACAGACAGTGACTGTCGCTCAGGTTCCTCAGGTAACTTTTTTATACAAATAAAGTTAAGCTAGGGTATTCAGAAAAAACGAGCAAAAGGTAGACGTAGCTCCAAATTAATGATTATGTGATCACCCAATTCAGGGTTGAGAATAGTAACCGGAGTAGTAAATGGATAGAGACTCGAAGAAATGAAGAAAAAGTCAATCATTGAGTTATACGTGACCCTATACCAGATGTAATTGTAAGGCATCAAACTAATAGGAGGAGATTACATTCTAAAAAAAGTCTAACCACATTTGCCCGTTTTTCCTAGACAATTCAGATTGGGTTGACACCATGAGATTAGTGTGAAACAACGCATCATAACAAAAGGCATTACAAACACCACCAACAACTATTCTTACAGATGGGTTAGCAAAATCCTATCTCCAGCACAGAATTTAATTAATCAAGAATGACAGTAAGGGAAGTGGATAGCTTGTTCCAATAGATGCAAACTACTAAAACAGTAATAGACATATTTAAATTGGTAGTTAATTGAATAGCCAGAAGTGCAGCTGAGCTGCTGACCAATTCTAAGGAGCACTTACATGTTGTGTTAATCAAAATGGCTAACCCACCCGAGGGTCTTCCTAATGGGCCCCGGTTTGCCTCACAGGTATGTGCAAAAAAAAACTCAACAGTCAAGGGTAGTTGGCACATAGTTTCCTGTAGTAGAATAAGATCAGGCATAGGATGGTTGGTATACCTAAGCCAAGTTCTGAAGTTATTATGACCCCAGGAATTCCATGAGATAATATGAAGGTTAGCGGGGAGATAAGTCTTCTAACGAGTCAGCTTGCAAGCCTGGTAGTGCAGTAGATGGATCCATCAATTGAAGCCCCTTGAGTGCAGACACAAAAGCCATCAATTGTTTTATTGTTTTGTCATCAATTTTTGGGACAATTCCATGGGCAGCAGAGTTAGAAGAAATATCCTCAGATGGGATAGGAGTATTGACATAAGCTTTGGCATTGTCAATAGAAGTAAACAATGAGGGTACGCTACCAATTGACTGCAGGTCGTCTCGCTTGTCCCAAATGAGTTTCATTATAAATGGGGAGTTAAATCTGCAAATCGTTTTGTTACTATTGACAGAGGCGAGTTTCAACCATTCAGTGGGCCTCATCACGACTTCGGCGGTAACCCTTAAATCCGGCGGTAGCGCTATTACTGCCAGATTTAAGGGTCCACCGAATCAGAGCTTCGGCGGATTTCGCCCCAGCTCTGAGCTGGGGGGAAATCAGCTAAAAATTTGCGCTATTACCGCCGGAGGGAAATCCGCCGGCGGTATTAGCGCGAAGATTCCCCATTGAGCCCAATGGGGAATGGGGCATTCCCGAATGGGCTCAGTGGGGAATGGGGACTTACATTACCGCCGAACTCGTGATCCGGCGCTATTAGCGCCGGGGAGTTCGGCGGTAGGGCTAATACCGGCCACGCTAATAGCGTTACCGTTACCGCCCAAGTCGTGATGAGGCCCAATGTCATTAGATCTTATAATTCGTAAGGCTGGAATATCTTGTAGAATGGTTATAAAAAGGGATCGATACAACCTTATTTTACCATGTCAATTTGGGTCAGTTTCCCAGCCCATCAGAGTGGCAGATTTAAGCTCATTAGCTAAGTTGGGGACAACTTTGTACGCTGGGTCTTTGTCAGGAGCACCGCTGCATGTCACCAGAGAAGCCATCTGTGGAGAGCCATTAGCGGGGTGTTGTAGAGGCAGCTCAGCATAGGTCTCCTTTCCTCTTTTATCATGATTATCTCCTAATTTTGACAAGCGAACAGCAGCTAGAGGTTGTTGTCTGCTTTCTTTCAATTTTGGGAGGTTGCATATGCCTTTTAAGCCTTGATCATCGCCCAGGCCAATGATTACTTTGTCGGTTTTCCTAGGGACCAACATGGGATTGAAGTGTGATAAAACAGATTGTTTAGGGGCATGCATGCCGTTGTCCAGGGCAGGCAGTACTATCTGGATTTCTTTGTCTTTATGAGCACACAACACCCCTTTATTTGCCTTATTTTTGCCTTTTTTCCCACCTTTGCCTGGTTTCAAACGGAGCAATCGTGACAGGCCACTGAGGTCAGGTAGATTTTCAAATCAATAGTGAGCTTTGAAGACAACTGAACCGATAAAGTAGGCTCAAAAAAAATAAGTAAAGCTTTTGATTCTTCGTTTAGTTGGTTTAGGTCAATGATGGTATCACCACCAGATAAATTACATATTTCTTTCAAGTTGGTGTTATGTCTGTCATTTTTGGCAGATGCCAGATTTTTTTATTTTTTTTCTGCTTTTACCTTCATTCTTTTGTCAAATACCTTGTGTTTTTCAACTCCGACAAGAGCTTTTTTTTTGTTTTCTTGTAAAGGCAACAGAAAGATTTAAGTCAGGACAAGGGACAGCAGTGGGCACCTCGTGAGTCACCTTCAGCTTTATACCTCTCCAGATAGATCAATCAGGTCAGTAAGAGCAGAGGGGCTATTGGGGGGCACATTTTTAGAAATATCCTGGGGAGGAGGGACATCTGCATCATTCAATCGTGGGTGAGCCGTAGTCCTAGTAGCTATTTTTTTAACAGCGAGCACAAGTACTGCAATATTTGAAGCATTTGATGTCACTAATTGCTGGAGTGTTTGCTCATGGATGATTACCGCCCGAGGCATTAAATTAGGACTTTCAGCCACTGTCTCAGCAAAGGTTTTTGTCTGGGTGCCCATAGAATTGGTTGATGGCCTATCTTTGCGATTGTGGGTTGAGATGAAATTGCATTACAAGTAAAAAGCAGCACTTTGATTTTGCTTAACTTAACAGACAGCTCTATAATTTGTAAATGCAAAAATCTAACTTCCTCATGTGTTTGCTCGTGATCCTTGTCTAACAAATTCAAAATCTGAGTAATTACTGGGAAGGCCTCAGGGGTGGATAGAAGATCACTAGAGTGGGAGGCTTTCGCTGAACCCAGATTAACAGGTATAGGGCCAGAAGTGGAAGATTGGGGATCAATAGGACATTCTAGAGTATTAATTTCTTGGGTGGGATTTCTATCTGACGTTTCGGAAATAGGAGAGCTATTGAGTTGCACATTAGGTACAGCCCTTGAGGAAATACTTGGAGTAAATATGCTACCGATTTCACAATCTTCTCTATGTGTGGAGTAGCAAGAAGGTACAGAGTATGAATAATTTGTTACATTATTAAATAGAAAGACATTTTCAACACCATATTTCCTTTGGGTTACTTGGGTGGAAGGCTCATGCGAGAGTCTGATTCGCCTTCCCAGTTCAGACTCAATCGCAGGAGCTAACATTGAAAAATCGGCAAGATGGTTGTTTGTTTTTCTGATTGCATCCCTATCAAGACTGTCATCCAAGTTATCACAATCTTTCAGCCATCCTTTAGAGGAGATTGTGTTTGCTTCTTTTATACATAAGGAACCTGTATTCAATGTTTGAGTGGATAGTTTTTTGGACAGTCTAAGGGATTCAGTCACAGCAACAGAAGGAGTCCTGCCTGATGGGAGATTGTCAAAAATGATGTCCTTAGTACAGGTGGTAACCTTTAAAGAAGTCTGTAAGTCTGGATTTCCAGGCACCTTATCCATGGGGTCTACGAAAGGGGGCATTAACATGTCGTTCTCTAACACAGAGTTGTTTATGGCACTCAAAACAGGGGCAACCATAGGATCAATATCCAAAATTGCCCCAATATCAGGTGCAGTGTTGAGATCTTTTTCTTCAATAACTGGGAGGGGATCTACATTGTTAGAATCGTTTACTTTGATTCCCTCTGTGGTCTCCATCGGAGTTGAAATAGATGGTATGCAACAATCCGCAATCGCCAGTTGGGTAGTAGTAAGTTTTCGCCCACTACGCAAACCGTTAACCATAGTTGAGAAGTGTAATGGAGGCACAACAACCGTAGCAGAAGCTACACTTTGATAAGCATGTGTGAAAAATAACAAAAAAGCAAGAATATATAGTTAGCACCAACCGCAAAGGGATGCCTAATACTAGGTTATAGAACACTCATAAAAAATAAAAATAATGGAGTGCAATATTAGAATTTAAAATAAAGTGAGCCACTCACCAACAACCCCACACCCTAACAGCCCAACAGCCACTTGCAATGGCACTTCCGATGTGCGCGAGCCTATCTCCTACTCCTCCTGACTGGAAAAGGTGGAAGATATGATGAAAAATGCACACAAACAACAGCATCAGAATACCGCTGTTTACGAATGTATTCTGAATACCCTAGAATTAGAACGAACATGGAGTACATATTCCACCTTCTCTTTGAAAGTGAACTGGCAATGCTATGTTATGGAGTTTCCCACCCATTGAAAACAGGTTCCCATTTTCAAAACATGCCTGCTACACAGCTACTTCAAAAGGTGCAAGAGAAGGACAACATTTTACAGTCAAGCATTACAAATCTTTTGGCCAACATGCGTGGTAAGAAAGAGTGTTTCCAACGGCATGCAGATGTACGGTGTATGCTCCACAACCTTGGGCCACCCACGTGGTTTGTCACTTTAAGTTGTGCAGAGTATGCATAGGAAGACCTGCACACTTTCCTACACATAGCAAACAAAAACAAAACAGGTGTAAACATGAAAACAACAGGAGAACTTTGCTCTCTTGATCCAGTAACTGTTTGACGGTACTTCCATCATTGCTTCCTTGCCATGCTGCACTTCATTTGCAATAAAGCACTTCCTCCCCTCAGAGAAGTGGAACACTTCTTTTGAAGAAATGAATATCAAGCCAGAGGAGCACCACACATCCGCATGCTTTTGTGGATTAAAAATGCTCTTTAATTTGGTGAGGAGAGTGATGAAACTGTTTTGCAGTTCATTCACAAATATGTCAGTTCGAAATTCCTTCGGAAAGTACACATAGTGACCTTCAAGCACAAATATTGCAATTCCAAAGACACAAGTGTGGCAAGTATTGTTGATGCAAATATAAGAACAGAGGCAAATACTACACCAAATGTCACTTTGGTTTCTCTAGACCAGTTTCAATAACAGGGCAAGTAAACAGCTTAATGTCTTCGGTTTGACACAGTGTGAAAGGAAAATCTCCTAAGAACACATACTACATAAAAAGGAGTGAAGCATCAAAGTACATCAATGATTACAAAGCAATAATTGCCCTCTTATGGAATGCGAATGTTGATATAGAGTACATTGCAGACAATTCCGCTGCAGTTGTATGATAAGTCATAGCCTACTTAACCAAAGCAGAGAAAACAGAGCTCACAGACCTCTGGGATGACTTATCATCTGACAAAACACTGGCACACAAATTGTACAGCTTTGGCATACAAATCTGTCCCATAGAGAATGTGGCTGCTACAAAGCTGCAGACCGTTTAACCGGCACAGCCTTATAAGGGAAATCTGAAAACATAGTGTGGCTAAGCCTTGGTCCTGCTGCATCCAAAAAATGAGTTCTTAAATTGTAGGAAGACATACAAACAAAAGACAAATCGACCCCAACATCCAGGACATTTTGAAGAACAACTTATTGGACACATGCTACCCGAACAGGAGTATTACTTTAGAAGCCTTGTGCCTGCATCAGATAGCCCAAAACTTTGCATACGAAAATAACATTAAACCAGATGAGAAAAAAAGGTAGATACAGAGTTGAAAGTTGTGAAGGCAGCCTGGTGAAACATACAAAATGAAGCCTAATTAATCAGATGAAATTGTCATTAAAAACTCAACACAAAGAACTGTACTTCATGGCTCTACTGCCACTTTTCAAACCATGGAGAAAAGAAGATGTATTAGCCACCCACGCCTCCTATAAAGATGATTTCAATGCAAGTGAAAGTACAATTACAGATGAAAACTTTACACAGTACAAAAACATATTGGACAATGAACGCCAACAAGAAGAAAAACTTCAAGCTCAACTAAATGTAGACACTTCTGAGAGCACTGAAACTTCTGTAACAGGCAGCCAAGAATAACTTGGACAGCCACTCATAGCAAATGAGGCAGATTTAACCATGACGGAAGTAACCACCACCATGTTTCAGTGTGAGCAATCTGCAGAAGAGTTGGCTGTACCAAGAGCAGTGTACCATTTTTCTAGAAGTAAGTAAAATATTGAACATGGTACACAGCACGAAAGTAAAACTTGCACGTGTGACAACTACAAAGCTGTACTGCTGTTTGTAAGCGGTGAAGCTGGGTCGGGGAAAACATTCTTAATACAAATTATCAGTAAATACCTCCAAAAATCACCAAACGACAACCTTTCAGCTGTTGTAAAATGCTCCTAAATTTGGTGAGGAGAGTGATGAAACTGTTTTGCAGTTCATTCACAAATATGTCAGTTGAGAAATTCCTTCGGAAAGTACACATAGTGACCTTCAAGCACAAATATTGCAATTCCAAAGACACAAGTGTGGCAAGTATTGTTGATGCAAATATAAGAACAGAGTCAAATACTACACCAAATGTCACTTTGGTTTCCCTAGACCAGTTTCAACAACAGGGCAAGTAATGTCTTTGGTTCGACACAGTGTGAAAGGGAAATCTCCTAAGAACACATACTGCATAAAAAGGAGTGAAGCATCAAAGTACATCAATGATTACAAAGCAATAATTGCCCTCCTATGGAATGCAAATGTTGATGTACAGTACATTGCAGACAATTCCACTACAGTTGTATGATATGTCATAGCCTACAAACCTGTAACCACCCCTACAGGTTTGACTGCCTACAACATAGATGAAGTCACTCTACACCGATTGATACTCCTTCCAGTAGAACACCAAAACAAATAATAGCACTATAAACTTTCAGCAGAATCTGCTATGGAGCTACACAGAGTTTTGAAACACATGAAAATCCTCCTAATAGATGAGGTGAGCATCGTCTCCAATCTAATGTTGGCTCTCATTCACCTCAGATTGCAAGAGGTTCTCAAAACAGACTATGAAGAACTCTTTGGAGGAAAACATGTAATTGTTTTCGGAGTTCTCCTTCAATTAACACCAGTGAAAGGTGAACCTATCTTCAAAACCTTAGGACACAAAGTGTACGTGTACCGTAAAAGTCTTGGAAGCTTTGAGAATGTAAATCTCTGGCAACATTTCCAATACAGAGAACTAACTCAAAACATGCATCAGTCGCCATCATTTAGAAAAACATACGGATTGGTGTACTATCAAATGAGGCGCAGTCTACCCTCAATACTAGATGCATCGATGAGTTATACGGGCGTAACACATGTGCTACTGATGTCATGGAACAATTAGCTGACAAAAATGTCACCTGTATATCCTTAATGCCAACTCTAGCAAGCTGTGCACAATACAATGCAACAATGTTAAAAAAAGAAAAACAACCACTAGTGGAAATTCATGCCATAGACAAACTGGGCGTACACAGTATGACAATACCTATGTGTCAACAAGGCATAGCACGACTAAATACCTTATAAAACAGCTGGTTCGGAGAAAATGTCAACATTATGTGTGAACTGTAGGGTAATGCTAAAGTGTAACCTTGACATAGAGCAAGGTTTATTTAATGGAGCACTTGGTACAGTTGTTGGCTTCCAGACATACACACGGGACAACAGCATTCAGTTTGTGAACATCCAGATTGACAAACTTTCAGAAGTTAAAAAGATAGGACACACAACGGCTCAATTCCTTGTTTTCAAAGACATGTATGTATGCAGAGAACACTTATCTCTGTCGATAGCTTATACAGTAACTATTCATAAATCTCAAGGTCTAACCTTAGATAAAGCATTGATTGATATTGGCGGCACAGTCTTTAAAGAAGGCATGAGTTACGTAGCACTGTCATGGCTGCGTACACTGGAAGGACTGTATCTAGTGAATTTTGATGCAGACATTCCTTGCATTATAGAGTACAATAGACTACGTGCACTGTACACACCCATCTGAAAATTTACCCTGTTCCTCAGAAAACCCAATGGTTTGAAAAGAAGGCTCATTCAATCAGAAGTTGTAAATGATTTGGCAACAATACCATTAAAGAAATTGAAATCAATTCATACTACATCAACTACCAAAAGCACAGACAAAAGGAGCAAAAAAGACAAGACGTACCCAACTTCACACACAAACAAAAGTGCTTCTTCAAAGAAGCCACTTACCCTTCCATCAAAGTACTCAGACACAGAAGTACCTGGTCCATTCAAATTTTCCAATACAACAGGTTAATTGCTATGCAATTGTAACAATGAATGTTCTATTCCAAATACCAGCAATTGTTGAAAACATTTATTTAAATGGTGCAGACCAGTTGTGTTTGCAAATGCTCGTCCTTCACAGAAATGCAGTAAGTAATACTGACAACATTTACAGTGTCTCAGGAATAAGGCAAGCATTGAACTACTGTGCTGGAATGGTGAATTTCACTGTAAACTGACAAGAAGATCCACAGGAATTTCTAATGTACTTACTACAAATACTGGAAAGAGAAGATGTACTCATGAATGAAATCTTTTACATTTCCTACATGTGGGAACATACATGCAGTCTCTGCAACCATGTAATTCAGGAACACGTCCCTAACAAATACTTTGCGTATGTATCAATACCTAACTGTGACTCCATTCCATTTCAGCAACTGGTGCACAATGCAAACCCTAGCATATTGTATACGTCGTGCAATTCTGATAATCGTTTGATGCTAAAGATACACTCACATAGTCAATATGCAATATTAATGCTCTTAAGATACAATGCTGATGGAACTAAAAGCAACTGACTTCACACACAGACAGGTATCACTTGACAAGAAAACCTTCACAACAGTAGCCATAATTTGCAACACAGGTGACACAACCAGTGGAGGCCACTATACTGCATACATTAGAAATTAATGGTCATGATGGGGATGCAATGATACTTCCATCATTCCAAAGCAGAGAGTACCTGCAAATCTTGCAAATGCCTACTTAATATTCTTGAAGCCAAAATTTAGTCATTGATGTACAAACCTACTATACCTTACTCCCCAACACCATCCAGTACCTTCGCAATTGCACAAAAAAGACACACACTGTCGACCAAAAGCAACTTAGCATACATGAAGCAGTGAAGAAATGAATTAAAGTGTGTGTTCGACAATTCTATCCCCAATGAACCCAATGAGTACACTCACACAAACATATATGTGTACAAAAATCAAAGTAGCAGTATTTTCCACAGGATACCTAAAAAGGGAAAGCACTAAGTATGAGGTTTAAAACTATCCTCAGTAACCTCTGAAACCCCCAAGTACGCAAATGAGTCACCAGCTCTCTAATACTCATACAACTGCAAGACATATGCAACTGTCACTACCTAAACCCATAGACTACCATTTCAGAATGTACACAGATGTGAAAGTAGCAACAGGAATGCACAAGCTTGTAAAAGTACCCTTTAGGAGTGGGACACTGTAAACAGTTATATCACCTGGTATCTAACTGCAACCAGAATATTACAATGTTATTTGCAGCATTTAAACAACCCAACTCAACCTTCAACAATGACTGTGCTACACACATATCCTCAAACACTACCATCACAATTCTGCAGTAGCACAGTGCAATGCCACAATACTTGCAAAACTCCAGAGCAACCAAACACATAAAGAAACAGTGCTACCAAAAAGGAAGCAGCTAAACATTTACAAAACTCAACTGCTGTACAACGCCACCCACCCTACCAACATGTATAGGGCAGAAATCATAAAGCATTACATTTCCTACTACTTCAAGAGTACACCTTAACAAGTGCTATAACCACTCCAAACGTTACTGTAAGTCATTATGCACCATAGCAGCAAAGAAATGTGGAAGTTTTTTTTTTTTTAATCCAGCATGGATTTTCTTTTTCCCCAAAGACCCAATGATTATGCAAAGAAACACAGGAACTGCACACATTGCACAGTAGATTGGTTCAAAGCATAGTACTTACAAAGTACTAGTTATGGGGGTCCACAAAGTAAATACATATATGCAATGTAGTTGACTGCAAAGTAATGAAATACCTGCTCTAACATGTTCTGTTCTCGGTTCCCACGGATAATGCAGCAACGATTACTACAACATTTCACATTCCATACACAAAAAAACAGCACAGGCCCACCCCAATCCAAACAGTAAGTATGCAATTATTGGTATCATACTTCTCTACAACGTCTACAGTGCAATGTGTGCACTTATTTCTGCAATGCACACATATATTACACTACACAGCTTCTGCCTACACCCTACATGCTTCACTACACCCAGTACAGTGTAGGGGCTCCAGCCATGCACTCAAATTGGTAGACCCTGCCCACAACTGCTGCTGCACTGTACAACTATGCATACAAACATCTATCCATGTACCAGACATCCCACACATGACTCAGCCACCTACCCCTTAGCCACTGCAGCTGACATTGCCTGCCATTTCTTCCACACAATAGATAACCTGTTTCCTATGTACATTGTTCACCTAAGCCTGTAATAAGTGGACACACTGAATGAACTACACTACAGTAACCCACCTGATAATCTGCATAATCACAACAATGCAAATTGATCAATGCATCCATACATCTTACGCAACAAGTCCTAACTGCTGCAACATTTGTCTCCTTGCATTCCACTGACACCGTTTAGGCAGTTAGGTCATCTTCATTGTTATGTACATCATTTCCAAAGAAGGTATACAACACAGATTTCACTACAGCACATGGTACATAGCTTGGCAGCCATATTTCAAACATTGCATTACTCCTTACATTTTTTTACTTCTGTTTCCATTTCTTATTGTATAATGGAAACACCATTTGAACATCATAACCCCCTTACAATGTTTGAAGGAAGTATGCAGTAATTCCTTTTCTTTGATCAACAACAGCCCCAAACATGTTCATGCTGCAAGACACCAAACTGCGTACAATGGCCCAGCCACCCACGTATGCTGAGGTAGTGCATGTACAGTCTGCCATCATCCACTGTTGCCTAATAACACACTGCACATATAAATGTTCCTTAGCGACTGTAAAAGCACATTTTATGTATGTTGCCATCTGTGCATTCAGGGCAGCATGTGTACTGCACCATCATCTCTACTTATATGTCATACTAACTTTACCGTAATGACAGTACCAACATTCGGAAATACATGTTACAATCGAAACTCATTGCTGGCTGAACCCTTTTTTTCCAGCATCATCTCTGGAAAGCGAAACCTAACATACCTCTCCTTCAAAAGGACAAATGCTCATTGTAAAACAGCCTTGAGTAGGGAAGCATGATTAGCTCCACGGGGGCCGACATTGTATGAAATTGTAGAAAAAAGGATACATAACGGACAGTGCAGTTGCTCTGCCCATGTGCCCCTAAAGGAGTCTGCAACGATTCCATACGTAATACACTGCAATGTGTCACCCACCCAATACAAGCATGGAATTTGCCAAAGTTATCTAAGTACAATTTTACATCACATGTGTATTACGATTAAAATGTATTAAGCTACAGTTCTGTATGCATAATTATAAATTTACTTTCCGCACACTTACTCTGTGTGCATTGTACAGAGGTTTGTGATGGCAGTATTCACTCGCCATTACAGTAGAATGTCTCCACCATTCCCCATAAATTGCAACTGTGATTGTACTTCGTTTTGTTGCCATTCTTCCCCAGCCCTCGGTAAAGCAGACATAAAGGACAAGATGAAAAGGGAAAGCAATGTGTGCAGTGAAACAGCACATCTTATGCTTACTTGTGCAGTGCTACATTCCCTGTTGTGCCCTTACTATGCCCTTTCAAATAATTACCAGTTCTATGCACCCTCATTGTATTGACAGTAGTAACAGCTACAGGTGCACGCAGCAGTCAACCGGCACACAAACATCGACAGCTCACATTTCAGTGTTGCATTCTTTAGCAAACCAGCTCCTGCATTCTCCTGCAATCCGAGGGGACCCCCATGAGGGTTGTTTTTTTTTTTTTTATTTGGACACACACAGAGACATTGTGCTGTGGGTCTAACAAAACTCACTAGCAGTGTCATTTTTCGTAAATAGGAAACACATAAAACGAGCATCTGGTGGCCAAGTTTAAAAGACATTTTTCTTGTATGGAGCCGTAGAAGGACAGTATCACCTACAAAACAGCGAGCAAGGCAGCGTGTTAACATATGACGCTACTCAATAACACACACTACATGGTCCAGGAGGCAGCCACCTATTATGGCATCCTTCCCGCAAACTCTTGTCCTGTATGCTGGCAGTAATAACGGCTACTTACATCTACTCTTATTCGTTTTTTTTCTCAGACACGTTGCACCTTACTGCACTTTCCACCACTTCCACATTCCAACAGACAGGTGGTGGACCAAGCATTGCAAGATTGCCATAACCAATATGTTTTCCGTCGTTCTTATCTGGACCGACCGATATGGGCCTGAATGTCCATTTGCGGTTCCGGCAATATGAACCAACCTGCAAACGTTCATGATGTAAGGCATCCCAGAGGCAACAGCTGCTACCTTGCAAAGAAAATGTGTTCTTCCACACAGCTCACCAAGGACCACACAGTAATCCTTTTCCCATTCTGCTAGATGACAAAAGAAGTACAGAAGTGCTCAGACAGCATTGCACACTGGATTTTGTTTGCAAAATAAAAGAACAGTGATTTCAGCCACCTTACACGTTCTCGTGAACATTATCTTGCAAAATAAAGCACGTGCAACAATTCAGAGTGTCGTTGGTAAAGTATGGGAATTTTCTGGAACTGTGTATGTATCGTACGCTATGTGTGCGCATGTCTCCATTTGCTTTTGTTTATGTTGTTCCTTTCCGGGGCTAGGTGCTCACATGACAGAGGGCGCTACGCTTGGCATGCACGTAACGAAAATACCTGGAGTTCATGCGGTGAGCAACGACTCTCCACAATTAAAGTCAGCTATGCCAGTGACTGTTGCGATGGTGTATGCCGTCCACATGTATTCGTAATGGAAGCGATGCACACATTACATTTGCACACAATAAGAACGCCAACCGGGTTTGTTGGCCATCTAAACAATTACGCAAAGGAAAGCTAACAGTCAGATGGCCTGCCATCCTGTATGTGGCGGGACTTAACAGCGTTGATAATTTTGTCCGGTGCAAATGTAGGTGGGTCGGTCTGTACATTATCCATACTTTAAATGTGTAATGCTTTGGAACATGTGTCATGTTGCAATATCTTCCCTTCACTCTCAAAGCACAGGGTATTATTAGGGGCACACCATACCAAACACAAATGGTGGCATGTCAGTCCATGAACGGCAACAAGTCCAATGACATACACCATATGTCCTCCACAACCATTCTGTAATGGTGAGCACCCACAGGAGACATGCATATTTCCAAGAGTGTATGCTGGAGTTACATATAAGTCTAGGAACAGACGCAAAGAATGCAACATTCTGAAATCTACTTCCAACCAGTGTCCAGACTGCTTGTTCAAAGGGCCCTAGCCATGCACACAAGACAGGAGGGACTTGCCACTCCCAACACAACATAGTACACAGAATGGAAATATCCCGATATCATCTGCAATACTCTCCTCATCCCCAATGGGCTCTGAAGGTAGTCCCCTATGCAGCTACCCGACAATGAATTATATGTGAATTGCTGCGTACATGGTCCATGTTGCAAAAGTGTGACGGTAAAAAAATCCTTTCATGTCCCAATGTCTTACTACACTCCCTGAAGCATGGCTCTATTCACGGCCACACCATTCCAAATGCAAATGGTGGCATATCTCACCAATTCTGCTGTAGCAAGTGTAGCATGTCCTCCACAATGATTCTACAAAGGCAAGTACCTTAGGACATTCACATATTTAAAAGTGTGTGGGATGGAACAAGGTATGGTTATAATAACTCACCGAAGTTAACAAAGGCAAATGAAATGCACTCTGTATACATATGTGTGCAATCGAGATACCATTATCACAGTGCTCCCAGGCATATTCCAATGTCTTACTGCACTCCCTGAAGCAAGGCTCTGTTCACGGCCACACCATTCCAAAGGCAAATGGCGGCATGTCTCACCACTGCTGCTGTAAGAAGTCTAACATGTCCTCTACAATGAATCTGCAAACGAGAGTACCTTAGGACACTTACATATTTAAAAGTCTGTGGGATGTCAGAAGGTATGGTTATAATAACTTATCCAAATGAGCTAATGCAAAGGGAATGCACTCTTTATACATATGTGTGCAATCCACATACCAATATCACAGTAGTTCCATACATGGCTGCATTGCGTTGCAGGGGTTGTGCCCAAGGCCTAGGCTCTTGGCTACATGTGGAGGCCTATGGCCTCTACCCACGCACCCAAGAGCCTAGTCCTTGGACACACCCACTAGAAGACAATAGAGCCATGCATGGGAACATGTGGCCACATAGCTTTTCTGACTACAGGTACGTATGGGTATAGTAACAGACCCAACCAATGCAACATTCTGAAACCTACTTCCAACCAGTGGCCAGCCTGTTAGGTCCACGGGCCCTAGCCATGCACACAAGGCAATAGGGGCTTTGCAGGTGTAAGGAAGGAAGGGGTGAATTAGCCCCCCATACATTCTACACGAGATGAACCGCTTGCTCCTGCACTAGTGGGGAACGCCCCCATTGCCCTTCTGCTACCATGAGGGATGAAATGAAACCTCAGCCGGAGCACAGGTGGGACTATTGCAGGACACACCTGGACTCTATTTTGTGTAGCCTCGACTCCATCTTTGGACTAGGCCGCAATTCGGCACTACAAAGTCTCCTCTCACCTCTGCAGCGCCGCGCACAGCGAGCACCAGCCGCCCCCACCTTTTCTGCGCAGCCCAAGCCCCTTTCTCACGGATGCACTGAAGCTAACTGCAACAATTAATACTGTGTATCATATTATTCTTCCTCTCAGATCACTGGCCTGTGTGTGAACCAGCCTGAACCATGCCTTGTAGCTCATCCATCTCCACAAACCTGCTCCCTCACCCCTGCTGTTGGAAAGTTACTGTTTGTGTAACCCTATGCCCTCCTAAGGTATTCTCTTGATGTAACAGAAGTGTGCCCCCACTGTGCTGACCACCCCATGAGTGCCCCCAATAAACCCGGACCTCTGCCACAGTATATCCTGTCCTAAACTAACATGTGTCACTCCACCCCCCATTTCACATAGATGTGTCAGACCAGCCCAGTCCCCAGGTTATCGCAGAAAGTAAGACCCCAGCACCCTTCACCCTGCAAATGACCTAATGTGAAATGATGTAGTTTTGTATGTGCAACCTGTAATCCTCCAAGATGTACTCAAAGGTATATTGATGTTCAATGTTTATTGTATGCCAAGAATATGTTACTATGCCAACTTAGCTAGTCTCAACTGCATCACCAGCTGACCCGACATTCACCCCACCCGGACAAGTCCAGCTGAACCACATGAGGCTAACTCTCCTGCCAAAAGGAGCAGCTAATCCTGACAAAGCTGCACCTACAGACCCCTATGCATAGTCACCTTGTAACCAATAATATCACACTTTGTAACCAGTATAGCTTCATCACAGATGACACTTCTTTGCAATATAATCAATTGTAATTGTAATGTTTGCCAGAGCGCTCACAGGGCAGCAGGGTTCTCTGGATGCTGTATACTCTATAAACTTTTTAGCAACCTCGCAATCTGTTCTCTTAGTCTCATTCCCTACTGGGATGTGTCTTTTATTCTGAGTTTGTATTGGTATCGTGGGGAGTGAGCACGTTCACAGGCACAACACAACATAGTACACCGACTGGAAATATCCTCATATTGTCTCCAATATACTCCCAATCCCCAATGGAGTCTGCCTGTACTCACCAAAAAATGATAGTCGCATATGCAGCTACCCGCCAATGAAGTATATGTAAGTAGCTGCTTAAAAGGTCCATATTGCAAGACTGTGATGGTAAAAAAATCCTTCCATGTGGCAATGTCACCCATTCTCAATTTCTCTGCATCATCTGCAATGCAGACCCCATTCCCAAGGGAGCGTCCACGCAGTCGCCACAGAAGGCAGTCGCCTGATGAGCTACCCGTAAATTGCCTCACTGCTCTCCCAGGCATGAAGCCCTTGCAATGCGGAGGTGGTGCCCAAGCCCTAGGCCTCCGCCCATGCACCCAAAAGCCTGGGCCTTGCCCACAACCACTACAAGGCAATGCAGGCATGCACGGGAACATTTGGCCATGTACCATACTTCACAAACGTACCACAGCCACGGACAGCCCAACCCACCGCCATAACACAATGGAAACCCACAAAGTCAACATATGCACCGGCACCGCTAGGCAACAGCACAACACATTGTCAATTTCTTCGCATCATCTCCAATGCACTCTGCTTTCCCAATGGAACATCCATGCAGTCGCCACAGAAGGTTGTTGCCTGACGAGCTACCCGCAAATTGCTGCATTGATCGCGTACCCCCCCTTGCACACCACCGTCTTCTTTGACCTAAACAAATGTATCATATTTTCTGCTTTTCACTCCCCCAAACTTTTCATCCCCTCTTTCACCCACCCGATCCTGCAAACCATGTTTTCCAACCCCTTCCGGCGTGGCACTATTCTCTGATACACCATGGTGGCATTTCTCCAAATTTTTTATGCACAGCACGCTTCTCTCCATCCAACCACTGGCCGCGTCCAATGTTCGCTGACATCACGGCATATTGCAAGCCAATGAGACTTTTGTCCAGGGAGCGAACAGGGAAATGGGTCAGCTGAGCAGAGCCAAATGTCATGAATGTTTTCAGATGTACATTTCAGTTCTTTGCAACAAAAGTACTGGTTGGATTTCCACCAAACACACAAAAGCACACTTTCCGAACCAAGCCTCCACTCCTGTCGCAAATTTGGTTAAAATCCATCCAGCCGTTTGGCCGGTAGTCATGCGCAAAGTTTTTCCCCATTCAGTCTATAGGAAAAAATCATTTTTGGCACCCCCTATAACTTTGCCCCCCCTGCACAAAACCTCACCAAACTTGCCAGGAATATTCAGAGCAGGCCATATACTATTTCTCAAAGTTTGGTGAGGATTTCTCCAGGGTGAGTGAAGTTATAAGCTGCCGAAAAAGTGGGCTCTCTATGGGTTTAGCAACTTAACCATAACTAGACGACTGCTACTGCGGACCGTGCAATGGAAACTGGTGGGATATGTTGGATGCCATTTAGTAAAGCAGTGATTTCCTGACAGGGAAATATCATCAATGGTCCTAGAGTCTGTTTGGTGGGGTTATTGTATGCGCAAACAGCATAATAAGAATATTGGCATCCGTTTGGATCTGGTGTCTCCTGCTTATGCATTGGGGTGGTTGTGTGCTAACATTCTAACTGTTACATGCATAGGAAACATTTACAAATGTGGCGCTATTGTTTTTTGATGTGGGCACTCTGTGATACGAAAAAAAGAAAGCTGTGTAATACAGAGTACCTTACATTTTATCTGACTTTTGGCCAACAGCAGCAAGGCAGAAGATTGAAGCTGGTGAACCGGAAATACGGGTTTACCCAGATAAATGCCATTACATTAGTCCAGCGCACCCATGATAGAGGCTGTGACTACATTAGCGTACAGCTGCTGAGGAACGAACAGCAACACTTTCCTAAGGAATCTCTATTTTAAAAAAAAGAACTGCAAACTACAGCAATTTGCCCTTCTCTAGAGCCAGAGGGGAGGGGTGTGAACAGATTGTTCCAGTTCCTATTGAGCACCAAAACAAAAACAACATTAAAAACATTTGGTGCCCGATTCATGTAATTATTTGCATAGGAACTTGCACGCCAAACTGCATGCACAATCCTGTTCATCCATTCATGGAATCTTATGCCGTGACTTTTCCAGGACTTGTGTGGAGTTTGCGCAGGCTCTGCATGTCTTTGCAGGGTATCAAGCACCTTCTGCAAGACTCTACGCAGAGCATGGGCATGGGCGTGGCTTGCGCAGAGGGCTGGGAAAGGGGCGGCACACAGAAAATGGTTATTAACATGCAAAAAAGTGGGCGTTATGAGGGACCGCCCCCAGGCAGTCCCTCACACGTCCCCAAATGTTCCAAATGACACGTATTCATGGAACCACCCATGCAGCTTCTCGGCATAGAAATGGCCATGCATTCCCTCGATCTCTACTCCATCCGAAGGCAGGCGCAAAGACACTTGCACATAGGAATCGCAAAGAGGAGGTGGAGTTGCATGTCTGATTTAGGGGTGTGTGTATGCAACCGGGGTTCCAATCTAATTTAGGGGTGTGCATACGCAGTGTAGCAGGGTGAAGGAACGGTTTACTTGGGTTCACACTCAGATTTTTCAAGTTTAAAAAGTATCATACTCATGTTGTCAGGGTGCCAGCAACAGTTACGGGGGACCCGGCGCTGGGTCCCCGAGATGCTTGCCTGATTCCGGAGGACCCACGCACTGTTTGAAGGGTGTGGGTATTTGCGCCTAGGGGAGCATGCAAAGGTAGCTGTTCTGGTGGTTTATGCTTTGTGTGTAGTGTGTCGGGGGTGTTTCCGGGCGCGACTTACGGATACGGTTACTTTATGCAGTAAATTCCATGAATACGCGGGGCGCATATTATTTTATTCTGCGCTCATGCTCTTTAAGTGTCGTTCTCGGCAGGCGGCAATTGACGGAGAAATGCACAATTTTACATGAATCGGGCCCATAATCTTATACCTTTGCGTCCTGAGGTTTAATAATTTGTGGTCAATATTCTGCTCACATTATACAAACAAAGATAAATCAGTGTTTTACACTTCATATTTTATGTGCTAGGTTCCTGAGGTCAGGTGCGTAAGGGCTGTGACATTTTTTATTTTGTTGCTTCAGCCATTATTAGAGTCAGAAAAAATAAAAGTCTGTCCATACCGTTTTCATGTGCACTACTGTCAGTAAAACATTGGGGTTACATAGTAACATCTTATTGTGGGAAATGGTGCATATGAAAGTAGTTTGATTTTGGTACACATATTATGAAGCGCGTAAAAATATCTACCAGCTGCCACAGTATTGAATTGACTAAGTAACACTTCGGGGAGTCCAATATCGTGATACACAATCCTTGAATTGCATATATATATTGTGCCTAATAAAAGAGCAACTTCATATGATTAGACGCTAGACACCACTTGTGTATTAAATTGCTACTCTAACAGTGGACCACTAAGATACCAAATCAGAAAGTAAAAAAGTGTCCTACCAGCAATACATTTGCCAGTAATATTGCCCTACTCGCGTGTGGCAAGATTATGACTTTTTTCTCAACTAGCTTGCTATTGATGGCTGAATCACACACCACAATTAAACGTTATCCTGAAAAATCTTAATTGAGTGCTTCGAAAGGTAAACCCGCTATCATTCATCAACTACCCGCAGTAGACATAGCTCAGATCATATGTACTGTGACATTATTCTGCCTTCACTTTGAAAGATCACCCACTGTAATATTATGGTGGCTCATTTGACTCCATAATTAAATGGGCACAATGTACGTCATTAGCACAACACTTAGATTTTGGTTTCCCATTATGACAAATCTGCACCTAAATGTACACTTGTACGTTAGCAAGACATTTAAGAAACGAACTTTGAAGCAATGGAATCCACCGTGGAATAGACTTTGTCATGTCGGCCTGCTTTTACAGACTTGTTTTGTTCTTGGACTGATGTCCTGGATTTTTTGTTTCGGATGTAAAACTATATTTCGAGTCAATGAAACGTCCTTCGACTCTCAATAAGAGATCCTGCTGTGTAAGACCGATCAATGCTGTATGCCCTTTCCACATATTCCTGCCGCGAGCTGGATGCATTCATTCTGAAGTTCCCAGGCACCTATTATAAGAGGGAAGACCCCGAGAAAGAATACTTAATTCAGAAGAATATTGATATCGCAGAGACACCAGATCCACAAACAATCTTGTGCACAATTTAGTGTTCCATTGTGGTGTCCGGTCAAATGTTCGGAAACAAAGGGTCGAATGACCTTTTGTTCGAAAGTAAAAGGTTCGAAAAAAACGTTCAAAATGTCTTTATTTATTTATATATATTTTTTTAGTTTAGAATGTAAAAAAAGTGTTTTATAAAAAGAAAACAGAGGACTGGAGGGATCCCCCCATAAAAAAAATTAGATACTTTTTTTCAGTCCTTTGTCGAGAAAAAGGCATTCGAGACTTTTGTTTTCGAAACTTTGACTGTGAACCTTCCATTGCGACTGAAATTATAAGAAAATGTGATCATTATGTTAAGGGCAAGGTTTAGAGTTTGGGCAAATTACACAAGGCCTACATTACGTGTATGGCAGCAAATACTATTCAAAATAGCGTAACTCTGTATAATGTATGTTGATATGTGTGTAGACATGTCACTAAACTACGATAAAGTATTAGTTGAAATATCTGAGCATTGATTAAACCTTTTGTACCTTCCTGTGTCGGTCAACATGTACAGTGGTGGGTGCATAGTCTGTAATTTTTGTACAATATATTTACTCTAAGATAAGTATGACAGCTTTGGAAAATTCAAATTCACCCAGTAGATAATGACTAGAAAAGATGTTAAATGAGAAAGTGACATTGGGGGTGGAGCCAATCAGGTTCTGTAGATCGCGGCTTAAACCTCTAATCTCAGCCCTTGTGCCACAGAACCCAACGGCTGCCTAACCCGCCCCATAGCACCCTCTTCTCCCCCCCTCTCCAGTTTTTTACTATTTCCCGACCCTCCTCCCCTGTCCCACTTACCTGACTGTTTCGGCAGCGTCACTCACCGCCGCTTCACTGCCTCTCGCTTTTCCAGGCTGCCAAGTTAATGAAGTAGGGCTCTGTATGGATCACTGCCTTCCATTCCCATGGCATTGTATTTATTTTATTTTATTTTATTTTATTGATCATTTGTAAGGTGCTTTATACAACAGAATTGTGTTTCACAAGGATAAATCGGAAGGGAACAGTAGCAAGAAACAAAAAGCAGCTCTCCTCTGAAGCAAGAAAGAAAAATCAGCTCCCATCTGAAGCACTCCCTTGTGCACCCTCTTCTCAAGAAACCCACAGCTGATCCTTCTTCTCCAGCTAACTATCTCTCAATTTCCATTACTCCCTTTCTTGGCAAACTCCTGGAAAAGTTGGCCACCTCTCAGCTTAACCTTCATTCCAATTCTGTTGGCTGTCTTCATGACCACCAGTCTGGCTTCAGAGCTGCCAGAAGCATGGAAACTGCTCTCCTGAACATCCGTGAAGATATGCTCTACAACCTTGACTCTAACA
Source organism: Ambystoma mexicanum (assembly GCF_040938575.1). Classification (NCBI taxonomy): domain Eukaryota; kingdom Metazoa; phylum Chordata; class Amphibia; order Caudata; family Ambystomatidae; genus Ambystoma; species Ambystoma mexicanum. The sequence continues at coordinate 632,021,177 of NC_090927.1, read as the reverse complement.
TTCCCTCTGTCCTCATCCTCCTCGATCTGTCTGCTGCCTTCGACACGGTCAACCACATCATCCTGCTCAACCGTCTCCGTGAAAACCTGGGTAGCACTGATCAGGCTCTGGCCTTGCTGACCTCTTTCCTCTCAGATCGACCCTCGCAGGTCCAACTGGGGTCCTTCCATTCATCTATCTTCCTCTCAACCTGTGGTGCTCCCCAGGGGTCTAACCTCTCGCCCTGGCTTTTCAACCAATACATGGCAACTCTTGCCCACTGCATTGCCACTTTCTACTCAAATTTCCAGTGCTACGCTGATGACACTCAACTCATTTTCAGGCTGCCCTCTGCCACCTCCTCTCCCTCTCTCATCTCTGATTGCCTAACTGCCATTCAAGATTGGTGTGCCGCCAATTATCTTTGTCTGAATGCCAGCAAGCCAAAGATCCTCCTCATCGGGACTCCTTCACCATCCTTTTCCCTCACTCTCTGGCCAGCCTCCCTTGGCCCTCCTCTTACCCCCACCTGCGATGCTAAGAACCTCAGGGTCATCTTTGACTCCACCCTTTCCTTCTCAGCCCACACCTCTGAGGTCTCGAAAAAAGTCAAATTTCCTACTGCACCTCCTCAGAGGTAATCTGCCTTTCCTCTCCTTCCCCCAGAAGCTCATAGTATCGCAAGCTCTGCTTCTCTCTCGCTTGGACTATTGTAACAGCCTCTTTCTAAATCTACCTGCCTCTATTCTCCACCCTCTGCAACTAATTCAGAACAGGACTGCAAGACTTGTCCTTGGCCTCAAGCCCTGGGATCGTATCTCTCCAGCTCTGAAATCTCTCCATTGGCTCCCAGTGGATGCAAGGATTAAATTCAAAACCCTCTGCATTGTCCACAAGGCTTTCTGGGGCCTGGGTCCAAAATACCTTCAGCTATCCCTCTGCAAATACCTCACCTCTCGAGCTCTTTGCTCCTCTACCTCCAACTCCCCCAGGGTCAGTCATTTTCCAAAGAGATGAGCTGTAGGTAGATCTCTGTCTTCGGCTGGGGCCTCCCTCTGGAACAGCCTCCCTGCCAATTTAAAACTTGAGGAGAACCATCTCCGGTTCCGGAAGCACCTCAAGACCTTCCTCTTTTCTTCTGCCTTCGCTCCCCCTCTCCCCTGCTGATCTATTCTCTCTTGGAACCATGCACCTGGCCACCCTCTGTCCTCCGGGCCCAGGTACCTGCTCACCCTGCCACCCTCCGGCACTGGATCCAGGCCACCCATTGCACTGGGGTCTGTACCCATACAGCCCCCCCCCTTTTTCTACCTGCACTTATCAGACCTACCTGTCTGCTGCCTTAAACCTAGCACTTGCAAATTTCTGGCTGCACTACCACTGTTTGTTGCCTGTATTATTTATTTATTGTTATTTATCTGTTTCCCCTCTGCTTCACACTTTCCACTTCTCCCCCCTTCCATGCACTTTTCCCTTCCCCCTCTCCCATTCACTTGCGCGTTCTCAATGTCACTGGGCCTAGTAAGATCGCTGTTTTGTTCTCCCCTGCTCCCCTCTCTTGCCTTGTCGCGCTCTGAAACACTTGTGTACGAGCGCGATAGAAATAAAATATCAATATCAATATCAATAATATATATACAGTTGTGGTCCTACTAGGCCTTGTGGCATTCGGCTGTGCAAGTGCAGTGATGAGAAGTGCAGAAGTGCAAGAGAGGGGGATGGAAAGGGAGAGCAGAGGAGTGGACAAGTGCAGGACGAAGGCCCAAGAGGGAAGTGCTAAGGGGAGTCAGGAGGAGCACCTCAGGCTAAGTGCTAGTACAGGGAGCTCTCAAGGGTGGTATGTGGAGCCACCAGGCAAAGGCCCACAGGGCAATGCAGTGGGGAGGGGAGCTGGTAATGACGGGGAGGAAGTGCCTGAAAGCCTGGAAGTTCACGAGGACCAGGCCACCAGTCACAGCGGCAGTGGGATGATTAGCAAGGAAGAGAAAGTGGTAGAGAAGAGCAGAGTTGTGAGCAGTTTCCTGAACTTAAGGAGGTCTGCCTCAAATCTGAGAGGGGCAGGGAGGCTGTTTCAAAGGGAGGTACCAGCCACAGAGAGAGATCTGTCCCCCCCACTCTATGCTTAGCAAAACGTTTCACAGTCAGAGAGTTGGAATTAGAGGAAAGGGAAAGTTGGAGAAAGTGTGGTCCCAGGCCCCAGACGGCCTAGTTGATGATGCAGAGGGTCTTGTATTTGATCACTGCATTCACAGGGAACCAGTGAAGACATTTTAGGGCTGGTGAGATATGGTTCCTGACCTTGAGGCCAAAGATAATTCTGGCAGCCTTGTTCCAGATTAGCTGGCGGGGGCAAAGTGAGGAGAGAGGGAGATTGAAGACTGTTGCAGTAGTCCAGCTTGGAAAGGACATGAGCTCTGGAGACATTGAGCTTCTGGGGGAAGGTGAGAAAAGGAAGAATGCCTCTGAGGAGGTGGAACTGGAAGTGGGACTTTTTGGTAAGGTCCATTATGTGGGGAGTGAAGGAGAGAGTGTAGTCGAAGATGACCCAGAGGTTTTTGGCCTCAGAAGATGTTGGGGGTAGAGGGCTCAAAGAGAGTGGCCGAAGGGTAAGAGGAAAATAGGGTACAGATGTCCTGATGAGGAGGATCTCGGTCTTACTGGCATTGAGACAGAGATTGTTCGCTGAACACCATGCTGGAATGGTGAACAGAGAGTCAGGTTGAGAGAGGAGGAAGAGGGGTCATCAGAGGGACGTTTGAAGGAAAGCTTTGTGTGTCATCAGCATAACACTGAACATGAGGGTAGGAGGAGGAGATCAGATGAGCAAGAGGGACGAGATAGATCTTGAAGAGCATAAGGCAATAGGATAGAGCCCTGGTGGACACCGCAGGTAGAAAGGGTAGTGGAGGAGGAGAAAGGGCCCAATTTCCGCTGGCAGGGGCATTATTGAGGAAAGAGGTCAGCCAGTCCAATGCCATGTCAGTGATGCCGAGGGTGTCACAGAGTATTTTTATGAGGATGGAATGGTTGACCATATCAAAGGTGGAGTTGAGATGTGTGAGTATGGTTTCATGTGTGCCCGGAATCAAGATTGGTGGTAATGAAGGCTGCCAACAAGATCAGTGTGGAGGGTCAGTTGGGGGAGGACCAACTTTTCCAAGAGTTTACTGACGAAGGGGGTAATAGAGCAGGCTCCCTACTTTTGAATTGCCTCTCACTCCTCCTGTGCCTTGAGCAGGATCTTCTCAAATTCTGGAAGCTCCTTAAGACTTTCCTCTTTTCCCTCTCCTTCCCTCCTCCTCGGCTCTGCTAATCCCACAGTTGCCCAATCAGTGTCCTTGACCCTTTTGCATCTTCCGGGCCTTGACCTCCCACACCAACTCTTCCCAGCTCCTGTCTTCCACAGCACTTGCATCTGCAAACCCTATGCTCTGGAGATTCGCACTTACACCTCCCGCGGTCCAGGTCCAGGACCACTCAACATTCTTAGCACTTCGTCCAGGGCTCACCCACGAGCTCGGACTCCCCAGAAATTACCCCATTTCCCTCTTCCTTTCTGCAATTGCACGTTCTGAATACTCACAAGGCACAGTAGGTTTGTCCCTCGCCCTCTTCCCCTTTTTCTCTCAATATTGTGCTGTAATGTATTTCCCTCCGTCCATCCCTGCCCTGTGGGTGCTTTGAAACTGTTTATTCTTATTGTATACACGTCTAACAAGCAAACAATAAAGAAACAAACTGCAATAAATAAATAGATCGGACAACTTTGGAGAGCTTGTCCGGTGTTATGGGCAGGAGGGAGGAGAGCGAGAAGGGTTGGAAGAGGGGGGCCAAGGGAGGCAGGGGGTAGGAGTGGGAGAGGAGATGGGGTGGAGGAGGGTGAGGACATGACATTCTGAGTTTTGGATGTGAAGTGGGAGGCCAAGGCAGTGCAGAGGGCCTGGGAAGGAAGGAGAGAGATTGAGACTGCAAGTGGATTGGCATGTTCCTTGCAGATTCTGCAGTTTGGATGCGTTGTTAGAGGCTCCAGTGATGCAGTCGTGCATGTAGGCCCGTTCTTTGGAGCGGATATAGAGTCAATATTGCCATTGTAGGAGGTGTCAGGCTAGTTTTTCAGAGGATGAGCCCAAGGTAGGCCACTTCCATTCAGTGATTCTGCACTTGGGTTTCAGAGATGCTAGATCAGAGTCATCCCACCTGTTGTTCTTGGTGGCAGGTTTTAGATGGATCCTCGTGGCAGGGGCAAGTAAGTTGAGAGTGTTTGAGATGGTAAGATGCAGATTCACAAGAACAGAGTCAGAAGGAGAGTCTGGAGCTAGGGTGGAAGGGGGTATGAAGGTGAAGGCAAAAGCAGCAACTGACACTTGCTTTATTGGTCAAATGACAGTGAAGGAGGCTGCCAGTGCTGAGGGTGGCTCGGATAGAGGGCAAATGGCCCCAGATAGTAGGAAAGGAGAGAGTGGTCGGACCAAGAGAGGGGGGAGTGACCGGATTAGAGATAGTGATGTCACCATAGATGAGGGCATGAAGAGCGTGGCTAACAGAGTGAGTTGGGCTGGAAGGAAGAATAGTGAGAGAGAGCGAGTCACAGAGGACCCGACACTGAGAGGTGGATGATTCAAGAGTGTCGAGGTGGATGTTGAAGTCACCAAGGAGGAGTTTGGAAGAAGAGGTTGAAAGAGATGAGGCCAGGTCAGCCCATTCAGAGAGGAAGAGGGAGAGAGTGCCAGAGGGACTGTAGATAGTGGCAAGGGTGAGGGAGAAAGTGGGGGAGACCCCCAGCCGCCTACAGATGAGGCGTTAATAGGAGAGTAGGATTGAGTCAGAATTATTGAAGCAGGGACCCACTCGGGGTAGATCAGGCCACACAAGCTATTGGGTCTGGATTTAGAGAGGATTTTGTAGCCCTCTAGAAGAAAGGTTTCAAGAGCAGTGACAGAGCTCAGTAAGAGCGAGGACGTCCAAGTCAAGGTCGTCGAGAAGGAGATAGATGTCAGAGGAGTGTTTGACAGCAGAGCGATCATTCAGAGTGGCTTGGAGAAGCTGGCAGCCACCTTTGAAGGTTTTCCAAGGGGGTGTACAACGGCGTGGCACTCCCATCGGTGGTGGTGGAGAAGTGTGGGAAAGAGAAGAAGAGGTGGCAGGAGAAGGGAGGAAGTTTATGAGAGAAGACAGGCACCGGTTCCGAAGAAGAGCAGGTTGAGAATCTTGGGCAGTAATAGTGCCATTGTGATAGACATTAATAATGCACCTAGAGGATGAGAAGTATGCAAGGAGGACTTCACTCCTAGTTCCATCATTAAAGGGTGAGGAGGAGAAAGAAGAAATAGTGGAGATCAGATGGGGGGGGGTCCTAGATTTGAATTTCCCCAAAAGGCACAAATTCAGCGCTAAAAGGAGGAAGCAACTTTTTAAAAAAGCAAATCTAATTTGATTTTGCCAAGGAGCAGTGCAATTTCTAGGATGCAACAATTTAAAAAGCACACCTAGATTTTATTTTCACAGTGAGCACTAATACAGCACAACATGGAGGATGCAACCATCTGAAAAGCACACCTTGATTTAGCCAGAGAGCATTAATACAACATGAAAGGAAGGATGTTTAAGTCGCTCTTGAGGAAATGTGCATTTGGCACTAGTAGGCAGCAGAAACAGGTTATAAGTGAGATATACAGTAGATACCAATGTAAGGTGGGAGGAGGATACAGTTTGCAGGCAGGCTGTGAGACAAGGGAGGCAGGAATCAACAGGTAATCAGATAGGGTTGTGGACCAGGGGGCAGGTGAACAGGTGTGCAAACTAGTGGCACATTTTTCATCATCCCAAAAAGCATGAATACATAAATGTTATCAGTTTACAGCACGGGCTGGGGAAAGGTTGCAGTGGCGGTGGCATTGAAGGGGGGCCTCCCTCCAGCTCTGGACAGGTCCAAACAGGGGCCTTTGTGTGGGCCGTGGTGCTGGGGGCTCTCTTTCTCATCTGCCGGCTCCCGGTAGGCCGAGAAACACGAACATGCAGCCAATCAGCAGCGGTATGACTCCATTGCAGTGGCAACCCTCAAAGGCATCCATCTTGCCAAAGGATTTTCATTCATTGATTGGGATGCACGCAGGGTCCTGCTCAATGAATGAAAATCCTGTTTTTAATACTCCTGGTTACTGCTTGGGAAACCTGGGGTTCTAATGTTGTTATAAACCCGTTCCAAGGAGTGGAACTGGGGCAACGTCCTGGTTGCCTCGTTATAGCATGGGTTTACAGGCTGTTACCATTAGCCCCTGTTTCAGCCCTTGAAACAGGGTGATAGGACCATATTGAAGTGCTAGATGCGAATGTGATTGCATTTGTAAACAAAGGTCACCGCATATAGATTTACCATGTTAAATCCCCATACAACGGTATACTTTGACTGGCAACACCTGGGGAGATGTTTAGACAGTAGTAATCAGTAATGTGGAGAAAATTGTGACAAATGGTGGTGACCGCTTAGCTGCCACTTTATCGCCAGTTTCACACACCAATGTCTACTGACCTCAGTGGTGAAGAAGAGGATTTACCTTGAGCATATTTTGGGAGGTAAAGGCTCCACTTTGCTTTAACATTTGGTTGAATTTAGCAGTTGTCAGTCATGAAAAATCTAATGGTATCCCAATGGAGTCCTATGTAAGACCGCAAATCAGTACTAACACTTTCCTTCCAACACTTGTAACACCACCATAGATCTGTGGGACTGAGTGGTAGTAACATTAAATGGGTTTAGAAGTAATTTCAAGATTACAGAATGAGGCACAATATGCACTCATTGGCGAGCCATAGAATGTGGTAAAATTCCATTGTCAATAACTATGTTTGGCTCTAATAATAGTGCCAGGCTTTTTGGCATCCCAGTACAGCCATCCACGAGAGGCATTATTGCCATTTTTACCCACGAGAAGCAGAGAGTTGGTAAGAGCAAATATTTTCTTTTATAAAATATTGCTTGCAAGCAACTGCTCTTACATAAAAGGTAAAAAGCCCAACACATGATGCCAAACACAGAAAATAGATAAGCAGCTAAAAGTGCCAATATTCTATTTCTAAGATGGCTGACATAGGGAAAAAAGATACCAAGTTAGGCCTGGATGGCAAAACAAGGTTAAGTGGTTAGATCTAGCGATGGACGCGGTGAAGGAGACACTGGAGTGCACCACAGCACCACCTGTGAGGTTCTTCCTGCTCTGCTTGTGTCAGGGAGCATAGCATTCAAGCTGTTGATTAAATCTGCATTCTGCATAATCTGATTGGCCCTTGTGCAATAGCATGGTGTTCTTTAAAATTGAAAACACCTTCAGGGCTGCAGGAAATCCAGCTGTATTGCTAAATGCATTCATTGATAAATGAAGTTCAAAGGCTGGAGTATTCCACGGATTGTGGGCCAGTCATTGTTGCCTCCAATTCCAATATCTTGTCCCACTAGTGTTACAAATAAGGGTGTTTTATGATTTCAAGGAGTGGCCTGGTGACCATGTGGGCACCTGGTTCGGTGTGATTGGTAATTATCTGATGATTAGCATTATCCCGGAGTGTATGCAGCAATAGTCACAGCTATCTGTGGATGCAATCCTGTGCAGCACTTCGGGCTGTAGCCACGGACAGAATTTTAATCACTGCCAGAATTCCTTTTCCCATTCAAACCTATCCCAATTTTGAAAAACATCACCACATAGCCAGTCCCTGGTGGCTATGCCCAGTAGCCAGATTATCTGAGAAATCACCTAAAAATAATAAAACATACCAACATTATGGGCAAGGTCTATAAATCCAAGTGGTGACTGATTCCAATAATGACCACAACAGAGACACTACCGAGTTGCCCCCAAGCACAATTTGAAATTATACTAATGCTTTGTTGGAGAGTGTGTTTGTTGCAGGGGACAACTGAACACATTGAGAGAATAAAACTATAATCAATGCATATCTAGAAGGAGCAGGTTAACAGTAGGGGTATCCTTTTGATGCAGGCAGAGAACGTCATTGATTGAAAATCCCTGGTCAAGACACACTATGTCGAAATGTCTTCTGTTATGCATGAGTATTAGGATGAATAGTGACTGAACCGCTTACTTAGTCCACACACATCTACAAACTGTAGGAGGACTTTGATTTTATGTTGTTAATTCTGCTAGTAGGACATCCCCAATTTTAATTAACTCTCTATGAACAGTCCGATTCACAATTCTAGAGAATAGACAGTGTGATTCAAAAGATTTACTCAATTTAACCAGCAGTGGTCTCCTGTTTTTCACCAATGTTTTATCAAAAACAATAATCAGCAAAACAAATTTGCAGACATATGAATTTTACTATTGGTAGTCATTCAGGCATTCTCTCATTCTCACCCTCTCTATCTCTCTCACGCTCTCTCTCTCGCTCTCTCTCTCTCTCTCTATACATATTAAAATAATCATTTAACCGTAACATCCCTTTAACAAAGATTTTTCACTGAATTTCATGGGTTTTTAACAGTGCACCCTAATTTCCTACAACTTACTAATATAAATATAGCAACATTGTTGTCCAATTTAGAAAGTTCCACCTTAAAACTCTGCCATGCCCCACCTTCTAGCATAATTTTTAACACTTCTATACACTTCTTGCAACTTTTCCTTCTGCTTTTGTGTTCGCCGATGTTCGCAAATGTGTTACATCATCACGGACTATCCGGGCAGAGTCACGTGACCATGGGCTTGCGCGTGGCATGATGATGTGTCCGCAAAAGCGTCTGCACTTTGCAAACACGTCCATGATTCGCAAACAATTTGAAACTTCATTTTTCAGCTCATCTAAAAGCTTCAAAGCTCAACATGTACCCTTGCACATCTCCTACACATATTCTTACTTATTTTCCATTAACAATCTAGCACATACTTGGAACAATATTAGCAAAACTACTATTTATCTTGAAAATGGCATCATATATTGCCATCCCTCCTCCCCACAAGCCTCCACCACCACCAGCTGGGGACCTACACAACAAAAGAAGCACAATACTTCAAAAGACAATCAAGAAGACCACAAAGATAAGGTATAAGTGCCTACCTCTAGCACCCAGAGATAATCATGGGTCTGGCAGTTATTTACCAAATGTACCAAAGCATAAAGCTACCACAGTCAAATGCTCTGAGAGCAACATTGTACTCTGTCTCGGACAACCTGGGCAGTACTCCTACTGGACCACCTCCATGCGCTGCCACAACAAATCCAACCACTACAATGCTCTCAGAAAGTCTCGTCCTTTCTTAGGAAGTAGCAGGCTGTCTTCCTCTACCTCGTCTTCCTCTACCTCGTCTTCCTCAACCAATGCTGTAACCACACAGTCTACTTCTGTGTGACACAAAATTCCACCAGCTTACTTATAAGTGATAAAAGAGGCTGTTGATCAATATATTTTGAAAACAGCAGTACTCTGTGTATACTGCAACACACCACTCTGCAGGGGGAAGCAATTAAGAAGTGATTTGAAGCTTTAATCAAGGAGCATCAGAAATACTGCCCTCTACCTTAGATTTAACACATGCCCAACATCCTCCCCTATCCACCTGCCCCTCCATGTCTGTGGGTGGTGCCCCTTCACTCATTTCCCTCCCCACCTTACTTTCTTGCCTCGCCTGCAAAAAATATAAAATAAAATAAAAACATTCATAAAAAGGTTCCTTTAACCACCTTTCACAGTAAAAAATAGAACTAAAAAAATAAGCTCATAGACTTCATCTACTTTACATGTTTCAGTAAATTAGTAGATTCAATAAGATTCTCCAACATTCCCATTTTCTACTATGCCAATGGCAATAATGGACAATTGTAAACTAGAGAAAAAGAAAAAAACAGAGAAACACATGTCTGAAATTCATCTCTCTAGCATACAATAAACACCATCATCCATTGCCGTTTATAACTATCTACATCTCTAAATTCCCCTGTCTAACCCATGCCTTATTAGAAAACCCGGATTGCACATGCACACCATCACAGAAAACAGCCATTCTACTCTTTTTACTGTTATGTTTGTACCACTCCCTCATTGCCTGCTTTAAACCATTCACACATGTATCCACCAACCACTTAAAAAACCCTCTCCATATAGCCTATCAACATATTAAATGTCCACCCACCAACTGCTACTTAGCAATGTTCAACAAATCTTTTGCATCTACATGTACAATACTTATACCAAAAAATGGTACATAGTGCTCATATAAATGCACATATGCATTGTGTTGTGACAGAAATGCATAAATAAAGGGTCAGTATGGATGGACAAGTGTTCATGGGAGCCCAGGAGGGAAGTGCCAAGGGATGCCAATGTGGGAGGCCACTACCTACTGCTGGGGCGGAGGAGTCCCAAGGGTGGGGTAGATTTTAACTGTAACGTCCCTTTAACAAAAGTTTGTACTGTCAATTGAATATGTTTTAAGTGAAAATCTGTCATAATGTTACATCACTGTATATAAGTTATTAATAATTCATCTTTTAACATATATGATATAACAATAAAACTCCTTTAAAAAATATATTTTTTGCAATGCATACTTATGTGAGTCGTTATCAGCAGTGCATACCACAATAGGCAAATCAGAGTAGCCATTTGTCCTTGCCGAAGGCCAGGCCCTCTGCCCACGGCAGAAAAGTTAAATGAAAACTTTGTTAAAGGGATGTTATGGTTACAAGTAAAACCGAAAACCCCCAGAAATTTGCCAGTTATGTTAGACAAAGCAACCATAACTCTTACCACCTCCATGCACTGCTAAGACTAACACCCAGGACATCAAAGATGGCATCACAAACGTTGATGTTGAAAACCTGCTGCAATGGCATCTACTATGGCTATCTTTGCTTTCAAACCACCACACCACCACCACCATCATCATCTGGAGGGCCTGCAGGGCGCACAAGGTGCTGTGATATAAAAGATGAGGATCAAGAGGAAGAAGAGGATGAGGTGGAGGAAGTCCCTGTCACCAGTACTTGAAGGGAGTCCTGTGTGTTGCAATTTTTCATGACCATTGGAAATGTCCCAAAGGCTTGTGCTAGCAAGGTTTAATGCACTGAGTCTAAAGTTGTACTCAGTCGTGGGAAATCTGGCTTGTATTCCTATTGAAAAACTTCCATGAGGTGCCACACCAAATCTAACCACACGACTACTCTGAGAAAGGCAACACCAACCAAATGCCATCATGTGCTATCACTAATAATTTAGAATTATTCCCACTTCCGAAAGCTCTCCAACAACTTACCTTGTATTAGAGCATTATAATCTAAACAGTGCACCCATTTCAAGCTATAATATGCCTTCAATGAAAATGAGCCAAATTACCTCCATCCGAGTTACCAAAGTATATTTGCCATTAGATCTGAAAGAAAATGTACAAAGTCCAATAGATCAATCTTTGATTTTACTCATTAATGGTGTGACAACAAAAGACAACACAAATTTGGCAACAACTAGTTAGACAAGCCCTAAAATATCTAATGGAATACAATGAATACTTCAAATATATAAACATAGAGGAAAACTTAAGAGAACCCACCCAAATAATTAAAAACTTACCAGCAACTGGCCAATTTGAACATGTAGATCCTGTTACTGTAGCCAACAAATTGGACAAGTATACAATTCACTCACTAAACTTCAAAGACACCATTGACGATGCATTAGAAACATATCAAATGCATCAATCTAAAGGATCCCCAATGAGCATTTGGGAAAAAAGTGTAGAAGCACATACTTTTTCTCTACTCTTTCCTACAGGAAAAGGAGGAAGATATGATGAAAGGTGTGTGCAAACTATTGCATCAGAATATCGCTCTTTAAGAATGTTTTCTGAAGACCCCATATTCAGACAAAATGTTGACTACATTCTCCACTTACTCTTTGAAAGTCAACCAGCAACTCTATGTTATGGAGTGGCACATGCATTAAAAACAGGCTCTAACTTTTTAAACATATCCGCTACCCAACTGCTTCAAAAAATTAAAGACAAAGATGAAGTTTTGCAGTCAAGTATCACAAATCTCTTAGCAAACATGTGTGGTACAAAAAAATATACTGGTTCTGACGTCACACTGATGTACGTTGTATGCTAAGGAACCAGAGTCCACCCACATGGTTTGTTACTTTAAGTGGTGCAGAGTACACATGGGATGACTTGCACAACTTCGTACGCACTGCAAACCGAAAGAAAGACGGAATAGATATAAAAACAATAGGAGAACTCTGTTCTCTTGACACTGTCAAGATCATTTCAGCATTGCTTCATTGCCATGCTGCACTTTATGTGCAATAAAACTACTCCTCTGCTCAGGGAAGTGCAACACTTCTTTTGGAGAAAAGAATATCAATCCAGAGGAGGACCACACATCCAAATGCTTTTGTGGATAAAAGATGCTGCTAAATTTGGCCAAGATAGTGATGCCACTGTTTTACAATTCATTGAAAAGTACATTACCCGCAACATCCGTTCAGACACAATATATAGTGGCCTACATACACAAATGTTACCCTTCCAAAACATAAGTTTGGCAAATACTGCTGACGTACACATAAAAACAAAGGCACATACTATACCAAATGTCACTTTAGCTTCCCTAGACCAGTTTGCCAAATTGACAAGTAAATAGCTTGATATCTTCTGTTAGACACAGCGTAAAAGGTGAGTCCCCTAAAAATACATGCAACATCCAAAGGGACGAAGCATACAAGTACATCAATGACTACAATGCAATCATTGCCCTCTTGTGGAATGCAAACATAGACAATCATTACATTGCAGACAATTCCACTGCAGTTGTAAGATATGTCACAGCTGAGAAAACAGCTAACAGACCTCTGCTATGACATATCGTCTGACAAAACAACATCACAAAATTCGGTATAAAAATGTTCTTCCTTAGAGAATGCTGGTGTTAGGAAGTTGCAGACCGTTTGACAGGTACACCCTCATATGGCAAATCTGAACAGCTTGTCTGGCTGAAGCTTGGAGCATTTTCATCCCAAAAAAGAGTACTAAAATCCTACTAAGAGATAGAAAACATAGATAGAAATGATCCCACCACCCAGGACCTTTTAATGAACAATTTAATTGACACATACTACGCAAACAGAAGCACTGCTTTGCAAAACATGTGTCTGTATGCAATTGCCCCAAACTACACCTACAAAAACAATGTCACACCAAATGAGACAACTGTCAAATATTCAGTCTCAACTTGTTAACAAAGTCTAGTGAAACTCACCAAGCCCAGTCTAATTAATCATATAAAGTTTTCATTTATAACTCCACAACATAGAGAAATGTGCCCTACTCCAATGTTTTAAACCCTGGAGAAAAGAAAAATAATTATTAGGTGACTATGACTTATTTGAAGCTACATTCAAAGCAAATGAAAGCAGTATAACAAATGGCAATTTCAAACAAATGTTGGACAATGAACGCTGACAAGAGGAAGACATTGAAGTTCAACTAAAAATAAGCCAAGAACCACTTGGAAAACAACTCATTCTAAATTAAGCAGAAATAGCCATGAGTGAAGTAGAAAATAACATGTATCAATATAAACAATCTGAAGAAGACTTGTCATTGCTTGAATCACAGCTAAATGATGAACAACTCACCATTTATCTGGAAGTCACTCAAGAAATTGAACATGGTTTTAAACATGAAACTAAAACCTGTAGTTGTAAACATTTTAAACATCTGCTCCTGTATGTAAGTGGTGAAGCTGGTTCTGGTAAAACGTTCTTAATTAAAATAATCAGAAAATTTCTACAAAACTTAACAAACAACTGTTCAGCTGTAGTAACAGTCCCCACAGGTTTAGCTGCCTACAGCATAGGAGGTGTAATGCTACACTAAATACTGCTCCTCCCCGTAGAACACCAAAACAAATTAGAAGACTGCAAATTATCAGCAGAAGCTGCTACTGAAGTATGCAGAATTCTAAAACAAATGAAAGTGCTCTGGACAGATGAAGTAACCATGGTTTCCAAACTCATGTTGGCTTTAATTCATCTTGGAATGCAAGAAGTCCTAAAACCAACTACGAAGACCTGTTTGGAGGAAAATATGTTATTGTTTTCGGAGACCTCCTACAGTTAACATGAGCGAAAGGTCAACCTATTTTCAAAACATTAGGACAGAAACAATGCCACAGTACCCTCAGCCGCATTGGAAATGTAAATCTCTGGCACACAGTTTCACTACAGAGAACTAACTCAAAACATGCATCAGTCTGCAGACCTCACCTATGCTAAAATTTTAAAAAGCATTAGAACTGGTCTGCTTTTCTAAAAATGCTAAATCTATCTTCTATAGAAGACTGATCCATGAGCTATATGGACGAAACACATCTGCTCCTGATGTCATGGAACAATGGACTTAACACAATCTAAAATGATTGTCATTAATGCCAACCCTTGCAAGCTGTTTTAAATTCAATGAGACAATGTTGAAAAAAGAAATTCAACCCATACTGCCTATCAGCTCCACAGACAAACTAGAAGTGCATGGCATGACACTTTCTATGTGTACACAAGCAACAGCACTACTAAATAGTTTAGAAAAGGTATATCTAACACAGCTGGTTTGAAGAAAATATTGACTTTCTGTCTAAACTGCAGAGTAATTCTAAAACGTAACTTTGAAGTACAACAAGGTTTAGTAAATGGAGCATTTGGTACAGTTGTTGGCTTCCAAACATATCCACATAACAACAACATTCAGCTTGTCAACATAAACTTTGAGAAATTTGCAGATGTTAAACAAATTGGCTGAACAATCGCACATTTCCTTCTGTTCAAAAACATTTACGTACACAGAGAGTGTTTCTTGCATATGCTGTCACTCTTCACAAATCACAAGGTCTAACCCTAGATCAAGCATTGATTGAGAGTGGCAGGACAGTCTTTAAAGAAGGTATGAGTTATGTAGCACTCTCACATCTGTGTAAACTCAATGTTGTTAACTTTGATGCAAACAAAGTCAAAGCTGACATTCCTTGCATCCTAGAATACAACAGGCTATGGACCTATACACCCCCATCTAGATATTTACGCTGTACCTCAACAAAAGAAACCTTTAAAAAGACAAATAATTCAAACAGAATCTATAACAGATCTCCCAACAATACTGCTAAAGAAACAGTGACCAACTCATTTTGCATCAAACGATACAACCACAAAACTGTCTAGTACAAAGTCAACTGCACGTCCATCAGAAAAGAAAGACACAAATGCCTCTTCTCCATAAAGATCGGCAGGCCCATCAAACAATCAACAAAAAGAATACTTGGTCCATTTCGGCTAATGTAACAATGAATCTTCACTTTCAATTGTCACCAGTTGTTCACAACATTTACTTAAACTGCTCGAACCAGTTTTGTTTGCAAATGCTTGCCCTTCATAGAAATACCACAAATTAGCCTGACAACTCTTACAGTGTCTCAGGTATAAGGCAATAATTGGACTAATGTGCAGGATTGCTAAAATGTACTATAAAACACAGCAATATCCACAGGAATTCCTAATGTACTTACTACAAGTACTGGAAACCAAAAAAATCCCTATAAATGAAATCTTGCAGATTTCATACACGTGGAAAATTACATGCACTCTCTGCAACCATGTTTCACAAGACCACTTCCCTAATGAACAATTTCTAAATGTATCCATACCAAATTATGAATCCATTCCATTTCATCAGCTTCTTGAGAATGCAAATCATGGCAAAGTATGCCCTTTTTGCAATTCAGACAATCGGTTTATCATACAAATAAACTTGCATAGTGTTACGCTCACCTGGTCTCTGTGGAGGCATTGGGGCATGGTTGCAGCTCTCCCAGGAGTTAAATCACCCCTGTCATGTCTCTCCCCCTGTGGATAAGCTGTGGGTGGCGACAATTGGTGGCACTGCTCCTGCGTGGATATGAGAAGACGTGAGTGCGCTGATCGGTGACTGTTGTACCTCTCAAACCCTTCTACCCAAGGTGCGATTTCTGTGGGCATGTACCAGCCCATAAGGCTCACCTGTTAATTATTGATGATGAGCTCTCCGTCCTGCTACTTCTGTTAGGGGTGCTTGTTGATGGGATCTAGTTCCTTCACTGATCGCTGGCAAGTAATAGTCCAGTCCCGCTGCGACTATGCATCCCCTGGTTGGTGGTGTCTCTCAATGTCTCTTGTCTTTTCACCTTTCTGTTTTCTGTCTTGGTATTATTGCTCTCAATATTGTTGTTAATTCCTGAATAACATTTTCTCTTCTGTTTTCTTCCCAACAGATGGAAATGCGGCCCAAAAGCAGCTTTGGAGGCGCGGAACGCTGCAGGGAGGAAGATGGATGAAACCGCAATGTCCGACAACAGGTGAGCGATGGCTTATATATTTACAAGACTACTATCCATATATCTACATATATCTGGGCAGTAGTCTTGTAAATATTTATTTTAAAATATATTGACAGTTACTGTAACACTTTAATACATTTTAAATTCAGCTACTTGATTGTAGCAACCCTATTGCATGCCCATTCTGTCTCTATTGCTTCAAATTCAGAACATATTCTGCTTTCATGGCATTGCCAATGTTTTAGTGAGCGTTATGGCAAACCACAAAGTTGTACACTTCCTTCATGCTTCACCTCTCCAGACACTAGTGTCCTTTTTCTTCTTATCCATGTTATTAAATTTGGCTGTATACTGGCCTTTTATTATGGCCACAAAACCGTGTAAAGATGAAAAATGCTTATCATTGTTGAGCAGGCATCTTTCACGTTATTTCAAATGCTCAACTCTGAGGCATAGCATTAAGCCAGTATACATTCAAATTGAATCACATGGATAATGGAATGGGCATGTGGTATGGTCGCTACAAGTGGCTGAATGACAAAATTGAATTGTGGTCTGAATGATAGTGTTTGTCCTGTTAAGGTGTTGTGAGAATTTATCTGGCTTGGATGATTGGATTCATTTGGGGGTTTAGAGTGTGAAACACCTCTAGGTGTAGTAGTCAAAATAACCCTTAATGATGGGTATGCGATTGTAACGCTTAAGCAAGTGAGCTACGCATATTTTTTTTAAACAATCTTTGAAGATTTCATGATCTTTGGCTTGTATATATACTACTAGGGTATTCTTTTGGCATGCCAGAAATGTAGTGTTGCCCTTGAAGTGGTTCCAAGATGTATTCTGAGGTAAAGAAACGAAACATGTAGGGCGTTCACAGAAGGGAATTATTTCTGTACTAATCAGTTCTTTGGTGCTGTACCTTTTCACTCAGGGCTGATGTGATTACAGGCCATGTTTACAAGCACATGAACACTTTATTAGCGTTTTGCACTTTTTGGTCCAAGTGCTGTAAAGTTGTTTTTAAATCTTTGTACTTATGTGTAATGTCTGATGTCTGTCTAATATATAATTATTTGCTGTTTTTAGTAGATTTTGTGCCTCTGGCAAATTTCCCTTGTTATAAATTGTAGACTTGTATATGTTAGCGAATAGAGCTCACTGTTGTGTATATCGAAACTGTTGTGTCGTAAACTGAATTGCTACATGCACTAGCAGCTTAGGAGGTTTTTGTGTATTTGTACATCCCAGAAATCACCACATGTTATAACGATGAAGTTACACACAATTACGGTCACTTTTTGGCAGAGATGAATAAGACTCAAAAGAAAGAATTATGAAGACAGGCATCAAAACATGCAGAAGTGAGCACGTCATGTGCCGTTATCAGGGGGGCCTCAAAGATATTCTGGCTGTCATGGAATATATTATGGGAGAGGCAGTTGAAGTCGCTTGACTTGAAAAGGAAACACTTCCTATTTATACGATAGAGAACCTCTTTAGCAGCCAAACTGTTTTGAAATTATCCATAAAAGGGGTTGAATCCAACACAAACTTGAGATGTGTGATATTGCTAGTGACAATTCATGCGTGTGTATGCTGACCCCTTTAGATTAGAAGTTGATGCCTGGGTCAGAACCCTCGAGCAAGGCATGCTGGAATTGGGAACAATGGGTTGCTTAGATGATCCTGTGCAGTGTTTATAGTGATATAGTGTTCCTCAAGTCAACAATATGTTTCATTTTGTTTCTATAACCTTTAATAAAAGCAAGTGGCACATTTCTCATTTTCCTTCTGTGGAAAACTGCTTTTCAGCGTTAAGTCATAAATCTGCAGAACATATGGATATTTTATCATTATTGATTGCTTTTAACTTATGCTGATGACTGTGAAAGCTCGACTTCCAAGAAAACCTGGGCAACATGATTTTCCATTCCAGTTGGTGCTTTAGCAAGCGACTATCTTGAATGTTGATTTTTATAGCAAATATTGTGTTTTATTCCCTCACAAACCTGTCTCATTTCAGTTAGCACAGAATCACATCAAATTGACCACTCTGACAATAAAATAAAAGAATAGTTGAATATATATTTTATGTATGATCATGGTTTGCAGTACACTTGACATAAAATCTGCAAACTGTATTTAATTTCCTTTAGTATTTTCCCCATTAGATTGTACACCCTTTACTAAAGGGATAAAACATGAAGAAAGCGGACATACTGGGTTTTACAAATGGTTGCACAGTGCAAAGACCTATCTCCAGGTTTAAAAGATCAAAGTCTATTCACAAACGATAAACATTTTCTTTCATTGTTCTATATATCAAAATCTATGACTGCTAAAACAGGCACTGTAATTTATAGGCCATCATGGAGCCAGTGCTAAACTCACATGCAAAAATCATCTTTTGGTAAGGTTCACAGCTCACTATTGCTCTTGTATAAGATGAAGGGCTCATCAAGGAACCTGTGCCATCCTCTAACTCAAAGGAAGTTCTTCTATAAAGCACTTACTGCCATATTTGTGTACAGTAAATCATGACCCAATGGTAGAGCGCGGGTAAAGATTCTACATGAAGGTTTCTCTCATTTAAGGTTCAACACTTTTCTTTCTTCTGTAATGTTACTAACTGGCTCCTCCTATAGGCAAAGACAACACTCCAACTAGGAGTGCTCCCTCAGAGGTCTTTGCAGTACAAGAGTAAATGAGTACGCCCAAATCAGAGGTCTGTATTTCTATCATCCAAATAATGGGCCCACGCTCCACCATAAAGGCTGCAAGCATCCACAATTGTATCTACTTCTTGTATGAATTAATGAGCCCAACAAAGAACTGTTGTCTGACTTCTACTCAAATGCTCTCATGAGGGACCTCCCATTTCTTTCACATCATTTACTATCTCTTTCGCAAATCTGTATTTCCTTTCTATCAATGAAAGTGCTGACTCGTAAATATACCTCTGGCATGTTATCTCACACATGTATACCTCATCAAAATGTTTTGAGGAGCATGTCAACTACAGGGCATAAAGGACCTCTCTAAAACTCCTCTCTCATGTAATGTCCTGCATATTTGTTTCTCTCCTCTTTATCACAGTCCTTACAACTAAGAAATAAGCACCATTTCTAGTCTCCAAAATTTAACAGGACAATCAGCAGTTGTTATTTCCAGGGCGCTGATCCGGTTACATGGGGCACATGAGAAGGCCAACGCGTAGTTAACATCTTGAAGTTTTCATACAGGCATACATACATAGAATACAGTAGTATAACGGTTAGGCAAATAGTTGTGTTTTTAGGGCTTTTCAGAAAAGCCACTATGATTTTTCAGTTCTCAGGGCGGTAGGCACTGCAGTCCAATGCTTCACAGCGAGGACTGGGAAGCTAGAACCTCCTGCTTTGACACAATTGAATTTAGGTAGGGCCAGTTTATGGGTGTATGGGGCTCTGGTAGGCCTACTGTATTAGACTCTGGTGATTCTTTTGACGAGGTGCGGGGGGTGCTGAGTTGCAGAGACATTTGTGTGTGATAGAGAGGGTTTTAAAAGGGATTTGCTTGTTGACAGGTAGCCAGTGAACTTCTTTGCGCGCTGCAGATACTTGATTGGATCTTGGGATGCTGAGTGCAGTGCATAGGGCGTTATTCTGGATAGTTTGATTTGTTTAATGTTTTGGGTTGAAGTGGCTGCGAACAAAACATTACAGTAATGAAGCCTATAGCCCACCACTGCATGGGCAATTGTTAGACAGTTGTCACTTGTGAGGTAGGGTCTAGCTGCATTGAGTAGTTTCGTTGAATAGGCAGCAGCAGAGGAGATAGCATTTGTCTGTTTAGGAAGAGAGTGGCATCTAGATGGACTCCCAGTGTTTTTACAGAGGGGGAGACTGGGATCACTGAGACATCTATGTTGAAAGCTGCGTATTGTGGGTCCAGATTTTTAGTACTGATGGGGGCCCAGTGATGAGAAGTTCTGTTTTTTCATCATTGAAACATAGGCCGTGGGTTGCCATCCAGGCTTGGATGATGACAAAGGTGGCCGTGAGGGAGGCTGCATCTTTGAGGTAAAAGCCAGTAAGCGGGAGGAGAATGTGCATGTCGTCTGCATAGTTGGTATAGGCTATACCAAGCAAGTCGAGGTGGTCGAAGAGAGGCTTGGTGAATACGTTGTAAAGTGTTGGTGAGACACTGGAGCCTTGAGGAACCCCACAGATAATGGAGGAAGGTTTGCCTTTGCCGGTCGTCATGGTCCCCCATTCCTCAGTGCTTGAAGTGCTATTATAACAGGTGAAGGGGCGACGTTGATGACTGGTTGATACACGGCCCACCACCCAGTTCGTGGAAAATGTAAGCGCATGCGGCCCATCATTGCCAGGGCCTTGACCCTGAATCAAATGTTAATTGCATGGACATATATATGTGCCAATACCAGTGTGGTGGCCAATGCCTGCCTGAAAGTCCAGCATGGAAATTAGACGCTCCATGGCATGGGTCACTTGCCTTCTCATGAACATGCCGGCAAAAGCAGCACACCCTGACACTTGGGTGTTTGCAATAGGCTTGTGAATGGTTTAACAACCAACGTGGGGTGGAGTGGGCAATGGATGTGAAGTGGTGTGGAATGCTGCCCGTGGAAGAAGGGGACCTGGGCCCTGATCCCGACTGCCACAGCCACACTTGGACAAGTTGCAGGATCTTGGGTGAAATACTTAACAACCCCTATCCTCGACCCCATGACTTCCTAGATATAGGGCCCTTTTTAAATTGTGCAACCACCTGGATCATCATTCTGATCGACCACCCACCCTTTTATCACCCCTGAATTTACTCAGTTACCTTTTGCGCACATGATGCAGTGGCCTGTCATCTGCTGACAGCGGCTGGCGAAGTGGGCCCGATCACATGGTGCAGAAAGTTTTAACCATGAATCCCGTCCCCCGTGCAATGTCATTACGGGGCTCCCCCTTCCGTGAGATGGACGAGGTGCCAGTGGTCTCACCGGAGGTGGCAGCAGCGATGTGTGGGCACAGGTGAGCCCAGCTGCACCTTTTATATCGACTTACATTTCCCCCTTTAGCCACCGTCATGAACTAACGCCCTGGATCACATGTCCCTGAGCTAGATAGCACGATTTGCCCGAAAATATACAAGTTTACTGATGTCCATGCCAACAGTTAAGATTATTTAATCACAGCGAGCACAGCTCGTGCTCTATTAACACACATGGTTTAGCAAATATCAGGTTTTTTTTGGTTTTTTTACTTGGGTGTACTTGCCTTAAAACAAAGTAGTTATTTAGAAAATCTGAGTATCTAACTGACACCAGGTTGCTTTTAATACATTAATTAATTACAGGGCATAACAAGCAGAGTGTTCTGTGGTGAGGGATCTCCCAGTTTCCTAAATAGCAACAGACTCGGGGCCAATAACTTCGAATTTTATAACTCGGAGAGTGGATAAAATCCACTGGTGCCGACGTATAAAAATCTAAACCTATCGACGGCGGGAAGGATGAACAGCTCGATGGATACGTTATGCATCTGTTGCAGAAATTCACGTTGCACCTGCAGGCCTGACTTCTTAGCGCCTAATGGCGATCTATAAGCACATAAAGGCAACTCAGTACCTGACCCTGAAAATGGAGATATTAAATTGAGCATAGTCTCTTTAATGACATTATACAAAGAGGGGCGGGTTTATAGAATGCCATTGTGGCTAGTTGATAAACGTATGACACATAAAAAAACATAATGAAAAGCAGCTGTTTACATCACCATTGCACCTACTTGAAAATGCCTCTGTATTAAAGGCTTTTTTGTTAGGTTTCTATTCTTGAGTTTTTTGAAACTCTTAATTCTGCTATAATAATGTGCGTGTTTCCTATGTGTATCGTCCGTATATTCCTTAATTCCTATACCCCACTCTGCTGCACATCCATGCCGCATCCATCATATGAGAACCACTGACTTTGGTAATAGTGGTAGTAGTACCTGCTTTTTAGAGCTCTACGAAACCGGAGACGCACTGTCCAACCTGAAGCAAATGCATACACGGCCATCGAAATTAAGCGTGTTCTCTTTAATATTTTGCTTCGAGAGCATGCTTGGGAAAAGTGGGACCTTTCAGACAGAACAATGTAATAGTATGCAGTGTCCCATGCTTTCCCGGACTAAAATACCCAGTCCCCAGCCGGCAATTTTGCTTTTTTTTGTTTCTGAAAGTCATGAACACTTCTGTGCACATACCTCAGGTTTGTGCACACAACAGGGCAAGCAGGTTCAGCATGCCACCCCCTGAAGCAAACGGGTCTCAGTCTCAGTGAGGTGAATACTGTTAAATGGGGATTATTCATGATTTATGGGTTTCAGAAAGGCTGGAAGGTGTCGGAAAGATTATGCCAAGTTCCCTGCCATTGAAGTCAGAGAACGCTAATGAGCACGCACGCACAGACTCAATGTTTAGACTTCAAGAGGAAGCTGTACTGAAACACTTGTGTATAGGCGCATTATAAATGCAATATCATACTGTGTTGGTGTGAGTAATTGTAATTGTAATGGGTTATTTATAACATACTTAATACCCAGGTTTCTAAGTGCGGACCCGGACCCGGGGATCGAACCTGCGTTGCTTTGCATCGTCTTGTTTCCAAGACGAGCCTGTTGCCCCTGATCTATCCTCCCGAGACAACCCTCATGACAAGTGGGATGGGAACCACGTGCCCCCTCTCCCCTTCTTTGCACAGTGAAAGTGATGACGCTCACTGTGCACTACTATTGCTATGATATGGTGAGCCCCCCCAGAGCTCTCTTTAAAAGAGACCTACACCGGCCACTACACCTGTGACCAGGGGTGCACCTAATGCCGGATGGGATTGGGGGCTAATCCTTCAAATGTTGGGAGAGGCGCTAACTTCAGAAACTGTCAGGTAGTGGCAAACCTACTTGTGTGCGGAATTCTAACTTCTTTGCACTTTCTAGTGAGACTGTTTTAGTGCAGCTTCAATGTTACAAGCAGTTAACTCTCTCCTTCATGTAAACCACACTTAACGATGGCTATGAAAATGAGTTGTCTCCTGTCCCCCCTTACCCTTCCAATCACTCATCTGATATGCACATACTAACACCCCATTAGCATTTCAGTTGCTTATTTATTTATTTATTTATTTATTTATTTATTTATTTATTTACTACATTTATATAGTGCGCAGGCAGCCCAGGGGCATTGTGGCACTGTTACTTGTAAGGGAACATAGTTACAGGTACAGGTACAGGTTGTGCCTTGGGTTACAGTAAGGCAGGATCCAGTGTTAAGCGATAGGGAGTATCATACACCATAATACTTCATACACCATAATACATCATACACATTAGTCATGAGAATTTAAACATGTGGGGTTGGTTAGGTGAACAAGGTAGTTTTCATGCCTTTGTGGAAAGCAGTCAGTGAGGGTTCAGTTCGCAGATAGGTGGGAAGGGTGTTCCAATGTAAAGCAGCAAGGTAGGGGAAGCTGGCGCCACCTGCTCTAGCTCTTTTTACCCTGGGTACGGAGAGCATATTGCCATAGGGTGTCCTGGTGGGTCTTGTGGAGGCGACCGGGTGGATTCTCTGGGATAGGTACACTGGGGCTGGGAGGTGGACGCATTTGTGGGTGATGCTTAGCGCTTTGAATATAATCCTTTCCTTTAAGGGGAGCCAATGGGACGCTTTCCTGGCAGCAGTGATGTGCTCTCTCTTGGCAATGTCTTGTGCAGCACGCAGGGTGCTATTCTGGATTACTTGCAGCTTCTCGAGGTTTTTTTTAGAGGTCCCTAGGAAGAGAGCATTACAGTAGTCTAGCCGGGAACCAGTTATGGCTCTGGCTATGTTGGTGCAAGTGTCTTTTGACAGAAAAGGCCTGATTGCGTTGAAATGTATGCATACAAATGCAGGTGTTAACAATGAAACTTATCACATTAGTAATTGCCAGGCTTCTGTTAATTGTGCAGCCACAAGGACCGTTCACCTACTGGCTTTCGTTTTACTGTGTCTTGAAGCGTCACTCTTCAGGCTTTGTTTGTTGTGTGGGTTGATTCCCGTGTTCCCCCCTGAGCTTGAAGTGCTTGTCTCCAGGCTGTGGTTCCCATTCTCCTGTGTGCTTGAAGTGCCTTCTTCTTAATGGCATTGCATTTTTAATGGAAAAGCAAACATGAGTATGTTATGTGGGGCTGCGGGGCTAATGGCATACTGGTAGAGCTTTCTTTGACGTATTTCTTATAGTATCATTACTCGCATTAAAGTCAGCATGAATATGTTGTTATATGGAAACAGAGCACGTATTTGTGCAGCCACCATAGACCACAAACAAATGCTAGTGAGGAATGTGTACTTGGCAGGCCTTGGGGGAAACACATGAGGGTCTTTCTCTCTATGCGTTCCTTGCCACACTCAATATGTGAGAACTGCCTAACAAATGAAAATACTTCAAACAACTTCCAACACCTGTACATGTATAAATATAACCTGCTACAATCTGTTTATTTTTTGCATATACTTCAGGGGATCACTGCAGATTTGCGTGTTTCTGGCTCAGTTTCTGAGGGTTAAATTTGTTCACAAACCTTCTTTCATTTCACGCAACATCCACATGTATTTTCTTTCCATTGCATAGCATCATTTGACCTTGGACATCTGCTTACATTCACAGTAATTTGTTAAAATGGACCTATACACACTGAAATTAACTGCTACATATGGTGATCCATTCTTGTATGAAATGTATATGATATTGTAACCATATGTTTTATGGCGTACTGAGCAACAATGCTATGTGATGCAACTTCCTGTTTTGTCAAGGGGTGAAAGGTTGTCTGCCATCACTTCCTGTGATGTCACTTGGGGGTGGGGTCAAATGGCATCAGGTCCGGTGATGTCATCACAAGTCAAGGGTTGTGTGATGTCACTTCCGCTACCCCAGGCATTTTGGTGAAATGATGTCCCTGGGTGAGACACACATAGATGAATTACATTTGACTTTTTTAGGGCCCATTTGTCAGAAATAAGAGTCCCAGCAGTGCAACAGTGTCCACAACTGTTATGCCGCAGTCCAAGGAATGACAAGGAATGATGCCAAACCCCCAGTAACAACCAGGCATGTTTTAAGTAGGGGGAGATATTCAGCCAATAGGGGTGTCCTGGTTGGCAGATGAGAGTTGTGAGAAGAGAGGATTGAGATAGAGAGAGCTGACTTCCCAGAGGATTCCTTGCAAGTGAGGGTAAGGGCCAAAGCAAATGTTTTGACAAAAGGCCTCAGCAGAAGGAAGTGCCACGTCTGTCAATGAATGGAGGTGTGCGATCTTCATGCTAATAAATACAACATGGAACTGACTTCCATATGGAGAGCTGCCAAAAGAGTGTCTGTACTGTGGTTAGCAAGGTGTTGCCTGCAGAAGGATTAAGGCACCATGGCATTCAGGGGAGTAGGACAGGACAGTTTCCTGCCTACATACTGCCTGTCTTTATGATCTCTCACAGGGCTCCAGTAACACAGTTGGGCTTCCTCCAAGTAGAATGCATAGTTTAACTTGAAATAAGAAGCACTTTTACCATAGAAGTAATGATCATGCACCTTCTGTGTGTGTTTTGATACATAAATATCTCACATAGTTCAAATGCATTGTTGATTTACACTGACCCTAGTTAAGTAGAATAATACAAATATTCACTAAAGATCCCACTTAGAATTTCTAAACCTAACGTAAATCAGCTTTCTTAGCACCTAATGAGCCGTGATTGTTACATAGTTAAGAGAACATTTTATATGAACATAGTAAATGTGAAAAAATGATCCTTTATATTATAAGTAGTATTTCAGATATAAGTGGAGCCATTTTAGTGATTGAGTGATAATCACCAAGAGGTAGTGGTCAGTATATGGCACATCTTTTGTGTAGCACCCAACAGGAGAAGGTGAGAGCACTAATATGGTTACATACCATGTGCAAAGACTGGTGCATTAAGCACTGATTTGCCGAAATAGAGTCTACAAGATTAGAATTGCAAACTCAGAGGCCATAGCTTGCAACACATCTCCTCTGCCTCGAAACGGATTATCTAAGTACACTAAACATAAGGGTTTCAATTGATTAAGACATTTGATTTTAAAGGAGTGATGGTGGTCAATGTGTTATTATTTATGTTTATGTTACAAGTTCTCACGCATGAAGTGAACCACTTCCCTTCCCTAGGGACCCCACACTGAAAACATACAGGGCCCGATTCTGGGAATATTCTGCTGGAAAAAAAGAAACTTGCGTGCAAAATCACACGCAAATCCCCATTCAGCGATTCATAGAAAGTAATGCGCAGTGCTTACCTGGGACTTGCGATGAATCTGTGTCGGTCCACCACATCACTGCGACTCGATGAACGCCTTGCGCGAGACTCCAAGAGGAGGGTGGCCAGGCCTGTGCAGCCACCTAAAAAGGGGACAAACACACGGAATGAGGAAGAACAAGTGAAAATGCAGGTGTTAAGAGGGACGTCCACAGTCAAACAATTGCACCGCCCATACGCACGTGAAACAAACGTACTCATGGATTTGAACAGGGAACGCCAGGTCGCGGAAAAGCATGCGCAAATCCCGAAACACCTTCGCCACGCAATAGCAGGTGTAAACATCCACTCACAGGCCTGGATCTTCCACCAACGGACCAGCCTTTTTGGGATGCCTGATGACCAGGTCTGTGGCAGGTATAGGTCCCCCCATATCATTCATGACCTTGTCAGGGAGTGGGAAGATGACTTCACATCACCCACCATGTGCTCCCAAGCACTGAACCCCTTGCAAAAGGTGCTCACTACTCTGCATTATTTGTACACTGGGTCATTACAACGGACCACTGCCATAGTAGGCCATACAGACTTGCTGCTTACACCAGCTGTTGGCAATCATAACTGCACTTACTTCTATCTGCCAGTATATCTACATGGCCAGAACAACGGCAGAAAAGCATGCAGTGGTCCAGGATTTCTATGGGGTGTCACACTTTCCAAAAGAGCTAGGTGCTATTGATTGCACCCATGTTGCTCTAGGTCTACTTCTACGTACCGGAAACATTGGCACTCCATCAATGTTCAGGTTGTGTGTGATGCCAAGGGCATAATTACTGAAGTTTATGCCAACTATCATGGTAGCACACATGATAGTTACATCTTGAGGATGTCCCCGCTACACCGGGCCCCAGAAGCTGGGAAGCATGGCAACACATGGCTCATTGGTGAGTATGAATTGCCATGCACATGCATGCATGTTGCTCACAGACCAATATACACTGTTAACAAATGACAATGACAACCATTCTCACATCTACAGGGGATAGTGCCTACCCGCTGAGCACATACATGATGATGCCCATACGCAACCCCAACACACCTGCCGAGGTAAGGTACAACACTGCCTATATTGCAACTCAGGGCATGGTGGAGTGCACATTCAGAGTGCTTAAGTCACGGTTCCGCTCCTTTGAACACTATGGTGGTGTGTTGCTATATGCACCACCAGTAGTCTGCAGGCTTATTGTGGCAACATATGTCCTGCACAATGTTGCAACAAATCGTGGTGCCCCTGTGGACATAGTGGTGGCACACCATCCACACCCACAGGTACACCGCATGTGTATGTCTGGGCAAAGGGTACGTGAGAGACTGCACGTACCCAGCTTGTGCAATCTTTTTTCACCTAAAATCCTTCCCCTTTGGAGTGGACACGATCCCGCAAAATCCCAGGTGCCATTCAATGATGACAATGGGTCAATCCACTGTGACCACAAAAACACCCTTAGAAAGTGCCCCTGGAAGTGCAAATTCATGTGCATCGCTTACAGCAAAAAACGACATTCAATTTTGTGTTTCGGAAAGAAACACATTGAAGAGGGAGGACAACGCTACAACTATGTCAACCATTGAATGAAATCACCCATATGGCACCAAAATCATTGCATAATACTAACTAACAGACCCGTCAAATGTGTAAGCAGCGATAAATCCTGAAACTCATAAAAAATCATGCCTGAGCTGCAAGCCATACATAGGGCCTCATTACACGGTAGGCGGTAAACCATGGTGCTATTAGCACCATGGTTGCCGCCGGTACCATACCGGTACCACCATGGAGAAAAGGGGAATTACCACCCCATTCCAAGATTGGCGGGGCGGTAATTCCCCCTTTCTTCATGGCCCTTCACCATTCCCATTTTTGCCCCATAGGGCTCAATGGGAATGGAGAAGGGGCTAATTACGGTACCGCAAATTGCGGTGCCGTAATTAGCACCATGCTCCCTTTGCAGGTCCCAACTTTAACGGCTGGTCTACTCTATTTTTGAGTTGTAATGAGGGCCATAGTCTCCAAAAGTAACTTGTCCACAAAATACAAGAAGCACAATGGCATATTCCTACACACATATCCTAGAATGTGCATAATGCACACAAACATGTCCCTATTGTGGGGTGTTGAAAATCAGTGCAGTTACGATCCACATGTGACCGAATGTGGCAACATGAATACAATAAACCCCACCCCTAAAGAACAAATGACAAATAGATATTTGACAATTGTGACAAAGAGGGTGACACACCAGAATGGCCACATCCAGACATGCAGCAACTAATGTAGCCATATATATAAATGCTCATCTTACCTCTCTCCTGGGCATGGAGTCGACAGTCATAATGCATCCCATGAAATAGTCCTCATTCCCTGAAGGAAGTATCTGCAGACAATGAAAAAAAATGAAACAGAGGAGTGCAGCAAACACATGCATGTGCCCAGAAAGTCAAGACCGACGTGCAACTCACAAGACAACCATCAACATGTGTCTAGCACACATGCAGCAACACCTTCACACTGCAGACAATTAAAACACACAAAACACACACACCGAGAAACAACAACAACCCCCACACTGCCTGACCCCCTGAATGAAATGCAGCAAATGTGCATGTCACTTGTCCCCAATCCCATGCCGATGGCTTATACACAACACACGCATCAGTCAACATGCTGCATGAAAAGGAGAAGACATCAGATATGCAGATAATTGGGCCCCCAAAAAAGTAGGGACACCCCTGGAATACAAGCAATAACATGACAAGACATGCCACCACCAGCTTAGTATTGGGACAGTGCAGTGAACACAGTCATGGGAGCCCATGATGCAAAGCACAAGAAGGACAGTACACAAATACTCACCTCTTGCACGACAGGCAGGACCATGCTTGAGGCAGCATTTCACAGAGGCCAAAGTCAGACTGGAAGGCTGGCAACCGAGGAAACTGCCATGGAAGACATAAGCAGACATTGTAAAGACTGGTAGGGGGTGTCTGTACTTCCGCTCTCTACATGGTAGAGGAGAGGCACAGCAGACCCGAGCCAAGATTCTTTATTATGGTAGCAATGAACGAGCAACCAAGGCCTAGCTTCTCAGGAGGTGATGCGGGCTGGTTCTTAAGTACAGTGTAGTCCCCAAACCCCCAAAAAGGAATGTCCACACACTGTATTACTGAAAACACAGTCTTTATATAATTAATATTCAAAGGTATGTACACGATCACAATAACGCACTTTGTACTTGGAAGTCAATAATGATAAATATATACACGTCTAGAGTGGTACCACTAATGTTATCAAATCTCATTAACGTGCATCAACTGTACGGATAAAATGTCACACAGATCAATAACGAGTAAACCAGCAATAGAGATAGGCAGGAACGTAAGATGGTTGAAACAATAGGCAGAATGCTGGCCCCGTTATCTAGACACAGTTCTGTGTGGAGATCCCCCCACCTGGGCAACCTGTAAATAAAGATATATAGCACAAGCCCAGTCCATATAATGTTCGATAGTCTTACTTCTTCCTATTAAGGTTTTACCCCCCAATGTACCTGGTGTAGTAGAGTTCTCCGACGATGCACCGACCGATCCTTTTTGAGTGCCTCCCTTTCAGGCGGGAGCCACGGATAGTCGAGAGGTGTCGGGGAACTTGGCCATCGGTGTCAGGGAATCGACGGCCCTTCTTGAGTGCCCTCCCTTTAAGGCGGGAGTCACGGGTCCTCGAACGTCCGACGGTGAACAGGGTGAACGACGGCAGGGAAGTGACAGCTTTGTTCCTAGCGGTGCTCGTCGACGACAGAGCGTTGGCGTCCTGCAAGGAAGAGGCATGCAGGGCACCTCAGTGATGATAGTTCTGGACCGCAAAGAGATGATGAAGAACTGTGGCCCAGCAAGGGCGTCGAGTCGTCGGGGTCTCTGCGGTCTGTAGGTGGCGGGAAACCCACCGGTGGATGCTCCTCGGTGCGTCGACGGTCGGGTCTTCTCCAGCGGGAGACAAGCTGGTGATGATGCAGACGAGAGCGTCTGTTGATCAATGGAAGTTCTTAGGCAAACGGAAGCATGGCGGCTCCGGTCGGCGACGGCGGTCGTCGACAGTGGTGGACAACAGACCGAGTGCTTCTCCTTGGAGTTCCACAGCAGTCCCCGTATCGGGTCGGCAGCCTTTCGAAGGTTTGTCTACCAGGGAGCGTTGGCAAAGATCAGCTGTGCACGATGGTCCCTCGTAGCTCGGGAAGAGGGCGCCTTACCAGGTCCTCTCTGGGTCATTCCTTGGAAACACAGCAGCCTTCAGATTGCGAAGGAGAGCCACAGCACTCCTTCTCGTCCAGCGGGGGTTTCAAGGTCAAGCGTCAGTTACTCCAGTTACTCGTCGTAGTGGACTTCAGCTTCTGAACATGATTCCTAGCAGTGAGAGGTCCCCAGATATACTGTTGATCTCCCATTCATTCCGCTGGGTCACACTCAAGCATCCAATCACAACTACGGGCATTCATGCAGGCAGGCAGCCAATCAGGCACACAAGGTATTCAGGCCATTCACTTCTCTCCAGACACTCACAACAAGTTATGTGTATTGGGACAAGTACCGAGCCATTCAACACTCCAAGCTGCATTCATACCGGTTTCGGGCAGGGTTGTCTCAGTCATTGTGTCAACCACCCGATACTAGACAACCACAACACAGAATGCATATTCGTCACACACTCTATTTACCCAGGTCCCACCCACAGGAGGTACCCACAACATACATCACTGGGAAGGCTCCAGCTAGTCTGACTGGGCCTTCACAACAACACCATACATGGCACTTCCATCCAACAGCCAGTCAGGGGGAAAGGACAGAGTCAGGGCTTCCCAGGACTTTGGGAAAACAAGGTAATGGGTAATAGAAAGCAAGAGGCCACCAGGGCCATCTTGCTTTCCATCAGGAATCAACTGATCCCAATGGCAGGGCCGGGGTATCCCAAAATGGAGGATACGCTGCGCACCTGTCACATTCAGCATGGAGCTGCCACCAGCCCATACCCTGCTCTGTGGGCCACCCACAGGTGCCCAAAAACATACACTGGGGGCACAGGGTTGTACCCCGCCCATGGGTGCCATAAGGGTATCCCATGGGTCCGTTCACCAAATCAAAAGAAAGAGAGCTGCACCGGCAGGAGTCCCACATGAACTCCTGTGCGGAAAACACGACAGAACACACGATAAAAAGCAGTAAAGGACAAGGATACGGAGGCCCTGTCCCTCCGATGCATTTCCAGCATCACAGTCACCCCCCCCCACACTGAGGTGGAGGGTGCCTAATCTCCCATGGGATAGACACCCTCATCCAGACAGTCAACATACCTTCTGGAAAGGCCATCTGCATTATCGTGACTCTTCCCTGGTCTGTGCTCTATGGTGAAGTCTAGCCCTTGCAGGCTAATGGACCACCTGAGCAATTTCGGTTTCTCACCCTTCATCTGCATAAGCCACTTCAGGGGCTTATGATCTGTTTGGACCTTGAAGGTAGACCCCGTAAGGTAGGGCCTAAAACGCCTAAGGCTCCAAACTATACTAAAACACTCCTTTTCAACAGTAGCCCATCTAAGTTCTCTACCCTTGAGTTGTCT
The DNA here is from genome assembly GCF_040938575.1 of Ambystoma mexicanum. Classification (NCBI taxonomy): domain Eukaryota; kingdom Metazoa; phylum Chordata; class Amphibia; order Caudata; family Ambystomatidae; genus Ambystoma; species Ambystoma mexicanum. The sequence goes on along the minus strand of NC_090927.1, from coordinate 631,988,848 downwards.
ACTGATGAATATGATAGGATGTTCTCTCCCTTTGTCATCTAACTGGGACAAGACAGCTCCAATTCCGGTGTCGCAGGCATCCGTCTGGACGATAAAGGGTCGGCTGTAGTCAGGCGCACACAACACGGGTGCCCGACACAGACTTTCTTTCAAGCCATCAAAGGCCCTCTGACAGTCTTCAGTCCAATTCGCCTTCCTAGGCTGTTTGGGTGAAGACAGAGCTGTCAGTGGTGCAGCTATGGTTCCATAGTCCGCCATGAAATTGCGATAGTACCCGGTGAGGCAAAAAAAGTCTCTCATCTGGGTTTGAGTAGTGGGAGTCTCCCAGTCCTGTACATCCTGTACCTTACTAGGGAGACGTTGGATTTGACCCCCTCCTACCTCATGACCAAGATACGTGACTTTCCCCTGAGCTATCTGGCACTTGGTGTCCTTGATATTGAGGTTAGCCCTTTTTAAGGCCTGCAACACTCTACTCAGATGTGTCAAGTGCTCTTCCCAAGTGGAACTGTAGATGGCAATGTCGTCTAAATAAGCCACACAAAAGGCTTCCAGCCCACAAAGAGCATGATTGACCAATCTCTGGAAGGTGGCAGGGGCATTCTTCAACCCAAAAGGCATGACCATAAACTGGTAGAGTCCCTCTGGTGTGGAGAATGCCTTCTTTTCCTTGGCATGGTCTGTCAGAGCTATTTGCCAATAGCCTGAGATGAGGTCAAAGGTGCTCACAAATTTGGCAGCACCTATGGTATCCACAAGCTCATCAGCCCGGGGCAGTGGGTGCGCGTCAGTTTTGGTGACGGCATTGACTCCTCAGTAGTCCACACAGAACCTCCAATCCTTGGTACTGGCTTGGGAACTTGCCTTGGGGACAAGGACCACTGGACTTGACCAGGGACTGGTTGAGGGTTCAATAACACCCAGATCCAACATCTTGGCGACCTCAGCCTGGATGTTTTTCTTAACCGTATCTGACATTCGATAGCTCCTGCTCTTGACAGGCACACTGTCACCAGTGTCAATCTAGTGCTTACACCATGGTGTAAGGCCTGGCATCAGCAAAAACAGAGAGGCATACTGCTGGAGCAAAGTCCTGCAGGCCCTCTGCTGCTCGGTTGTCAAATCTGGAGAGAGCTGCACTCCCTCCACTGAGCCATCCTGAGGGTTGCTATGCAGTAAATCAGGAAGGGGTTCACTCTCATCATCTTCTCGCTCTGACGCCAGCAAGAGACATGAGACTTCTGCTCGCCTGTGGAACGGCTTGAGCCTATTAACATGGAATACCTGAGGGGCTACCCCTGGGATTCCCATGTCAACCAGATAATTGACCTCGCCCATCTTGGATACTATCCGGAGGGTCCAGTCCATTTATCTGCCAACGCCCAAGGCTGGGTAGGCTCCATCACGAGGACCTCCTGTCCCGGAGTCCACTCCACTTGCTATGATTTAAGGTCATGCCAGTATTTGTTAAATTCCTGGCTGGCCTTGAGATTCGCTGTTGCTTGACCCATCATCTGTGTCAACCTCCATCTGTGGCCTAACACATAGTCCCCAACTTGCTTGGCGGGACCGGGAGGGGTGGCTTCCAAGCCTTCTCTGATCAAGGCGAGTGGCCCCCTCACGGGATATCCAAAGAGCAACTCAAAGGGGCTGAAACCAACACCCTCTTGAGGTACCTCTCTGTAAGCAAACAGCAGGCATGGCAGGAGGAGATCCCATTTCCTCCTTAGGGGCTCTTCCAAAGCACCTAGCATGCCCTTGAGAGTTTTATTAAATCTCTCAACCAGACCATTGGTCTGGGGGTGGTAAGAAGTGGAGAACTTGTAGGTTACCCCGCACTCTTTCCACATGGTTTTCATGTAACTAGACATGAAGTTGGATCCTCGGTCAGAGACAACCTCCTTGGGGAATCCAACGTGGGTGAAAATGCCCAGGAGGGCTCGGGCAACCACCTTGGCAGTAACAGTCCGAAGGGGTATAGCCTCAGGGTACCTGGTGACATGATCTACCAAAACCAGGATGAACCGATGTCCACCTGACGTGGGAGGGTCAAGGGGACCGACAATGTCGATGCCCACCCTCTCAAACGGTGTGCCAACCACTGGCAATGGCTGCTGTGGGGCAATGACACTGCCTCCAGTCTTGCCAGACAACTGACAAGTTGGGCAGGTCCTGCAGTGGGACTCCACTTCTACTCCCATCCGAGGCCAGTAGAAATGGGCAGAGAGCCTCTGCTTAGTCTTCTTGGTACCAAGATGACCAGCCAAGGGCACCTCATGCGCCACTTGCAGTAGGACGGGTCTGTAAACCTGGGGTACCACCATCCTCTTGAGGGCACCAGGTTCAGGCTTAGTGGGCTCACTAACAAGGAGCTCACCCTCCCAATAAATCCGGAAGGTCCTAGGCACTTCGCCTTGTGCCTGGGACAGGGCCTGTTTCCTCAGACCCTCGAGAGAGGTACACTCTCTCTGTCCTTTACAGAAGTCTGCCCGAGAGGGTCCCCCTTCAGCTAACAAGCATTGAAGATCGGGATGATCCTCCGGGTTGAGAACCTCTCCCATAGGAGAGTCTTCTGGCTCTTCTCCCACAGGAGTTGAGACAGGGTTTACCACTGGACCCAGCCCGTCCGGAGCATGGATCCCAATGGGTGCTGTAGGAACAGCAGGAAGAGAAGGAGCTCCCTCCACAGAGGTGGCCTTCTTGCTCTTCCTTCGTCGTGCTTTAGGCCGCGCCTTCGGCTTGGGTACCTGACTCACAGCCAGACCCGGTGTCACCTGTGATCTAGTGACTGCAGCTGCAGTCATGGGAAGACCATCCGCGATCAATCCCAACTCGACTAGATCGTTACCTAACAGAATGTTAGCAGGGACATTGTCCTGCACCAGGACAGGAAGCTTTGCTGTCTTGTCTCCAATTACGAGTGTGACTCGGGCTACAGGCGATAATTTGGGAGGCCCACCAGCTAACCTGGTAGTTCTCAGAGGAGCATCTACATAGTCCTCTGGCTTGAGCAGGGTCCTGTCCACCACTGTCATGCTTGCCCCAGTGTCTCTCAAACCAGTAGAAGGCTGGCCATTCAGGAGGACACTTCTCAAAAATCTACGGGTGTTCTGTGGGATAGTCGCCAGTACTTCCGCATACTGGTCCCAGGCCCCAAGGGACACTAAGTAAATCTCTACGGGAGCACCAAAAGTGATTCCGGTAGAGGAGAAGAGGACAGTGGCCTCCACCTCAGACATGGGGTAAGGGTAGGTCAGGCTGACAGCCTGTACTCCGAGTGCCTTACCTTTACACTTGGAGTCACCCCTTTTGTGATCCAGAGCCCCACAGTCCCAACAAGTTCCAGGAGTGTGGGCTACGGTACTGGAACCACATGGAGCCTGCTTTGCAGCAGGTGGACCACTACCCTTATTCCTACCCACAGATGACTTATCCCCACTAGATTTTTGGGTCTTAGGAGAGGAGGGTTTAGGTTTATTCGACTGTGACTGCTTTTGGGACTCCTCAGCTTTCTGAGAGGCCCCCTTTTCCTTGTCCTTGACCTTCCCACTGGAGTGCTTAGGGGACACCCGGTGGGAGACCCACTTGTCAGCCAACCTAGCCAGTTTATAGGGATCCAAAATGTTCTGGTCAGCAACATACTGACGCAGTTCCGGTGAACAGGCTTCAGAAAAATGCTCAAAAAACAACAGGTGGCACAATTCAACAAAAGTTTTCACCTTGTAACCGTCAATCCACCCCAACATATTCATTTGCGCAGCACTCACCCAGTCGACCCAAGAAACATTCTCTCTTTTCTTAAAATCCCTGAACCTTTTAAGGTATTGGGTAGGTGTCTTGCCAAACTTGGCAATCAAAGCAGATTTCATACACTCATACTGACCCCTTTCTTCCACACTCAGCTTCAGAATACAGTCACATCCAGTTTGAGGCACTCTGCTTAGCAAACACTTAGCCCAATCTCTTTTGCCAACATCATGAATTGCACAAGCCATTTCAAACGCTTCAATCCATTGGAGGATATCAGAACCCTCCGAAAACACACCAACCAAATCCTTCATAAATTTAGTGGCTGGGGACCTGACACTCTCACTGGGTTTCGCTGAAGTCTCCACTCGAGCTTTCTCTAGCTGGATTCTCTGACATTCAGTGTCCTTGTCTTTGAGTTCAAGATCCCTATTCTTGAGGTCCACTTGTTGCGCCAGCTCCTCTTTCTTAAGCTCAGCATCTCTTTCCAACTTGCGATATTCAAAGGCCAATTTCATCCTTAATAACTCAAGTTCCAAGGAATTGCTGCGGTTCGGAACAGAGGCAGCAGGAATGGCGGCATTCCCAGAAACAGATTCAGTAGAAAGCCCAGGGGCAGAGTCCTCATTGTTTGCATTCCCCCCCTCATCAAGAGTTTCACCATCGGTCTGGTAGTCCATCAGGGTAGCTATCAGCTCAGCCCTAGACTTATCCACAAAGTCTAACTCCCTGGCTTCTCAAGCACTCTGGAGAGCCTCTAAGCTCATCCGAGTCAATTTACCATTCACAATAGACTCCATTGCTTGTAATGCAGTTATTTTGTACACACCCAAACCTTAATCGAATAAAGTGCAGATATTTTGTAAGTGGCACGGTTATACACTGATTCTTAAAACCATAAGCATCCTACCGCTGCCACAAGTGTAAAGACTGGTAAAGCGGTGTCTGTACTTCCGCTCTCTATATGGTAGAGGAGAGGCACAGTAGACCCCAGCCAAGATTCTCTATTACGGTAGCAATGGATGAGCAATCAAGGCCTAGCTTCTCAGGAGGTGATGCGGGCTGGTTCTTAAGTACAGTGTAGTCCCCGAACCCCCACAAAGGAATGTCCACACACTGTATTACTGAAAACACAGTCTTTATATAATTAATATTCAAAGGTATGTATACGATCACAATAACGCACTTAGTACTTGGAAGTCAATAATGATAAATATATACACGTCTAGAGTGGTACCACTAATGTTATCAAATCTCATTAATGTACATCAACTGTACGGTTAAAATGTCACACAGATCAATAACGAGTAAACCAGCAATAGAGATAGGCAGGAACGTAGGATGGTTGAAACAATAGGCAGAATGCTGGCCCCGTTACCTAGACACAGTTCTGTGTGGAGATCCCCCCACCTGGGCAACCTGTAAATAAAGATATATAGCACAAGCCCAGTCCATATAATGTTCGATAATCTTAGTTCTTCCTATTAAGGTTTTACCGCCCCAATGTACCTGGTGGAGTAGAGTTCTCCGACGATGCACCAACCGATCCTTCTTGAGTGCCTCCTTTTCAGGCGGGAGCCACGGATAGTCGAGAGGTGTCGGGGAACTTGTTGTTCGGTATCGGGGAATCGACGGCCCTTCTTGAGTGCCCTCCCTTTAAGGCGGGAGTCACGGGTCATCGAACGTCCAACGGTGAACAGGGTGAACTCTGGCAGGGAAGTGACAGCTTCATTCCTAGCGGTGCTCGTCGACGACAGAGCATTGGCGTCCTGCAAGGAAGAGGCGTGCCGGGCACCTCGGTGACGATAGTTCTGGACCGCAAAGAGATGATGAAGAACTGTGGCCCAGCAAGGGCGTCGAGTAGTCGGCGTCTCTGCGGTCTGTAGGTAGCGGGAAACCGACCGGTGGATGCTCCTTGGCGCGTCGACGGTCGGGCCTTCTCCAGCGGGTGACGATGCAGACGAGAGCGTCCGATGATCAATGGAAGTTCTTAGGCAAACGGGAGCACGGCGGCTCCGGTCGGCGACGGCGGTCGTCGACAGTGGCGGACAACAGTCCGAGTGCTTCTCCTTGGAGTTCCGCAGCAGTCCCCGTATCGGGTCGGCAGCCTGTCGAAGGTCTGTCTACCAGGGAGCGTTGGCAAAGATCAGCTGTGCACGATGGTCCCTCGTAGCTCGGGAAGAGGGCGCCTTACCAGGTCCTCTCTGGGTCAGTCCTTGGAAACACAGCAGCCTTCAGATTGTGAGGGAGAGCCACAGCACTCCTTCTCGTCCAGCAGGGGTTTCAAGGTCAAGCGTCAGTTTCTCCAGTTACTCGTCGTAGTGGACTTCAGCTTCTGAACACGATTCCTAGCAGTGAGAGGTCCCCAGATATACTGTTGATCTCCCATTCATTCCGCTGGGACACACTCAAGCATCCAATCACGACTACAGGCATTCATGCAGGCAGGCAGCCATTCAGGCACACAAGGTATTCAGGCCATTCACTTCTCTCCAGACACTCACAACAAGTTATGTGTATTGGGACAAGTACCGAGCCATTCAACACTCCAAGCTGCATTCATACCGGTTTCGGGCAGGGTTGTCTCAGTCATTGTGTCAACCACCATATACTAGACACCCACAACACAGAATGCATATTCATCACACACTCTATTCACCCAGGTCCCACCCACAGGAGGTATCCACAACATACATCACCGGGAAGGCTCCAGCTAGTCTGACTTGGCCTTCACAACAACTCCATATATGGCACTTCCATCCAACAGCCAGTCACGGGGAAGGGACAGAGTCAGGGCTTCCCAGGGGGAAAACAAGGTAATGGGTAATAGAAAGCAAGAGGCCACCGGGGCCATCTTGTTTTCCATCAGGAATCAACTGATCCCAATGGCAGGACCGGGGTAGCCCAAAATGGGATCACATTCAGCATGGAGCTGCCACCAGCCCATACCCTGCTCTGTGGGCCACCCACAGGTGCCCAAAAACATACACTAGGGGCACAGGGTTGTACCCCCACCCATGGGTGTCATAAGGGTATCCCACGGGTCCGTTCACCAAACCAAAAGAAAGGAAGCTGCACCGCCAGGAGTCCCACATGAACTCCTGTGCGGAAAACACGACAGAACACACGATAAAAAGCAGTAAAGGACAAGGATACGGAGGCCCTGTCCCTCCGATGCATTTCCAGTATCACAGACATGACAAAGCAATGTGATACTGCAAGCAAGGATACATGCACGTAAAAGGTCAGAGGCAATGGAAAAGTGCAAGGTCAATGCAGACTTCAATGGGACAGCATACAATTGGTTCAAGCGTGCATTTAATTGAATGCATCTGTACCATGCACCCAGCTGTGGTCATCTTGAAGCTGCAAACACCATGGTGCAGCATGCATGGGACATGCATGTGAGAACACCAACACCGCACAACGTAGTGTGCTGGTTCACAACACAGCATCCCACAAATGTGCATCAGTGGTTCCAATGGTTGTGGATCGTAACTGGGGCTGCACACCATAATTCAAGAACCCTGAGAAAATGTGCTTTCAAACCATTACTCCACTAAGATTGCAAGGGATGTGACGCGTCCGTCCATACACATGTGCAAAATGCAATGAAACGCACACCAGCACAGCCATCAATACCTGTCACAGGCCACAAACAGCTGGCCCTGCCACCCACCCCCAACCACCCAAGAAATACCCACAGAGTTGGACTCCCACGATTTGGAATCTGAAACCAGTGGCCCCACCAATCCATAGAAACATCACCATGCCCAGACCTATGACCAGAACCACACCATGTGACACATGCACCCATGAAGTAGTACCGGTGCCCCACAAAACAAGTCAATCTCAAGTGATCACACAGAGTGCAAGACTCCCAGCCAGCAAACAACACACGAGTGTCTGCAAATGCCCTTCACATACCTGCACAGGTTACACAGATGCCTTGCATATGATGCAACCCACCAGGAGACACATCCCCTAAATGCAATGACATGTAAATTAACAACAGAAAGAACCTTTACATCCATAATAACACATGGATGGAGCATGAAAATAAGCTGAGACCACCCACTGCAGAAGGACCACAGGGCGCAAGAGGGTGACAGGACATAGATTGTGATCTGACCAGGAGTGCAGGGTAGCACAAGAGAGAGAGAGAGAGAGAGTGACAGTGAGAGCGAATGCTAAGTTAAAAACACATCAAGGAGTACACAGCCTGGATTGGAGATGGCCAATGACATGCTGCACACCACAGTAAGTGTGGGCATAGCTGAGTTGATCGAGGGAGGAAGACAGTGACATGAGTACTGCTTAAGAAACCCTCTTGGCATGGTAGCAAGCAAAGCACATATGTAGGAAACTTCTGCATGCAGTAAACATGGGGAACAATGACGCATGCTGAACATGCAAGACAGTGCTCATGCGTACCCCCTGACTGAGCCAGCATGGTGTGAATCCTGCATCAGATTCACCCGGAATTGTGCCTCTGAATGAGTTACAGGAGGGCCAGTGCCTGGCAGAGAGCATGGGGAGCGTGGACAGCAAAGGGTGCAGGGTGTCTCCCAAGGGCAGCAGTCACTGCCTCATTACTGATTACTGAAACAACATGGACAATGCATCACAACAGGCATAGTTTAGTACCATTTACACAGCACACATTTGTGATGAGGCACTGAACCCATAGATACCTGCACATGCCATCCTGAGCACCACCAGGCAAACATGCAAGTTGTCCTCACTCAGCATGCCTGCATGTTCACCACTGCAAACGTCATGGCCTTGAAAGGGCAACTGCACAACTCAAGTAAAAAATAAAACACAAATAAATTAAAATACACCTGGAAAGGGTAACTCAAAAATAAACAAACAAACAAACATGCCAATATCTGGGCCTGCTGTCTACAAAGGGGGCAAACATAAAAAGAAAGTGCCCATCATGGAAAGGGGTGGGGGTCCACCCAGGAGGAGGAGGGGCAGTGTGCATGTCAACATCCATGGGCTCACAGACCTCATGGCTACGGTGGAACACAATTCATGTCTGTGATGGCACCTGCATCCTGCATTGAATCTACAGGTGAATGTGGTGCTGGAGGCCGACCACGCAGTGCCCTGGCCTGGTCCTCAGTGGCAGTCACCATGCGTGACACCGATAAATGCACCAGCAGACTGCAGGCTGTGAGGTCACTATGCACAACCTCATGGGTTGCACAGAGTTCCTCCGGGATTGTTTGCCTCAATTCTAAAACCTCCTAGTGAACAGTCTTCTGGTGGCTACATGTTGCTCATGGATTGCATTCCAGTGGGCCAACATCTCACTCCTCAGGGCATCCCTGTGTGCCCGACCCTCTGCAAGCAGAGATGCCTGCAGACAATGCAGATCTGCCCAACAGCCCCTGATGTTGGCTTCCATGTGCAGTCTGTGGGAGCGGCATGTGGACCGCATGACCTGTAGCTTTTTCTCCACCTGTGTTGCTGGGGGGATCATGGAAGTGGTCACCCTATCCATGCCCTCACCCAAACTCTGAAAGGCAGCACCCTGTCGGTTTGTGTAACACAACATCTGCTGACCCCACTCTATCTGCCCAGCCTGCACACTTCCCACTTGTGTGCAGGGTCCACACCTGCCTGATGCAAGGGAGCATGGCCCTTGCTGTGATGCCCCTGTCCTTGGCTGCAGGTCTGCAACAATCCATTGGACATCTGTCCCAGGACCAGAAACCAATAGATGGGAGAGTGAACTTGCAGCCGTAACCCCCACAGACGGGTGTGCCACCACTGACTGGCCTGGTGAAGGCACCTGACCACCTACAGACTCACAGGACCCAACTGCTCCACCCATTGGTGCACTCACCTCTGCCAGCATTGAGGTCCCAGTTGAGTCCAAAAAGTCTGAAGAGTCTGCAGCACGGCTCCAGGTGGTCTGTAGCACCAGTGAGTTCTCACGGCCTGCAAACGCCACATCCTCCACTAGTGGTCTGAAGGACCACAAACCCTTCTTCATCCTCCCCCTCTTCATCTGGTGCATCCTCACCTGCCGCGTGTCTACAGTAAACATGTGTACCACATTGCTGTCATGCAACAAAATGCAGGCCATGTTGCCATAAGAAATACATCATCCACAAACTATGGACAACAAGCTATCTGAGCATGGCACAGACTGGCAACAAAATTGCCTGCTCAGGGCCATGGTGCCAGTGTACACGTTGTGTCATTAAGAAACACATCATGGGCCATTGTACCGCAAACTGTTCACTAATACCAGTGAAATGGGCATGGACATGTGCCTCTGTGACGTGCAATTATATCACAAGGCAACAGGCAGACCCACATATCCACATGCATGTCCGTATCCATCACATGCCACGCCAGTGTTGTCTTGGTACAGTGACTGGACACAATGGGAACATGCTGTAAATCTGGGAATAAGGAAATAGTCCCAGCTGAAGTTAAGCTTTAAGAGTACCACCTAGGCAAGGTCTGTGAAGTGGAGAGAGTAAGTCAATGGAGTTGTAGATAGTAACAAGGTACAGTGACCCTGCAAGTGTGAGAGGGGCATGGACCCATGGAGTGTGGGAGGGTAACGGGGAGTAGGCCTCACAATGATTTCCATTAGGAGTCGTTGCCATTGGGGCAGCTGGGATATGCACAGTCTGAACATATGCACCTTCAATCAGGGCACGCCATAGGGCATGTTGTGTGTCAGCTTGTATGTTCTATGTCGCATGGCAGCACATACGTCCATGTGTGAAAAGAGATTCAATACCTTGCATGGCATGAAGTGTAACTAGGATTTCAGGCACTTGCACATGTCTAGCAGAGCAGAGTCACTCACATCAAGTATGCAGCCACTGACTGTGCATGTTGAGCTATTGTGTTGCCGATGTTGGGGGGGTATGCTTATGGGGGATGAGTACTGTCACACGGACATGTTCAACCGATGTACAACACATGCTTAGTATCCACTCTTGTGTACACTGGACGGGAGTCACTACACCACATGACATGGTTCACCCGGGGGAGTCATTCCAATGCGGCCAGATGTGCACTTCAATTATACATCTTGGTGATGCAATACTTAACGTACTCAGGATGCACAATGTTGGTCACTCACCTGACATGTCCTTGTTATTCACCAGGCCTCCCACACCTTGCACCTGCTCCAGTAGAATGAATTGGCTCATAGCCTCTTCATGCTGGGTTAGCTCCTCCTCCTCGGGTGACCCCCCTCCAGTTGTCAGAGCAGTGGCCAGGTTGGCACCCAGCGTGCAACGGTCGAGATCATTCCAGCACTTCACTACCAGAGCAGCAGTGTGCTTCTCAAACCCTAAGATGTTGATCTCGTCTGTGACATTCTGTCAATGCATCATACTCTGATCGGTTGTATGTGTGCTGCCCGGATGCTGGCACATGTCACAGTGGTGAATGGCCTCGTAGTGCATGAGGATCTGGAGTTCTTCATCATGGAAGTTCTTCTTCCTCGATGTGCCAGTGTCGTGTGCCCTGTCATGGGATAGAGACTCTTCCTGCTGTGCAGGAATTGCCTTCTTGCCATGAGGTGTTGGTGCCACCCCTGTGTGGCTGGGACCACATTGGGGTCCAGATGCCAGACCACAAGTGGCCTGTGGCATGGCATGACCCCCTGGGGCTGGGGCAGCTGATTCAACAGTATAACTTGGGCTGGACAGCTGCTTCCACAGCACATCCTGGACCCCTTGGGGCAGAGACAGCTGCTTCCACAGCACATCCCGGACCCCTTAGGGCTGGGACAGCTGCTTCCACAGCACGTACCAGAACCCTTGGGGCTGAGACAGCTGCTTACATAGCATGTCTTGGACCCCAGCCTCGTCTGCTCCCTTTCCCTCTTGGGGCTTTTCTACTCATGTTCCAGGTGTAACGGAAATATGGAAGGCACACCAAGTAATTGTCCTGGGCAATATGAGATTGGGGGCAGTCTACGTGATGTGAGACCTTGTTCTGTGTTCAAATGTAACCCAGGTGTGGATATTACGGTATGCATAACGCACAGGCACCCCTGAAAAATACACAAATGCATACGCAATACCAGGATAGCTTCTGAAATAAGAAAAAAAGCGGTAGGCAATACGCAGTGGCACCCAGCAACACATAAAATGCGTACACAAACCCTGGAAAGCTACCAGAAAGGTACGAATAGTGGTATGCCATACACAGGGGCACCCAGAGTTGAAGAAAATACATACGTGACTCACCTTTAGCATCGTAAAAATCGAAAGTAGATGCGAGTATGTGCCGAGGCATATCCCCCACCAAAATAAGAAGAAGGTGGATTGGTGTCAACTTCAGCATCAGGGAAGTTGACATCCTTGTGGTGAAGGTCCTGGAGCATTATGATGCCCTTCACATCCCTGTGATGCATAGGGAATGATGTCAGCAGATCTAGAATGGGATCATGGATGCCATCAACATGGAGTCTATGTGATACATCCAGGCCAGTGCTACCGTAAAGGTGCACCATGCACACAGGTGCAGGATGTTGGGTGTCGGGTAACAAGATGCAGGTATTGGATATCTTCTACCTGGCACTGCACACCCAGGTCAGCAAATTACGCCAACATCTGGAGTCGAATGGTGAGTAGCCATGTGTGTTGTGAATGTACCAGCATGTTGGCAGTCCCCCCCTTAGGCTTGCAGCAGGTATTATTCTGAGACGGATGTCTGCATGCATGCCCCAGACATTGCTCTCCATGAGTGCATTCAGACATCTTTGAATTTTAAATGTTCTCTTACTTGCATTGTGTGTTCTAGTGCTGGCTTGCAGACTGAGCACATGCAATGTTACTTGTGCCTGAGACGTGCCAGGCAAGTGAGCCAGTTGAGTTAGTGTTGCCCACATCATGTGCATGCATAATGCTCACAGGTATTTGGATGTCTGTCTTAGTCATGTTGAGGCCTTGCAGTTCACAGGACACTGATGTGATTAGTCATGGCACTGCCTGGACCCTCTGAGTTGATGTGTTTGCATGACATGTGTATGTGCTTGTTGCTATTGCATGCTCACATGTGCATGTACAATTGATACATGTGTGTATATCAATTGCAATAGATTGATTGTGACAGTGGCATGTAGTTTGATGTGATGATGTGGAGTGATGGCCAGTCAGGTGTCTCCATGGGTGTGGATTGCTTGTCAATGTGTGTGGGTGTGGAGGTTTATGGTTGTTCACTTGACAAGTCATGTTACTGTGAATGTTGGTGATGCCATGCCGGCTTTGGTGCAGCAGACTGATTTTGCTGTTCTGTGTCTACTTTTCCACAGTTGCATCTGATGAAGAGGGCGGAAGCAGTGCTGTGGAGCAGGGATGCAGGGATGCTTCCACCAGGCAGAGGAGCAGCACCAGTGAAATTGGGCATGGCTGCTGGGGTTGAGTGAAAGAAGGTGAAGGTGGGAGGGGACTGATCAGCAGTGGTGGGGTCAGGTGATGCCACACAGGGGCCATCCATGGTGGAAGATACCCCAGAGTCATCCAGATTGACAGAGGGGGAGGTGAAGGAGGTGGTTGTTGCAGCCAGCCCATGGTGTCAGGTGGGGGTGTTGAGGTGGGCATGCTTACCGCAGTCCTGTCCTAGGGGCATGAGGCTGTGCAGACCACCGTGGAGATGCCTGTGCAAAATCCTGTCCCTGGGGCATCAAATAAAGCAGTGTGTGCCTGCTAGAATGCCTCCACCCAGACTCACCCCCCTTGTCGGCTGGTGTATCCACCCAGACCGACACCGCCTTGCCATCTGTTGTGTCCATCTGGGATTATGTGCAAGCTTCTTGTAGTCTGCTTGCCCATCATCACAGTGTGCTATACCACATCATGTCCTGGATTACAACATGCTTGTTCCATGGTGTACTTCATGGGCTGTTCACGGCTACAACCACCTCCTCACCTTCCTCCTCTGTGCGTCAGTCATCCTTCAGGGTGCTTTCTGGCCAAGATGCCAGCAAGGCCTCCAGTGCACCGGTCCCACCGACAATGCCTGGTCTGGTGAAGCTCACATCCCTGCCCGCGTTGGGAGTCCAAGGCACAGCAGCTGAGGTAGTCACCATGCCTACCCAGGCACCAACAGGGTCACTGGCAATGGAGGGATAGCAGGGACAGCAGGCACCTAGGAGCAGTACGCCCCCAGGGATTGTCATCAGTTCAGAGGGTGTACCAATCTAGCAGGCACCAGGCACAGAGGCAGCAGGTGTAAATGAGGAGGAGGCTATCTTTTGCTGGGCAGACCACCCGAAGGAGGCAGGTGGAAAGTGTGAGGCAGGGTGCACACATGGACATGAGGCACAGAATGCCTTCTGTATTCCAGTGTTCTGAAGGGCAGATTGTGACAGAGAGGCAGCAGGCACGGGAAGCGGGAGTAGTGATGGCCAGGGCTGGGATTGCGCTGCGCCGTGCATGGAGGCGGACTGCCATCCTGGATGCCACCTGCAGGTAAGCAGGAGTGATAGAGACGCAGTTGCTGGACAACCTGCAAGCTCCCCAGGCAATAACGAAGGCCTGTCAGAGGGGGGGCATGACGTTGGACCCAGCCCTGGTGGAAAGCTGCGTGAGATCTGAGAGGAGGACTAGCCCACTCCCTTTGTACATAGTGGTTTAATTTAGGTGTCGGTTTCCTTTTTTTTCTATAATTTCTTCCAGACATTGCTGACTTTCCTCCCCAGTTTTTCATGTATATAGTTATTTAGGCATAGGGTTTTTATTTCATTTCATATTTCCCCTGGACTGCTTTGACCTTCATTCCTGTTTTAATTGTACATATTAATGTTCAATACATCTTTCTTTTTGTTACATTCTATGCTTCATGCAGTTAATTTGTGTGTCGCAAACTTTGATATTTATTTTTTCTACAAGTGGTCCTCTCCGTTGCAAGTCATGTGTCTTGTGGCGTGCATGCATGTGTGTTGTTGCTGTGATGGTTGTGGCTGGCAGGATGCACATGTCCCTGACATATGGGGGTGGGTCCATCAGACGACTGGGTCTGCACTGTATGTTTTCATTTGTATTTAGCTGTGCAGCATGTCTGTGTGTTTGCCACCAGTGTGGTTGGGGTGAAGGGAGGTTGGCTTACTGTGGAGGTGTTCCATCGTCATGCTAATGGCATATTTGTTTGTGATTGCTGTGTTAAATAAACCCATGTCTTGCAGACATGCCCAAAAGCATGTGCAGTCACACACTGCCTTCTCTCATGTGTTGCTCCTCCTCGGACACTGGAATGTAGTAGTGAGCCATGTTTGCTCTTTCGGAGTGGCAGCACAATTCTCCAGTCTCTGTGACTCATGCACTCTCTGACTGCCCTCCCATCACCCATGCATGGCCCTGTCATGTTATTGTTCCCTGTCAGGTAATTAGCCACCCCTTTCACCCAGGTCACTGATGCTCAGGCAGTGACAAGCCTGGCCATTGTTTGTAGATATTTGAAATGTATTAGTAGGTTGACTTCTGTCGTGGCACACAGTCAATTAGTGTGCTTTGATGCCTTGGCAATGTGCCAGGGCCAACATGCACATGCCACCTGCCATTGCATTCACTTGTGACATGTGTGTGGGGTAGGCTGATTAAGGTCTTAAAGGGTAATTCAGCAGATGCTCCTGTCGTGGATGGATCTCCAGTGCTTCCTGTTCATTGTGTTTGCGTTGGACATGTTGGTGTTCCTCTTCAAGGTGCTGGCAGACTACGGAGTTTCAGGTGAGCTGCAGACATGCATTGCACTGGTTATGTGACAGGTGTCCAGACTGGAGGGTCTAGGGATTGGTGTCCAGACTGGAGGGTGTTGCCTGGGGGGGGGTGTCACAGGTGAGGGGGTGGGGGTTGTGCCCAGACTGGACAGGGATGGCTGTGGGGTGGTGTCACAGGTGAGGGGGGCTGGAGGTGGGCGTCCAGATTGAAGGGTGCTGCCTGGGGGGTCACAGGTGAGGGGGATTGGGGCATGGTGTCCAGATTGGAGGGGGCTGCCTGGGGGGGTGACAGGTGTGGGGGATTGGGGCACAGTGTCCAGACTGGAGGGGGCTGCCTGGGGGGAGTGTCAAAGGTGAGGGGGGCTGTGGGGTGGTGTCCGGACTTGAGAGGTCTGGGGTGGTGTCAGAGTGGAGGGGGCTGCCTAGGAGGGTGTCACACATGAGGGGGCTGGAGGGTGTCCAGACTGGAGGGTTCTGGGGGGTGGTATCCACACTGAAGTTGTCTGCAGGTTGGTGTCCAGACTGGAGGGGGCTGCCAGGGTGGTGTCATAGTGGGTGGTGTCCAGACTGGACGGGCTGGCTGTGAGGGGTGTCACAGGTGAGGGGATCTGGGGGGCCAGACTGGAGGGAGCTGCTTGCAGGGGTTTCACAGTTGAGGGGGCTGGTGGTGGTGTCCAGACTGGAGGGTGCTGCCTGGGAGGGTGTCACAGGTGGGGGGTTTGGGGGGCGGTGTCCAGACTGCAGGTGGCTACCTGGGGGGGTGTCACAGGTGAGGGCAGGTGGGGGTGGTGTCCAGACTGGATGGGGCTGCCTGTGGGGCAGTGTCACAGGTGAGAGGGTCTGGGGGGGGTTTCCAGACTGGAGGGGGCTGCCTGGAGTGTCACAGGTGAAGGGGGATGGGGGCGGTGTTCAGACTGGAGTGTGCCAACTGGGCTTGCAAGGTGAGGTGCGCAATTTTGCTGGGCTGCAGCTCGGCCCTGCAAGCGAGGGCGTGCATTTTTGCAGGGGTACAGCCTGGGCTTTCGAGGTGAGATTTGCGTTTTTGTAGGGTGCAGCCTGGGCTTGTGAGGGAGGGCCTGTGTTTTCACAGGGGTGCAGCCTGGGCTTGCAAGGTGAGGCACACAATTTAGTTGGGGTGCAGCCTGGCCTGTTCGAGAGAAGGCTGTGTTTTCACAGTGTTGCTGCCTGGGCTTGTGAGGTGATGTGCGCGATTTCGCTGGGGTGCGTTCTGGCATTGCGAGGGAGGGCCCTTGTTTTCGCAGGTTTGCAGTCTGGGCTGGCGAGGTGAGGTGAGGGATTTAGTTGGGGTGCAGCCTGGGCTTGCGGGGGAGGGCGCGCCTTCTCATATGAGTACTGGGGGGTCCAGACTGGAAGGGGCTTCCTGTGGGGGGTGTCACAGGTTAGGGGAGGCTGGAGGAGGTTGTCTGGGGGGGTCACAGGTGAGGGGGGCTGGGGCATTGTGTCCAGACTGGACGGGGCTGTCTGGAGGGGTGTCAAAGGTGAGGGGGGCTGTGGGGTGGTGTCCAGGCTGGAGAGGTCTGGGGTGGTGTCCAGAGTGGAGAGGGCTGCCTAGGAGGGTGTCACACATGAGGGGGCTGGAGGGCGTCCAGACTGGAGGGGCCTAGGGTTTGGTATTCAGACTGGAGTTGTATGCGGGTTGGTGTCCAGAATGAAGGGGACTGCCGGGGTGGTATCACAGTGGGTGGTGTCCATACTGGACGGGGCTGCCTGTGGGGGGGTGTCACAGGTGAAGGGATCTGGGGGGCCAGACTGGAGGGGGCTGCTTGTGGCCGTTTCACAGTTGAGGGGGGCTGGCAGTGGTGTCCAGACTGGAGGGGACTGCCTGGGGGGGTGTCACAGGTGAGGGGGTTGAGGGGTCTTGTCCAGACTGGAGGGGTTTAGTGGGTGGTGTCCAGACTGGAGGAGGCTACCTGGGAGGGTGTCACAGTTGAGGGCAGGTTGGGGTGGTGTACAGACTAGATGGGGCTGCCTGTGGGGGGCTGTCACAGGTGAGGGGGGCTGTGGGGGTTGGCCACACTGGAGGGGGCTGCCTGGGGTGTCACAGGTGAAGGGGGATGGGGGTTGGTGTTCAGACTGGAGGGTGCAGCTTGGGCTTGCGAGATGAGGTGTGCAATTTCACTGGGCTGCAGCCTGGCCCTGCGAGCGAGGGTATGGATTTTCGTAGGGGTGCAGCCAGGGCTTTTGAGGTGAGGTGTGCGTTTTTGCAGGGCTGCAGCCTGGGCTTGTGAGAGCGGGCCTGTGTCGCCACAGAGGTGCAGCCTGGACTTGCGAGGTGAGGTGCGCAATTTCATTGCGGTGCAACCTGGCCTTCCGAGAGAGGGTCTGTGTTTTCACAGTGGTGCAGCCTGGGCTTGTGAGGTGAGGTGCGCAATTTCGCCTGGGTGCATTCTGGCATTGTGAGGGAGGGCCCTTGTTTCTGCAGTGGTGCAGCCTAGGCTTGAGAGGTGTGGTGTGCGATTTAGCTGGGGTGCAGCCTGGGCTTGCGGGAGAGGACACGCCTTTTCACAGGAGTACTGAATGGTGGTTCAGGGGAGGATGCGATAACTTGCGCCTGGTTTGGCCTTTACCTTGCTTTTTGGTGTGCGTGGAGGCGTGTTGTGGGCGCAGCTTGTTTTTACTTGCATGGCGGCTAGTAATGCGCCTTTGAATCCACTTGCGCAGGGTCCTTCTTAGCGAAGAGCTGTTGCTCCATTTCTGTGCTTGCCACCAACATTTGCAACCTCAAATGACAGGTGATGGGACTTTCTGAATCATACGATCAGCAAGATATAGGACACATCACATATGCTCTCTTTGTAGCCTTCCACCCAGCTCTGTTAAAAATGCAGAAGGAACAAATCCTTGTTGAATAGTGGCAGCCATTTTGGAATGGGAATTTCAGCCACTATAACCAGTGTTTCATTAATTCATTAATTCCTGACGTGATGTGATGTGCATTTAAAACTATTTTTAAACCTAGGTCCACATGCCCTCCAGTCCCCATCCAACCTTAGACTAAAAGATCTGCCTCCCCACTCCCATTTCTTCTCCTGGTTGCTTGCATATTCATTTCTGCTAAAATTGCATGCCCTCTTCTTTCCCCAGCTCCTTGCACTCTTGTATCTTGTCTTCCCTCACTGTGTTCTTCCCCCTGTGATTTGTAAAGCACTCTGTTTCTTTCTGAAGCTAGGTCTGTGCTCAATAAATATAATAATAATAATAACAATAACAATAACAATAATAATAATAATAATGATAATAATAATAATAATAATAATAATAATAATAATAATAATAATAATAATAATAATAAGTGGTGCTGGATTCCTTTTTTTTATTTTTTTATAAGCAGCTCCTTCTCTTGTCATGCATAAACTTTGTAATTTGTTAGCCATTGGGTATAACCCAAGATCTGATATCCTGCAAAGCCTTGTGCTTGGTAAGCCACTGATGTAGTACAGTGTGATAGAGTTAAAGAGGAGTGATTTGTCATGGTTTGGTTAGTGTTGATGTGCTAATGACTAGGTCTGTGGTGGCAGTCTGCGGAGGGTTGTGTGTATTGTAAGGTAGTAGGTGATCTTAGAGAAGCGGACATTGGGCCTCATTATGAGTCTGGCGGTAGCCGTGCCGGTAAATACCGGCACGACTGCCGGCAGAGTAATTTTTTTCTGGCGCCCGGCAATGGGGACTTACTACGGCATTACAGCCCCGGCGGTCCCGCAATTCCCTATTGCCGGGCGTGGGAAAAAAATTACTCCCCATTCCCATTCGAGTCCCATTGGACTAAATGGGAATTGGGAGGACGGATGCACCGGCACCATTCATAAATCTTGCTGGTGCATCCGTCAAGGTCTGCGAGCGCGTGCCATGCCACCCACCAGGTCAGACCTGGTGGGCTAAAAGGCTCCCACTCGCAGACCTCGGAGTATGCCGAACCAGTAACAATGGTGCCATTAGCTTACCGGCACCATTGTTATCAGACTGGCACACTTGTAATGAGGCTCATTTAGTCAGGGAAAGGGGGATTAGGGTTTTTAAGGCAAAATAGCCCGCAACCCTGCACTCCTACCTCTGGTTTCTTGCAGACAGGTCCCATTCCATGTTTTGAGAGGCATTGCCACTGTCAGACCCAGCGAATATCTATCTTTCCTTGTATCTATCTTGCTCTCACTCTCACTTTCTCTCTCTATCTCTCTCATGTTCCTCTCTCTTTCTCTCTCTCTCTCTCTCTGGGCCTCATTACATGGATGGCGGTAAGGGTTTACCGGTACCAGTAAGGGTAGCAGTGCCGGTAAACCCTTACCGCCTTACTACAAGGTCCCTTTGTGGGTCCCTACCAGCCATTAAGGACGGGACCCGCAAAGGGACCTTGGAGGTAATTACGGTACCGCAATTTACGGTACCGTAATTACCGCCTTCCCCATTCCCATTGAGCCCTATGGGGGCAAAAATGGGAATAGGGAAGTGCCATGGTGAATGGGGGATTACCGCCCCCACACACCTTGGGATAGGGCGGTAATTCCGCCATTCACCATGGCAGACTCGGTAAAATACCGGCGGCAACCATGGCACTAATAGCGCCATGGTTACCGACTTCCATGTAATGAGCCCCTCTGTCTCTCTCTCTCTTTCTCTCTCAACTAGCTACATTGTATCAAAACACACATCTACAAGTTGGCGGATGAAGGAAAGGTACAGTCTGGAAACTCCACTCAGTACCATAAGCTACATGCTAAGCGTTATGGTTTAGAGAAAAGGCTCAATACAGATTGAACACAGCAAGGCTGGGATTATGATTCATAAATGGAGGATGAGATTGTTTTCTTTCCTGATTTCTCCATTCTTGGCATTTGGGTGGAGGATAGAATGGTGATGCTGCATGTGCAGTGCGTTTCAGCAGTTCTCTTCCTATCACTGGTGAATTTTTCTTAAGACTTTTTCTCATTGGAAATGCTGACTGGATGAACATTCCCAGCTAGTATAGAAAGCGGAATGATGAAATGTCTCATCCAGATAAAGTAGCAACTACTTACGAAAAGGAAAAAAACGAAACTAAATATCTTCATTTTTCTATGCATTTGTTTAAAAATACATTTTGTGTTTACAATATTTGGTGGGCTCTCTATATCTGCAACCACATAGTCCACCATCCCTGAATAAAACACCCCTATTTACAAACTGACATGTGGTGGAGGTCGTGGTCAGTCATGTTGGCCCTCTTAACGCCTATTTGAATTTCATTTGCTATGTTACTCTGGATCTTGATTGGCCTATGGACAAGAGAGAAATGTAATATATTCTATAGACTCTATTGGTGGCCTCTACGCATTATGACAACAATCCTGAAACCAAATGACCGGATGTGAGATCTGTTCTTTTCCACATTAGCATCAGCCCTTTATTTATATTTGTTTATTTTATAGTTTGAAGCAGAGTCCTAGCTCAATAGTAGCAGAGCACTATGCAGAGTGCTGGTAGCAAGTAGACTGGCATATTTTAACAGTAGTGCAGTAATGTGAGTTGAGGTCTGTGAGACAGTATATGCATCAATTGTAATTAGTTCTTGTTCAGGTGTTGTTGAAAAAGCCAGGTTTTGAGAAATGTATGACTATGGAGCTTGTGTGGGCATTCCAAGATGACACCCGGATCGAGTTCCAGATGGTGGGTGCATGACAAAAGAAGGATTGTTTGCGGGTCTTCTATATGAGGACAAATTGTGATTAAAGTTGCTTGGTCGATTTCATATTATGGGAATTGTGCAGAAGATCTTGGGTATGTAAAAGCTAAGGTGCTAAAACACGGACTTGTGTGCATGTGCAAGTAACACTTCTACCTCCTCACATATGGTTTTATCTGTCAGAGAGGTTGGGATGGATGTATTTCCTGAAGCATACCATTCCATCCCAGTGGCTAAATTGGTTAAGCATGTCCATAGTGCCAAATGAATAACAATCTCCTGCCACAGGCAAGTCAATATAATCCCCACACACACAGAATATATTCGAGATTGGTGTTATATCAAAATCTCTAAAGAGACTTGTGTGCCCTCCGCTTAAACCACCTGCCCAATTCTCACTGTTCTTTGCAAACCCCTTTCTAGTCAGTTATGGCTGAAAATCCCACCCTCTCACCCACATACCCCATCAGGACCATCTCTACATAATCAAAGATCACAACAACAATCATGCTCTGTCAGGATATTGTAAATAATGATTTCCACTTCATATTCTTCTGTTACAAGGTGATTCGTTAGTGAGCTCTATGCCTGGAAATGGCTGCCAGGAATATTGATATATAGATTTTCTGGAAACCCAACCATCGCAGAAAAAGCAGACAAAAGAGATTAACTTGCAAAAGTAAAATAAAAAAGAAAACACAAATAAAATATATCTGCATCTTCAAATTGCTGACTATAGAATCTCTTTCACTCTATCACCCTCTCTCCATCTACCTATCACTCTCTCTTTCTTCTCTATCTATGTGTGGATTAGACGTATAGCATCCTGCTCCATTTGAGATAATCCCATTGGGATCCAGGAAGGCTGAGAAATGTATGTAGTGTAGGTTGTGCACTACTTTTCACCATGCAAGACCACTAATTGGTGTTTACAGGTGGTTCCAACGGAGTAAGGGGTTGTCAATGTACCAGCAGGCTATGCAAGAATATAGGTGGTCCATGGACACTTGTAAGCGGCCTACATAACAATTTGATAGATCTGTATAATGTAGAATGCCCAAGATGATTATTGGAAGCAGGCCAAAAAGCAGGGTAATGTTCAATGTAACAGAGCCAAAACTCAGAGAGAAGCCGTTATTGAAAGCAGGACAAAAAGCAGGGTAATGTTCAATGTAACAGAGCCAAAACTCAGAGAGAAGCCGTTATTGAAAGCAGGACAAAAAGCAGGGTAATGTTCAATGTAACAGAGCCAAAACTCAGAGAGAAGCCGTTATTGAAAGCAGGACAAAAAGCAGGGTAATGTTCAATGTAACAGAGCCAAAACTCAGAGAGAAGCCGTTATTGAAAGCAGGACAAAAAGCAGGGTAATGTTCATTGAAACCGAGCCAAAAAAACGTTTTATATTCATCAGAGAGCCTAAATAACTGACATTTTCTTTCGATTCTTCAAAATGAAATGTGCGTTGACGTAAAACAGATTTAACATATTTTTTCTGAAAAAATAATGCCCAGTTTTTAATATAACAACAATGACACAGTTGGTATTTCAATACCGTACAAGGGCAGTTCCATAAATGAGGTAGTTACAAAACATTGTAGCATACATTTAATACAAGCTGAATACATGGGTAAGATAAATTGCATATTGTGCATTCTGAGATAGTGGTAAATCATTGAAGCATACAATTAATACAAACCACATACATAGTGTAACATAAATAATGAAACACTTACAAATAAAACATTGTTGCATGCATACAATACAAACATCATCCTCTGTATAATATGAATTGCATATCAATCATTGCTAAACAGCTATTCTCTTAAACAATGTCCTTTTCTTTGGCAGGAGGCTTCTGGAAGGTGTTAGGGTATCATTCTGCGAAACAGAGGTACTTGTTAGGGTGGGCAAAATGGTGTTGCAGGGGCGAAGGAATAATACTGGGGTGCTGGCAGCGCTTTTTAAACTTCCCATACAAATTCCATATCCCTCATTCCCTTGCACATATGTTGGCATGTTCAGGTCAGCCAGGGATTGTATGAACATGGACCAAACAATAGGTAGTTTCTTGCTAGAAAAGGTCTGGGACTTTGTGGCACCTCTGTCTAAGTCATGCATATTTGATCCACCTATAGCATTACCTCTATAAACCAGTTCCCCTTTCTCATTCCATCATCATACACTCTTTCTTTGGAGAATTTTATTTAGCAGCAATGCATCATTATTTTCTAACAAGTGTTAACATTTCTCTATGATTTCAACAGCTAGAGACAGCTAGTCTTCTCAGGAAAAGGTAAATCAATACATCTGTAGCAGTTTTTCTGATGTCACGTTCATCTTCTGGGGGACCCTGTAATTGTTTGGCTTGGTGTTTAGGAGCAAGGTACAACTTCTCTGCATAATCCATCACTGATTCCCAAGAACACCTGTGAAAATGGGGATGGTGAGCTCAGTAAACATTCTATAAACCCCCCAAACTTTGTTGTTTCATTGGATATTATTTTGCCCAACTTCTTAATAAACTTTATTTTCTTTTTTAGAGTGCATACTTGTTGAGCATTTAATGGAACATTAACCCTCAATGTATTCAGGGCAATCTCAGATAAGGTAAGCAACTAAATCAACAGAAGCATAGCAGAGTAGGGCATTCCTTTGCTGAAGAGACCCATAGCCTTAAAAGAGTCTGATTTCTACTCAAGCTCCAGGACATGATCATCAGAGGCATGTGTGCTGAAATGGGGTATCAGACACATCAGTGACTCTTTTCATACACATAAGGGAGTTTTGTTTTTAGTATAGGGTACAGGCAACACAGGAGGGAATAGTCTGGCCCTCAATATATAATCCTCAAGGTTTGAGGTGTTCAAATCTACAAAAAGATAACCATATCCTTTACTCGTGGCATATTCAAAGGCTTCTAATAGAAATTAGCCCCACTGGGGTACATCTGGCTGGCTAACATCACCATTTGGTCCTTACCATGAGGATTTGTGAACACCACCATATATCTATTATCCAATGTGATCATGCTAGAGGTCTTTCCCGGGCAAAATACATTCTTTATCATATAAAGAACACTCAGATTTCAGTGTTGTCCATATTCAGTAAATGCGTTTTCAATTTCATAGCTGTCACAAGCAGAATCCATTAAATCATCTAAAATTAACACATTAACACTAGGCGGGGGAAATCAGTTATCAGCATTTGAAGGGGTTGGAAGGCTTTCTATGAATTTGAGGTATGGAAAGTTTTATAAGAGTTCTTGATTCAGCTTTTGCCAGCAGTAATAAACCCATAAAACAATGGCTGGGGGCTGTGTCAGCATTAGATGTGCATTCTCTAGAAGGTTTCTTACAAAGTAGCTTTTAACACAATTCGAAGGTCCTGCAAAGATACATGAAAATGGATGGTGCCAGTGGATGTCCATCTACAATCTCCGATGATGATCCTAACACATATGTTATCAATGTAACATGCTGCTTATTGCCACTTTTTAAAATCCATAGGGCAGTGTTTTTAGACACATCTTTAAGAACTCGTTTATCATAGAGAACTCATAAGGTTGTGTGGAGAGGGTGTGTCTCAATCTCTAAACATGTTTTAATTCTTACAATCGTTGGATGATACACAGTTATGGTTTCATTATTGGGTATGTGTTCACATCTCTCATTATGAGAGGCATAGGCCTGCACCAACTCTTTTAAGTTTTGAAAATGTATGCTTTCACTGTTACAAACATTTAAGGTGATTCTCTTGACCTTCATACAAATGTTGCCATTCGATAGTCTGCAAGCAAATGTTTTTGGGACGGTTGATACAAACTCAGTAATGTGTTCAGCATGGGGAATTTCGATGGTGAGCTCGTCCAGGTGGTCACCGAAAGGAGGGTTGACGTCACCCACTTTGCTTGTGTCATGATGCAGGCACTGTTCTTGAAGAAGTTGCTATAGAAGTGTACAAAGCTCTAGTCTGGCATAGGCAGTGATAAATCTCTTAGTGTTACTGGGAGACATGTAATGTTCTTTGGCATACCACAAGCAGTGTCAGCATCTATGAATTCACACAGACAGAGAAACATTGTAATGGGTTGAAAATACATATTGATTGAGCTCATCAGGTTCAGTCAAGAGAAAAGTTTCAGTGTGGTCATCCTTTTGACCTAATTTTCCCAACAGAGTTCAGAAATGATTTAGCAATCCGTCTTTTAGTAGGGTTAAAGCAGATTTTATTGGCACATAAAGAAATCCCTTCTTTTTGAAAATATTCCCTACGATACCTCTTTTCTTGATTAGATTGGAGATGTAGGTCAATGGGGGTCATTCCGAGGTTGGAGGTACGGAATTACCGGCACCGGTAAGGGTGCCGATGCCGGTAATCCCTTACCTCCG
Organism: Ambystoma mexicanum; assembly: GCF_040938575.1. Taxonomy (NCBI): domain Eukaryota; kingdom Metazoa; phylum Chordata; class Amphibia; order Caudata; family Ambystomatidae; genus Ambystoma; species Ambystoma mexicanum. The sequence continues at coordinate 631,963,332 of NC_090927.1, read as the reverse complement.
TATTCCGAGGTCCCTTTGCGGGTCCTTCCTTACCTCCTGCTTTTAGCAAGAGTAAAGTACGGGACCCGCAAAGGTACTACGGAGGTAATTACGGTGCCGTAATTTATGGTGCCGTAATTTCCTCCTTCCCCATTCCCATTGAGCCCTATGGGGCAGAAATGGGAATGGGGAAGGGCAAAAGGTGAATGGGGAATTACTGGCCCCTCCAACCCTGGAATGGACCGGTAATTACTCCATTCACCATGCCGGATTTGGGACGGTTTCGGAGGCAACCATGGAGCTAATTACTCCATGGTTAGCTCCAAACCCGGAATTAGACTCTATGAGGATGAAGAGACCACTCAGAGGGTGCACTTTGCATTTGATTCGGTCAAAATGCTCTGAGGCATCATACAAATCTTTATACATGATCCCAGAGTGACCCACAGGATACCTTTTTGTTTTGTTCACAAAGGGGTACAGGGAGTTGAGATTCTCTGTCGACTACAGAGCTCTTAATGCAGGCACCACGACAGATGCCCCTCCTTTACTTAGGACAGATGAGCTAGTGGACAAACTTGCTTCAGCCAAGTTCCTCAGTACATTTGACCTAACATCAGGCTATTGTCAAATAGCTCTGACAGGCCTTGCAAAGGAGAAAACCGAACTTTCTACCCCAGGAGGCCTCTGCCAGTTTAAGGTTATGCCTTTTGGACCCATAAATGTACCTGCTACATTCCAAATGATAGAGAACCATGTTCTGAATGGGATGAAGGACTTCTGCATGGCATAGGTGAAATAAGGACATTGCCTAGCGAAATACAAGCTGGCTGGGTCACCCCTACTACTCAAACCCAAATGAGAGCCTTTCTATGTCTCACTTGTTACTATAGGAACTTCATTGAGAACTATGGGACCATAGCTTCTCCCTTGAATGTGATCTCCTCACCAAAATTACCAAAGGAGTTTGGGTGGAATGAGTAGTTCACCAAGACATTTGAAGGACTTAAGAAAGGCCTTTGTCAAGCTCCAGTCTTGAGAGCTCCTGACTACAATCAACCCTTTATTGTACAAACTGATGCTTCAAATACAGGAATAGGTGCAGTTCTGAGTCAGCTGGATGAGAAAGGCAGGGAACACCATATCTGCTTCATCAGTAGGAAACTGAAGGACCGTGAGACAAGGTAGGCACCAATGTAAAGAGAATGTTATGCCATTGTGTGGTCTTTGAAGAAGTTTAGACCACACTTGTATGGATCTACTTTTATAATTCAAACAGACCACCAACCCTTGAGATGGTTAATGTAGATGAAGGGGGAGTATCCTAAATTGTTTAAGATGGCCATTCAGCCTTCAGGTGTTTGATTTCACCATAGAACACACGTCAGAGTGTAATCACCAAAAGGCTCAGAAAGTATGACCGACTGAATTAGGAGATTCATCTAGGAGTGGATTAAACCCTCCTGTCCCTTGGTCTGGGGGGATGAGTGTTAGGGGGAATTCTCAGACATGTGCTAATTCCCTCCTACCATGGAGACCCCCAGCTCTTTTGCTGGACTTTAGCACTTTTAATGTGTTCATCCTGGAGAGAGTGAGACCTTTTTCCCACTCTCTCATGTATTTTTCTTTGATCTGAACACTGCGTTTCTTTTGGTTTTGGAGTCTCACAAACTCCATAGGCCTCGACTTTTTACACTGTGACAGTGGCACAGGGAAGTCCTTTTGATTTCCCAAAGGTTTAAATACCTTCTCTTGGTTAAACTACTGTTTCATAGAGCAGTAAAGTGAAATTGACTTTACTTACCTTTTGTAACTTTGTAGACCCAGCACATATTGGGCCTCATTACGAGGTTGACGGTAAAGGGTTACGGCGCCGGTAAGGATGCCGGTGCTGTTAACCCCTTACCGCCGCATTACAAAGGTCCCTTAGCGAGTCCCACTAAGGCTGGTTGGTAAAACCAGCCGTCCTTAGCAGGAGCCGCTAAGGGACCAGGGAGCTAATAACGGGCACATTATTAACGGGCCCGTTATTAGCTCCGTCCCCATTCCCATTGAGCCCTATGGGGGCTCGAATGGGAATGGGGATGGGTATTTTGAATGGGGACTTACCGGGTCCTCCAAGGTTGGAATGACCGGGTAAGTTCCCATTCAAGGAACCCGGACACGACTTTGGAGGCAGCCATGGCGCTAATAGCACCATGGCTACCTCCAAACTTGTAATGACCCCCATTATCTTCCATAGAGTGCTGGAGGGTTTACTTAGTATCCCCTTTGTCTACTTTCTCATATAAAATTTTTTGTTACCCTTTCTACAATTAATGGCTGGTGACAATGGTTTACTTTTTCCTACCAATTTGTGTTGTAAGCGTTGGCTGAGTTTGCAGTTGCAATATAGCACACATGGGTGCCCATTTTGTCAAAATGGCCCGGTCTTCTTTTTTCACCATTCCTTGTTGTAAAGGTCCTTCTTGAGATTTACTCTGCGCGCCAAACCAGGTTTAGTCCCTTTGTTCATTTTGTGTTTGGCGGGGTTCACTGGTGAAGCCTGCCTCTGGCTCCAGCGTATCTGGCAGGGCAGGAAGCAAGGGAGTTGCCCACAACTCCCTGTGTTTAGTCTCCATGGTTACAGGAACGCATCCAAAGGTGATTAGCCAGCTGGCTGTCCTTGGAGGACAGCCACCCGCTGCGTGAGTGACAGCTAGGCTGCAAATGAATGGGAGAGACCTGCATAAAAGGAAGGTCTTTTGCAAGGAAGGCAGAGTCGACCACTGGATGAAGGAATCCAAAGAAGAACTTGGAAGAGACACTTGCTGCAACTCTTGGACCGTTCGTATGCCTGGTGAAGCCCTGATGCAGTGCTGAAGCTCAGAATTTGCCTTGACTAGAGAAGCCCTGTAAAGGATGACTTCTCCCCTTGGGTTGGTGGGACCAATCGATCCCAAGATGAACTCGACTGGAAACCCTCTCTCTGATGGCTCTAATTCCATTGCTGCTGCAGGAACCGAGTGCCAGGGGAGAGGAACACCAGAATCGAGAGTATCATTTTTAAGATGGACCCGAGCACCAGGAAGATCCTCCAGACTCCCTCAAAGCAGGGCTGACCAAGCTGGACCCGAGAAGCAGGGAAAGTCCACAAGGTGTCCAAGAATTGCAGTGGTGCTATTTGTGAGAAGGTGAAACCACGAAGTGCTGCTGATCTGAACTTTGCCCATTGCTGCTGCCGACCTTCAAATCGTAGTGCAGGAGTCCCTAGACGTTCTCCCTCTTGTCCCACAACTGAGACCCAGGAACATGCCCCTGGGCTGTTTGCACGCTCTTCAAATGTAAATAAATAAATACATTAATAAATAAACAACAGGACTGCCATACTACAACAGGAACAGAAGCCAACTGGAATCAATTTCTTCAGACCAATGGGACTGTGAACTAAGGGTTACGTACCTCTTGTTGTGTACCTTTCTAGCTCTCAGTTGAGACTTGCATTTGCTGAATTTTTGCAGAGTTGCTTGCAGCTTTGCCCATCACAAGCCTCTCAGATTGTGGCCCAACAGAGATTTCATTGTCTACAGCATTGTGCAACACTTTATTTATTTTTTTATTTACTTGATTTAATCGGATTAGTGATTTTTACAAGAACAAAAAAGAGACATAACTGTTGCAAGTAAAACGTGGAACAGAAAAAAGAATGTTAAAATTAACATAACAGGAACAGATACTGTTTGTCCTCATGATTTCTCAGGTAACAGACTACCCAGGGTTGGACCTATGGGTTGCACCCACTGAGAATTTGTTTCAAGATCTGTGCAGTCTCTATTACCCATGCAGTCTTTTCACCCCCGATAAGTCTTTCCCACCACAGAGTTTCTTCCAGAATGTGTGCAGACACCAGAAGAGGCTTCAGGTACCTTGCTCTTATGGTTAAAGTTCATGGACAGACCAAGAGCAAGTGTCTTATTGTTTCAATCTGATCGTCACCCTTACAGAAATGGCACATATTCGTACTTGAGAGGCCTCTAACAGCTAAGATCTCATTTGATTCTAGAAGATTGTGGCGTGCTCTGAGAAAGATGTTCCTTAGTGATTTATTCAGAAACTTTTTCAAGTACTTCTGTATGCAGTTTAGTTTCCTTGCATGCCCTGGTAAATGAACTGTCGATTTAAATTGGGCGGCATTATCCAAAGTATTGATCCAATCTAATTCATCCATTTTGTTTTTTACCTACCTTTATGAGATTTTGGATCAGCTCTTCTTCACAGATTTGAATTTCCCTAAACTTCTTTTTACAATCTTGTTCCCAGTCTTTAAGCATACTGCACCGTTCTCCTGTCGTTTCCAGTCTTATCACGTTGAGAATACAAGGGTGGTTATCCAGCAGTGTTTTCCTATACAACATCATGCTGTTCCGTTCAATTATGGCTTGAAGAGAAAGGAGGCTTAGTTCATGTCTGATTAGTACAATAGAAGATGATTTCAGCAAGTTTAACACCGACCTCCAGAAATACCCTTCGAGTTGAAGCCATATTTTTTTCGTTATTTGTGGCATGGCTTCTACCCTGTATGTAATGGATGGCACCACCTTCGCTCTGTAAAAGCTGATTGCTGGCACTAGGGAAAAACAACCAAATTTTGTATCCATCGCTCTGGCTTGTGCAGTGAGTTTCCTTGCTTTTTCTTGAAGAGCTAGTTGCATAGCCATGTTGATTTAGAGGAGTCAAGGGTCACTCCCAGATACTTGAATTTATTGACCTTTTCTATTTGAGTGCCTTCTATGAACCATTTGAGCTTTTCTTTTTTCTTTTGGAATTTTTCCAAAAGCATGATATTGGTCTTCCCTATATTGATCTCTAAATTATTGGAGCCTATGTAACAAGTCAAGTTGTCAAGCTGGTGCTGAAGGCCAATTGGTGTATGGTCAATTAGTGTCATGTAATCCGCATACAAAAGGGGAGTAGTTTTAATTATGCCCATTGTGGGTGGGAATGATCTTATGTTTTCTTCGGAGTCCTTAAAATCACCCATGTATGCGAGAAAAAGAGCTGGCGCCAGAGGGCACCCTTGTTTGACCCCTCTCGGCAATGGTATTTTTTCGGATAACTAGTTCTGTTGACTCAAGCACACCCTCATGTTGGTGTTGTCATGAAGTGTGTGGATAGGCTGTAAAATTGCAGGTGGACATTGCCACAATGTTAGTTTCTCCCATAGCCTTTCTCGATTGACCTGGTCAATAGCTTGAGCCAGGTCAATGAAAGCCACAAAGACTCTCGGGGGCCCCATCCAGGATCTTGCTCTTGAGGATGCTCATTAACATAATATTGGCACTTGTCCTGATGTCTTTCGCGAAACCCGTTTGAAAGGGGTCAGCACAAAGCACAGAGCTAGCCCAAAGCTTGAAGTGTTTCAGTAGTAAATAGCTAAAAACCTTTCCAATCACGTGCAAAAATGCAATGGGACGGTAATTTGCCAGATCCTCTTTACATCCCTTTTTGTAAATGGGAACCACAACCGATAAGGTCCAAGATGTTGGTATAGATTTCACCTCCATACATCTCACAAAGACTGCACTATTGAAAGTGGGCCATTCCTCCGGGTGGTTTTTGAGGTTGGTGTTTGTGATGCCATCCGGTACCAGGGCTATTGATGATTTCAGCTTTCAGATGACCTCTATAATTGCATCTCTGTCTCCCACATTGGCCCATTGTTCATTATCTTCTCCATGTGGAGTGCTGCTGAGTGGTGCAGTCCTGCAGGTCATGCTTCTCTGCTGCTGTTTCAGTGCTCCAAGTCTGTCTACAATGCCTATTGTTGCTGGGAGGACCCAGCTTATAAACCCTGACGGGCCGGGGAGCGGCCGCGGAGTGCTGCAGGTCACGCTTCTCTACTGCTGTTTCAGTGCTCCAAGTCTGTCTACAGTGCCTATTGTTGCTGTGAGGACCCAGTTTATAACCCCTGCCAAGCTGTGGAGTGATCACAGAGTGCTGCGGAGTGGTGCAGTCCTCAGGTCATGAAAGGCAGGACAGGAAAGACAGTGGGATCCAATACCCACAACTTTGGGCCTTGAAGAACAACGTCTGCGTAGCGCGAGTTCGGAGGGAAGCCACCCATCAACCAATGAACACGGCAGAGTGAAAGAACTTGTGGCCGTAGGTAAGAGAAGTGGTGCATCCTCCATGCGACCCACCCCGCTTATCATACCCAGTGTGGAATCGAGATGAAAAACGCCCCGATCCCCACTTCAGAAATTGACTTTCAACAGCCAGACATCCTTACCTGTGGAAAGTTCAGCAAGCAACCCCCCCCCCAATAATTCTCAGCTGGCTCCAGAAGCTTTCCACCTTAGACCTCAAGGAGTAAGGCGGGTGGTAGCTCTCAGAGCTATGGAGGAGGTGGGTGAGGACGCTGACGATCCGGAGGTGAGCGTGGCTCGACTCGGACTGGGTTTGCCTGCTGAAGGCTGTAACTGGGAGCTGGGTGCGGGGGAAGAGCCGACCGGGTCCCTGCTGGACACTTTGAGAGAAGCCCCCGACCATCAGGAGGGCGCTCGGGGGGTTGCCCTAACCCATTAAACTACGACCCACTACTACCCAAAGACCTCAAGGAAAGAAAGAAACCTGGGACATCTGCGATCAATAACAGTGACGCTTTCCTACCCACAGTAACTCAAGCTCCTCCTCAAGCACAAATCATGGAAATCGAAATCCACATAGAAAGCAGTTGCTCGCCACTGAGAAGCCCAACTGAGCTCACCTTGAAGCCTGGCCAAACTACGCAGGCGGAAATAGCAGACCCCCACAACACGAGCGGGGAGGAAGCGATAGGTGGGTGTGAGGTTGCAAGAGGACCTGCAAACGAGCTGGTGGTGGACTTTGAATCACGAGGAAATTCGGCGCCCATGGCGGACTACAATTGCGAAAATGAAAAGAGCAAAGGACCTGTAAAGAACAGCACCCCCAGATCATTCCACCAGCCACACCAGCTATGAGCGATGAGATAAGCACAAGCCCCCAACAGGATCCCCAGCTCCCACGGAGCACGGTTGAGGACCTAAAACAAGCAAAACTAAAAGTTAAACCAAGCCTGCAGTCAAACGCCATGTCCCTGTATGAATCCAACAAGATGAAGAACGGTTAAACCTAGTGGAAGCTGTATTATAGGGGCTCGACCCACAAAAAGAGGGACAAGAAGACAGAGATGCAGCCTAACAGCCAAAGTGGGTGCTATCCTCTGATAAACTTCTTTAAGAGAAATGAACGTGAGGAAACCTTAAGGTCAAATGAAATCTCAGATATCAAACTGCTGGAAGGGGTGAAGGAAGTTGGGGAGATTAGTAAGCAAAAACCAAATCTCCCAACGAACAACGCTGTAATCATAAGCGAGACTGAGGCAACAGCCACGCCACTGAGATGACACTACGAGAAACCACCATCTTCACAGATAAATGACAAGATGCGAACACCGTGGCCTGACAGGTGGGAGCCGCAGGCCTTGACTCCAGCTGGTGCTAAGGGACTCGTGCCACTATTCTAAGAGAGTGAATGCAGTGCTTCCGAAGGGGCTCCTATTGATCCGAACTGCTCAAAGAGGACCGATTTCCGGGAGCATAGGGATGTCCAAAGATCAACCAAAGACACCCTAGGATCCAGAGATGACCGCAGACAGATCCTTCAATATAAGACCTTTGGAGTCCCCACAGCTTTGGGCAAGCCAGAAAAATCAAAAAGAGATCCTGAAAAGCACCATAAAGAACACAACACAAAAAAGCCTGACTTGATGGCAATAATGCCAACCGTGACTATTGCACGAGCACCTTTTAGCAAATTGTAGGAAGCAATTAATGAGACCCTGAAAGATCAAACAACCTTAAAAGCTTTGATGCACACCAAGCTAACCTACATGGAGAAACATATCCTTGTGAGCAAAGCTAGAAAAGAAAACACAAGAGATCAAGGAACATCCTGCTTGGTCGAGAAAGACCTTGTCAACGATTTACCCATGCAGGCTAGTGTGACAGCTCCATCGAGCGGGCCTCCAAAAGACGCAGGGGGGATGGAAAAAGAAGTGAATAACCCACTGAAGGATAGAGCACGAAATGACAGGGTGGACCCCAGCCCCACCATTGAGAAACAAAGACTGATCAGCGATCAAGACACTTAAAAGACCAGGGGTCAGAGAGTAAACAATGGATAAAAAACCTTCAAAAACGAGATAAACAAGGAAAGAAGGATGGTGCCATGGATAATGGCTGCATAATCTTAGAACCACTAAAAATAACCTTGGCACCGGCAAATGAGAAATCCAGGAAGAAACCTCATCTACACCAAAAGAGCCCTAAACATCCTGAGTTCTGGATATTTGCCAAACCCAGCTCGTTGAAGGCGGGCAAAGATGGGGCAAAAAAATAAACAAATAGCCCCACCAGATCGGACTAAAGAGGTGGTCCTTAAGATAGCACCCTCTAGTGATCAGCCAAGACGAATGGCAGTGGCCAAGCGACAAGCCAAATAAAAGGAACCAACACCGACCCCTTTACAAATAAATGAATCAACAAGGAAGAGAAAACAAAGAAGTGACTCAGACGTGGATGAAGAACTCAACCCATCAGTGGACCGACTGGATTTAAGCACATACAAAATCAAGGAATCCGTATCTGACATCCCAGTAGAGGCAAGAACAAAAGGAAAGAGTGTTGTGGGAGGACAAGCCAGCAATACTGGAGAACTAAAAAAAAAGGCTGCACAATAGAGCAACTCACTAGCCCATTCAGGACAATGGAAGATAAAAGGAAACACTCGATCATCATCACCAAGCCTACCTTAAAGAACAGGAACAAGGCCCTTTACCCTCTTCCTGGGGAAGCCCGAGAGTAAAACCTTGTGGGTGAGCAAGGCCCTCGCGAAACCCAACCAACATTGAACGAGGGACGACTCTCCAACAAAGCACAGCCCTACCCATAACGGGGGCCAATGGAGCCGAATGAGCAATAGACATAAGGGCAACAGGACCAGGAGTGAGAACCCACCTTACAAAAGAATTAAGAGTGGATGTATCTTTCTGCTTGAACAAATCCGGGCAACAAAGGGAAGAACAATGTTGGGTAGAAACACCACCCTAAGCCTGTTTGGGCATGTTCCAAACTTTCAACAAATAACCTCAGCAGACTTGACGATATTAGAACCATGTGAGAATGGTAGAAACAATGGTACCTACATATTGACTCACTAACAATAAGGAATATCTTAAAACAAGAGGTTGAAAACCTCTTGATCTTAGGTAATGACCTGAGAGAGCTCAAGCAAGTACCTACTGCTCCTCCAGTGGAGGTCTCTACAAACATCACAAACACCAAGAGAGGCTGTGTCACTAAGGGTAACTCCAAACTTGAAAGTCACAAGAGACTACATTACGATGAGACACTAGACAGGAGGAAATCGACAAAAGCAAACAGAAACAGGACTTTTTCTGACGATAATCATGCAACATGGGCGGTGGATAACAGCACCCTGCTGGAAGAAGTAGCACTGTCTGAAGACACCCTCATAAGAAACCTGGTTAGGTTGCAAAGAAACTGATGGAACTAGACTGGATAAAAACACAAGAGGAGGCCTCAAGGTACAAGGCTGCTAAAACCTATCCAACCATCCCGATGAAAATCAACAAGGTGATAGGCTATCTGAAAAAGTTTCCAGACAGAAAGCTCAGCCGCACCTTCCTGATAGCAAGGTTAAACTTGACGAAAACAAATGAAAGAAGGGCAATCAGAGACAAGGGGAAATCCAACACATGTTGCTTTTGTGAGACAAAAGCGGTAGAGAAATTAAGACATTTACTGCTCACATGCCTAGGCACACAAGGAATAGGAGAGACCTATTTAATGAAAATACTGAAAACCGCAACCACACAGGACGAAGAACAATGGTGGATGCAGCTCATGGGTGGCGAATAGACGAACTGGACACTGGCAGTGGCAATCTTTATATAGAAACTTGGACTTTGATAAAGAAATAATGCTTGTAGCGTACAGATGAAAGAAGTTCAAAATGGTCGAAACGGTCATCATTTCAAACATACCCTCATCCACTGGGGAGTCTACAGCTTTAAAAAAGCCCTAATTAAAGCCCAAAATTCTCAGGGTTTATGGCCACTCATTTTTCTTAGCATTTCCTCCAAGTTCCGTTGGAATAATGATGGTTTTTGACCCAAGACTTGTACGTCTTTGCGGCTGCGAGCAAACGCTCTTTGTTTATTGTGGAATTTTGTCTCTAGACCAAACGTTTGATTTTCCAAAGTTAATGTCTTTTACCTATATGGATCTTACTGATTTTAGGGTTCAATTGAGAACTTGATTTATTAGCATTTGTCTTTTATGTTACAAGAAGCGGTTGGTAGTCCAAAAAAGGAGTGTTACCTGATGAGTATCTGTCTCCATTCCAATCGATGTAATTTAAGATCCAAAATGTTTCTGGCAGTCAGTTTAAGTCGGGTACTTTGTGGGTTACATTCCATTTTAGTCTTCATCTGAGATTTCCGAGATAGGCAAGATTTCCATGGGAATGACAGTATGTTATGGTCGTTTGCGATTGTCTTAATGACCTCAAACAAGGCTATTTGCGGTACTAACACCCTTGTAACAAAGATGTAGTAAATAGTTGTGTGAGATTGATCTCTTTCCCAAGTTGGAACACGGTCGACCTGTGTGAATAGACTACCAACATTAAGAAGGTCTCTCGAGGACATAAGTTCAATCCACCTGTCCCCTCTCTCTTTCCCTTGAGTTTTTGAGTCCATCAACTTTACCTTGTCCTCCTGATTATGACAGATGCATTTAGATCCCCACAGATGATTACGTGGGTAACCTGATGTTGTAGGTGCAGACCGCTGCCCGAGTATATCACTGAAATTAAACCTGAAGAGGGACTGCCTTGAGCCCTTTTTTGAGCCAGAGCAAATGCTAAGTCATAGCCATCCATAGAGGGTTTTTCTGTCATCCAGCACTCCTGTATACACAAAATGTCAAGGGCACCCAAAATTATTCCACCCTCTACCATCAGATGGCGAAAGCCGCGCGTGTTCCGAGAACCTAACCTCAGCACCCGATCCATTGGTTTTTGTGAATCTTTAGGTTCTTTCTTTCCGAATGGTTGATGAGGCAGATCACGTTGCTACTTTCTGAGGTTTTAGGATAGAACTTTCGGGATCCAGAACCAAAGCTGTTGGAGAGGTGCGGACTTCTCATTTACCTGAGTCGATGCCAAATCACTGGGGGATCTTTTCCAGTGGTCCCAATGGAAATCTGCCAACTCCAAGGGGGTCTTTATAGATTATACTGTCCACCGCACTTTGGCCAGCCAAGGGTTGTTTGCCTGGTGGTAAACTGGATGTAGCATAAATGGCCCTTTGGTTAGTTCCTGATGTGAATCAGCCGTTTCTTCTTCCCTTGACGTTGTTTTGTGATAATTGTTGACTATGTTAGCATGCCATTTTGATTTTAGAGGGGACTCTTTGAGTTCTTGACTTTCCCCCTTTGGGCCATCCACTATGGTCGGTGAGGTTGATCTGTCTACTACTTCTATCAGATCAAACTCCAATCTTAGGAAGTTTTCCACTGCATCGCCAATCATAGTTTTCACAACTTGAGAGGACATATGTAAATATGCAGGCGCTTTATCTCCATCATGGAACGGTTCCATGAGTTTGAGCTCCTCAGTTCTTACCAAAGGCAAGTTTGGAATGCATTGGAACAGGTTTAGAACTGATCTTCTGTTCAGAACAAGGTACTCACGATTGTCAAGCAGCTGTTCCAGCTTAAGGGTGTGTTTTGTTTTTACTCGATCTTCCCTGCTATTTTTCCATGAATTTGACTTATCCCTTGGATGGTGGATGCTCGTTTTAGGCTGGTGAATTCTGGGCTGGGGATAGTTTGACTGAGTGCGCTGAGAGCCAGACTTAGATCTTCTACGATGTTTCAAGCTCTTTGTGAGTGCCCAGATGAAAAGTTTCATTAGGTGAATATCTTACACAAGGCCGAGAGGTCCTTGAGGACATTATCATGTCTTTTGACCTTTCCCTTCTCATATCATGCTGAGAAATCTGCTTTTTCTCCACCAGGCCCCAGGTAGGTTTAGAAATTATTTTTTTCCAGTGAGTCTCCAAAGTCTGAAAGTGGACTTGGGCTGCACATTCTGGTGTGCATTTGCCTGTTGATGTAGTTCGAGAGAGTTTTATCAATTCCTGACCCTGGTCAACTTCCCCGCGATCTTCTGCCTCCTTTTGAGCAGGTTGATCCTCATCCTCCAAGTGAAGCTGTTTGCTTAAGTTTATCAAGTCATCGGCGGCCTGAAGTCTTCCGCAGTTCTTGGGGATTATGGAGGGCATTTCTTTTTATCTCGGTTTTTTGATGCAATTTCGTTTTCACCTTTTTCTGGCAAGTAGCTGGAACCTTGTACTCTTTGTTTTGGCTCAGAAGCAGCAGCCAAAACTTGACTTCCCTTTCCACATTAGAGCTCCAACCGTCTCACGGTGATAGCTGGGAGTTTGTTACCATTTCTTTAGATTTTGTAAGCTCACAAATATCAAAGTCTTTATTAGTGATGTCTTTAGGGGCTAAATCCACACTATTAGTGTTAGTCAAGGATGTCGAGATGAAGACCAAATCATCATTTACAGCCCCGATTTTGCAACCTCCCGCTAAGTTATCTTTTAGAAATATCGGGCCTTTTCGCATTGGCCTTCTCCTTCTTTTGTAGCGACTCCCCCAAGTGCAAAGCCTCTTGATCAGGAAGGGTCTGGGTGCTTGTCTCAAGGGTTATGGTTTTACTTTTACTAGTGGGCTTCGGGCTTCCCCTTTCTTTGGGCCTTCCTTTTTTTCCTTTTTCTGTTTCGCAAACAGGTCAGATCTCCTTAAAATTGTAGCTAGCACTTCTTTTTTGCCCGACTTTTGTCTTAAGTGGGCACTTCTCTTTCACTGGAATGGTACTTTTTTTGTTTTTGCAGCTGTTGTTTTGCAGATAAATGCAAGGACTTTTTCATAGTGGAAGGTTTGTTACTATCATCATTTATCTGTTCAAGGAGGCCTCCCTCCAAGATTCGTTTTAAGCTGGTGATGACAGCGCTCGGGGGTCATCTGGTTCAAGTAATCCAGTCTCACGGATCATGGGGCTGGGCAAGCATCCTTCTTGCTGGCTAGCGTGTATTTGACTATTTTGCCCGGTAGTTGATATTCCGGGAGCGTTGGCTTCTCCCCCAAACATTTGTCATTTCTCAGTTCATTAGCCCATGATGGTGAGACCACCTGAACAGGGCTCGCCGCCACCTTACGTGGGGCAATCGTATCAGTCTCTGCTTGGGCCACGTGGTGCCCATTTGCTTTTCGCTCCCCGCACCCTTCTGTCTTCCTCCCGACCACCTCACCCCCCCTTAACTGTAGCAGCCTGCACAGCCTCTCCTCCGAAGGGTAGAGCAGACCCCCCCAACTTCGGCGAGGGGTCAGGAGTAGAGTGCGGTAAAGGAGAGGATGCAACAAAAGCACCAGGTAGGGGAGATTGAGGTCCCGACTTGCTCAGGCTTTTGGAGCTTGTTGGAGTGATATGATATGATATTTTATTTATATCGCGCTCGTACACAAGTGTTTCAGAGCGTGACTAAGCAAAGGGAGGGGAGCAAGGGAGAACAAAAAATAAAGACAATGATCTTACTAGGCCCAGTGACATTGAGAACGCATGGAGAAGGGAAAAAGGGGAAAAGTGCATGGAAGAGGGAGAAGTGGAAAGTGCAGAACAGAGGAGAGAAAAGAATAAAGAATAAGTTAAATAAATAAATAAATGCAGGCAATGAAAAGGTGTCAGTGCAGCCAACAAGTGGCAAGTGCAGGATTAGTCAGATAGGGTATATCTGATAAGTACAGAAGAAGAGTGGGGGACTATATTGGTACAGATACAGACCCCAGTGCAATGGGAGGCCTGGAGGCAGTGCAGGAGGGAGGAAGGGTGAGCAGGTACCTGGGCCCGAAGGACAGAGGGTGTCCAGGTGCACAGTGTCAAGAGAGAAAACAGGTCAGCAGGGGAGAAGAGGGGCATAGGCGGAAGCAAAGAGGAAGGTCTTGAGGTGCTTCCGAAACCGGAGATGGTTCTCCTCAAGTTTCAAGGTGGACAGAAGGCTGTTCCAAAGGGAGGCCCCAGACAAAGACAGAGATCTGCCCCCAGCTTGTTTCTTTGAAACACTAATGACCCTGAGGGAGTTATAGGTAGACAAGCAAAGGGCTTGAGAGGGAAGGTATTTGCGGAGGGATAGTTGAAGGTATTTTGGACCCAGGCCCCATACCGGCCAAGGATGCTGTATTTGTGTCCCTTTTCTAGAAAGCACTCATGCTTCTGTTGCTTCTTTCCTTTCTAAGGCGGAGAGTGCTGCACCCGACACCGGGATGACAACACCACCCCCTCCATGCTGGAAGGGAGCAGAGGCCTGCTGACTGGAGCAGAGTCTATTTTCTCCTCGCACCGATTGTGCACGCTCCTCAGGCGGCGGCCTTCTTCTAAGGCAGCACATAAAGAATCCGAAGGAACTAGAGGGATCCATCACGGCCTGGGGAGGCCTGTGTCTCCGTAGACTTCAAAGACTGCTACTCTGCAGTTATTCCGCGGCCACTCCGCGGGTTTGATGGGTTTTTAAAACAAAGTCCAACCAACACAGTGGACACAGCAGCAAGACTTTCACAGGCAACAAGGAAATGGAGCACACGTAAGAAGTAACGCAGAGAATGCTCCTTTTTACTTATCCTGAAGAAGTGCCTCAGCTCCCCTAGTCTTTGCTCAATTGACATTGGCTGTCCAGGCTCGCTGAAGACTCTTCTAACCTCTGACTCTGTGTTTTGACCTTTCCGTCCAAAAAGTCATACATGATTTACTTTTGTAGCTGGGAAAGGGTTAATCTACATGGCATTCGAGGGGTTCAAAAGTGCATACCTGTTTGAGAAACTTGTTAACCATTGTTTCCTTCCCTAACCTTTTTATTTTTGACATCAAACTCGGTATTGCTCTAAATGTACCAGTGATCTATCAGTGTTCACAGTGTCCTAGTTATTGAAGTCACCTCAGGGTGTAGGATGTGTCTTTGTGCCATCACAAAATGGTAACTACGTTTTTATTGAAACTGAGAGTGTGTATTTTGAAGTATATTTAAGTGTTACATATCTGCTCTATCTGCTCTCTTCTAAAGAAGGCTTACTAAACTGACTGTTATATTAATAAATAATTGTTTAATCAAGAAACCTTGAGTGTAAGTATTGTTTGGATACTTGTCACTGTGAAACTCTGTATTGCAACCCTATAGCTCGCATAGACCCCTCTTGAGATAAGCCTGGTCGCTCAGTCACTCTACCAACTTGTGTAGTACGGACTTATACTAAAGGGTGGGTTACCTAGTGCCAAGAGGACATGGCTGGTGCAGTCTTCCACAGAGTTTCTGCATACAATCTTGCCTAACATTGATCCTGCAGACATGTTCTAGTCAATCTAAAATAGTTAATTAAAATGCTGTGCCGTCTTCAGCTACATGACACATCACAAAATGGACAGCTAGGCCTTTGCACTTGCTAAAAAGACGTCCATAATTGATGACTTCCTCAAAGAAACATAATGTACGATTTAACCAATTCAGTGTGACTGTGAAGAGCACAGCAAACAAATAGATTGAAAGGCATATGGTTATATATGCAAAACACACATGCTAAATATCTGTTTCACACAATTTATTGCCAGGATTTAAGCCGTAAAGCTCAGATTTTCAACTGAAACAAACATAATTGCAAAATCCGAGCGCATTTGTAAACACGTTGGCTCAATGGCTTCAAAGGTAATTAGCTGAGTTTGTGTTATCCATTTTAACAACATCAACAAATTGTGGAACTACAGCATGATGCATGTCACAATGTGTTTGTTCCTAAAGGATCAGTACCGTTTTTTAGTTTCTGTCTACATATTTCCTGTGCATTTGCAGTGAAGTAAATTGGTTTTTGAACAAAATTGCTTATCAGCAGTTAGCTGAAGTTTTGTGAATTGGCAAAGTGCTTTTCAGAGCACTATGTGTCCTGCCTTTTGGAAGGAGCGTGTTAGATCTCATATCCCGCAGCCGGGCCTAGAAATTACCTATTAGAGTCTTCCCCAACTTGGACAAAAGGAAACAAGACCGGATAGGTCTGCTGATTGAAAACGCCTTTAGACTCAATCGGTAGAAACGGCGAAAGGAGACTCCCAAAGATTAATTCTTTAATGCTGAAAACGAGAATGTGGATGGATAGATGTCAGAGACTGGAGTCAAGGGCACACGAGAGGAATTGCATTGCTGGCCTAACGTGGGCATGTAGAGAGAAAAAAGAACACCTACTCTTGAAGAAATAACAGAGTCCAAGCCAAGGGGGCAAACAAACTGTTGAGATGAATCTAGATTGGATTCATCGATTTATGTCACAAAGGAATGCATTTGTCAGACTAGAAACCAGGGTTAGATACTTTAACACGAAATTAAAGCAAGTGCATATGATACCACAATCACATTATTGTAAACGTTATTGCGAGCATTTAGGAAAGTACTTGCTGTGATAAGTGATAACGATTTTATATATTTAGAAAGACAATGGCGCTCATCACAAGGTTGGCGGAATGGGTTTACTGGCACCGGCAAAGGTGCCGGTAAGCCCATTCCACCCTACCACGAGGTCTCCTCGCGGGAACCGCAATGGGCGCCTGGAAAAACCAGGCGTCCATTCCGGTTCCTCGAGGACACCAGAGAACTAACAACGGGCCCGTTGTTAGCTCCATCCCCATTCCCATTGAGCCCTATGGGGGCTCGAATGGGAATGGGGATGGACCTGGTCCGGGTTCCTCGGACGGGGAATTACTGTGTCCGCCAAGGTTGCGATGGCCCGGTAAGTCCTCATTTGAGGAACCCTTGCCCAGAATACGGTAAGGAGGCAACCATGCCGCTAAAAGCGGCATAGTTATCTCCAACCTCCTGATGAGGGCCAATGGGCCTTATTACGAAATTGGTGGTAATCATGGCGCTATTTGCGACAAGACTGCCACTAATAACGTGTCCGGCACCGGTCTCGTTCAATGGGGACTTACCGGTGTAGCCCGACCTTTGCGGGACCGGTATATCCCCATTGAAAAAGCCATTCCCCATTCCCATTTGAGCCCCCATAGGCTCAATGGAAATGGGGAAGGCGCTAATAAAGGTACCGGAAATTGTGGTACCGATATTGCCTCTGAATTCCCTTAACGGGTTCCATCCATAACGACTGGTCAGACCAGGCGTTAAAGGAGGGACCCGCTAAGGGACCTCATAATAGGGCGGTGAGGGATTACCGCCACCGGTCTCCTTACCGGTGCCCAGTATCCCTAACCGCCCTACTCGTAATGAGGCCCAATATCTTCTTAAGTGTAGAATAACAAAGTTTACAGCCTGAGTAGAATCACGTAAGATGTGAACAATTTCATTAACTTTATAGGAAGATTTGAATCACTCAACTTGTCTGCGCTTTGTAATAATGTAATGTGTACACTGAGCATGGGTGGAGTTTTTCAAAGGCGGAACTCCCTCACTCCTGCGCACTTCTGGTTAGTTTAATTCCTTTGTCAAACCTGCAGCCTGAGTCCTGGTTTGTCAAGGAACCAACTCCAGGGTTCCTGGTTGTGAAGACAAGTTGTGGGGTTTGACAAACTGTGGACCTGTAGGCGCTGGTGGGATTGGATGGTCCGGTATTTGTTAGTATGGCAGCTTTGTCAGGTAATGGATGAGTCAGGTTTGTTTAGTGTTAGACAAGTGGGTAGTTTTATTTCTTTAGTTATTCAGCACTAATGAAATACAATCTTGGACGTAGAGGTGCCAGTTTTAACATATTGACACTTTACACAGCCGACGCACGTTTCAACCTTAGTCTTTTTCAAGGCCAATTGAGTTTTTTTCCTGAGCTTCAAGATAGGTGAACTGGTCCTAGCCAGTAAGGTTCCAGTGGGCTGGATAGCCGTTTCTGAGCCGGTCGGCAGATATGTGTTCCGGAGTAGCGGGGGGTCGGCCTTCAAAAAGACTAAGGTTGAAACGCGCGTCGGCTGTGTAAAGTGTCAATATGTTAAAACTGGCACCTCTACGTCCAAGATTGTATTTCATTAGTGCTGAATAACTAAAGAAATAAAACTAACCACTTGTCTAACACTAAACAAACCTGACTCATCCATTACCTGACAAAGCTGCCATACTAACAAATACCGGACCATCCAATCCCACCAGCGCCTACAGGTCCACAGTTTGTCAAACCCTACAACTTGTAATGTGTACACAGTCTATTGAATTCTGCCATTGGAAATAAGGGAGTCTGATGGAGACATGTAATACTTAATTTCAAAGTGATATACCATGGAGGAAGTGCATGCCCATGCATGTTAATGAACGATATCGTGTTACACAATACAAATATTTAGTCAACCTAAAATAATGACAGACAATAATATTACCCCTCATGGAGCTCTCACAAGTAAAAGACGCATCTTCTTACATTTGTAAATGGCTTGATCTTTCTATGGCTCTTGCAAATGCCAAAGCTTTCCAGATTTGAATGCCTGTCTGTAGGTTGAGCTACATTAGTTTACCTAAAGATCAGGAAGGACTGGTGCTGTATTTCCTGAAATAGCACATCACCTCTCATCCAGATTTCTAACTACCTCCCCTTCTCGGTAAATGAACTTTCTCAATGATCCCCATTACGGAGTAGCCAGCATCCGGATAACTACCATTTTCTCTACATAGCTAAGGTGCTTTTGACTTTTGGTATCTATTTTCATTGCACTGACTACTTTCTTCTGGGAATCATCGAAATAAAATCTTGAATCTGCCATCCACCCCTTATCGCTTTACACATAACACTATGGCCCTCATTACAACTCAGGCGTTAAGGGTTAACGCCACCGTTAACCCTCAACGCCTGATTCCCACCATAACGCCTGCTTTTTGCAGGCGTTAAGTTCCATGGTGCTAAGGCACCTTGGTGCTAATTACGGCACCGTAATTTACGGTGCCGTAATTAGCGCCTTCCCCACTCCCATTATGCCCTATGGGGCAAAAATGGGAATGGGGAAGGGAAAATGGGAAATGGGGATTTACCGCCCCACTCACCTTGTAATGGGGCGGTAAATCCGCCATCCACCATGGTGTAAACGTAGTTTACACCATGGTGGTAAAGTTGGTGCACTTAGCACCTCAGTTGTAATGAGGGCCTATATGTTCTAAATGATGACATCCTGTCATTTGTTGTAATTGATATTGATTGATTGATTGATTAATATTTTATTTCTATCGCGCTCGTACACAAGTGTTTCAGAGCACGACAAGGCAAGGGAGGGGAACAGGGGAGAATAAAACAGCGATCTTACTAGGCCCAGTGACATTGAGAAGGCGCAAGTGCATGAGAGAGGGGGGAGAGGTGGAAAGTGCGAAGCAGAGGAGAAACAGATAAATAACAATAAATAAATAATAAAGGCAACAAGCAGTGGTAATGCAGCCAGCAATTTGCAAGTGCTAGGTTTAAGGCAGCAGACAGGGTAGGTCTGATAAGTGCAGGAAGAACAAGGGAGGGCTGCATGGGTACAGATACAGACCCCAGTGCAAGGGGTGGTCCGGAGGCAGTGCAGGAGGGTGGCAGGATGAGCAGGTACCTGGGCCGAAAAGACAAAGGGTGGCCAGGTGCACGGTGCCAAGAGAGAACAGATCAGCAGGGGAGAGGGGGAGCGAAGGCAGAAGAAAAGAGAAAGGTCTTGAGGTGCTTCCGGAAACGGAGATGGTTCTCCTCAAGTTTTAGATTGGCAGGGAGGCTGTTCCAGAGGGAGGCCCCAGCCGAAGATAGAGATCAACCCCCAGCTCGTTTCTTAGAAAAACGACTGACCCTGAGTGAGTTGGAGGTAGAGGAGCGAAGAGCTCGAGAGGGGAGGTATTTGTGGAGGGATAGCTGAAGGTATTTTGGAACCAGGCCCCAGAAAGCCTTGTGGACAATGCAGAGGGTTTTGAATTGAATCCTTGCATCCACTGGGAGCCAGTGGAGAGATTTCAGAGCTGGAGAGATACGATCCCAGGGCTTGACACCAAGGACAAGTCTTGCAGTCCTGTTCTGGATTAGTTGCAGAGGGCGGAGAGTAGAGGCAGGTAGATTTAGAAAGAGGCTGTTACAGTAGTCCAAGCTAGAGAGAACCAGAGCTTGAGATACCATGAGCTTCTGGGGGAAGGAGAGGAAAGGCAGAGTACCTCTGAGGAGGTGCAGTCGGAAATTTGACTTTTTAGAGACCTCAGAGATGTGGGCGGAGAAGGAAAGGGTGGAGTCAAAGATGACCCCGAGGTTCTTAGCCTCGCATGTGGGGGTAGGAGGAGGGCCAAGGGAGGACGGCCAGAGAGTGAGGGGAAAGGATGGTGAAGGTGTGCCGATGAGGAGGATCTCTGTCTTGCTAGCATTCAGACAAAGATCATTGGCGGCACACCAATCTTGAATGGCAGTTAGGCAATCAGAGATGAGAAAGGGAGAGGAGGTGGCAGAGGGCAGCTTGAAAATGAGTTGAGTGTCGTCAGCGTAGCACTGGAAATTTGAGCAGAAAATGGCAATGCAGTGGGCGAGAGTTGCCAGGCATTGGTTGAAAAGCCAGGGTGAGAGGTTAGACTCCTGGGGAACACCACAGGTAGAGAGGAAGATAGATGAAAGGAAGAGCCCAAGTTGGACCTGGGAGGGTTGATCTGAGAGGAAAGATGTCAGCCAGGCCAGAGCCTGATCAGTGATACCCAGGTTTTCACAGAGATGGTTGAGCAGGATGGTATGGTTGACCGTGTCGAAGGCAGAAGAGAGATCGAGGAGGATGAGGACAGATGGAATGTTAGAGTCAAGGTTGGTGAGCAGATCTTCACGGATGTTTAGGAGAGCAGTTTCCGTGCTTCTGAAGCCAGACTGGTGGTCATGGAGACAGAGAACCGGATTGGAATGAAGATTAAGCTGAGAGATGGCCAACTTTTCCAGGAGTTTGCCAAGAAAGGGAGTAATGGAAATTGGGCGATAGTTAGCTGGACAAGAAGGATCAGCTGTGGGTTTCTTGAGAAGAGGATGCACAAAGGAGTGCTTCAGAGGGGAGGGGAAGGATCCAGAGGCAAAGGAGTGGTTGCAAAAATCAGCAAGGGCCGGAGCGAGGGTGTCAATGTGGTTCTTGATGGTTTTAGAGGAACAGGGATGATCCTGTTTTGAAGAGGCTTTCATAGATCGGACTTGTCTAGCAACCTCGTCAGGTGTGAAAATAGGAAAGGACGAGAAGTATGGTGGGAGGGTGGCTAAAGGAGGGTCAGCAAGCACAGATGGAGAGAGAAGAGGAGGAGTGTGGGTGGAGAGGGTGGTGCAAAGTTTGTAAAGCCTTAGATCTTTCTTAAATATTTTCAAAATAGGTATTCAGGGCATGTGAAAAAAAGATTCCAATATAAGAGATGTAGGCCTACAGAAAGTGTATTAAAATGATATTAACTCATATGTTTTACCATACTGTTTTTTCAAAGTAATTTTTCCCACTGTAGTTATCAGGTGACTTTAATGCACAATCCTCTATTGATGGAGAGGAAGGGCAACATGTGCATCATGCTATATTGAATTTTGATGTTGGAAATATACGTACGATTTCATGCGGAAATGGGAGCAAGCGCAGTCAGGTATAGTGTGTTGATGGATTTGCTATCCTTCTCGTTGTGCTAGAGACAGCCTTACCTGTTGCATGAAACGCTGTAAGGACTTTTAAAATGCCTTAGTCGCGTGGAGCGTGCTGCATAAGTGCAAACAAGTGCTGTCAGTTGCAGCGTACTTAAAGATTTGCTATCCTTCTCGTTGTGGTAGAGACAGCCTCGCCTGTTAATGGATATATCAGCTGGACTTCAACAGGCCTTCCCCGCATGGAATTGCTGGCAAGTGCAGCCAGCTGCAGTTAAATACAGGTGATCAAGGCAAGAAATGTGTACTGCAAAACCCAGCTCGATAGTGCTGCCTTGTTGAACAAGTGGCATTGCAGGTAAGAATCTGAACAATTAATCCGGCAGAGGAGACTGCAAAACCGAGGGCGATCATGATATAACCTCTGCAGTAAGAGTGAAGCAACAATGAGAACTCCAGCAATGTGGTGTCATTGCTGCATTGAGTAAGGGAAAAGATAAGGTGCCAATAACCTTCCCCAAAAGAAAAACCCTGCCGCCTCAGAAATTCATCACAAAACGTAATCAACATTTATTTCTGATGCTTCTACGACTATTTTACAAGCGTTTTTATAGGATGAGCTGCAACACCCTTCACCTCTCGATTCCTGCCAAAGACAAAATTCAAACCAGGCTCTCCCCCACCCAGCATGGCAGAGGGAGGACCAATAAGTACAAGCAAATGAGAAATGGCGCAAAAAACAATACATTCACCATTGTGGGTCAATGGTGACTCTTCTGTGCACTACTGTGGCTGTAAGTACAGCCTGGGATTAAACATTGAAAAAAAGTAGATATGACACAATCACTGCCACCAGCCATTCAGATTTCCTTGTCACTTTAATAAAAAGGTTAGAGGAGCAGTGAGAAATGGGATACATTGTAACCACTCAGCACTCCACATAAGATGAGGTGTGCTGATCTCTCAATATAAAAGGTAGGAAGGATACCCATATCCCCCTATAGTAGAAAATAAAAAGTGAAGCCCCAGGGTCTCCCGGCCACACTGCACAACACATGTTGTGTGTAGCAAAATTAAATGACAGATGCCATAGAACTGGATGAAAAGCATTTCTCCAAGAGAGAGAAATACAACGTATCGCAAAAGATTGTGTAAAAGAATGAGTGAGTGAACAGGGGAACAGACCAGAAAAAACATAAATACAGCAAAAAGTACTGGGGACTCACATGTGGTATAGATTGTGCATGAAAATGAAAATATACCCTAACTCTCGCCCCTCCCAGACTAAGGGGCAGCAGGATGTAATCCACTACTGGATGAATCTCTTGTTCCAGTCAGTTTAACCTACTGTAGATTCCATCAGCATTCATTTTATGGCTAGCCTGACATATGCTTTAAAGTTTAAGTCTAAGCCTCTGCACAACTATAAGACCTACAACTATTGCTGGGTAGTTGCTTCTTTTTGTAAAAGAGAGTCTCAACTAACAGACCCTCAGAAGGTGTTTCCTCACCTGAACCTAAGTTAGGCATTTTGACAGGACCCTTTGTAGATCCGGAGGAGTCTCTGTATTTGTAGTCCCTAACCCTCACATATGATAGGTTATTTATATGATAGGTTATTAATATGATTCCTAACCACCTCTCCGGCAGGATCCGGCTGGGTTACAGGTTTCACTACTTGAGGTCTAGTAGGAAGGCACGGTTTAGTCTCTCTTTTCCCTTTTGAATCTGGGGTTTTCTTGTCTAGGAGTTGTCCTCTTGACAATAGGATTTTTAGAAGTAGGGAAGTGTTTTTCTTCTTCAGGGACGGGAGGAAGAGCTAACTTCTTGTCACCTGTTCGAACTACCTCCACTAGTGTAAGTGGGCCTTCTGGGAGTTCAGTCACCTCAGCTAGGGGCTTGTTCCCCCTCCAGAGAAGCAGAGTGTATTCTTAGTTTCTGGGGAGAGGCCCCTTATTGTGGCCTCTTTAGCTTCTTTGGTAAGAGTTCTTATCCTATGACTAGGGGGCTCAGGTGCATGGGAAACAGCACCTAAAGTTGTAAGGTTTTTGCCTAACAACACAGTACCAGGCACTTCTGCCTGGACACTGATAGGAATCCTGACAGTCATGTTGTTACATTGATTGGTAACATGCATGATAGGGCACATCTGTACAGGACCTCCTGAAAATTTAATGGGCTCCAGAGGTGCCTTAGTTACATCATCTGGATTGAGTAAAGACTCCCTCACCATTGAGATGCTAGCCCCGTGGTCTCTAATGGCAGGGGTCTCCTGACCATTAATGAGAACACCTTCCTTGATATACTCCCGAGTGCTTTCTGGGATAGAGTGGTGGGGTCCCTGATTCTGGTCCTGGGAATGTAAGGTTACTGGAACTACTTGGGCTTGAACTCTATAAGATTCTTGGGCCATAGAGGGAAAGAATGCCTCTGCCGTAGTATTATCCCAATCCTTGGGGAATGCTAATGCAACAGAGGGGATTCCTAAGTGTTTACCCCTACACTTGGAATCTCCTTTCACATGGTCCCCAGACCCAGTGATAACACACTTACCAAATGTTTTATGGTATGGGGGTTTCTGGAACCGTCCTGCTGGTTTGGTCCCAGAAGGTCCACCATCCCTATTGTGTTTCCCATGGTGTTTCCTCTTATTACTTTTGTGGGCTTCATTGGATTAGGATTCATTAGGGAAGTCTTCTTACTGTCTATGCGTTTTCCCCTCCTCTTCTTTGTAAGGAACCCCAGAATCATTGTGAGTGGACCTGTTGGTGACCCACAAATGTGCAGCTAGTGCTAACTTTTTGGGATCAAGTTTCTTTGAGTCAGCCAGATGATGTCTCAAGTCGGGGATACTGGCATCAAAAATATTTTCTAACATGAAGAGATTCCTCATGCCATTAAAAGTACTCACCTTATGTCCTTCAATCCTCCCATCTACATTTTTCAGGACACACCCAGGTGGTCCACAACACACCAGCTTTCTTTTTATGTTTTGTAAAGGTTTTTAAATATTGTGAAGGAGTCTTCCCATATCTAACAATGAGAGCTTGTCACACCAGTTTGTAATGTTTTCTATCATCAGCATTAATTTCCAGAATCCAATCACAGCCATTCTGAGGAAGCCTAGAAATAACTCATGGTACTTGTTCATTTTCACACACATTCTGCATTTCACAAGCAAGTTCAAATGCTTTCAGCCAGTCAATAATATAATTCTTCACATCATACTGACATACTGTTTGATGATCCTGGAGGCATCAGACAGAGAAGACCCTGAAATTGAAGAGGAGCCAAGAGACAATTTTCTCATGTCTAACTCATGATGTATTTTCATATCTTTCTCCTTGAGGTCAGGTCTCATATACTCCAACTGAATTATCAGTTTCTCAATTTCCAAACTCACTTCAGAAGTCTTGGTAGAGGGAAATCTGGGCATGGGTGGAGGTACTGGAGACGGTCTAGTAATTGGTACTATCAGCTCTTCCAGCTCTACATATATGATATGTTATGGCATTCATAACACGCCTATACAGAAGTGTTTCAAGGCGCAATGAGGCAAGCGAGGGGTACAGAGGGAGGACGGAGACAATGATCTTACCGGGCCAAGTGGTATTGAGATCGCGCAAGTGCAGGGGACAGGGGAGGGGAAAAGTGCCAAGGGAAGGGGGAGGAGGGCAGTGTAGTACATGGATCAAACAATAACAAGAAGTGCGGCCAGCAGGTGGCAAATGCAAGGGTAAGTGCAGACAGCGGGTGTCCAAGAAGTGCAGGTAAGGGGACTGTAGGGTTGCAGAAACAGACACAAGTGCAAGGGTTGCCAGTAGTCAGTGGGGGTGTGCAACTGGGTGGGCAGGGACCTGGACATGAATTCAGAGGGTAGCCAGGTGACCAGTGCAGTATCAGACAAGAGATCAGCAGGGGGAGAGGAAGAGAGAAGGACAAAGCAAAGGAGAAGGTCTTGAGGTGCTTCCGGAACCAGAGATGGTTCTCCTCAAGTTTCAGAGAGGCAAGGAGGATGTTCCAGAGGGATGCCCCAGTAGATGAAAGAGCTCTACCACCAACTTGTTGCTTGGAGGAGCGACTCACCTTGCGACTCACCCTGATGGAGTTGGAGGTGGGGAATCGAAGAGCTTGAGTAGGAAGGTATTTCCGAAGAGAGTGTTGGAGGTATAGAGGACCCAGGCCCCAGAAGGCCTTGTGGACAATGCAGAAGGTGTTGAACTTGATCCTTGCAGCCGCTGGGAACCAATGAAGAGATTTCAGAACAGGAGAGATATGATCGATGAGCTTGACGCCGACGACCCGTCTTGCAGTTCTGTTCTGGATGAGTTTCAGAGGGCAGAGAGTAGAAGCAGTCAGATTTAGAAAGAGGCTGTTGCAGTAGTCCAGCCTAATGAAAACCAGAGCTCTGGAGACAGTGAGCTTCTGGGGAAGGTGAAGAAAGGAAGACTACCTCTGAGGAGGTGCAGTTGGTAGTTTGACTTCTTAGAGATGTTGAGATGTGAGGAGAAAAGGAGAGTGTGAAGTCGAAGATGACCCCAAGGTTTTTAGCCTCACAGGTGGCAGCAGGAAGAGGACTAAGGGAGGCCAGCCAGAGAGTGAGAGGAAAGGCGCGTGCAGGTGTGCCGATGAGGAGGATCTCCGTTTTACTGGCATTAAGGCAGAGATCATTGGCGGCAGACCACTCCTGTATAGCAGACAGATAGTTAGAGATGAGAGAGGGAAATGAGGTGGCAGAGGGAAGCCTGAAAACGAGCTGAGTGTCATCCGCATAGCACTGAAAGTTGGAGCAGAGAGCGTCAATGTGGTGGGCGAGAGGTACCAGGTATTAGTTGAAAAGCCAGGGAGAGATTGCAGAAGCCAGCCAAGGCAGGAGCAACGGTGTCAATGTGGTCCTTGATGGTTTTGGAAGAACAGGCTCCTCCTTTACAGACTTTCATAGATCAGACTAGTCTAGATACCTTGTCAGGGTAGAATAGAGGAAAGTAAGAGAAAGAGGGAGGTGATTTGGCCCCAGTGGGCTGGTAGGTAGAGGAGAGAGGGTGGAGGAGGAGAGGACGAGAGGGTGGACAGGATGTCCTGGATTTTAGAGATGAAATGAGAAGCCAGGACTGTGCAAAGGGCCTGGTTGGGGACACAAGAAGTAGAGACTGTAGCAGGATTGTTCAGCTCCTTGCAGATTTTGAAGAGTTCGGCTGAGTTGTTAGATGCTGCAGACACGCGGGCTTGGATGTGGGCTGTCTTCTTAGTGCTGACAGAGAGCTGGTATTGGCTTTGCAGCAGGCGGCAGGCAGGTTTGTCAGAGGATGCACAAGATGCCAGCCTTTCCTCTCAGCCACCCTGCAATTGCGTTTAAGGGTGACAAGGTTAGAGTCATACCAGGCAATGCAATTGGTTTTGGGCTTCAAGCGGATCCTCATGGCAGGGGCAAGAACATCAAGAGTATCAGAAATAGAAGAGTGGAGCATGGAAAGGGTGGTGTCAAGATGTGAGTCAGCTAGAGGTGGAGGAGGGGCAGAGAAGGTGGCAGCGAAAGCCTCAACTGACACACGCTTCATGGGTGGGATGTCTGATAAGGTAGGTGGCAGTGCTGGAGTTGGCTTGGCCTGAGGGGTAGATAGGGAGAGATGGGAGGAAAAGAGAAAGTGATCGCTCCAGGTGAGAGGAGTGGTGAGAGGGTTAGAGAGGGGGAGCTCTGAGGATATCGGAACATTCCCAGTGTGCCCTGCAGAGTGAGTAGGGCCAGAGAGAAGAAAAGAAAGAGCGAGAAAGTCACACAGGTCGCAAAAGAGTCCAGAGGAGGGACAGGAAGCATCCAGGTGGATGTTGAAGTCTCCAAGGAGGAGGAGTTGAGTGGTCGAGGCAAGGAGAGAGGACGAGAGGTCCGCCCACTCAGAGAGGAAGGAGGTGATCTGACCAGGTGTCCAATAGATAGTAGCCACGGTAAGAGAGAGGCCAGGAGAGAGAAAAATCCTGCAGACAAGGCATTCAAAAGAGGAGTAGGCCTGCATAGGGATGACAGAGGCAGGAATCCACTCTGTGAAGTCAAGGCCACCCTCACCGGAATGGTTGGATCTGGGCACGGAGAGGATCTTGTAGCCATCAGGGAGGCGAGTGTCAAAGCTTGTGACAGAGCTGGTCGTGAACCATGTCTCAGTGAGTCCGAGGACATCAGGGTCGAGTTCTTCCAGGAGGCGGCAGATGTCAGGGGAGTGTTTGATGGCTGAGCGAGAGGTACGCCCTGCAGATATGTAGAAGGAGCCTGGGGGAGGGCAGAAGAGGAAGGAGGAGAGGGAAAGGTAGCCAAGGAGGAGGCAGAGGGGCGAGGCAAGGAAGCCCAATCTCTTCCCTCAACTGGTGGCTTGCTAGGCTATTACAAAGAAGCTCTGTCATACCTCTCCTAAAGAACCCAACTACTGACCCCAACAATCTCTCATTCTACCGACCTGTCTCTCTCCTTTGCAACTGCTTTAAAATCCTTGAAAGGGGTATATTTAAATGCGCAATTCACTATCTTGAGATACACTCACTTGCTGACTAACCCCTTCCAATCTGTATTCTGCTCGAAACACTTCAGTGAGACTGCACTCATCCACTTTGCCAATTCCCTTACCACTACCTACCACTTTCACCACTCCTCCATTTTCAGTCTTCAAAGACCTTTAATTTGCCTGTGCACTACAAGGCACCCTTCTCTCCTTCAAACCCTTCCACTGCATGGTTTTAAGGACCTTATACTCAGCTGGATGTCTTCGTAGCTGTGACTGATCATTCTCATTCTCCATCTCAAGGATCAGTAATGGGTTTACCATTCTTCACCCTTTAATCCTCATTCCTTGGCAAACTCATTTCCTCCATGGTCTTTAAATAGCACCTCTTTATTTATGATAAGCAGATCTATGTCTGCTCCCACTACTTCACACACTACATTTCTGAATGCATAACCAACTGCCAATACATTCATTACTTTATGTCTCTACACTGCCTCATGCTAAAGTCTTCATAGATGGACACTACCTTTCTCCTTACGCCAATGTCACCTCTATTCTTCTCTGTCCCATCTCTTCCTCTGGATCTCCTCATTCCATCACAAATGGTTCACAACCTCACAGTTACCTTTCAGAGATGCCTGAAACTATACCAGTTCACCACAAACACTACCACTATAGCCAGTCTCAACCTCCTAAACAAAAGAACCATCTGCTCACACCTCACACACCACTCAACCAAAACCCTTATCTTGACTCTAGCGCCCAGAAAAATGAACTACTTCTTGAGACAGAAAACCACCCTTTTTAACCTACCAAGTCCCCCCACCACCTACTTTCAACATGCTGGGTGTCTCTCCATGTCAAATCACTATCTCTCTAAATTCCTGCTACTCATCTATAAATCCATAGAATGGTCTTGCCCCCACTACCTTGCTGCATAAAGCTCACTATGCTTTCCTTCTTGAAATCTTCACTCCATGATTCTTCACAACCTATCAGTCCTCGTACCTCCTTTTCCCTATTTGGCACACTCCAGTGGAACTCCTTAAAACAAGACGCAAACTCCATCTTCTAGCAATAGAAGGTGCTCTCCAAACAACTCCATCCTCCTATCCAAATGAACCACTGAATCCACCCCTCCTGCATCCTGCCCTCAGACTACTTCATTTCATTTGCTGTCAGTATGAACATAATGGCATCAGGCTCCCATTGTTAACATTTTGTAATGTCCTCCTGTCTCTGCTCCCTTGTATATGTTACTATGTATACCCCTTCAACACTCGGCTACGTCATCCAATACAACAATGCACTTATCTAAAGGCATCTTATCTTAAGACGTCCTCTGCACTCTATCTTCTACTTTGTAAGTCATTTATTTTCTCAATGGTATTTTGTTTTTTGAATACATACAAATACAAAACCTGGGGGGTGGGTTTGACTCCAGTGGGTAAATCGGAACATCTCTGAGGGAGATTCAACTTCCACCCTGGTGGTTCAGTGGCCCCATAAAAGGACCCACTCCATTCACTTTACTTTGTTTGTTACTTAAGGCTGAAAGAGCCTGAGGGAACGAAGCAGATTTACATAGAAGACTCACAAATGAGGAGTTATCTTGGACTCTGGTGTAGTTTAGTGGTCTTTTTCTGTGAATGTATAAGCTTTTAGCGCTTGTTGACAGTTGTTTGCTTACTCTGTTCTGTGTGTAAGGTCTGCATATGGGGCCTGTTGTTCATCTTTGCTTTCTATCCCATAATTTCCTCACAAAAAATTTAAAACAGGTAAAAATAGTTCACCCTTTCATTCATCTGATGCTTTTCACTAATATGTTTCAACAATCATTCTGAAACACCAAAGACTTTCCCAACTTCATCCATTTATTAGTGAAAAGTTTGGAAAAAAGTTTTTTAAATGAGCTGCTTTCATTTCCATTTTGTTTTCTAATCTCATTTAGCTATGTGTTTGCCTTTGTAGTTGTCAAGGTGAATTGTGTGTGAATAAGATATTCTTTTCTGTGTTTTAGTCACATTCCTTTGTGTATATGGGAGGCAACAGAAGGGGAAGGGACTGCAGCAGGGTTGGCCAGCTCCTTGCAGATTTTAAAGAGTTTGGCCAAGTTGTTAGATGCTGCAGAGGCACGAGCTTCAATGTGGACTCTCTTCTTGGTGAGGACGGAGAGTCGGCATCGCCTTTGGAGCAGGGGTCAGGTCAGTTTGTCAGAGGGTGAAAAGAAGCCATCCATTTCCTCTCAGCCGCCCTACACTTATGTTTAAGTATAGCTATGTCAGAGTCATACCAGGAATTGCACTTGGCTTTGGACTTCAAACAGATCCTCATGACAGGGGCAAGAGCATCAAGAGTATCAGAAATTGAAGAGCAGAGCAGAGACAGGGCTGTGTCAGGATGTGAGACAGCCAGAGGTGGAGGGGGGAGAGAAGGTGGCGGCGAAAGCCTCAAATGACACACGCTTCATGGGCCGGATGTCCGAGAAGGTAGGTGGCAGTGTTGGGTTAGGCTTGGCTTGGGGGGGAAGAGAGGTGGGAGTGATCGCTCCAGGAGAGAGGAGTTGTGAGAGGGATGGAGAGGGGGAGGTCAGAGGAGATCAAGACATCAAGTGTGTGCCCTGCAGAGTGAGTAGGGCCAGAGGGGAGGATCGACAGGGAGAGGGAGTCGCAGAGGTCACAGAAGAGTAAAGAGGAGCCACAAGGAGAGTCTTAATGGATATTGAGGTCCCCGAGGAGGAGGAGCTGAGTGGTAGAGGCCAGGAGGGAGGAGGAGGGGTCCGCCCACTCAGAGAGAAATGAGGTGAATTGACCAGGAGGCTGGTAGAGGGTAGACACAGTAAGAGACTGGGTAGGAGAGAGAAGCCTACAGACAAGGCATTCAAAAGAGGAGTAGGTCTGAGTGGGAATGATAGAGTCAAATATCCACTTAGGAAAGATCAGTGCTACCCCCCACCGGACCGGGAGTTACTGGGTGCGGAGAGGATCTTGTATCCATCAGGGAGGAGAGTGTCAAAGCTTGTGACAGAGCTGTCCGTGAACCATTCTTAGTGAGACCTAGGACATCAAAGTCTAGTTGTTCAAGGAGGTGGCAGATGTCAGAGGAGTGTTTGACAGCAGAGAGAGAGTTGATAGTTGCAATATGAAGAAGTTTGACAGCCTTAAAGACCTTCCAGGGAGGGGTACAGATCAGAGCTACACCCTGCAGAGGAGAAAGAGCCCTAGGAGGGGCAGAGGAGGAGGAGAGAGAGGGCAAGGTAGGCAAGGGGGGAGAGGAGGGGACAACAGGAGATGAGAGGAAAATGATGAGGTGAGGGAAGCGCCTATCAAAGAGGAGGAGATTGGCCTGAGGGCCTTGGACCATGACAGTGCCATTAAGGTAGACATTAATGATGACTTTAGAGGAGTTAAAGGAAGCCATGAGAATTTTCCAGTGAGTGCCACCATTAATGGGAGAAGAGATAGGACAGAGCACAGAGATCATATGAAGAGTCCATAGATCTGGTGAAGGAGTGACAAAGAGGATGTCGGTGAGGGTCTGTCTGGTGGAATTATTGGAGTAGGTGTTGTTGATAGGAAGACCAGGGTTAGAGGCCAAGATATCCTTCTTGAACGTCTTCCTACCAGACTTAATGAGAAGGGAAGGATAGTCAATGGAGAAGAAGTTGGAAAAGATAGGAGAAACAAAAAGCGCCATGGGGTGGAAGAGAGGAGAGGATGGAGAAACTGGGGGGGCTAAGGCAGGTAGATGTGGGTCAAAAGAGAGTGGTGAGGTCACTGGGCTGGCGAGTTACAGAGAAGCAACGTTATACAAGCAAAATACTGAGATTTTAGCAAAAACAGCAATATTTGACTTTCCAGAAAAAAGCAAAAACAGCATGTTTTGACTTTCTAGCAAAAAGCAAAAACAGCAAGATTTGACTTTCTAGCAAAAAGCACAAACAGCAAGATTTAACATTCTAGCAAAAATAGCAAGCTTTGACTTTCCAGCAAAAAGCAAAAGCAGCAAGCTTTGACTTTTGAGCAAAAAGCAAAAACAGCAAGATTTGACTTTCTAGCAAAAAGCACAAACAGCAAGATTTGACTTTCTAGCAAAGAGCAAAAACAGCAAGATTTGACTTTCCAATCAGGGATTCAGATGTTAGCAAAGGATTTTAAGAAACACTATGCATCAGGATGACAACATGGGAGTAACAAGCAGAAATAACTGTGATAGTCAAAGGTGGTAGGAGTGAGTCCAGAAGAAGGGAACTAACCCATAGTTTCAGAGGTGACAATGTCAAGGCAGTCCGGATTTCTTAGAGGAGTGAGGGGGCAGCATCATTGTGGTTAAGGAGCAGGAAGGACCCCAATTAGCATACCAGAAGTGGACAGGGAGCAGGCAGGGGCCTTAGAAGTGGGCCTTTGCTGAGAGGGCCAGCTAAAGACTGCCAGTCCCTGGTTGGATGGTAGAAAACACTAAGCAATCAATGGGAGTGCTGCACAGGGGGAGGTACTTCAGCCAGCCTGCCTACACAACAAAGAAAACCATGGCGGCCATCTTGGAAGGGCAACAAATCAGTCATGATGATATTTTAGTATGTGGAGAGACCTTAGAAGAGCATGAGGAGAACCGTGAGAACGTTTTAGACATTCTTAGAGAATGTGGTATTACCTTATGAGGGGAAAAATGTGTCTTTATGAAGAGTGTTGTGGAGTATTTGGGGCACAAGATATTGACAGAAGAGTTGATGCCTAAGCATGACATGACCAATGCGATAAAGAAGCTTGCTGCTCCAAAGGACAAGAGTGTGCTAAGATCATTCTTGGGAATGATTGAGTTTTATCAGAAATGTGTTCACAATTTTGCAGATAAGTTGGTGAAAATGAGAAGACGTTTGTTAAAAGATGTGGAGTTTGAGTGAAGTAAGGCGTGTGAGATGAAATTTGCCCAAATTAAGGCAAAGATTGACATGGTGAGGCCATTAGCACAATTCAGCACAAAAAGCAGGTGTTTGTCACTGTAGATGCCAGCAATAGTGGTACTGGTGCTGTCTTAGCTCAGGTGGGTGAAGACGGCTTGGAACATGTGATTACTCATGCCTCGAGGATGGGGAGAGGAGCAGAAAGTAACTATTCCGTCCTTGAAAAGGAGGTGTTGGCATGTCATTGGGCAATAGAAACATTTCAGAATTTGTGTGGGGAGCAGAGTTTACCATAAAGACTGATCACAAGCCCTTGAAGGTAGTCTTTGAGGAAAAGGCATTGGACACGGTGTCGAGGAGTTTCTGGATAGGTGGACAGAATGCAAGGATACACATTTTTTATGGGGGTGATACCAGGAAAGGAGACTCTTTTAGCATATCATTTGTCAAGGTTGGGAGGCGTGGCTGAAGATGTGGTTCCGGAAGTGACGGATACTGTATTTGTGACACATGATGGAGTTTTGTCATGGGAAGAGTGGTGTAGAGCTGTAAGAGAGGGGAGTGTCTTGGAATGAGTTAGCGAATTGGTGAGGAATAGTTGGCCCGAAAAGAGACTGTTGGGTGATGAGAAGAACTTTCGGGAAGTTGATCAGAACTAAGTGTCAATGATGGAGTTGTGTATCGGTGGGATTGCGACGTCATGCCTAAGAGCTTACGGAGGAGGATCGCAGAGATGGCCCATGAGGGTCACATAGGAATAACCAAAACCAAAGCAGTGTTGAAGAGTGAATATTGGTGGCCTGGATTTGACCACGATATAGAGAGACTACTGGGGAATTGTGTTGAAAGTGAGAAGTCAGGTAAAGGGATAGTGGCTCAGTTGTAACCAATCGTGAAAGTGGATGTCCCAGAAAAGGTGTGGTGTGACCTGGCTTTGGATATTTTGGGGCCAGTTGAGCTAGGTGTCGGTCATAGGAAGTATATTTTGGTTTTGACTGATTTACTGTCACATTGGACAGAGTTTAAAACTGTCTGTGAGACCATGCAGAGTGTTGTGGCAGAGTTTCTACAATGTATATTTGAGAGAGAGGTTTTACCTTCTTCGATGTTGACCGATAATGAGCGATAGTTTGTTGGTGGGTGTTTTGAGGAGTATTTGGAGCATTGTGGTGTGCAGCATAAGAGGACAGCAGCATATTATCCTGGAGGAAATGGTGCTGTTGAGAAAGTAAATAGGTCTGTGGTGGAGGCGGTGAGGATGGCAGAAGTATGTGGGAAGGATAAGACGGTTGTTGTGAGGGAGAGGTTGTATGCATTCAATCTGGTCACTTGGAAGGTGATGTGAAGCTGACCATGCTTGGGGTTACTGAGAGAGTTCTTATACCAAATAAACAGGCACATTCTCTACATAATTACTGGTGGACACAATTAATTGGCTATTATTTGTTCATTGAACATGGCATTGAATGGAGTGCAGATCTCCTAGCCGATCGCGTCCCAAGCTTTCATGGGCACGGCATTTTCTCGCACAGGTGATGACAGTCTGTTGTCAGTTGTTCTATTTGAACAAATAGCAAACTTTGCATTGCTTGGTGTGCCAAGAAGGCTTGTCCTACTTAGGTCATCTGGCCAAAAAGGGTATAGTGGTAGAGTTGGTGTTTAGGATGCCACATGCTGACATTTCGCACTTTGAGATCTTCTTCTCTGTGTTTGAAAGACCACAATAAAACATAGATGAGGAGATTTGTTTTTTTTCTCCAGTATCTGTAACTGTGACAGTGTCTACTCCTTCTTCTCAGTATCACTGGATTACAAAACCATATGTTGCAGCCTGGGCATGGGTCATTTTTATCAGCTGATAATCATCATTATTAAATGACACATCAGTGAGTATTTGTCACAATGGAGATGTTGACTAGGACATTTTATAGCCTGCACTCTGCATGTGTGTTGTTACACCTCACATATCTGTAGATATATTCTGCAACTCTTTCCCACTTCTGCTCCTTAGGCAGTGGGCTGAACTGCATACTTGCAAATTCACTACTTTATCTTGCAAACCAGAGTGATGTGCGGCCGAATGTTCAGGTGTTCAATATACACTCCTCCGGCTCCAAAGAACTATAAGACTTTTTTTGCAACTACAACTTTGCCAAATCACAAAAATATGCACTCAATTACAAGCAGTGAATATCATCTCCCCTGCCTCATAAGAATTCTAAGAATGTTTCTTTGCAGAAAGTATTTCGTATCATCTCAAGAAAGCCCCCAATCCATTACAATAGTTATAACTATACCCCAAACTATTCTAAGATGTTTTATTTACTACTGGTATTTTGTCTCATCACAATGAGAGGTAATACATAGTTAAATCTAATGAATATAATCTCCGCCAACTGCTAAACAATCATTAGACCTTTCATTTGCAGCTAGTATTGTCTCTTCACAAAATGAAGATATCCTCAATTACAGTTACTACATGTTTTGAATGTTGTCCTCAATACCTAGCCACTGAAATAAATGTCATTTGCATGTAAGTCATGCAAGCTAATCGCCAGGATTCTCTCTGACTCCCACCAGTAGTAGACACAACAAGATTGCTATTCTTTTTCAATGTTTCCTCTCCTCAACTCAATATGTGTTTAGTTATCTATCCCTCAACTAAATCATATTTTCTTTTTACCCTCTCCTAAAATGTGATATAGTGTTCTACCTATTCCTCAACTAAATCCTCTTTCAATCATCTATCTCTCTGTCAACTAAATCCTATTCATTGTGGACTTATGGCCCTTTAGTAACGTGCATGCATCCAAATAATTGAACCAACTCAGGAAGATGGCACAGAGTCTGTTTTATTAACAATTATCTAAAACAGGGAGTTTACAACGGACACCAATGGGCGTTCTCTCGGCTCTCTGTGATTTTCTCATAAAAACATCCTTATATGTTATGTTATGTTATTTTGCATTTATATAGCGCCTTATATACCATTGGTATGGTCTGAAGGCGCTGGTAGGTTGAACGCCCTTGGGAACCGAAGTTCAGGTCAGTAGAGAGAGTAGAGAGAGTACAAAAAGTGCGTGTGCGCACCAGGTATGTGTGCAGCTGGTGCGGAATTCAAGTGGTAGCTGCTTCTTAGCGGTGGGTGTGGTGGTGGGGAGATCAGGAGTATGTGTTCGCTCTGGCCGGCTTTATCCAGGACGAGTGTGGCTGCGTTAGGCCTGACGAGAACGCCTGGCCTTGGGGTGTGAAACCAGCAATGTTTACTTAGAGTGATGGGGAGTGAGCAGTAGATGTTGATATGAGAACAGTTATACCGAATGGTGTCATAGTATCTCTGTGTTCTAGTTGAGTGGTGGTGTAAAGGGGAGAGTAAGCGTGGGGTGTGGAATCATGTATGTTGCTTCAGGTGTTCCCTGTATTCCAAAGCCTGTTATGGACGTCACGCAATTCCTGCGGACAGGTCCGTTCTATGCATATTTGTTTGTTTCAGGCGTTCAAGATTGTCCTACACATTCATGTATGCTCGACATATTCACGTACTCTGGTTCACTTTGCGTGCTCAAGCCTATCCTTTATTTTCCAGTGTGCTTCATGCATGCTCTCATGTGTTCCATATGCTCCGTTCGGCATACTCATCCGCTCTACAAATCAATCCGCCCCATGCGTTCATCCGCTCCACACACTCATCTGCTTCGTACATTTATCCGCTCCACAGACTCATCGGCAGCACATATATTCATCCGCTCCATATACACTCATTTGATCCATACATACTCATCCGTTCTACACATTCGTCCGCTGCCCATACACCCGTCCGCTTCACACATTTGTGCGCTTCACGCATTCGTCCGCTCCACACATTTGTCCAGTCCGCACATTCATCGAGTCCACACACTTGTCCAGTCTACACACTCGTCGAATCTACACCCTCGTCCAGTCTACACCCTCGTCCAGTCTACGTGCTCGTCCAGTCTACACACTCGTCCGGTCTACGCACTCGACTAGTCTACACACTGGTCCAGTCTACACACTCGTCCAGTCCGCAACACTCATCGGCACAGCCTACTACTCGTCCGCTTGACAATACTATTCATCTGCTCGGCGTGTCCATCCGTCCCTCACACTCATCCGCTCTATGTATTTGTCCCCTCCACACATTCCTCTGTTCCACACACTCATCTGTACCACATATTCATCCGCTTCATACGCTCGTACGCTCCACATATTCATCCGCATCAGACATTCATCTGCTCCATACACACATCCGCACCAGACACTCATCTGCTCCATACACACATCCGCATCACAGACTCACCTTTTCCGCCCAATCATCCACTCCATCAACTCATCCGCTCCACGTACTCATCCGCTCCACGTACTCATCCGCTCCACGTACTCATCCGCTCTCCACACATGTATGCAAAAAATACATCCACAGTGATGTCATACTACATGACAAATAACAAAGTAACCTATCAAGTGGTGGGATTGGTTAAGGGAGACATCTAAGTATACATTTCATAGGGACTAGGATTGTGATTGGCTGCCCACTGTCAGGTGGAAAACTTATGCCTACCTCTAAAAACATGTCACCTTTAACACTATTAAGTACACGGTTTATCATTGGTATTCACACTATAAGGCCCTTTGTTATACATCCCTCTACAATTAGTTGGCATGCTCGTGCCATGCCTGGAACATTCGGTTCACTTAGCAGCACGTGACTTTACATCTCCACCCAATTAGCCCAACATCTCTCATTACCCATGCCTTCTGCCATGACAATTGTCTTTGAACTTGGCATTGCAAAGTATCCCTGTCTGTGAAAATATATGGTAGTGCAGCCTCTCACTATTGTTGTTTTAGGACTCCTCGTTCAACTCTTTTTCCATCCTTGGCTCACGTGACAGGAGACCACGATTTAGTCAATTTTGCAGCATTTAAATGTCTTAAATGAATAAAACCTGACACTCTTGGTGTTCTTTCTTTGCACCTTAACAAGGGATGATTCATCCTTCGCACATTCACTGCTTTCAAGAATAGATATGATATGATAGGTTATTTATAATGCGCTTAATACCCAGAGGTTTCTAAGTGTGGACCCGGGATTGGACCTGTGTTGCTCCATGTCATCTTGCTTCCAAGGCAAGCACATTGCTGCTGAGCTATCCTCCCGAGACACCCGAGATATCCGACCTTGGCTGCTTCAGTTTTGATACCAGTTCAGACAGCCTTGCCAGGCGTTTCCACAATCTCAGCTTATTCTTGCTGCAACACAATTCTCTGCCTTTCCACTCCATGGGTTTGTGCTTACTAAATTCATGACACAGATGTCCAGCTCCTAAATAATAGTGGTTTTGCCTGCAGTCTATTCACTACGTATAGCCAGCTTCTATGATGATTTAGTCTACCTGCATTTCAGCATCTGTAAAATTATTGAACAGTTGATTTTCTGCCGCACTTTGCACACGTGCAATCTTCTTTTCGTACATGAACGGTTTCTCAATTCTTAACTTCGTTATCAGTTTCTGTAAGATGCATACATTCTTCTTCAACCAGTATTCTCGGGGTATCCTGCTAGTCTTTTGTGACGTCACTAGCTTCTCACTTTTGCTCATTTTCATATTCCTACAGAGAGTTCCTCCCTCAGGTTGTCATCTTTTCAAGGATACATTTGATAGGATTTTCTCAGTGGGTAACTTCTTTCGAATATCTGCTGCATTATTGGCACAACTGCTGGTGTCAAACATGGCACAATCTCAGGCCTCTGTTTACACCAAGCGCACCTAGTTGTATAGACTTATCAATTAAGTAAAATAATTGTAAATGACTATTAATGATTTTCTAGGTGCAGGGGAGAAACCAACAACCTTGGCATATAGGTTGTGAACCATTGAGAACAATTTTAAAGTTCCCTATTTAGGGAACTTGTGTTCCCTGCACACTGGCCTAAAACAGCCAAACTCTTAGGAGTGGTTTAGTAAGGTACCAAAGGTAAACTACTCAACAACTTCACCACTTAAATGACTAATTAAGCATAATACAATAGCTGTTCAGTAATGATTGCTAATTAGTTAAGAATTGCACAAACAATCCAACCAATAATTCAAATGTCCTTTCTGGAGTTCAAATAAAAACCGAATATTTATTATACAATTGGCCCAACGCGTTTCGAATACAACTCTTCATCAGGGGCGGATAGATGCATTATAAATCTACAAAAATTAAAAATAAACTTGATAAGTCTCTTAGTGTTATGAATACATTGTCAATAGTTCAGGTTTTCAAACATGTAATTGCACATATAGTTATTCATGAATTTATAGTGGTTAAAATTCCAACATGCTCCTCCAAGTAAAATGCTCAGTAATTTTAGGTTAATCCTAGTCCATAGGTACATAGGTTACCTAACGTTTTTATGCCTATAGATTATCCTTCAACTCTGTTCAAATTGAAATTATTCACGCAGTCTGATTTGAATTCTATCATAATGAGGTGATACAATGGATAACTGAAAAAAGTATTGCTGACCTTCAATGTAATCCATACGATGCCAAAGTCTGAGCAGTTTTCTAGATTCCCAATTCAGTATTCCAATAATGTCTTAACTTCTTGTACAGAAACACTCCCTCAGCTCTGTAAAGGATTATTTGATTGAAAATAGTGTTAAGTGATCAGCCGTATACTAGTACTAAGTCTAGTCAATAAAGTAAAAAGTGCTTACCATCTGTATCTATCTAAGTTAAAAGATATACCAGGTATGTAGAGGTAGTTTGGCAGTACGCTAAATGTCAAAGGGGGATCTGATCTATCTGTGGCTGGAAGGATAAGTAACCTAAGTCAATTATCCAATGAAGGAGAATAATGCTACTTTTCTATAAAGTAGCATATGGTTAGGGTTTAGAAAAGAATTCACCAATAGTATTGGTCCCAAGAAGGTCCAAAACCAGCCTGCATGAAGATGATTCTGCGTGCTGAGTTTTTTAGCTTGGAAAAGATGGACGCTATTTATTACAGCATTTACCCATGACGTCATCATGCGCATGCGCACGTGACTTCATAGGTAAATGAACCCTAATAGGTCCAAAAGTGAATATATACATGTGCGAAGATGCGCAATACTAATATATACCTAATAGCTACATACATGTGTGTTTTTATGAATATGTAAGTAGGGAATCTGTCTATAAGTTATAACTAGAAAGAGTGCAGTCCAATATCCTCTAGTCTACTCAGGGAACACGTAACAAACAGAAAAACGTTAATCTGAAAATAAGTGTACTTTTGTTTTAAAACAGGGTCATTTTGTATGTGTTCTTGGAGCTAAGTATACGCGTAAAATACCTAATGATACTGTGATCCCTACATCAAAGTGATGCCAGCTTAAGTAGATTATTATCAAGGCTGTGAGGACAGGTAACCCCCACAGTGCATTTAGGATTTTTAGATCTGTTAGTAAGAGATTGCTAGTGCAAAGTATAAGTGCCTAAGGTCTGCAGTCATTGGCAAAAGTCCATGTGACATTGTCAAATCATGTTAACTGCGGGCAGTAGCCCGAGTGTCTATTAACTTTGAACCTAAGCGTCAGAGATCTATCATCCAAAACATAGCTAAAATCATTTTGTAATTTAACCTTGTTGCTAGGTAACGGCTATGAAAGGCTAAGGACATATAGGGCCTCATTACGACCCTGGCGGTAAGGGGTTTACGCCAGCGTTAGCTGCGCCGACCCCTTACCGCCAATTACGAGGTCCCCTAGCGCCATGGTGCTTTTAACACCTGCTTTTAGCAGGTGTTAAAATCCATGGCGCTAAGGGACCATGGAGTTAATTACGCCACCGTAATTTACGGTGGCGTAATTAACGCCTTCCCCACTCCCATTATGCCCTATGGGGCAAAAATGGGAATGGGGAAGGGTAAATGGGGATTGGGGACTTACCGCCCCGCCAAGGTCGGAATGGGGCGGTAAGTCCGCCAACCACCATGGCGTAAACGTAGTTTACGCCATGGTGGTAAAGGCACGGCCCAGGCGGTAACTTACCGCCTGGGTCGTAATGAGGCCCATAGTCTCAACAGACTGTTATCTGTAAATCCTAAGTACAGGGTTCCTAATACTCACTACCCAGATTGATATGTAGTACATGTTGACTATCACATGTACAATCTTATCTCTAGAAAACGGATACAATGTTTAGCCTGTTAATAAATGTTTAAACTTTATTTACAATTTAACAATATACAGATCAAATCATTACCATACAACCATAAAATCAAATTACAGTCAAACAAATCCTATAAACAATACAACTATGTACAATGAAGGATATATTTACATCATCATCTTTAACATCATATGTACCGCCAAAATCTCCCTATCCCCAGACCCCCACCCACCGACCACCCTTCCAGATACACTTTCTCATATCACACATTTTAGTACAATGCCAGAAATTTTCCCCAGATCTTTTCAAATAGCACAGTTTTCCCTTCCCTTTTGTACAATACTTTCTCCATTTCTGCCAGGGCATGCATATCCGAGGTCTATGTATCAATTTTCAAATTCAGAGCAGTCTTCCAATTGTTTACAATCACTTTCTTCCCAATCATGGCACCTCTGAATAACCACTTTTTCTGACATTGAATTAGATCCTCTAAGGTTTCATCACTTCCCAGCACTAGTGTTTTGAAGTCCAATACAGGTTTTTCCTCTATCACTCTTTCCCAAATTGCACCTATCTCAGTCCAAAACACTCTCACCGTCCTACAATACCACAACATGTGTTCAAGGAAACCTGGTTCATGAACACATGCCAACAGTCAGAGTTTTCCAGTAGACCTCTTTTCCACAATCTCTCAGGAGTCCACTAGACCTGATTCAGAATCTTAATCTGTTGCAATCTCTCTGTTAGTCCTAAAGAGCAGAGTCGGACATTTTCACACATTCACATCCGCAAATCCAGTGAGATTTCTGAACCAATTCTTCTACTCCACTCTTCCCTTAGTGAGTCATTTCCTTTGGACTCTGCCACAATAATATTGTAAACATGGCTGGCTAAGCCTCCCTCCCCACCTTTGCCATCCTTGTGAACACATCTAGATGTAGCCCCTTCTCTAGATTAATTTCACCAATGGCAGTCCTGAGCTTTCTGTAATCTGTCACTTTGAACTTTTCAATGCCAAACAAAACCTGCACTTCTCTAGCTGTCATCCATTTCCCGTCTTTAATAAGATCAGCAATCCATTGAACTCCACCAAGAAACCATTCAGGCCAGAACACAACCTTACCCTTTATTTTAATAGACAGATTCATCCATACACAGGCACCAGGATCTTTAAGCGCATCCACTCTCAGCAATTCACTCTCTTCCAAGATTGTCTCACACATGTGATTAAAGGATCTTTTCCACATCCTGACCTTGAATTTGTGGTCAAGATCGCTCTTGGCAACAGTGGACTATTATAGCTAGCTTCCGCCACCACCCAGTCATCAGGTGCAATACTAAGGAAGGGAACCATAAAATTAGAAATGTATGCAAGGTGGTAGGCTCTAAAATTAGGTACTCACAACCCACCTTTTGCCAAAGGTAATTGCAACTTCTATAATTTTAACCTGGGGCTTTTTTTATCCCAAAGACATATTTGGAGCAATCTATCCATTTAATTTCAGTATGTGGAAGTTATTGTCATTGGGATCATATCAGGACATACTTAATCTTCGGGGTTGAGACCGTCTTCAGAGCATTCACTTTTCCCCAAAGTGACAAATTTAATAAACTCCATCTTTCTAGATCTTCTCTAAACTTCGAACAAACCATTTTTAAGTTTTCTTGCACCAAGTTTGTGATCTTAGGTGTCAACCAGACTCCCAAATACAGCAATCTGTCAGTGCACCATCTAAATCCTAAGTCTGTTACAAACATTTTATCACAGCTCTGCACCAGGGGCAAAACGTCTGACTTTGTCCAATTTATCTTGTAACCACAGGACAAATTAAACATTGATAAGATGTCCATAGGTTCCGGTAACGACTGTCGCTGATCCCTGAGAACCAACAACAAATCATCAGCAAACAACCATAGTTTTTGCTGCAACCCCCAGCACGACAGGCCCTGTACCCTAGAATCCTGCCTAAGAGC
Source organism: Ambystoma mexicanum (assembly GCF_040938575.1). Classification (NCBI taxonomy): domain Eukaryota; kingdom Metazoa; phylum Chordata; class Amphibia; order Caudata; family Ambystomatidae; genus Ambystoma; species Ambystoma mexicanum. The sequence continues at coordinate 631,920,113 of NC_090927.1, read as the reverse complement.
TGCGGCAACGGCTCTATTGCAATAACAAACAGTAATGGTGACATCCATATCTTGTTCCTCTTCTTAGAGTGAAGGCATCTGAACATAAACCATTAGTATTTACCTCTGCTGTTGGTTCTGTGTAAAGTAGTTTAATCCATGACACACAAATCCCATCCCATCGAGAACCAAGAAGAGAAAATCCTAGTTCACCCTATCAAAAGCCTTTTCAGCAATGAGGGAAAGGACAGCGGTATCATCAAGTGGGTCATTTGCCCTTGAGATTGTATGGAGCAACTTTTTAATGTTACTTGAGGTTTTCCTGCCGTTCACAAAACCTGATTGGTTCTTGTGAATCAAATTTGGGAGTTGATCTTCCAACCATAAAGCCAATAATTTAGCCAAGATCTTATTGTCTGTATTTATAAGATGTATCGGCCTGTAGCCTGTGGGAAGACTATTATCTTTACCCTTTTTTGGAAATACAGACATCATTGCGTGTCTCGTACTTGTTGGAAGTAGGGTGTTCACCAATGATGCACTATACATGTCCTTCAAAAGATTAAGTGCAGAAGTCTGTAGAATTCCACAGGTAATCCATCCAGCCCCAGTGATTTCCCTGTGTTCAGTTTGCTAAGTGCCCACTTTATTTCATCAAGCGTAGCATCTCCATCTAGCTGCTGCGAGTTGTTCTCCGTAATCTTTGGAATTGTCATTCTTTCGAGGAAATGATTTCCTCTGTCCCCACATTCAGTTATCCCATCATCTGCACCCTCACATCATCACATATTACATATTTGCACTTAACATCACTACTAAAATATTTTCAATTATACATGGCTGTTTTGGGAATCTTAAGTTCATGGATACCATTACATTTGTTTTACCACCCCAGCTGCAAACCACAAAGCTACAATTTCATCATTATATGCCAAATAAGAGACCTCCCTGACTAGATCAACCGTGACTCCTTCCTAATTATCAGCCCTGTGACCTTATGTTCCTCATCGAAAAGATAACTCATATTTCATTCTTCATAGCTATTTCACATCCATCACTACACATTCTCAAACTCCACCTTGTAGATCATTACCACATATTAAATAGATATATGGATTTATATGGTAGGAAATGATGCTGATACTGAGTATTGGTAATACCAGATGTTTTCTGACAGCCATCAGTAAATTCAGTCGTGAACATTCTTAAAAGGCTCAAAATGCTGCGCAATGTCAACACATACTTTTGGTATGGACCAGTCACCCATATAGTGAAACTTATCCATGGCGTATGCAAGCCTAAAACTCTCACACCCTTAACAATTTGACTGAATATAAGCTCCTTGAATTTAATATGGATTTCCTCTTCGAACAATTACCTGTGCATTGCCATCAACCTTATATGTCTGCCTGCTCTTACCACACCCAGTACGTCCTCAAGTAATGGGAGCTAAGCATTGTTTCTTTTAATAGGCAATAGTATGGGCTGTGTGTACCCAATTAGTGAAGACCTGTGTATCCCGTAATGCCAAAGCAAATTGTAAATCCTGAACATAGCTATTCCTCACTCATTATGCGTGTAAACTCAGGTGTCACCATTGCTTAAAACTAGACTGTAGACAGTGCCATGGACATGTGTAGCATACGAAATTCTGTTTGAAAGCTTCAATACTCTAACAGCTCTACCCATTTACAGTACAGCATTCACAGCATACACTATTATGTCACACCCTCTTACGCTCACCCGACTTATGATTTGTAATAGGGAAGGTGTCAACCTATATATCTATGCTTAAAGAAAAGGACCCAGGTAGTAATCTTCATTGATCCCTAATGGTGTCATGGCATCTAATTTGTGAATCCAGAATAGTTAAAATTTTGTATGTTTTTTGGGCAAGTCACCTCCAATAGATTTTTGGTGGATGACCTCAAGCATCACAAACCTGAATTCTGATATATTGTGCTGATTTTCCTTCAAGTGTCTGAAAAATTGTGATTTGGTGTTAGCCATTCTTATGCTAGACTTATGTTCGGTCCATCTCTCATTGGCCCTTCATTTTGTTTTTCCTACATAATACTTTCCACATGGGCAGCGTAGAGCATTGATGATGTTTTAAGAATCACAGGTAGCCTAGTCACTCAGGGGGATTTTTTTTGCCAGTATTAGGATGACGGATATGGTCACCCTTAATGATGTTTGAGCAATGCTGGCAATTGAGGCAAGCAAAAGTGCCATGTTTCTGTTTGCTCAGGGTGCTTTGTACTTGTTGTTTAGGTTTTTCAGCTCTAATGAGTCTGTCTCTAATGTTTTGGCCTCTTTTCTAGGCTAACATTGGTGTTTCAGGGAACAAACGATTGAGGTTAGGGTCCGATCTAACTAAGTCCCGATTTTTGTAAATAATCTGCTTGATTTGATAGCTTTGACTAGAGTATTTGAGAGAGTGGATTAGGATCTTGTTCTTCTTTTTCGTGTGGCCTTCCAGTAATTCATCCCTTTTGAGTGGTTCCATTCTTACAATAGCTTTATTAAGTATGTCATCCGGGTAACCACTTTCTGTAAATCTTGACTTCATGTCATCATATTTTTGTTGTAATTTGGTGGTCAGAAGTTATTCTTTTAAGTCTCAATAATTGGCTATATGGAAGGTTTTCCTTTAGATTCTTATAATGGAAACTATGAAATTCAAGGTGCTGTTGACGTATGTTCGTTTCCTGTAAATATTGGTTTTGAATGTGGTTCCACTCAGTTCAATATTAACAAGATGTCGTCTATGGATCTGTTCCAGCATTTGATCTTACTGCTCTAAGGTGGTCTCTCCAATACATGGGCATGTTCAAAGAAGTACGTAAATAAATTAGCATATGAAGGGGCCACTGAGGAGCCCAGATGTCACAGGCCTCCAACATATAGGAGGTAGGGGGTGGTATTTCCTGCAGAGGCATGCAGCTGCTCCTCTACATTCCTCCTCTGATCTGGTCCTCGACCGCCTCTCCAATTGTCTCCACATCTTCATATTTCCTCTTGAAGAAGTGCTACTTTGGAATCCAGATGTTCATGACCTCCTCAGGGTGCCGGCTGATTTAACATGTTCATCTACACTCCAGGTCATGTAGTTGCACTGTCTATTCAGATTACAATAGACCCTTTGTCCCACATACTTCTTTTGATTCTTTGGATACAGGAACTTTATTTCTTCAGGTGCTACAATTTTCTGACATCTTTATCCATCAATCCCTTGGGTCCAAATTCAATTCGACATCAATCATGATCTTCATTCCTAGCGCCTTCTTTGCTGTTTTCTTGCATTGGGTGATGACTATCCTGAACACACAGAATCCGAAATTCACCATCACCAATATTGCTCCAAGAATCTTGAATATGTTTGCCAACCACTGCGGAATGCATGAGAATATGGAGGCAAAACAACTTTCATCAGCAATGTCCTCTGTCTCATCTTCCATTATATTATGCAGGTTTGTTAACAACGTTATGGCCTCTTTTAAGGTCCAATTCTCATCATCATAAGAAGGTATGAACGTGCATCATGAAGGCCCGATTTTGGCACCAACACCTCCTTCCATCGATGTGATCATATCCGTTCTGCAGGGTCATCAGTCGTATGATGCTCAGCTCTTCTTTGATAGCATTGAATCCCTTTATGGTGGTATTGATTGTCTACTGAAGCTGCCATCTTTTAATGTGCAGCCATTTGGCGTTAGCCATTGTCTGGATCCCAGGCATGAATGTAGTCATAAATATTGAGGCAGTCTTGCTGAACAACCTGTGTTCATAAGGAATGGAGTCATATCCTTCAATTGACTTGGCTGAGAAGTAATTCTCTCTCTGGTCTGATTAAGAAATTCAGGTGAATTTATTTTTCTCAAATGGGAATCTGCTTTTGGAAATTCTCCAATCTACAGGTCACTCTAAGGAATCACTAATGCTGGAACATGGATGAGCACCAAGGAGCATACTCAACCCCAATCATTGGGCAACTTCATGTAGTCTCTAGACACACAAGCCAAATATCGATCCATGCGGGCGGCTGTCCCTTCTCCCATCCTTGAAACGTCAACTGTAGTTCGGCATCCCTTGTTATCTCCTACATGATTCTTTCTGTGTCTTCGGAAGCACAATTTTGCATTAGCCAATGGGATTACAACCAATGGGCCTGATTCATCTTCTACCCATGTCAGTAGTTGGGCGTGTTTAGCCCATTACTCGATGAGCTGCACAGGACATCAATCCTTCTTTCCATCCCTTCTTGGACTTCAGTCGTCCATAGACTAGGACTTGAGTTCTCTCCCATCATCCAGGTGATCCAGGTATTTCTGTCACATCAGGGCAATTCATTTTCTTCATCTGTTCAATGACTACCTCATCCTGTCCTGCTGCAGGATACAAAAGCATTGTGCTCTTCCATTCGGGTTCCTTTTCCATTTGTGTGGTCTTGATAAAATCATCCTGGTATGAAATTACCAATTTTATCTCCATCGGAGAGTGGCCCAACTTCCTTGAAAGTGTCCTCTAGTTATACATGCTTCAAGATGACTGTGGTACCTTACATTGTGTTCTAAGACTTCTCTGGCAATGAAAGTACATACTGTATTCATGGCATAGGGTATGGAGGAGCAAGCATAGCAACTCCCTTTGGAAGTTCTCTCCCCCACTTCTCTCATGTGCTGGTAGACATGTTATTCCCAAAGTGTGCTGCATTATCTAGATAGGTATTTATCACCTCATTATCTTCATCTGCATCTCTCTCGTGTCTCCCAAAAGTAGTGTAATAATCATGAAGTAAGTCAAAAGTAGTTTTCACGGTCGGGCGAACCATAGGGACCTCTCCTTCAGTGGAAGTACTAACATGATAGAGACTGTGAAAGATGAGGAACAGAAAGACAAAGAAAGTAATCATGCAAGCATATAGCATGCATAAAACATAGGCATCCATCTCTCGCGCCATCCTACTACTTGTTGCACTTGTTCTTCGCCTAAAAACATGACATTTTCTTCTTTAATAATTTTTAACACAATCATCAAATTTCTTTAAACTTGCAACTTAAAATCTGCTCAATTATTGCAATAAGAAGCATTCGTATCACTTGGCCATTTTTAGGAACCTGTAAGAAAGTGTGAATATCAACATCTCCTCTCACAAGAGATGGGTAAGCTTGAAGTATAAACACAAAGACAGGAAGCAGAAGTCGGTGAACGTCACTATCGGTAAGTACCATATGTTTAACTCTTTTTTTCTAATTTCTAATCAAGAACTGACATTTAGGCATAACTCTGATGCTTCAATGTATATCTAAAAGTTCATTTCAAAAGTCCTAGAATTCTCTGCAAGTCTTTGCACTCTCTGCTAAAATATCTATGAAGAGTGTCGACTGAATTCTAGTCCAATACAAAATCTGTATTAACTGCTGGCTGCTTTATCGTCATTCTTCTTTGTCATCGATCAAGTCTGCAAACGCTGAAATTCTTCTTGTCTTGCTTCTGAATCAGCAATGGTGGGAGGGTGGATCTCATCTTTAAATGCCTCTATATTACCAGGTGAAGTCAAGCTCATCTCGATTGGACCTTCACAGCTGAAGCAGTTATATTCACAACACAAAAAGGACCATTAAAACGTGGCTCATGCCACCTTCTAGTAAAAATCTTAATGAGAACTAGGTCTCAAACATATAACTTAGGTGCTGATAATAGTTCATTTGGGTTGGATGTTGAATTGTCTTCTTCTGTGTTCTGAGACTAACGCCCTTGTTCTTGATTTGATCTGAAATGAAAGAGATGCTAGAGCTCATATATGTCAAATAGTCACGCATTACATCACCTAAAGTTTTAGCTATACTCTGGGCATCACTTCTACTCCTAGATGGAGGTGTGAGGGGCATTCTCATTCAATGCCCTGTTATTAGTTCATGAGGGGTGAGGTGGTGGTCTGATCATGGCTGATTCCGCAGGGCATATAAGTCTAGCGGTAGGCAATATAGCCATCCCTTCTTCAAAGTCAATAGAATGTTGGTGATCCTTTCTTTAAGGAGGCCTTTGAGTCTCCCACATACTATGTTCGCTTGCGGGTAATAAGTAGAAGAAAATGTATGCTTAATACTTATCGGATCTGAGCACTTCACATATTCCCCACCTCAGGAAGACTTTGTGCACGAAACACTTTGCTGCACAAGTGGCATCAGGGTGTGTACACAAACCTGCCTCGATCCACCTAGAGAAGGGACACACCACCACTAATAGATACCTATATTCATTATATACGTGCAGCATATAATCATAGTTGATATTGAAATGCTGAAATGGACCATTCAGTCAAGGTATTACCCCTCTAATAGTCCTCAGTGCACCCCCAACAGTAAACCTTTGGGACACAATGCTGTTTACCATGAATAGTGCAACATGCTCCAACAAATTAGGAATAAACCGGTCTTCTACAATCGTAACAGGAAGACTCTCCCAAGTTACATATGCGGGGTAGTGCCGCTGTTCTTGTGCAACCTTTAATAATGCTACTGGAATCACCGGCTTTCCTGTGCTATCGTGTCGCCACAGTGCTTTGGTGGGTGATAAAGTACAGCCCTTTTGATACCACAATTCCTGCTCTTCCTATGGTGCATTCCCTTGAATATCCATTAGTTGAGTTACTGACAATTTATTAAACTACTTTTTCTTTAACATCCACAGTATCAAAACTCAAAATGTCTGGGGAATACACAACCCTTTTGACTTCTTCGTCTGCGGCTTCGTTCCACAAGAGATACAATCTATTTGCTTAGTATGTCCTGCGCATTTACCGGCCGCTATGGCCACTGAGAGATTTAGTGCCTTAATAAGCCTATCCAGTAAGTATGCATGTTATACTGGAGTGCCGTCTGAGCGGAGGTAGCCCCTCCTCTTCCAACATGCTAACCCTGCATGTACGGTTGATGTCACGTAGGCAGAGTCACTGTACACTGTCACTTCCTGCCCTTCATGTTTCTCGAGCGAAACAATGAGCGCTACTAATTCTACCACTTGCGCTGAAAAGTGAGACGGTAGCCTTGCACTCCTAAACTTTAAATTTTCCATTTAATCTATGGACCAAATTCACAGAAGTGTTTCATAATGTCAAAACCCCATTGGAAAACGCTCTGTGAATCAGGGCCTATGTCTCACTATTACGGCGCCTGAACGCCTTTCCCCACTAGTCTGATACATTTTTGAAGATCCATCAATAAAGATAAATTCTTCTCCTGCTAAAGCACTTTCCTGCACACTGGGTATATCATCATAAAATTCAAAATAATTAGCACAGTCATGCACATGATCGCATTATTTTACTGGCTCAGCTATAAACATGGCAGGATTCACTATTTTGCATCTTACAACCTTAATCATTGGGTTTGAAATCATTACCTCATGAGCTGAAGCTTTTTGGGATGTCAATATGCCCTTGTGTTTTTCTAAAATGGCAATTAGAGCATGCTCCATGAAGAGAGTCATGGAGCAACCCATGAAAATACTTGTAGATTTCTCAAATGTGAATGCGGCAGCAGCCAAATATTGTTTGCAAGGGAAGTGTCCTCTCATAACTGAGTCTAAAATCCCACTGTAATACACTAAAGGTTTGTACCCCAGTATGGTTCTCTGTGTAAGCACTGCTGTCAAGACTGTTCAATTTATGTTAAAAAATATAAAATTCCTTGGCATAATTGGGAATTCCTAAAACAGTGGCTGTACAATTTTTTTTTCAGTTCCTCAAACCCTTCATCCATCTCTTCAGTCCATTCTATTTTTATTTTCCCCACTTGTGCTTTCTTTAAAGCTTGCAGAAGTGGTCTTGTATCCGTACTATAATTAAACACCAAGGCTCTAACATAGTTGCATAACCCCCAAAACTGTGGCATCTGTTTCACTGTATTTGGTTTTGAGGTTTTCATAATTGCATCAGCTCTTTCTGGTATCACTCTCTTTCCTTCTTGTGAAATCAATTGACCTATGTATAGCACCTCTTCTTGATATTATTGCAACTTCTCCTTGTCTTCCTTGTATCCTTTGTCTGCAAGAACGGTCATCAACTGAACAGAATCTCATCTGCACTCATCTTCTGTGGTGCTGCAAATGAAAATGTCATCCACGTACTGTATTACCGCACTTTTGAGATCAATATTGCCCAAATCCATCTCTAGGACTCTGTTAAAAATTAATGGGGACTCACAGTACCCTTGAGGCAGCCTAGTATGTGTCAGTTGAGTTTGGCAGAATGCAAAGCTTCCACCGGGATACTGCTCAGTATTGTTGTCGGATTAGAAACTAAAGGAAACTCTGCATCTACATTCCGGTTAATTGGTCTCATATCTTGTATAAATCTCCACAATCCTCCTTTTGATTTTGTTAATAGGAAACCCTGTGGTATTACACAAAGATTCTGATGGCACCAGAATCCCTTGTTTATTCAGTGCTGAAATGGTCTGAAATATACCTTCATCAGCTTCTCGGGACATGGGGTACTGCTTTGCTCGAGGTAAAATCGCTCCTGGCTTAAGCTTTATCTTAACCTCTCCTATTCCCTTTACCAAACCTATGTCATAAGGGCCTGTGGTCCAAAGGACACTTGGCACCTTTTCCAAGTCTTCCTGAAAAAATACTAGACGTTGCTATATTATTGCTATTAGCTGTGGGACTTCCCTCTTTTCTATCTTTATCCAGCATGTGATGTTCATAAAGAACACCACTTCATTGTCTGTTTGGTCTTCCCTGAACATGTCGTCATCCGTTATGTCAGTCAATCTGTACTCTTCCTCGAGGGCTATTACTGTTCTCCATGGTCTACCCTCATCATCTACTCCTTCGAGCAGTGCCATTTCCCTTCTTACTATGGCTGCTTCCAATTCAATAGAGATAGTCTGTCCCCCCTCTTCATCCAAAGGCATTCAGGGTCTAAGCAAAAACTCATCAGGTATCCTCACAGTTTTTCCCAACAAGCCAGCATGCTATGTCAGTAGAATGCTCACTCCATATAGAAAACTCTCTGGATCTATTGGAACGCTTCGCAGAGCCACTTGCCCAGTGAACGCCAATATAAATACTCCCACGTTTAAATGGTGTATTCCTGGAGTGGAGTACGCTTTTCCTTTATCAGTAAATAAAATTGTCATGTTTACTTTTGTCATTAAATCTCTTCCCAAAATGTTAACTGGTGTTTGTCGTGAGTATAACAAAGGAACAGACATTTCACATTCTCTTATAGAGACTGGTAATTCATTAGTAAAAGGAACTCAACTTGTAGCTCCAGAGAACCCTTGAGCATTCATGGCAATTCCCGACATTGGATAATTTCCCAATTATATACTCAAACGAGTTGCTCCAGTGTCTAGAAGAAAAGAAAAAGATTTTCCTCCTATTGTCACATTGACTCTTGGTTCCTCTTGGGTGTCTGGTGTCACAGATAGTACTGAACACATCAAGTCACCCTGTGAGATTTCCTATTGTGGGTACATGTTCATCCCAATCCCTGTGAAAGGATGTCCTCCTACCACAGTAACATCTCCTATTCTGGGTGTCAGTACTTGTCCTGTGCTCGCATACTGCTGTTTCTGCATAGGGGCTTGTTACGACTGCACCTTGTGCTGGATTTATTTGCACTTGTTCTTTCTGTTGCACCTGCTGTACTCGCAGCACTTGTGTCTGATACAATGTGTGATCCTGAGCAAAGCCTTCTCTAGTCTGTGTGCTATATCGTGGAGGATAAGCTGCCGCCTCTCTTGTAAATTGACGATTTTGTTCATTCCCTTGGCTCCCACATACACGCGCAATGTACCCTGTCATCCCAAAAGTCCAACATACTGGGGGTGTCTGTCTGAGAAGCCCTCCTTGGTTATATCCGCCTTGAGTACTCTGGTTCTCATTCTGCGTTCCTTGAAACCCACCTTGAATATTTTGTAATCCACCTCCTCTTCCTCTATAGCTTGTACCTCTACCTCATGGCACAAACCCATGTCAACCTTGATCCATTGAGCGCAGATTATGCATGTGTGGTGCCCCCATTGCTTCCTGCATTCCCAATCCTTCTCCGCTTGTCAAAACTGCCCCTTCAATGGCACATTTTGACAATTTTTTCTAAACTAGCTTGTCTTCCTCGATTTTTCAATTCTCATCTTTCTTCTTCTAATTCTCTTGTAACAACCAACAGTGATGTACGATGTACTATCATCAGCTGTATCTCACCCCATGGCTTTGCTTCCATCCCAACTTTTTTTTTCATCTGCTTTTGTACTGGCATAATATGTGGTAAAATAATGCCTCTTTCTTTTCCCATGGCTCGCGAGTTTCAAGCTGCCATTTCTCCTGAATATCCTGAATGTAAGCAATAGGGTCTTCATCTTCCTTCATCTTTCGTGTCATAATTTCACCCATATCTGATGTATCGGGGTACTGTACCCTGAGAGCCCTCCAATTATCTGGTCTACAATTATTAAATGGCGCACCATCATGCGCTGTATTCTGTGCTGTCACACTTGAATATCCTGCTCTTCTCCATATGTCATGAGCCCTCTCCCCAAGAATAGCTGCCAGGGGAACTTTTATGCTCCCTATGGCCAACGTGTTTCCTCCTGCCATTTTTGTAATTCATATAGCCATTTCCCAGCGCCTGAAGTCAAACTCAGGAGCTTAAACTTTAAAGTATCCTTGTCCATCAGTGGCCAGAGGATATACTGTGGTCTTGCTCCCTCTTTTTCCAGTAAGGGAAACTGAGTGTACCCCCTCCCAGAGTCAGATCCATCATTGGTCTATCAATGGCAGGGACGATCGTCCCTGTCTGTCTCCTCATGGGTAACAACCTTATCCTGCTCACATATGGTGGTGACTCTCCCTTCTCACTGTGCGATCGTCTCTGCGATGCTCAGGATATGCTATAGGATCTGGCGTCCTATCCTTAGGCTGTTACAGATCCGACCATCTTACTTCTTTATCTATTTGCAGACTTCCTTCAGGAGCGCACACACTCCATCCTTCTGCCTCAAAGAAGGATTCTCTTTCCTCGTGTGACATATCTATTCTCCAGCTAGTGTGACTTTCCCACCGAGGCTGAGCACGTGAGTGAGGCGCTCAAAATTGTTGCTTTTGGCTGCCCTCCTGGGTCTTTTAAAGAGCTGTGTTGAGTAACTGTTAAATTGTTTTTGCTGCGTGTGTCCCCTGTTCTCCCGCTTCCCTTCCGTGCCTGTCCCCTCCTTCCCGGCCGCCTCCCATACCCGCCCACCTCCTGCCCTGATTGGCTCTCTGCACTCAGTTTCCTAGGGTAGTATGCAGCTGTAGCCCACACTCGCCATTTCCCACCGGGGCTGGGCGGGGGAGTGAGGCGCTTGGAATTGTTGCTTTTGGCCACCCTCCTGGGCCTTTTAAAGAGCTGTGTTGATAAACTATTAAATTGTTTTGCTGCATGTGTGCCCTTTGTCCCCTGTTCTCCCACTTCCCTGCTGTGTCTGTCCCCTCCTTCCCGCCCACCTCCCAACCCGCCCACCCCCCCTGAATGGTTTCTCAGTCCTTTTCACTGACTTTCCCAGGGCAGCCCCTGCCCGGCAGCCCCTACAACGAAGGCCCCTTAAGCAAAGGGCGGCTCCTACCTAGGCGGCTCCCTATGGTGTCTACAGGTGTCCACTGGGGATGCCTCTCATCCTCATCCTTGGCAGTCCCGCTGAGCTCCCTGCTTACCCGTTTCACCTAGCTAACTCTCATACTTTGGTGCCTCTACCCCTGTCTCTTGCATTGTGTAACCTGGGCTGTTTTCATCTATCCAGGATTCTCAACCTAGGTTGTTTATCCCATCTTTGGATTTTGCTCTGCAATTAGTTCATACACTACAAGTTTTATCATCTTGCCTAACTCCATTGCCTTCCGCTGTAAAAGCTGCTGTCTCGTCTGCTGCACCCTGCTGTGTGTCCCCTCTCCTCTATGGTGCTCTCTGTCTCTCCTATTTCTCTCTAACTGCTTTCTATCGACTACAGTTTCAATATTTAAAATTGCCCTGTCTCAGTATTTAGTTAAAAAAAAGAAATGCATTGTGAAACCTAGGCCTTTCTCCCTCTATCCAGGATTCTCAAATGTATGTGTGTTTCTCTCCTGTTATAATAGGCACTGTCTCAGTATTTAAAACTGCATTGTGTAACCTAGGCCTTTCTCCCTCTATTCAGGATTCTCAATTTTAGGTGTGTTTTCTCTCCTGTTTAAAAATGTGCATTTTATAAGCTTTTTAATCCTGAGTGTCGTCATCTTGTCCTTTTGCTCAACTTGCTTGCCTCTCGCTGTCTTGTCTGCCTACCCCAGTGTCCTTCTCTAGTATCTCCACCACTCTCCTCTCCCACCTACTCTATGGTGCTCTCTGCCTCTCCTATATTTTCTAACTGCTTCTCTATTGACAATCCTGCACTCCTCACTAAATCTGGTAGGAAGAAGTGTAAAAAGGACATTCTGGTCTCCAACCCAGGCCTCCCTATCGCTGACACCTACACCAGTGCCTCCTCCAAGGAAACTCTGACCGACATCCTCTTTGTCGTTCCTTCGGTAGACCTATGGACCTCTCATATAGTCTCTGTGCTCTCTCCTTTCTCCTCTTCTCCCATTAATGGTGGCATCCATTGGGACCCCCTCCTTGCCTCCTTCCATTCCTCCAAGTTGATCATTAATGTTTACTCAAATGGGACGTCATGGTCCAAGGCCCTCAGGCCAATCTTCACCTCTTTGATAAACATTTCCCGTGCCTCATCAATTTCCTTTCTTCTCCTGCTATCCCCTCTTCCCTTTCTGTGGCTACCAATCCCCCCTTCTGCCTCCTCCATGGCTACCTTGCCTTCTCCGTCCCTCTCGGCCCCCCCTCGGGTTCCTACTACACCTCCGAAGGATGTACCTCTGATCTCTACTCCTCACCGGAAGTCCTTCAAGGATGGCAACCTTCTCCATATTGCCACTCTAAACTCTCGCTCTGCTGTCAAACACTCCTCTGATATCTGCCGCCTCCTGGAAGAACTTGACCTCGATGCCCTCGGTCTCACCGAGACATGGTTTGCGGGCAGCTCTGTCATGAGTTTTGACACGATCCTTCTTGACAGCTACAAGATCCTCTCCACACCCAGGTCCAACCGCTTTGGAGGGGGTGTAGCCCTGATCTTCCCTGAGTGGATTCCTGCCTTTGTCACTCCCACCCAGGCCCACTCCTCTTTTGAATGCCTTGCCTGCAGGCTCTCTCTCTCCTAGCCATTCCCTTACTGTGGCTACTATCTATCAGCCACCTGGTCAGATCTCCTCCTTCCTCTCTGAATGGGTGGACCTCTCCACCTCACTTCTGGCCTCCACCACTCAACTTCTCCTTCATGGAGACTTCAACATCCACCTGGATGCCTCCTGTCCTCCCTCTGCCACTCCCTCTCACTCACTATTCTCCCCTCTGTCCCAACTCACTCTGCAGGGCACAGACTGGATGTTCTGATCTCCTCAGACCTTCCCCTCTATGTCCCCCTCCCCACTCTTCTCTCCTGGAGTGATTACTTTCTCCTCTCCTCTCACATAACCCTCCCTACCCATCCGACCCATGAATTGCGTGTCAGTTGAGGCTTTGGCCGCCACCTTCTCACCCCCCCCCCTTTGGCTGACTCTCACCCTGACACAGCCCTCTCCACGCTCCTCTCATAGGAATCCACCTAAAGCCCAAAGCCAAGTTCAACTCCTGGTACGACTCAGACCTCGTCAACCTCAAACGCTAGTGCAGGGTGACCGAGAGGAAATCGCGAACTTCATGTACATCCTCTGACAAACTGGCCTGCCGTCTGCTCCAAAGGCAATACGGGCTCTCTATCCTAACCAAGAAGAGAGCTCATATCCAAGCCCACGTCTCTGTGGCATCTAACAACTCGGCTGAAGTCTTTAAAATCTGCAAGGAACTGGCCAATCCTGCCTTAGTCTCTACCTCTCCTGTCCCTTCCCAGGCCTTCTGCACGGCACTGGCATCTCACTTCATCTCTAAAACACTGGACATCCTGTCCTCACTCTCCTCTTATCCCCTCCTTCCCTCTACTCCCTGCTCTTCCTCCGGCCCTTCTGCAGCCATCTCTCCTCCCTCGTTCTCAGCTTTTGCCCTGTTCTCCGCAGAGAAGCCCAATCTATGAAAGTCTTGTCAAAACAGGTTCACCCCTGTTCCTCCAAAACCATCAAAGACCACATTGATTCCCTGGCTCCTGCCCTGGCTGATTTCTGCAATCACTCCTTCACCACTGCAGTCTCCCCATCCCCCTGAAGCACCCCCTTGTGCACCCTCTCCTTAAGAAGCCCTCTGCCGACCCCTCCTGCCCAGCTAACTATTACCAAATCTCCATCACTCCCTTCCTGGGCAAGGACCCGGAGAAACTGGCCATCTCCCAGCTTAATATCCACACTGAATCTGTTGGTTGTCTTCATGACCATCAATCTGGCTTCAGAGCAGCCAGAAGCACGGAAACTGCTCTCCTGAACATCCGTGAAGACCTGCTCTCCAATCTTGACGCTAACACCCCTTGTGTCCTCATCCTGCTTGATCTCTCTTCTGCCTTTGACACTGTCAACCATGCCATCCTCTTCAACCGTCTCCGTGATAACCTGGGTATCACTGGTCAGGCTCTGGCATGGCTGACGTCTTTCCTCTCTGACTGACCCTCCCAGGTCCAACTTGGGTCCTTCCTCTCTGCTATCTTTTTCTCTCCATGTGGTGTCCCCCAGGGGTCTAACCTCTCCCCTTGGCTTTCAACCAATACCTGGCACTCCTTGCCCACTGCATTGCCACTCTCTGCCCCAACTTTCAGTGCTATGCAGACCCAGCTCATTTCCAGGTTACCCTCAGCCTCCTCCTCTCCTTCCCTCATCTCCGACTGTCTGCAATCCAGGAATGATGTGCCTCCAATGACCTCAGCCTTAATGCCAGTAAGACTGAGATTCTCCTAATTGGCACACCCGTCCCCTCCTTTCCTGTAGCTCTCTGGACGGCCTCACTTGGCCCTCTTTTGCTCCCACCTGCAAGGCTAAAAACCTCAGGGTCATCTTCGACTCAACACTCTCCTTTTCTCCTCACATCTCTGACATCTCTAAAAAGTCACACTACCAGCTGCAACTCTTCAGAGGTATTCTTCCTTTTCTATCCTTCCCCCAGAAGCTCACTGTCTCCAGGGCTCTGGTTCTCACTAGGCTGGACAACTGCAAAAGCCTCTTTCTAAATCTGCCTGCTTCTACTCTCCGCCCTCTGCAATTTATCCAGAACAGGACTGAAAGACTTGTCCTTGGCCTCAAGCCCAGGGATTGTATCTCTCCAGGACTTAAATCTCTGCACTAGCTCCCAGTGGCTGCAAGGATTAAGTTCAAAACCCTCTGCATCATCCACAAGGCTTGGGGCCGCAATACCTTCAGCTCTCTCTCCCTAATTATCCTCCTTCTCAAGCTCTCCACTCATCTGCCTCCAACTCCCTCAGGGTCAGTCACTTCTCCAAGCAACGAGTTGGTGGTAGATCTCTTTCTTCGGCTGGTGCCTCCCTCTGGAACAGCCTCCCTTCCTCCCTTTAACTTGGGGAGAACTGTCTCCAGTTCTGGAAGCAGCTCAAAATCTTTCTCTTTGCCTCTGCTTTTTCTCCTCCTCTCCTCTGCTGACCTCTGCTGACCTCCTGGCTGTAACCTGAATCTGCACTGGCTATCTGGACACCCTCTGATCTTGGGCCCAGGTCACTCCCCTACCAGCGTCACACACCTGCACTGCCCACCTGGCAACCCCCACACTTTGGACTGTTTCTGTATTCCTACAGTCCCCCTACCAGCCTGGCACCTGATGTCTGCATTTACCCATGCACTTGCCACTTGCTTGCCATTACTTACTTATTGTTATTATTCCCATGTACTGCACTGTCCCTGCCCCCTTCCCACGCACTTGCGCAATCTAAATGACACCTGGCCTAGTAGGATCGTTGTCTATCCTCCATTTGTTCCCCTCCCTTGCCTCATCGCGCCTTGAAACACTTGTGTATAGGCACCTTATAAATACCATATCATATCATATCATCCTCTTCACCCTTGTCCAGATTTAGTCTACTAGTCAGTTTCCTTACTAGTCAGTGCCCTTCTTCCGTGAATGAACAGATTTTCTTCTTCTCTTCCTAACTGAAGAACTGGGGATCGATCATTGTTCCCTCGATTTTCATACTCGTTTTTTCGCCTTAAAAACTGTTGATAGACTTTATCAATCCTTTCTCTGATGCTTTCCGCATCAAATCTTTCTTCTTCCAATACTACTCTAGATGCCGCTGGCGTTGCTTGCTTTATCGGAAGGAACTCTTCTATTCTATTCCATCATATTTCTGGGCTTTTCCCTATTCATTCCTTATGAATGAGACTGGTATCAAGACCTCTTTGTCTCCTTTATCATTCCATTTCCTCGTCTACTTCTCTTTGCTTTCTTGCATCCCTTCTAATTCTTTCTTCCTCTTACCTTCGTTCTTCCCTTCTCCTTATTCCTTCCCTTCTTTCCTCTTTTTCCCTTTGCTTCTGTAATTGTGTGTCCCTTAATCTTTGTGCTTCCTCCTCTTCTCTCTTTCTTTCCCTTCTGTCCATACCTTCCATCGCTCTCTGTCTATTGTCATACTTTCTTTGTTCGTCTGCCTGTTCTTCTTTTCTCTCTTGCTCCTCCTGATGTATCTGTTCTCGTCGCTCCCTGCTTTTCCTTTTCTTCTTGTCTTCTTTCAATCTCTTCTCTCGTTCTTTATCCTTTCTTTCTTTTTCATCCTTGTCTTCTGTTTGCCTAACTTCTACAATACTTTTCCCATCTCTTTTAAGTAACAGCTGTCCTCCCATCCATTTGCCATTTGTTCTCCACAAGCGCTATCTAGTCAGCTTTATACTTCTCTCCTTTACATCTCTTGATCTCTCTGTATATTTCTGTCGACAGATTCGTCCAATAACTCCTTTCTTCTTTGTCTTGTATGATCTTGGAGATCTCTTCTTTTTTCTTATTCTCCTCTGGTTTATAATCACTACTGTAAGCGGGGGGTTCGTACATCGGATTACTATACCCCGTTGCCACTTTCAACTCCTTTAAAGGATAGAACTCTATTTCTTCCATACTAACACCTTTTGCTTTGGGTGAGGTAAGGGGAGCTGAAGGCTCAAAACCTTCCTCCTTTTGCTGACTAAGCATCCACTCTTCAGGTGGCAGATCTTCTCTTTCTTCTTGGTACATCTTCCAGAGCTCTAGAATTGCTAATGTTTTCTCTAATTTCTTCCCCGTGTATGCAGCGTGCAGGTATGTGGTCATGTATTGCAATACCGCTTTTGACAATGATCCCTCTTGTGGCCACAGCATGAACATATTATCTGCCATGCCTTTCACCCATTCGGCACTACTCTGTTTGAGCTTGGGCATGTGCTTTGGTAATGTTTTGCATGAGTGCATAAGAGGAGTGTCTCTCATATTGACAAGTCTCACGTGAGTGTTAATACTTACCAGATTGTTAAATAAACTTTATACCTTTGCTTAAATCACCACTTTTCAACGTTTTAAAACAAAAAATATGATCACACGCCATCAATCGCTGCTCAGGCCTCTCATTTCTTGATTGGCGTCAATCACTTCACTAAGCTCAATCACTGTTGTTCCTCAACCTTTTCAATTTTTTCACAACTTCTATCGCTCTTCGATATTTATACTCAACAAACAACATTCAGGCTAGTCGACATTACTCATTTATAAACACTGTGATAACCTTATCTCTCTCGCCTTTTTTCTATACCCTATACAGGGTTTGAGTCGTCACCTTATGTAATCCTGATTATGCGTTATATGTTTCTGCTCTACCCCCGTTGGGATTTGAGATGACTCCTTCTGAAACTCCTTTGAGTCAGTGTTATGCTCACCTGATATCCCCTGGGGCGTCTGGAAGGCTCTGAGATCTGCAACCCTGGATGCGTAGTTTTCCAGTGCTGAATAATGATGCTGCAATTACAGAAGGGAGGATTTGTGATAACTATCTCTAGTGGGTGAATCTTCCACCTCCCTCTGAACGATTCCCTTCCCACTGGGTTCTTTTCTCACCTTAGTTATTTGTAGGGGGAGCTATCCGTCCTGCTTTTCTTGTGCAGGGGCGCTTGACGTTTGTTGGCGAGCTGCCCGAGTTGCTTTACTGGTGCAGTACGCCTTCCTTGGGCCCAGGCCTGCTGTCACCCCAAATCTGCTGGTAGGCAGGTAGGTTTGTTAATTGTAAGTCTTTGTTCTGTTTAAGGTGGGATTCGTTAATGTCTTTATCTCCTTCTTTTCAGGTGCGAAGGTCTTGATGCTGGCGTGCCGGATGGAGAGGCACGTCTCTAGGTAAGGGAAAGCGCGAAGCACAGCGCCTTTATTGTCTTTTAAAGCTAACCTGTGTTTTGTCTTCTTTTCCTCTTAGGCCACTGTGGTGCTGCGAGTGGATGAGAGCGCAATGAAAAAACAGGCCCCCGGAATCCGTTAAGGTAAGTACAGTGCTGTGCGGTTGTTTAATATTGAAAGCGAACCTGAAAATGTCTCTTTTTCCTTTGCAGATGTTGCTATGGTGCTCTGGATGGAAGCGTGGCGTAGCGCGATGGAATTCGATGTTTTGGAAGCGCACGTGTTCTAATATTGTTTTTCCTTTTCTCGTTATTGCAGGTCACGATGTTCGAGCAGCAGCTGCGGTAGCGGTTCACCGGAAGTCTTTAAGCTAGTACTCACAGGTGAGTGATGTTTCTTCTCTCGGTTTCCACAGATTGCAGCACGGTTGAGATGCTGAGTGCTGGATGGTGTTTTCTCAGGTAAAACAGAATAATCTTGTTCTTGCAGGACTACAGGAAGATGCTGAAGACCACGAGCTGGACACGGTGAGCGTCACGCTGCTTGTTGCAGATTAACGTGAAGCGTGTTCTGCATTCAGGGTGTGGTTTATATAGCCCAGGTAAAGTAGTACCAAGAAAAGTAGTTCCAGGCCTGCCACACCCAAAACACTAGACCGCATGGCTTGGTTCTTAGAACTAGGCTGTATGGGTGCTTCTATGTTCGATTTAAAGTCCCATGTAGTCAACTGAAAGTAAGCCTGGTAAGTATCTCCTTACAGTAGATGAGCATTGGGCCAGATGCGCCAGGACTGGCACTAGGAGCCCTTTGGCTGAGGTCTTGAGGCCCTTAGAATACTTGTGGAGCTTGTTTGTGGCACAGCTTGTGGCCCCTGACAGTGGTCATGACAGCACTCCCTCCCAAGGCCCCTCTCAGGGTATCCTTCCCGTCCGGTCCTGGTTCAGTGGGATTATTCAGGTGAAATCTCTTAATCGGATGTGGTGCATGGATATGTTCACTTGGTTCCATGTTGTGTCTTGAGGCCAGTACCCTTTCCAATCCACTAAATAGTATAGTTTAGATCTGGTACGTTTTGAATCCAGGATGTCCTTAACTTCAAATTCAGGCTCTCCATCAACGAGCACAGGCTTTGGTGGGGTTATGACTCGAGTCCCGGGTTGGACAGGTTTTATAAATGATACATGGAATACCGGATAAATTTGAATGCTCCGTGGCAAGGCCAATTTGACGGCCACTGGATTTATCACAGATTTGATGGTATAGGGTAGATATCTTGGGCGAAAGGTCTGGGTTCCTTTAATGGGCACATACCTTGATGCTAACCAGACTTTGTCCCCAATCTGGTAATCGGGAGCCTTCCTCCAGTGTTGGTCCAAAACCTTTTTTCTGTCTGTCTTTGGCTTGCTGTGATTGTTCAGTTGCCTTTTTGAAGGCTTGAGTTATACTTGTGTGTAGAAACCTTACCGCTGGCATTTGCAAGGTCTTGGGGGAATCTAGTTCAGAGGTACGTGAGTGTCTTCCGTATATTGTGTAGAATGGGCTTTGTCCTGTGCTGGTGTGTATGGAATTGTTGTATGCGTATTCCGCTATCCATAACAAGTCTTTCTAGCTCTCTTCCACTTGATGCAGCATACAACTTAGATATTGTTCTAATGTCTGGTTTATTTTTTCCGTTTGTGGGTGATGGCTAGTGGATAAGCGAACATCGATTTGTGCCATTGTATAGCATTTCCTCCAGAAGTTAGATACAAATTGGCTTCCACGATCTGAGATTAGGACTGAGGGGAAACCATGCAGTTTTATAATCTGTTCAAGAAATACCTTTGCCAGACCAGTCACGTTAGGAAGTTCTTTGAACTGAATAAAATGTGCCATTTTAGAGAACAGGTCCACAACCACCAAGATGGTATTAAATCCTTGACAGGGAGGTAAGTCCGTAATAAAATCAAGAGAAAGAGTATGCCAGGGAGCCAGTGGAATATCCAGTGGTTGTAGAAGGCCAGCTGGTTTCTGCTTTTGTGATTTATTCTGTGCACATACCCTACAGGACAGAACGAATTGACCAATGTCTTTACGCCAGGTTGGCCGCCAATAATTCTGCTTAACCTTGGCTAGAGTCTTAGCAATTCCGGAATGGCCTTCGATCAGGGAATCGTAATAACCAGACATGACCAACTCTTGCAGATCTTTATTTTGTAGATATAGTTGTTCCCTGAAGTAGGGTAATCCATCCCGAACCGTGTGATGTACAGTCTGGGAATTCCATTTTTGCAGGATCTCGGGGTTCAATAAGGATCGAATCTTATCTTGAAGTTCACTTAGAGTCAATGTGGTAGTGAGTTGCAGTAATTTATCCCTTGGGATGATGGCAACATGGTCCAGGGCACTGTTCATTTTTTCTTCAACACCCTTATGAGATAAGGCATCGGCCTTCCCATTCCGGACTCCCGATCGGTATGTTATTGCATAATCGTATTCTGCAAAGAATAAAGCCCAGCTCAATTGTCGTGATGATTGAGATTTTGCTGACTTTAGGTATTGAAGGTTTCGGTGATCTGTGATTACTCTGATGGTGTGTCTGGCGGTTGCCAGACATTTGGTCGAAAAAAATTTGTCGACAGGACATTTGGTCGAAACCATTTGGTCGAAAACCAAATGGTCGAATTTTTTTTATTTTTTATTTTCACTTATTTTTTTTTTGCTTGGGGGGGTCCCCCCAACCCCCTTTTTTTTCTAAAAAACCCTTTTTTCCCTAAACTACAACCTAAAAAATATATATATAAATAAAAATAAAAATTCGACCATTTGGTTTTCGACCAAATTACGTCGACCAAATGTCTTTCGATGAAATGTCTTTCGACCAAATGTCCGGACACCGTGTCTGGCACCTAATAGATATTGTCGCTAGGCTTTGAAGGCCGATTTTAATGCTAACAATTCTTTGTCTGTAATTGCATAGTTAAGTTCTGGTAGTGAGAATTTAGGTGACCAAAATGCTACGGGGTGTAAATGGCCCGTTTCTGGATCTCTTTGAGAGAGAACTGCTCCCATAGCTACGCTGGAAGCATCAGTTTCCACTACATAGAGGAGGACTGGCTGAGGAAGTCGTAAAATTGGTGCGGAGGGAAATCTTTTAATGATTTGATTGGGTGTACAATCCGTGAGAAATCTGGAATAAATCGGCGATAAATATTGCAAAGCCGAGCATGCTTTGGATTCCTTTAAGTGAAGAAGGTGACGGCCACTTAAGGATGGCATCAACTTTATGTTTATCCATCGTGACTCCCTTTGGCGAGAGAACAAAACCAAGGAACTCAACTTCGGTGACATGGAAGGAGCATTTCTCGAGTTTAGCATACAGTTTGTGCTGGCGAAGTTTTGCAAGGACTGAACAAACGTATTCAACATTAACTTTTTCAGTGGGGGACTACACCAGGATGTCGTCAATATAGAGCAGGGCACAGACATCGATTAATTCCCACAATACATAATTCATGAAATATTGGAATGCTGCGGGAGCGGTGCACAGCCCGAAAGGCATTACCTGATATTCTTACAGGCCATACTTGGTGCGGAATGCGGTTTTCCATTCCTCCCCTTTCTTTACACGTACAAGGTGGCATGCTCCTCTGAGGTCTAGTTTGGAGTAGATTCAGGCATCCTTTACTTGGTCCAAAAGTTCCGGGATAAGGGGCAAGGGTAGCTGTATTTTACTGTGATTTGATTAAGTGCGCGGTTACGTCTTCAAATCTCCTTCCTTCTTTGGTACGAAGAGTAAGGGGGGGCTCTGGTGACTTTGATGGGTGGATAAACCCATTAGCCAGGTATTAATCCAGAAAGGACTTCAAGTAGAGATTTTCGGTTTCCCTAAGTGCATAAATTCAACCACAAGGAACCTGAGTGCCAGGTATCAGGTCGATCTGACAGTCATAGGGCCTATGTGGTGGTAATGTGTTAGCCTGTTCCTTCTGAAAAACATCTTGATAATCCTGATATTCTCTTGGTAAGGTGTCCATTGGTTCCGAGATCCCAATGCTATTCCTTGAACAGATTTCAGGTTTGGCTGTGGTATAGATTTCGGGTAGCAACAATGGGCGCATTCGTCGGAAAAGTTCAGTCTCTTTGCACACTAATCTATGTGGGGATTGTGAGTTACTAACCATGGCACCCCTAAGATCAACCAGAACTGGGGAGCTTTGATGAGGTCAAACGTGATTGCTTCTTGATGTCCAGCCTGATGCAGCAGGGTTAATTCAGTTGTGCATTGGGTTACTGGTCCCGAAGCAATTTCTGTACCGTCAACAGTAGTTACCTTTTCAGTTGTTGGTTTTGTGCATAAGGGAAGTCCCATTTCTGTTGCCAGATCTCGATCAATGTAATTACCAACTGCTCCGCTGTCTATATCCACCTCTATAGCATGCATCCGCGATGGTCGTTGATGATTGATCAAGATTACTGGTAGGGAAAAATATGAGGTCTGTGACTCATCCTTCTCGCTCGACAGGTGGACCTCTATGCTTGCCGGGCCTGGTAGTTTTCTGATTCCTTTCCATCATCTTCTTTCTCTGTAGCACCTACTACCTTCCTTGGAGGTTTCACTGGGCATTCTTTGAGGAAGTGACCTGATTTACCGCAATATAAGCCTAACTGTAGCTGTCTCCTCTTGTCTCTTTGATACTTGGTTAAAGGGGGTCATACTCCTCCAATCTGCATGGGTTCTGTAGTATTTTCTGATGGACGTTGAACATTGTCCTTTGAACGTACGTACATGGCACGGTTTTCGAGTCTACTTCGGTCTGTTCTTCATTCCTGTAATCTGTGGTCCAACTGCACTATAAGGTTGATAACCTCTGCACAGTCTTTAGTTGGATCCACCATTTGAGCAAGGGCATCCTTCAGGTCTCCTCGTATGCCCCAATGAAACAACGTGTTCTTTTGTCTTCAGGCCACCATGTTTCCATGTCCAGTCTATTAAAGGCAGCAATATAAGTCAGCAAATCTTGATTTCCTTGGCGGAGGGACAGGAGTTTGTTATCAAGAGCTTGTCCATGCAAGTATCGAGCAAATAGCTTTTCCATCTCCTGTTGAAAACCCCCGAAGTGCTGCAGTAATGGGTCATCCCGGCTCACTAAAGGTACCGACCAGCCTATGGCACTCACTTCCACTCAAATATAATAACACGAAGGCCACCCTCGTCTGGTCATTTGGGAAAGCCCCAGGTCTACAAAGGAAATGGAGACGGCACTTGTTCATGAATGTTGCGTACCTTCTGGAGTGTCCATTAAATCGTTCTGGTAGTGCCAGAGGTACTGCTCCCAGCAACGTTATCTGTACTGGGTTGGCTGATGACGGTGTAGTGACGGATGGGGTGAATCTGGGCAATGGAGCTTGCCCCGCCTTTGTTTGTAGTAGCTGTTTGCTTAGTTCATCAGTACGGTCTTTCGTGACTATTAATTCTCATATTAAGGCATTTGTTTCTTGCCGGGCTGCATGTACCTCGGTGCGTAATTGTCCCAAAAGATGAGCTAACTGGTCTGTTTCAGATGTCTTGTTGACGCCCAGGTGGATAAGGTTTAAAGGCTTTGCGTTCTGTTACGCTCACCTGATATCCTCGGTGGTGTCTGGAAAGCTCTTAGATCTGGAACCCTGGATGCGTAGTTGCCCAGTGCTGAATAATGAATCTGCAATTACAGAAGGGAGGATTTGTGATAACGGTCTCTAATGGGTGAATCTCCCACCTCCCACTGATTAATTCCCTTCCAACCGGGTTCTTTTCTCACCTTAGTTATTTGTAGGGTGAGCTATCCCTCCTGCACTTCTTGTGCAGGGGTGCTTCTGGCTAATGGCAGAGGATGCCTGATCATGCAAAATACTAGAGCTGAACTAGCATGGATCTTTTTCAACCATCCACACTGCCACCACGTGAATTTACGGCCCTTTAGTAACATACATGCAGTGGATGGGGTTTGCAGAATAACTCTGAGTCAAAATAATCATACCAACTAAGGAAGATGGCAAAGAGTCTGATTTATTAAAAATGGTCTAAAACAGGGTGTTTACAACAGCACATCAACGGACGTTTGCTCAGTTCGCAACGATTTTCTCATACAAATATCCGTATGTGCAAAAAATTCATCAGCAGTGACATCATACTACATGGTAAAAAACAAAAAAACTATCAAGGGGTGGAATTAGTTAAGGGAGACATCTACGTATACATTGCCTAGGGACTAGGATTGTGATTGGCTGCCCACTGTCCACTGTCAGGAGGAGAACGTATGCCTACCCCTTAAAACATGTAATCTTTAACATTATTAAGTACACGGTTTATCATTGATATTCACATTATAAGGCCCTTCATTATACAGCCCTCTACAATTGGTTGGCATGCTTGGGTAATTTCAGGAACATTCGGTTCACTGGTAGCACATAAGCTCAAACCCAGCTGCCAGGAGGTGGACTTGACTTTACCTTTCCAACCAATTAGCCCAACATCTCTCATCACCCATGCCTTCTGGCATGAAGATTATCTTTGAACCTGGCCTTGGCAAAGTATCCTTGTCTGTGGGAATATATGGGAGTGCAGGCTCCCACTATCCCTGTTCTCGGACTCCAAGCTCAACTCTATTTCCATCCTTGGCTCACGTGACAGGAGAACATGATTTAGTCCATTTTGCAGCATTTAAATGTCGTAAATAATCAAAACATGCCACTCTTGGTGTTCTTTCTTTGCACCTTAACAAGGGATGATTCATCCTTCGCACATTCACTGCTTTCAAGAATAGATAACCAACCTTGGCTGCTTTAGTTTGGATACCAGGCCAGACAGCCTCGCCAGGTGCTTCCACGATCTCAGTTTATTCTTGATGGAACACAATTCTCTGCATTTCCTCTCCATGGGTTTGGGCTGACTAAATTCATGACACTGATGTCCAGCTCCTTTATAATGGCGGCTTTGCCAGCAGTCTATTCACTACATATAGCCAGCTTCTATGATGACTTACTCTACTTGCGTTTCAGCATCTGTACAACTATTGAACGGTTGATTTTCTGCCGCACTTCGCACACGTGCAATCTTCTTTTTGTACATGAAAGTTTACTCTATTCTTAACTTTGTTATCAGTTTCTGTAAGATCCATACATTCTTTTTCAACCAGCATTCTCGTGGCCTCAGTCTCATCTCTTGTTATGTCACTAGCTTCTCTCTTTTGCTCCTTTACATATTCCCTTAGGGATTTCCTCCCTCAGATTGTCGTCTCTTGGAGGATACATTCGATAGGGTTTTCTCAGTGTATACATTCTTTTGAATATCCGCTGTGGTATTGGCACAATTGCTGGTGTCAAACATGGCACAATTTCAGGCCTCCAAAATATAGGAGTTAGGGTGGTGGGATATCATGAAGGGGCATGCAGCTGCTCCTCTACAACTGTCTAGCTATCCTTGAACTAAAGTCTTTAATCTCACCTAAATCTGCCTCTGTCTATACGACTGCTCACTAATTTGGCAATGCATGTCCTATTTATAATAATAATAATAATTAGGCACTTATATAGTGCTACGAACACTCAGGTATCTGAGCGCTGCTTATTATTACCAACAGTGTGTGGTGCTCATTTATGAGCTCGGAAGGATGAAAGGCTGAGTTTGGCCCTGCTA
The DNA here is from genome assembly GCF_040938575.1 of Ambystoma mexicanum. Lineage (NCBI taxonomy): Eukaryota > Metazoa > Chordata > Amphibia > Caudata > Ambystomatidae > Ambystoma > Ambystoma mexicanum. Next base: position 631,894,122 of record NC_090927.1, on the reverse strand, counting down.
GGATTCGAACCTGCATTAGCAGGCTCTGCACTGATGTCAAAGTGAGCGCTGTACTTGCTGTGCCACTTGACCAGCTGAAGATACCATTTGAATCAAATATCACTGATACTCTTTGCCTCTACCCCAGTTAAAGTCTGGGGACAATCAATGCTACCAAAATTCCCAATCGGGTGATTCACAATGCATTTAAATACGATCTCACATGGTCAGTGCTTTCTGACAGGCCTCTGGCAGAGTATTTCTTAAAGCCATCCACTTCTGGTTGACTCTGATCTGCCCCCAATGTGACTGTCATGTGAGCCTCATTTACTAGTTTGTCTACCAGAAAATATGTTTATAAATTCTTTGACACACCTCAAGGACAGATACTATTTCACTGCTGTTGCTTGGACAGTTGAGATTTAAATAACAATATCAGCTTTTAATATTGTGGCTCATGCTGAATTTCTCCCAATTCTAAACTCTGTAAGAATTGCTGATATGTTTACCCACATGAATGCTACTCAATTTAGCAACCTTGGAAAGATGAAGGTCTGAGGCAGTCCTGCTGGGATTCACACTTTGGAAGTGCATGTTTACCTCCAGTCAGATGCAGCGGCTTTACCGATGTGCTAGTCACATAAGCAATTGAAAAGTGACAAAGATGGTGCATCTCAAACATAAAGAGTGCCTTTGAATAATTGCTTGGGCTAAGTTGGTCTCTTGACAGGTTAGAACACACCCCTAAGTGCTGCATGGGTCAATTGCCAGTTGTGAGCCCTTCCACTATCTCTATGCTATAGTCCACCTCTTGTTGCTACCTGTATATAAGTTGTTCTCTGCAGTGAATATTGGAGGACAGGGTGACTATTTATCTAGCAGAGCCTTGAAGGGGAGAGGGCAGGGACCCAATGGGAAATTAAACATGGTCCTCAGTGGGAAATGTTGATATTACAATACATGTGCTTCCACTTAACTTTTAAATAATAGAATGAATTATGCTCTGTTAAAATGTTTAAAGGACATTACAGTTACTTATATGCAGGGAATACATGTCAGTATGGCTACTCAATGCACACACTTTTTATGCATAGCTCAGTCCTAATTTGCAGGGACTTGCTTTAGGATTGCAATGTTTTATTGACTAGCTAGAACAAAGGGCGGTTCACTCACATGCATATTGCGGTAATACATTTCGAAAAATGTGTACAATAGTTCTTCATGGCACATGAGCCACCCCCAGGAATCTATCAGTCAAACAAACTGGTTGCTCGAGTGGCCCAGACCTTGGAGCTGCATGCATGCTTAGATTTCTGGGAGCCCTACCTCTCAACCTCACCTTTGCTGACCATGCCTCTATTTCAATACATGTCCGCATCAAGTCTGGCGTATATTCAATTCAATCCTATTAAAAGTTGCAAATAAATGTTTCCCAGCTGTCTGAATTGCCAGGCAGTGTAGAAAAAGAACAAAGACTTGGACGCTCACAGCAGTCTTTGCAGACAGAGGAACAAAGTGAGTGAACCGTAAGAATGATGGGAGGGAAGAGCCCCTCAGTGGGAGGGAGAAGCAAGAGGCGAATCTGTGCAGATGAAAAGACGGGCTTTCAGAAAATGGAACAAGTCTTCCCAAACCCAGACATAATACAAAGGCGCCAGCAATTAGACAAATGTCTATGTCTTTACGCCAGGTTGGCCACCAATAATTCTGCTTAACCTTGGCTAGAGACTTAGCAATTCCGGGATGGCCTTCGATCAGGGAATCGTGATAACCAGACATGACCAACTCTTGCAGATCTTTATTTGATAGATATAGTTGTTCCCTGAAGTTGGGTAATCCATCCCGAACCGTGTGATGTTCAGTCTGGAAATTCCATTTTTGCAGGATCTTGGGGTTCATTAAGGATCGAATCTTATTTTGAAGTTCACTTAGAGTCAATGTGGTAGTGAGTCGCAGTAATTTATCCCTTGGGATGATGGCAACATGGTCCAGGGCACTGTTCGTTTTTTCTTCAACACCCATACGAGGTAAGGCATCGGCCTTCCCATTCCGGACTCCCGATCGGTATGTTATTGCATAATCGTATTCTGCAAAGAATAAAGCCCACCTCAATTGTCGTGATAATTGAGATTTTGCTGACTTTAGGTATTGAAGGTTTCGGTGATCTGTGATTACTCTGATGGTGTGTCTGGCACCTAATAGATATTGCTGCCAGGCTTTGAAGGCCGATTTTAATGCTAACAATTCTTTGTCTGTAATTGCATAGTTAAGTTCTGGTAGTGAGAATTTACGTGACCAAAAGGCTACGGGGTGTAAATGGCCTGTTTCTGGATCTCTTTGAGAGAGAACTGCTCCCATAGCTACGCTGGAAGCATCAGTTTCCACTACGTAGGGGAGGACTGGCCGAGGAAGTCGTAAAATTGGTGCGGAGGGGAATCTTTCAATGATGTGATTGGGTGTACAATCCAAGAGAAATCTGGAATAAATCGGCGATAAATATTGCAAAGCCGAGCATGCTTTGGATTCCTTTAAGTGAAGAAGGTGACAGCCACTTAAGGATGGCATCAATTTTATGTGTATCCATCGTGACTCCCTTTGGCGAGAGAACAAAACCAAGGAACTCAACTTCGGTGAAATGGAAGGAGCATTTCTCGAGTTTAGCATACAGTTTGTGTTTTGCAAGGCCTGAACAAACGTATTCAACATGAACTTTTTCGGTGGGGGACTACACCAGGATGTCGTCAATATAGACCAGGGCACAGACAATGATTAATTCCTGCAATACATAATTCATGAAATATTGGAATGCTGCGGGAGCGGTGCACAGCCCGAAAGGCATTACCTGATATTCTTATTGGCCATACTTGGTGTGGAATGCGGTTTTCCATTCCTCCCCTTTCTTTACACCTACAAGGTGGCATGCTCCTCTGAGGTCTAGTTTGGAGTAGATTCAGGCATCCTTTACTTGGTCCAAAGGTTCCGGGATAAGGGGCAAAGGATAGCTGTATTTTACTGTGATTTGATTAAGTGCGCAGTAAAGTCTTCAAATCTCCTTCCTTCTTTGGTACGAAGAGTAAGGGGGAGGCTCCGGTGACTTTGACGGGCAGATAAACCCATTAGCCAGGTATTAATTCAGAAAGGACTTCAAGAAGACATTTTCGGTTTCCCTAAGTGCATAAATTCAACCACAGGGAACCTGAGTGCCAGGTATCAGGTCGATCTGACAGTCATAGGACCTATGTGGTGGTAATGTGTTATCCTGTTCCTTCTGAAAAAACATATTGATAATTCTGATATTCTCTTGGTAAGATGTCCATTGGTTCCATGATCCCCAATGCTATTCCTTGAACAGATTTCAGGTTTGGCTGTGGTATAGATTTCGGGTAGCAAGCATGGGCGCATTCGTCGGAAAAGTTCAGTCTCTTTGCACACCAATCTATGTGGGGATTGTGAGTTACTAACCATGGCACCCCTAAAATCAACCGGAACTGAGGAGCTTTGATGAGGTCAAACGTGATTGCTTCTTGATGTCCATCCTGACACAGAAGGTTTAATTCTGTTGTGCATTGGGTTACTGGTCCCGAAGCAATTTCTGTACCATCAACAGTAGATACCTTTTCAGTTGTTGGTTTTGTGCATAAGGGAAGTCCCATTTCTGTTGCCAGATCTCGATCAATGTAATTACCAACTGCTCCGCTGTCTATATACACCTCTATGGCATGCATCCGCGATGGTCGTTGATGATTGATCAAGATTACTGGTAGGGCAAAATGTGAGGTCTGTGGATCATCCTTCTCGCTCGACAGGCGGACCTCTATGCTTGCGGGCCTGGTAGTTTTCTGATTCCTTTCCATCATCTTCTTTCTCTGTAGCGCCTACTACCTTCCTTGGAGGTTTCACTGGGCATTCTTTGAGGAGGTGACCTGATTTACCGCAATATAAGCCTAACTGTAGCTGTCTCTTCTTGTCTCGTTGAAACTTGGTTAAAGGGGGTCATACTCCTCCAATCAGCATGGGTTCTGTAGTATTTTCTGATGGACGTTGAACATTGTCCTTTGAACGTACGTACATGGCACGGTTTTTGAGTCTACTGCGGTCTGTTCTTCATTCCTGTAATCTGTGGTCCAACTGCATTAAGGTTGATAAACTCTGCACAGTCTTTAGTTGGATCTACCACTTGAGCAAGGACATCCTTCAGGTCTCCTCGTATGCCCCAATGAAACAACGTGTTCTTTTGTCTTCAGGCCACCATGTTTCCATGACCAGTCTATTAAAGGCAGCAATATAAGTCAGCAAATCTTGATTTCCTTGGCGGAGGGACAGGAGTTTGTTATCAAGAGCTTGTCCATGCAAGTGTCGAGCAAATCGCTTTTCCATCTCCTGTTGAAAACCCCCAAAGTCCTGCAGTAATGGGTCATCCCGGCTCACTAAAGGTACCGACCAGCCTGCGGCACTCACTTCCACTCAAATATGATAACACGAAGGCCACCCTCATCTAGTCATTTGGGAACGCCCCAGGTCTATAAAGAAAATGGAGACGGCACTTGTTCATGAATGTTGCGTACCTTCTGGAGTCTCCATTAAATTGTTCTGGTGGTGCCAGAGGTACTACTCCCAGTAACGTTATCTGTACTGGGTTGGCTGATGACGGTGTAGTGACGGATGGGGTGAATCTGGGCAATGGAGCTTGCCCCGCCTTTGTTTGTAGTAGCTGTTTGCTTAGTTCATCAGTACGGTCTTTCGTGACTATTAATTCTCATTTTAAGGCACTGTTTTCTTGCCGGGTTGCGTGTACCTCGGTGCGTAATTGTCCCAAAAGCTGAGCTAACTGGTCAGTTTCAGATGTCTCGTTGACACCCAGGTGGATAAGGTTTAAAGGCTTTGCGTTCTGTCACACTCACCTGATATCCCCGTTGGCGTCTGGAAAGCTCTTAGATCTGGAACCCTGGATGCGTAGTTGCCCAGTGCTGAATAATGAATCTCCAATTACAGAAGGGAGGATTTGTGATAACGGTCTCTAATGTGAATCTCCCACCTCCCTCTGACTGATTCCCTTCCCACTGGGTTCTTTTCTCACCTTAGTTATTTGTAGGGTGAGATATCCGTCCTGCGCTTCTTGTGCAGGGGTGCTTCTGGCTAATGGCAGAGGATGCCTGATCATGCAAAATACTAGAGCTGAACTAGCATGGATCTTTTTCAACCATCCACACTGCTACCACATGGAATTATGGCCCTTTAGTAACATACATGCAGTGGATGGGGTTTGCAGAATAACTCTGAGTCTAAATAATCATACCAACTCAGGAAGATGGCAAAGAGTCTGATTTATTAAAAATGATCTAAAACAGGGTGTTTACAACAGCACATCAACAGACGTTTGCCCAGCTCGCAACGATTCTCTGATACAAATATCCCTATATGCAAAAAATACATCAGCAGTGTCATCATACTACATGTCAAAAAACAAAACACTATCAAGGGGTGGAATTGGTTAAGGGAGACATCTAAGTATACATTGCCTAGGGACTAGGATTGTGATTGGCTGCCCACTGTCCACTGTCAGCTGGAGAACGTATGCCTACCCCTAAAAACATGTAGTCTTTAACACTATTAATTACACGGTTTATCATTGATCTTCACATTATAAGGCCCTTTGTTATACAGCCCTCTACAATTGGTTGGCATGCTCGTGTAATTTCGGGAACATTCGGTTCACTGGTAGCACATAAGCTCAAACCCAGCTGCCAGGAGGTAGACTTGACTTTACCTTTCCAACCAATTAGCCCAACATCTCTCATCACCCATGCCTTCTGGCATGAAGATTATCTTTGAACCTGGCCTTGGCAAAGTATCCTTGTCTGTGGGAATATATGGGAGTGCAGGCTCCCACCATCCCTGTTCTCGGACTCCAAGCTCAACTCTATTTCCATCCTTGGCTCACGTGACAGGAGACCATGATTTAGTCCATTTTGCAGCATTTAAATGTCGTAAATAATCAAAACATGCCACTCTTGGTTTTCTTTCTTTGCACCTTAACAAGGGATGATTCATCCTTCGCACATTCACTGCTTTCAAGAATAGATAACCAACCTTGGCTGCTTTAGTTTGGATACCAGGCCAGACAGCCTCGCCAGGTGCTTTCACGATCTCAGCTTATTCTTGATGGAACACAATTCTCTGCATTTCCTCTCCATGGGTTTGGGCTGACTAAATTCATGACACTGATGTCCAGCTCCTATATAATGGCGGCTTTGCCAGCAGTCTATTCACTACATATAGCCAGCTTCTATGATGACTTACTCTACTTGCGTTTCAGCATCTGTACAACTATTGAACGGATGATTTTCTGCCGCACTTCGCACACGTGCAATCTTCTTTTTGTACATGAAAGTTTACTCTATTCTTAACTTTGTTATCAGTTTCTGTAAGATCCATACATTCTTTTTCAACCAGCATTCTCGTGGCCTCAGTCTCATCTCTTGTGATGTCACTAGCTTCTCTCTTTTGCTCCTTTTCATATTCCCTTAGGGATTTCCTCCCTCAGATTGTCGTCTCTTGGAGGATACATTCGATAGGGTTTTCTCAGTGTGTACATTCTTTTGAATATCCGCTGTGGTATTGGCACAATTGCTGGTGTCAAACATGGCACAATTTCAGGCCTCCAAAATATAGGAGTTAGGGTGGTGGGATATCATGAAGGGGCATGCAACTGCTCCTCTACAACTGTTTAGCTATCCTTGAACTAAAGTCTTTAATCTCACCTAAATCTGCCTCTGTCTATAGGACTGCTCACTAATTTGGCAATGCATGTCCTATTTATAATAATAATAAGAATTAGGCACTTATATAGTGCTATGAACACTCAGGTATCTGAGTGCTGCTTATTATTACCCACAGTGTGTGGTGCTCATTTATCGAGCTCGGAAGGATGAAAGGCTGAGTTTGGCCCTGCCAGGATTCGAACCTGCGTTAGCAGACTCTGCACTGATGTCAAAGCGAGAGCTCTACTCGCTGTGCCACTTGACCAGCTGAAGATACCATTTGAATCAAATATCACTGATACTCTTTGCCTCTACCCCAGATAAAGTCTGGGGACAATCAATGCTACCAAAATTCCCAATCGGGTGATTCACAATGCATTTGAATGCGATCTCACATGGTCAGTGCTTTCTGACAGGCCTCTGGCAGAGTATTTCTTAAAGCCATCCACTTCTGGTTGACTCTGATCTGCCCCCAATGTGACTGTCATGTGAGCCTCATTTACTAGTTTGTCTACCAGAAAATATGTTTATAAATTCTTTGACACACCTCAAGGACAGATACTATTTCACTGCTGTTGCTTGGACAGTTGAGATTTAAATAACAATATCAGCTTTTAATATTGTGGCTCATGCTGAATTGCTCCCAATTCTAATCTTTGTAAGAATTGCTGATATTTGTACCCACATGAATGCTACTCAATTTAGCAACCTTGGAAAGATGAAGGTCTGAGGCAGTCCTGCTGGGATTCACACTTTGGAAGTGCATGTTTACCTCCAGTCAGATGCAGCGGCTTTACCGATGTGCTAGTCACATAATCAATTGAAAAGTGACAAAGATGGTGCATCTCAAACTAAACGAGTGCCTTTGAATAATTGCTTGGGCTAAGTTGGTCTCTTGACAGGTTAGAACACACCCCTAAGTGCTGCATGGGTCAATTGCCAGTTGTGAGCCCTTCCACTATCTCTATGCTATAGTCCACCTCTTGTTGCTACCTGTATATAAGTTGTTCTCTGCAGTGAATATTGGAGGACAGGGTGACTATTTATCTAGCAGAGCCTTGAAGGGGAGAGGGCAGGGACCCAATGGGAAATTAAACATGGTCCTCAGTGGGAAATGTTGATATTACAATACATGTGCTTCCACTTAACTTTTAAATAATAGAATGAATTATGCTCTGTTAAAATGTTTAAAGGACATTACAGTTACTTATATGCAGGGAATACATGTCAGTATGGCTACTCAATGCACACACTTTTTATGCATAGCTCAGTCCTAATTTGCAGGGACTTGCTTTAGGATTGCAATGTTTTATTGACTAGCTAGAACAAAGGGCGGTTCCCTCACATGCATATTGCAGTAATACATTTCGAAAAATGTGTAAAATAGTTCTTCATGGCACATGAGCCACCCCCAGGAATCTATCAGTCAAACAAACGGGTTGCTCGAGTGGCCCAGACCTTGGAGCTGCATGCATGCTTAGATTTCTGGGAGCCCTACCTCTCAACCTCACCTTTGCTGACCATGCCTCTATTTCAATACATGTCCGCATCAAGTCTGGCGTATATTCAATTCAATCCTATTAAAAGTTGCAAATAAATGTTTCCCAGCTGTCTGAATTGCCAGGCAGTGTAGAAAAAGAACAAAGGCTTGGACGCTCACAGCAGTCTTTGCAGACAGAGGAACAAAGTGAGCGAACCGTAAGAATGATGGGAGGGAAGAGCCCCTCAGTGGGAGGGAGAAGCAAGAGGCGAATCGTGCAGATGAAAAGACGGGCTTTCAGAAAATGGAACAAGTCTTCCCAAACCCAGACATAATACAAAGGCGCCAGCAATTAGACAAAGGCAACCCGCGTGAGGCCAAGAAAGCATTTAGCATCGACTAGCATTCTGTTAGCCCTGCCAGTCTACGTTTTGTCAAGGTCACCTCAGCGTGGGCATTAACACCATGTTCGCGAAGTTTAAGAAATAAGGGAAGACTATGCCAGGAAACTGCTACGCTCTCTTTTCCACACAACACCCACTTAAAGGAGCAGCACGTAAAATAGCATGCTCGCTTTGCTGTTACTTTAGGCATACTTTTTTTTTGTTACTTTATGAGATTTTAAGAAGCATTTCTCACGGTGAAGGATCTAACCTAGCTGTTTCACACACTCGTTCTAATATTTGATAAATTTTAGAATATTTCCTTTGACATCAAATCCGGATGAAAACCAATTAAATTGTAAATAAAAAAAAGAACCGCTGGCAACGACTCAAATGTTAGCTGATTTGGAGCATACCAGACAGCAAATAAAACAATGGTTATCAATTAGAATGAACTATATCCCAGCACCGTGCTGTAATGATTTTGCAAGTTACTGAAGAATACAGTAAACATACATGTAACTTTAAATATCCTTTTTATGTTATTTTATTGGGGTGCATAACCAGCTCTGCTGCAATTTTGATGGTTCATGTATGCTACCTTACATTAGGGTTGTTTTATTCCCCAGAAGACTTTTCTGACAATCGACCCAGTCCCAACCCTTCACCTTCGCCACAATGTATACATATATATTTTTTTCTTTTACGCCTCACTCTAAAGGGCTACTTAGCGAGAACTTGCTCTTTGCTATTTCTCTTGCGGTTCCATGATGCAGACCCCACCTTACATTCTTGAACTGTGGTGGCCATATTGTGCACATTATTTCCTCAAGTATGACTGGACCATTAACCCTGTGGTTTCCTCCAAACCTTGCTGTAATGCTGCTGTTTCTTTCAACCTTTTCTATTGTATGCAACACGTTTAAGGCAATCAGCAGGCTCTATCAGTGGCAGAGGAAAGGAATAATGTTTCAGTGCTAAAAACAACACAGTGTGCGTCCAACGGTGTTGTACTCCTTTTTGCTTCACTGCATTTCGCCAGTCAAGGCACAGCCACCATCTTGGAATAGGCAGACCATCGTCATAATGTACTATTCCTGTATGCGTGTCTGGAAAATGCAACACAATCACACAACAATAACGAGAGTAAATGTTGGTGTAGTTTGGAATGTGGAATACGATGTTCGTGTCTGACGTTTTACTCAAGTGCCTGGTTAAAACCATTTAAAAATAATGCTTCTAATATGCAATCAAGGAAATTAGAACAAACTACATTACAGACTTCTCTTGAGGTAATCTTTTCAATTAACTAAACTGTTTGCTATGAAATAAATCGGATTAAGTTATCGCCCATAGTTAAATTACCTAAATCCATTTTGCATTCAAAAGGTGGTAGCTGTGTTGCAGTCTGCCCTTTTCTTGAACTTGTGATGATGCAGATAAGACCAGTGACATGTACGCCCACGCCCCGCCTGTTCCTAAGCAACAGCAAACATATAGAATAAGAAAGTTAGCATAAGGCACCATTTTGTGAATTAGAAAGCCATGTAGAATGTAACACAAGTAGCATTACAGTTAGTTTACCTAAACTGTATTGGTCTACTTTCCCACATTATAGTGAGGGTTAAGTTGCTGAATACACTGAGTGGGACATAGTGAATGGTGGTATGCTCATCTAGGTAGGCACACACCTATAGCAACATTATAAATGACAAGAGAAATGCCATGTTTTCCTTCTTACAAGACCCCACAGCACATTCTTAAGAAAGCACAGCCTTGCCATTTAAATAGCTTATTATAAATTTGTGTTGGTCCATGATGATTTTCAGACTATGAGAAGTGCTAAGGCTGAGAGAAAGAGAGGCTAGTTGAAACTGCACAAATAGGTCTTTCTCATTGGTTCAGTGTAGATAAGCAACAATGAAGTTAGTTGTGTTGCTAGCAGACAGACATATACAGGTTTCCTTCACCAGGTGCACACAGTAACGTTGCCAATAACATACTAGAAAGATATACCTACAATGCCCTCACTGGTGAAAGCAATTGAACGCACACACAAAAACCATATTAACAGATTGAATAAATTGATGGCCAAAGGTCTCATACCCTGTCTCACACTAGAATGAACAAGCTGTGTACATCATGACCCAATTTGATCAACACCTTCAGAGAGTAAAATGTATCAAATGATGTACGGGACAAGCTGTCCAAGAGCAAGCAAACTGTCTGGGAAGTTCTGGTCCGGCATGTGAATGCTGATATATGAGAGAGTTTTGATAGTTCTTTGGCTAAAACAACATTTTGATCTCTCCTCTCCCACCAGTGTTAATTGGACTGATGTGAATACGTATAATAACCAAGGCCACATCATTATCAGGCACCAGTATTTTAATGATTGTCAGTAAGTTGTGGTGCCAACAAATCAGAGCACGGTCTGATGATGTCCAGGACATAATGTCTCCCATAGTGGGAGGGACCCTGGGCAGTCTCAAAGATAATGGGTGACCAAGCGAAAGAAGAAATATATGTAAAATATATGTGTCTGTAGAGGAGGAGCCAAGTACCCCTACTGCAACCACCCCTCCCTTATTACCTGTCTGTCGGAAACCAGAGTATGAGACATACACGGAGCAGTTGAACAGACATAGAGCAGAGTATGGACTCTGCACAGTACCAGTAAAAGTACCAATACCTAAGAAGATCTGGGAGGTATGGTACCCATTAAGAAAAGCATACCTGCATACAAGAAAATATGATGGCCTTTTGAATGAGATTCCTGAGGAAGCAGGGCAGATAAATGGCAAAGATGAATGGTGACATCACACAGAATTGAGCTGATGTTTGTAGAAAAGATGCAGGGACCAGAGAATTCAGATATCCTATACGGCATCAAGAAATTATCAAGGATAAGTGACATCTTGGGATAAAAGTGAAGAAACTTATGCCATAAAAACAGATGAAGTCTTTAAGTTAGTTTAAACGTGTACAGATGCAAAGAAATGCAAGCAGACAAAGTAATCTTGAGGCTAGCTTTCTTGTGAATAGATGGCAGCAAGCGCCAATATATATATTTGCAGATGGACCAGTAAAGGATGGATGTTTCCACTACGCATTATAAGCAGTGCTGGACAGTAGCAAGAAGGCCTCATTTGCAGAGTGTTGCAGTTAAAAAGCAAATAGAATTACAAAGTGAACCACAGCAGAAGGAGCTGGATGAGCCAAGAAGCCAAGGTCTTATCAAACTGGAATGTACTGACATTAGATACAATTTGTGAGAAGGAACATAAACTCCTGTCCAGAAGGCTTGAGCAAAACAAAAGAAATCAGAGGACTATTAAAAAATTGTATTTGAGTATACTAAAAGGCTCGATTCCATGGTCTCCAGTCAGGTGGATGGATGAAGTTGGAAGAACGAGGTGGTCACACCTTCGCATGAGGGAAGCGTGTGCCCACAATCCTTAACATTTCTCAGAGCACAGTACAAACTCAAGGCCAGTCTTCAAAGCCCTAACTGACACTGGACCATTGAGGTGTTGATGGATTGATTTGCTAATTGGTGGGAAGCTGGTGTTAAGACAAGCTCATCCGCACCTGGATGTTCAGCCTGCCTGCTGCAATACGGAGGTGGAAAAGTACTGACGGGGGTAAGAAGCCAACCAATTGTAGAGGACCATGTAATTAAGCGTCCTATAGTTTGTGTAGCCAATGGGATGTCATGCATTTCGTGATGCTCATAGTGGCCAATCTAAGGGGTGGGCTTAGTTGCCCCACCTGATATTAAGTACCCTATCACTTTCCTTCACTGTTCTATACTGATATGGAACTTATACTTAGATACTCTCTTAGAGCCTATCAATTCCCTCAAAAGGTTTTTGTAGTTTGCCACGTAGGATGACGTTGGTAATGACGCAGGTCAACATGTCACCGATGATGATTTTGCCTAATATAACCTCCGTTTTTTATACGATTCATTGAGTAAGAGGATCGAGTGAGTGCTGATGTTCGTTGTACTACATGTTTTAGATAACTGATAATAAAATTGATTTCCTTTTGCCAAACTACCTGAGTCCTTTTGATTATTGAGGTATGCATAAAATCTGCATCCCCATCCATCTCAAGGGTAATTGCTACTCATCAAAGGGGCCGGGATATACAGTTCACTTGGTATCAGAGAGAAGATGGTTTATTAAAAAATCCATCGACATATGTAAACTTCAGAGTCCCAGAAATATCACACGACTTTTGCCATTCGGCTGACAAGACATGAAGCTCCCCGTAGATAGTGGTTAGTGTAATTATCAAGACCTTGCAAGGTGGGTGTGACGGGTCTCCTGATTTAATCCAGAATCCCGTCCCACGTCTACGCAAAGCTGATCAGACAGCAGTTTGAAGAGGCGGTAAAAGAGGCATGCGATTCGGAGAGTCAACAGACGAACATGCGAATGATGAGTAGAAATTGAGGAGAGTGGCAAATTGATGCATGCGTAGTAAATAAAGGGAAGTAATAAGGGAAGATTAGAGTAACAGTGGGAGGCAGGATAATCATAAAGTGAGAATAAGAGTGTTAAAGTGTTGAATAGGTATTGACTTGAGTGTGGCCGAGCAATATATAATCATGAGAGAGGCCACGATAAAGAGGATACGCCCAGACCTAAGTTTTAAAGAACATTAGAAGACATTTTAACCCAGAGCCCGTAGTGAAACACGTAGAAAAAAATTGATTTGTATAAATGTGAATCCAAAGGGGTTAATTTACACTTCGTAAGAAGTATTTTAGAGGGCAAGATGAGTCTTAAAGAAAAGATTGTAGGAGATTTATGTGACCATTCGAGTCTGTCTCTTAGTGTTATATGGTTTTAAAGAATGATGATGTCATAAGCGGAAAACAATGATTGTTTTATTGCACTTGATGGTTGTTTTTTAGCAAGATTAAAGTAAAAATTGTTGTACACGGGATTGGAGCTTGCAACAGTTGGTGTTCAGTCATATTGCCTTTTTTCCGGAAACATACTTTTAAATCTGTGATTAAAGCAAGCGAGTGTCAAACAGGTTAAGAATAGACAAATCAGGAATTGATATTACTCCACTTGTGCATCTCTGCAAGCAATTGCCAAAACATGCACCCAAGCATAAACAGTATAGTGCAGAATGGGTTAAAGGAATGGCAGATAAAAGGTTTATGCCATGGCCGCAAGGAGGGTCACTATTGAAGGAGATCCTGCAGCATATGATGACATATTTCCATGCAGCTTATACTGGGAAGAAGCTAGACAAGTGCCTAGTGAGCTCAGAGCTCTGGAAAACGTACCAGGAGGAGCAAGATGAGCCACCTTCTATAGACTGGATACTTAATGTATGCAAAGAGGGGGGTGACGAGCCCTCTGCTCCACCCGCCCCGTCTGAAATAAAATACGAGAATAAGAAAGATGATGGGTTGTACCCATTGATGGAGCTTAAACGGCGGCAGGTTGTAGCAACCCAGCATATGAGTCACCTACGCAAAGTATTGACAAGGTCCCAGAGAAAAATATTGGGAAAAATGTAATCTCTAAGGCCCCGAGGGACAAGGAGAGACGCTATAAGGAACAAAGCGATTGAGCAAGTACGTCTCTAGATATATGGAGGTGAAATAAAGAGATGCAAAGGAGAAAGAGATAAGACTGATAAGATAGCGGTCTTACAGAACTAATGGATGGGAGGTCAGATTTTGCTTAGACTTGATGGTAAAAGCATCAAGGACATAAGGCAATGAGAAGTTCAAGATGTGCAAGCAAAGAAATAAGTGCCAGCAGAAGACCAAAGAAAACGAGATAATAGACAGAGAGCAATGGTTGAGCAGAAAAGATTAGAGCGAAAAAGAATAGAAGAAGAGGAACAGAAGTTAAGGGATAAGAGAATAGAGAGACAAAGGGATGAGGAGATTCGTAGGGCAATTGAGAGAAGCAATAGGAAGAAAATAGAGGAAGACAGAGAGCGAGAGGAAGCGAGAAAGCGAAGAGAATTGACAATGGTATGGAATGCAAAAGAAGGCAGAGAGCATGTGATCTTGATTACCTGGAAAAAGAAGTAAGAGATCCTAATTCACAAGTAGCATGGGAGGATATAGAGGAATTCTTCTCAGAATACGAGTCATTGCCAGGCCCGTCTAGAGCAAATCTGAAAGATAAGTTTGACTCTAGGAGCATTGGAGAAGCGATCGATAAAGTGTACCACAAAATGAAAGCTCAGAAAGAGTCAAGGTGGAAGGGAAAACATTTTCGACTTTTCAACTTGAGAGCACTCAGTTGTATGACACAGAGGAAGCCTCATGTAGTAGGAAGAATAATGAGCTGTCTCTAGATAGACTTACTCTAAATAGAGATGACAAAGAGAGAAGTTGCACAAGTTGGGCACAAGAAATGTCAGACGAAAACAGGGAAACCTTCCATGGGTAAGAGAGAGATGACACATGTGGTCCTGAGGGATGCTTTCCTATGGCTAAGGAAGTTAGATGGTCAGATTTAAAGGCACCTATACCTAGGGTGTCAGAACCATTGACACACAATATTGTCCCTGCGGTGGACAGACGAATGATGAGTGATGATAATGAGTTTATGGCTTCACAGTTTCCCTTGCTAGAGAAAGGAAGAACAAGGTCACAGTATATGCCATGGCCTCAAATGGATAGAGATAATTTAAGGTGTAAACTCCCAAGTTTAACTTCGGGCGCTGGAAAATGGATACATGAGTTAGAAAAAATTATGGGAGGAAACACGTTGACTATAGGGTACATTAAGGGTCTCGTAATTGCCATAGTTAGTGAGAGAGATGATGATGTGTGGACAAGGGCAGGGTACCCTGGTGTGACTACAGTCAACCCTGCTCACGATGAAGCACCATTCAATAACTGTAGGGTGGCAGTCTGGAAAGCACTTACAGTACTGTATCAGGACACGTCCGATATGGGAGCTATAATGATGAAAAAGATGAAGGACGGGGATGACCTGCTTGTTTACATTCAGAATTTTCAGGAGGCATGGAGCTTGGAAACGTGCGCATCCTGGGGACAATCTATACCAGTATTCTATCATATATGATGCCAAGGGCTGCCAGAGCCAGTACAGAAGCAGCTCAAGAAATTAGTGGGTATAGAAGCAAAACCATGGTCAGAGATTCAGCTGACCATTGCGCATTACTGCAGACTCCTGCAGGAAAAGAATTGCAAAAAAGACACAGCGAGAAAAGGCGCACAGGCTAAGCTAGTGCAGAAAAAATTGCCCAAATATGCCATTGACCGGGCTATGTTGACGAGTGTAGATGGATCAAATTCACAGCAAACAATGAACATGTCAGAGTTGAATAATCAAAGGCAGTTCGATAAAAACAATGGTGGATTTACTCCACGGAGAAGAGGATTCCGAGGACGAGGTTGGCAAGGTAATCAAGGGAATTGGCAGAATAATCAGGCAAGCTTTCAGAATAACCAAGGTGGGTTTCAGAATATGCAGGATGGGCAGGTTGGGAGACCACCGCCCATATGTTGGACTTGTGGAATGACAGGGCACTTTGCCCATATGTGTAGAAGTCAAGGGTTAGTGCAAAATGGGCAGTTTTTAAGAGGGGTGATGTCAAATCCACCTGCATATTCACAGCAGAATGGAGATGGATTTGCTCAGAATCAAACGATGCAGCAGCAAGCGCCGAGAGTGCATTAAGGCTTGCAACCACAGCAGGTAGCAGTTAATCCACCACAAGGACAGTTGCAGCAGTCACCTATGCAGCTTCAGCAAAACACAGGCATAGGACAGTTAACGACTCCTAGAGTAGGGGGTGTCACTATCAATGGAGGGAATTCTTTCACAGGTAACGTAATTAGTCTGTACCTGCAATAGGACACCTCACTGGGGGACCTGATGTGTTCAATCCTATCCGTGATGCCGAATCCTCACAAGGAACCGAGGGTAGACGTCAGTATAGGGAGCACATCTTTTTCGTTTTTAGTAGACACGGATGCAATACGCTCATGTATACGAGAGGGAACATTTTCAATGTCTGGCAATGCCATGAATACTCATGGATTCACAGGAGCTACAAGTAGAGTGCCTTCCACTGAAGAATTACCAGTCTCTATAGGAAAATATGACATGAAGGTGCCATTGATACATTCGAGGCAACACCTGCTAATATATTGGGACGAGATTTAATGACAAAGTTGAATATGACCATTTAATTTAATGATTAAGGCATGGTGCGTTCAATACCAGGAATGCATTATTTAAACGTATGTGAAATTATTATGGCTTTCTCAGGACAGATAGCTGCGAGAGCAATACCGTTAGAACCAGAGGTTTTTCATTATGGAGTACGCATTCTGTTGTCATGGTTACCAGGCCTAGCAGGCTGAGTAATGAGAACACCCGATGCATTTCTATTCAGACCTAGACCACCTATGCTTGAAGATGAGGGACAAGTCTTTCCCTTAAAGCTACAAGCAGCCATAGTGCGAGGAGAAATGGTTTTGCTTGATGGAAATGATGAAGGCAGACAATGGTTCACAGTAATGGCCATTCGGGAGGGTTACATATTGACTAACGTCACTGATGAAGATCTGTTTGGAGAGAATTCATCTGATGATGAAGTGATATTTGACATGAGTATCACTTACTGGGTGAGAGCAATTAAAAGTTCCTCAGAAGATGATGATAGCACTAAAGGTTCCTGAGTATTTTGATGAAGACATGAAAAAAGTACCAGTTTCATTATGGACCACCGGCCCCTATGATGTAGGCCTACTGAAGGGGGTTGGAGAAGTGCAGATTAAATTGAAACCAGAAGCACAACTTTATCACATGTCTCAAGATGCAGACAAAGATATTTTTAAGACGATTTCCGCCATGATGAATCAGGGCATTTTAGTGACGTCAGAGTCACCATGTAATACTGCGGTATGCCCTATCAAGAAATCTAAGGGGGGGTTTGTGGTGTTTAATTTAAGATTTTAGGCCGTTAAACCAGATTGTAGAGGCCGAGTTCCCTCTAGTTGCATAACCCATCTACAATCTTATGTAATATTCCTGTTGAAGCACGATAGTTTACTCAGATTGACTTGAAAAATGTGTTTTTCTAAATCCCATTGCACAAAGACTCGCAGGATCTGACGTCATTTATGTTCAGACAGACTTGCCTGAAAAGCACTTGTTTACCTGAGGGGTACTGCGCGTCCCCATCGATTTACAAGTACTGCAGATGGACTTGAGCAATATTGTTTTAGAAAGTGTTGTGTTGCAATACGTAGATGACATTTTAGTTTGCAGCACCTCAGAGGAAGAGTGCAGACGCTCCTCTGTTCAGATGATGATTATACTCACTGACAGAGGTTATAAAGTTGACAAAGAAAAGTTACAATATTGTCAACAAGAAGTGCTATACACAGGCCAATTGATCTCGCATGAAGGGACGAAGGTTACCCCTGAAAGAACTGAGGCTATTTTGAAAACTGCAAAACCACACACGATAAAGCACATGCAGAGATTTTTGGGATTATGTAATTATGTCTGAGCATGGGTCTTTGACTACAGCTTGTATATAAGGCCTTTATTGCAGACCTTAAAGAAAGCACAAGTGACGCAGGAATAAATCGTGTGGACTGTGGAAATGGAAGAATGGTTTGACGAATTGAAAAAAGCAATTTGCACAGCTTCAGTTTTAGGGATTCCTAATTATACTGAGGAAATATTTTTGTTCTCACATACAGATGGTACTGTTATGACAGCAGTACTCATGCAGAGAATCACGCTGGAGTATAAGCCCCTTGCATACTACAGTGTAATTCTAGACCCAGTAATGAGAGGTCATTTTCCATGCGAAAAAGGTTTAGCAGCCGCCGTGTTTGCCATAGAGAAAGCTGCAAGCATAGTGATGGGATGTTCCATGACGTTATTCGTTAAGCATGCATTATTTGCTATTTTAGTAAAACAAAAGGGCACATTGACATGACAAAGGGCTTCTGCCTATGAGGTAGTTATATTGAATCCAGCGATTAAAATAGTCCGATGGAAAATAGTGAATCCTGCCATGTTTATAGCTGAGCCAATGAAAGAAGGAGAGCCTGAACACGACTGCGCAAACTATGAAGAGTTCTATGATGAAATACTTAGAATAAAAGAGAATGCATTAGCAGGAGGAGAGATTGTTTTAATTGACAGTTCTTCAAGGATCGATCAAAATGATGGAAAAAGATATACAGGTGCCGCTGTGCCTGCTGATTTGGAATTTTGGGTGCTTAAAAGTACTCAATTGCTGTCTCATTATTCAGCACAGGCTGCAGAATTATTGGCATTGATAAAGACACTCGAGGATCACACAGACCAAGTAGTAACAGTGTACAGAGACTCTGCCTATGTGACGTTGACGGTGCATGCAGGGTTATCACGTTGGAATAGGAGGTGCTACTTCGAGGGGACAGCATGCCAGTGCAGCACGCTGCCTTATTGGACAGGCTTATTAAAGCACTAAAGCTGTGCACAATAAAAGTGCAGATTTTATCTCACATGGAAATCAAGCTGCAGATGTTGAGACCATTCGCGTAGCAAATACAGATAAAGAAATGATGAAAAGTGACACTCCGAATGTAAATGAAAAAATTGTTGTTATGATGACTGTATCTGAAAGTTATAATAGCCTGTCAAAATTGCAGCTGGTGGAGGTTCAAGGGGAGGCACCTCAAGAGGAAAAGAATTTTTGGACAAGAAGATGGTGTTCTTTAATCCCCTCTGAAGCATTGTGGTGACAAGGCAGCACTGGTAAACCAGTGATGCCTGTAGCTTTATTAAGGGTGGCGCTGGAACAGCTACACCACCCTGCGCAAACAACGAGGTAGAATCTCGCTGCAACTATTGCTGAGGATTGGTTTGATTGCTGAGGATTGGTTTGTACCAAATCTGTTAGAGCATGTTGCATTTTTTATGACAAATTGTATAGTTTGTCAGAAATTCACTTCTGGGCATACACAGCGCACAGTTAGGGGAGTTATTCTGAGACCTAATGGCCCTTTTCAATATTTACATATCGACTGTGTCAACATGATTCAAGTATGTAATGGATATAGATACCTGATTGCATTAGTGTGTCACTTTTAAAGGTGGATTGAGGCTGGACCGTGTACACGTCCAGATTCTACCTGTGCAGCTAAATTCTTAGTGCAGGAAGTATTTCCTAGATGGGGAGTATGTGAAGTAATGAGGTCAGAGAGTGGCCCACATTGTGTGAATCAAACATTTGAACAGATCAGCTTGTTGCTTGGTATAAAGCACAAGTTTTCTTCAGCTTGAAGCTTATCTTGAAGACAGGGTGGTTGCATTGCCTACCAGTGGCATTATATGCTTTAAGAAACCAACCAGGTTGTGACCACCATCTCATGCCCCATGAGATAGTGACGGGGAGATGAATGAGGACACCCTTAATGCCTCAATCCAGAGTTAGAAGTGATGGTCAGCCAACTGCAGATTTGTTAGGAATGGAATTGCGTGACTATTTGAACTGTATGACTTCAAGTATCTCTGTCATTGCAGGGCAGTTGCATTAACAAGGGTGTAGGGCAGTACAGAACACAGAAGGAGATGCTTCAACAAGTGAATCTGAAGAGTTACATGTTCCCCAATTATTCCCCCGGGGATACTGTCCTAGTACGCAATCATACAAGGAAGAAGTGGGACTAACCCTGTTTCAACAGTCTGTTCATCGTGGAAAACGTCACACCGTCTGCTGTCAAAGTGCAGGGCAGGCATGCTTGGACATACCTAGGTGATGTAAAGATCTTTGCTGGAGAAACCCCTATGCCCGTACCCCTACAGGAAGCATGTACAAGCATTGGGGAAGAACCACAACACGTGCCGACAAGGTACATGATGAGGAAGAAGGACGCAGAAGCGGTCAACTAAAGGAAAAGAGTACATTCGACTGTGGCTTGGTTCGGGCCACTCTTTTAGCTATTTCTGAAAGGGTTAAGGGAAGCTGATCCGAACACTCTGTGCAGTCATTTCAGGGTGAAAGGAAAATCGTTTGTTCTTAAAGCCACAGAGAAGCTTGTTAAAAAACCTTGGACTGAGGCATGCTTAAGCCTTGATAAAAAGAGGATTATGCCAGATTCTGATTGTGGTCACAGCAATTGGAAGAGGGTGCAGTAGTACCCAGATTCATTTAACACTGAGTTCTGGTTTGGATATATCTATGGTGTTACCCAGTAATGACCTTTCTCAGCTTGTTATTACTTATTTTGTTATTTTGAGTTGGTGTTGCGTTCTTTCCCTTCACTCGTCGGGAGAACTTATCGCATTCCTGCTTTCTTACAAGTTCCTAAAAATGCCCAAGTTATAAGAAAATTGGTTATAGTTATCATTGAATACATTTTGCAATTACCTGAGTCCAGTGAGGAGAGCACAAATGGCCCTATAAACTGATGCAGCTCACAGACTAGTCAGTGTGGTGTTCTTTGGTCTGATTGAGGAATACCCACATCTTGTTGGAAGGCACACTGATGTGCTCGCCTTTCTGAGGGATCCTAGAAACACTGCACATTTGAATGTGATCTTGGAAGGCATTGTAATCCAAGTGAGCATATATTCCGAGCAAAATCACAGATCGGTGTGAAACTTTCCTTCGAGGGACAGATCGAGAGTTTGCTGATAAAAACTCTTGTTTCAAGCTGAACACAATTCGACATACCTTCTGGGCTGAAGCAGATTCGCGGCATTGACTGAGAGGTGATCTATGTCATTGAGCTCATTTAGATTTACTGAGGTTGTTTTTTCATACTGGAAAGGCATCTACATTTCGGCTGGTGAACAACTGATTCCAGAAATACAGTAAAATAATTTGTTCTGATCTTCTAGTCAGCGGATAGCTGAGTGAGGGCGAGTTGCTGAGTCAAGACAGCAGCTTCCAGAGGTAATTCACAATGCTGATGTATTAAAGTTTGAGTTTTTCCTTCCTTAGGCAATAAAGATGGGGAGTATAAACAGTAGCATAATCATGCCTAACACCAATAGACGTCCACGGTGTCCATGAAGTAGATGCTGTAAAGCAACTTATCTTTGCATCATTTACACTTGCATTGTGTTCAAAATGGTACTGCTTTCACTGACTGTGCGCAGAGCATTGGTGCAATTCAGTTATCGAAGTGCATGAAAAAAAGTAGTGGAACTATGTTCCGAGCTAGCCTGCTCCGCTAGCCACAAGCCCCACTCCCACGTGCAAGTTTCAACTTCTTCCTACACTTTTATTTTAAAACGAAACCATTCTGGAACAGTTTCTTTTTGAAATATAAGTATAGGAACAGTAAAGCTTAATTTTAAAAAAGTATAGGGGCACCGCTCCCAACTGCTCCCGCCCACTTCCACCACTGGTGCAAAGTGAGCTCAGACTCCTGTGCATGCTCCTGAGCAAAAGGTAAATGTAAACATGGCAACTACTAGGAAACCCAGGCCCTATGTAGTCATTCCTGTCCCAAAGAAAGATGACAAATTGACTGAGCATGAGATAAGTGCCATTATTATCCATCCATATGCAAAAGGTGTCATAGAGATTCTTTTTGGATGCCAGAGACAGGCTTGGAAAGACAGGCAAGACAAAGGGTTGTTGGATGGTGGACCTACACCAGTAATGCATGCAAATACATCTGGTCCTGTATTAAATGACCCAAAGAAAATCCCCAAAAGACAGTCACGCATGGAGATTTTGTGATACATTTTCATGCCTAAAAGGTATGTTGAGAGGATGAAACTTAATGAAACCTCTCCTGTACAGGGAGCACCGATGGATGTTCCTGTCGAAAGGCCAGCTGGAAGAGGCTATGCTGGTACACTTCATGATATGATTATGGAAGCTCACATGAAAAGAATGAGGTCTAAAAGAAGCACCCAGGAAGATAATTAATTATGAATTAAATGATTACCTGGACAGCACGGCACACATGGAAAATAACATATGGTATCAACATATGAAGGAAGTTGGGAGAAGGACTTCAAAGGAGGAATGCTTTGTATGTGCACTCCTGACACGCAGCATGGGAAGTCGAAAATCTTCATAGCTATTGAAATAGAGATCCTAACTGCACACTGCATAGTGCATTTAGGCTAATTTGTGGGTCAAACAGCCTCTCTCAAATGGGCAACTGAATGGACATACAGACAAGGAACAAAGCCCAGACTAGGAATCTTCTGATCAGATATGAGAAGCCTAGAGCAAAAGGAACTGGAATCAGATGAGAAGTGAACAAAAGGCTGAAAGTTCCAGGGAATTCTGCAGAAGAAATTTGTAGATGGAAGAACAGAGGTCAGAGACTGGGTAATAATGGGTCACTACCAGCCAACAACTGAATATGTACAAATGTTGTGTAAACCTTTATGGCTGAAACTTGAAAAGCTACTGACATGGGTCGAAGACAAAGGAGGACCCTTGCAGATAGTGTCTTTAGAGAATTCAGAGCTGTGTTTCAGGAATAATGGAACAAGAACAATGGGAGAGAACCAGAAATGTGGTCGAATATTTGAAGCACCAGGAATGAACATTGGGAGAGCAGTAATTATGGATCACTATTGGGCCTGGGGATTCAAGGCATGCATGAAGTTACCTAAAGACTGGGGAGGAATATGCTCATTGGTGAATGCCTATGTTTCAGCAGTAGGGATCGCAAAGAGTGATCTGAGCCTTGACAGTTTTCCAAAACCTAATGCTCACCTGAGGAAGAAGAGATCTGTGGAGCTGATAAAGAGGAGGAAGAAAGATAACTATTTCTCAGCCAAATCAGTAGAAGCTTTTGACTCTATCCCGTATGAGCACAGACTGCTTAACCAGACATCTTCAGTGTTCACGTTGATCTTTATGCTGAGAATCCAGGTTGAAGCAAACACCAAGTGGTTACAGATAACCAGTAGGGAATTTCTGCAGACAATGAATACTACAATAAAGGGATTCAATGCAATCAGAGAAGAGATTAGAGCATAAGACTGATGACTCTCCAGAATAGATATGTTTTGGACATGATCACAGCTATGGATGGAGGTGTTTGTGCAAAAATTGGAGAATCATGTTGCACATGTATACCTTCTCATGATGATGAGAATGGGACCTTGACAGAGGCCATAGACATGCTGACGAAACGCCCTGGCCAGATGATAGATGAAGTGGAAGACATTGCTGATGATAGCTGGTTTGGATCACTTTTCTCTTGGGATCCACAATGGATGGCAGACATGTTCAAGTTTCTTGGAACCCTGATAGTGTTGCTATTGTTTGGGTTCTGTGTGCTCAAGATAACAATCTCACAGTGCAAGAAGTCAGCAAAGAAAACCATAGGTATGAAGATCATGATCAATTTTGAGCCTGGATGGCAAGCCAGAGACCTGACAGATGAAGAAATCAGAGACTTTGTGAAGGCCAGTATTCATGCGCCTGAGGGAACAAAGTTCCTCTATCCAAAGAGCCATAAAAAGTGTGTGGGAAGATGGATCTATTGCAGTCCAAGTGGGCAATGCATGCTCATGACATGGAGTAAGGATGAACATGAGAAATCAGAAGAATGCCCGAAGGGAGTCATAAAAATATGGGTTCGTAAAAAAGCTCTTTTTCAGAAGAGGATGTCTGGATGTAGAGGATGATGAGAAAGTGATCGATGAATCGCCCAGAGGGGGGAGTGTAGAGGAGGCGCCAAGTACCCCTACTCCAACTGTCGCACCCTTATTACCTGTCTGTTGGAAACAAGAGTATGAGACCTACATAGAGCAGTTGAACAGACAAAGAACAGAGTATGGACTCTGTGCAGTACCAGTGAAAGTACTAATACCTAAGAAGATCTGGGAGGCAAGGTACCCATTGAGAAAACCGTACCTGCATACAAGAAAATCTGATTGCAATTTGAATGAGATTCCTGAAGAAGCAGGGCTGATAAATGGCAAGGATGAATGGTGACATCACACATAATCAAGCTGATGTCTGTAGAAAAGGATGCAGAGACCAGGGAATGCAGATATTCTACAAGGCATCAAGAAAGTATCAAGGATGTGCCATCCTGGGATCAAGGTGAAGAAACTTATGCCACAGAAACAGATGAAGTCGTTAAGTTAGTTTGAACATGTACAGATGCAAAATAAACACAAGCAGACAAAGTAATCTTGAGGCTAGATTTATAGTGAATAGATTGCGGCCAGCGCCAATATATATATGCATATGGACGAGTAAAGGATGGATGTTTCCACTATGCATTATAAGCAGTGCTGGACAGTAGAAAGAAGTCCTCATTTCAGGGTGTCACAGTTAAAAAGCAAATTGAATTACAAAGTGAACCACAGCAGAAGGAGTTGGATGAGTCAAGAAGTCAAGGTATTATCAAACCGGAATGAACTGACATTAGATACAATTCATGTGAACAAACTGAAACTCCAGTCCAGAAGACTTGAGCAAAACAAAAAACGTCAGAGGACTATTAAAAAATAGTATTTTAATATACTAAAACGCTTGATTCCGTGGTCTCCAGTCACGTAGAAGGATGAAGTTGGGAGAACGAGGTGGTCACACCTACGCATGAGGGCAGCGTGTGCCCACACTCCTTAAAATTTCTCAGATCACAGTACAAACTCAACACCAGGCTTCAAAGCCCTAATTGGCACTGGACCCTTGAGGTGATGATGGATTTATTTGCTAATTGATGGTAAGCTAGTGTTAAGACTAGCTCATCCACACCTGGATGTTCAGCCTGCCTGCTGCTAGACGTAGGTGGAAAAATACGGAGGTTAGAAGCCAACCGATTGTAGAGGACCACGTAATTAAGAGTCCTATAGTTTGTGTAGCCAATGGGACGTTGTGCATTTAGTGACGTTCATAGTGGCCATTTTAAGGGGATGTCTTAGTTGCCCCATATTACGTACCCTATCACTTTCCTTCACTGTTCTATACGGATATGGAACTTATACTTAGATACTCTCTTAGAGCCTATCACTTCCCTCAATAGGTTTTTGTAGTTTGCCACATAGGATGACGTTGGTAATGACTCAAGTCAACACGTCACTGATGATGATTTTGCCTAATATAACCTCTGTTTTTTAAGATTTGTTGAGTAAGAGGATCGAGCGAGTGCTGATGTTTGTTGTACTCCCTGTTTTAGATAACTGATAACAAAACATATTTCCTTTTGCCAAAATACCTGAGTCATTTTGATTATTGATGTATGAATGAAATCTGCATCCCCATCCATCTCAAGGGTAGTTGCTACTCATCAATGGGGCTGGGATATCCAGTTCATGTCTTTATTTTAACAGCCAATCGAAACTTGTAAACTTTGTTTTTCATGAATATGGCATTGTAATATACCACCTGAGCTACCAGGAAGTAGCTGATAATGGGCCTCATTACGAGTCCGGCGGTAACCGTGCCTGAAATTCTGGCAGGTTACTGCCGGACTCGCATTACCATTCCGCCTCCTTGATTCCCGGAATTACCGGGGCATTGCGACCTCAGTGACCCCGGAATTCCGGAGGCGCAATTTGGTAAATCCCCATTCCCATTGGGTCCCATAGGACTCAATAGGAATGGGGAAGTGGAAACACCGGCACTATCTCGTGATGGTGCCGGTGTTTCCATGTCCGCCTGCAGGTCAGACCTGGCGGGAATGACACCTGCCGCCTGCAGAACTCGAGATCACCCGGTCCGGAAACAACGGTGGCGGCTGGTTTACCACCACCGTTATTTCCAGACCGGGTGACTCGTAATGAGGCCCAATGTCTGTGGACCTTCCCATGGCCGAATGTATTAATAACGCTGGTTTCTTCATGCATCATAATTTGCTCCCTTATTTTATTCTGTGTGGCTTTTGGGAGCAACTTGACAAACTCAGTACATAAATGTATATCGGGTTATGATGGAGTGGTTTTAGACCTTACCTGCTTCTGACAAGGTCTAGGATGAGGAGTGGGCATGTCTAGGGAAGAGGCAGGACCTGTCATGAAGTTATTCAATGCATAGGAGGTTGGGTCCAGTGGCTGAAGGTACTGTTCACAGTGGTGCTGTTTGGTCCTGCAGGAAGATGAGTTTCAACTAGAGGACTGGAGGGTACCCTATGTTTGACCAGGATTTGTTTATCAACAAACATGCTGAAATCTGCTTTAGCCTTCTGCTCTCCATCCCAGTCACAATCATGCTAGAGGAGAGTCCTTGCTTACTGTAAGGTGAACAGGGCTTTGCACGGGAGGAGTATCTCTACCAAGGTCCATCTTCATAGACATAGAATATATTCTGCAAGAGCCACAACATCTACCAGCAGTGGATTATCTACCAATAGGGGCTGGATCCACCAACAGCGCTGGTGTGCACCAATATGGCACATAGCCACAAACAGAGGCGTCACCCTGAATAAGGGGCCCTATCCAGAAACAGGGGAGGAATCTCACAGCAGGGAAGGTATTGGTCAGCATTGAGCTATCTGTCAGAATATCCAAGATACTCCTACTGCAACCATAATATTCATTTTGATGGTTGGACACTCAATTCCCTTCATTTTTGTGACCTTCAAAATGATGCATCCATCCTATTGCATCACAATAAAACATTACATTTAGAACATATTTCAGCTGAGACTACGGTTACTAACCCATATCCACCGATGATGGTTGTATTCATCATATCATCAAGTGGAGGACATATTCATCTGCAGGGTTCAAATCCATTAGCTTCAGCGTTCTCAGCACCAGGGGATGGCTTGCCCACTGATAAAGTTCACATCTTTTAGCTCTCTCCTAAGCACCAAACCTGTCCTTTTTCACCACACTGAGAGATATCCAGGAACTCTTCAAGGGAACAACCGCCAGCATTGCCTACGCTATATGTGCCAGCCTAGGTCACAGCAAGCTTTTTGTGACACATACACTACTAGGAGCTACTGTACCATCTGCAGTTATAATATCCACCGGTATGGGCTAGGTTGGCTTTTTTCATCTTGAAAGATCAGGGTCTACCACCTGGGATACTATAAAATATCCAATATACAAGCTGACTGTGGTTAAGGGCGCTGTTGTCTCTGGCTGTCCCCAAATCCCTAAGATACCGTGCTGGTGTTTGGCCATGCCACTTGTGTCTTGCACGTTGAAAGAGGACTCGGAGGGGAAATAAAAGAACTAGCAGTTGGTCCTTGTGGTGAAGCCAGCTGTGGTTAAGGGTTCTGCTTACTCCGGCATGGCAATGGGGCACATGGTGGGCAGGGAAGATATAAATACCTTGGCTACCGCTATATGCACTTTTGCATGCTCATATCGTCACGTGATCAGATCTTGCCGCTTCTTTCATTCGGGAGTACTGTCCAATGAATGGTATTGTAACAGTTCTTCCTAAAACATTGTGCCAAGGTGTGTCGTGGTTTAATATGAAATGCTTAAAGGCAAACCCCAAGCTCTTTTGGATGGTAAGGTATGAGGAAAAAAGTTTGGTGGGGAAACTGCTTGAGCTAAAATCCAGTTATAAAAATCTGCTAAAAATTAAGATCCAAGCTTTTATTGAATCCCAATGAGATCGATTAGATAGAATGGTTAAGGAGAAAATAATCAAGGGGCTTTGGGCCCCTGCGGCCCGTGGTTCTGGACCCATTGATGGAAGTGGTGGTGGTTTCTTCAATGGCCTGTACCTTTTGCACTATAAACATATTTTGTTTAAATCTGCTGCTGCTGTGCCACAATCTATATGGAAGAATAGATTTTTTCTGGTACTGTCATGTTTACCTTAGAGGAGGTGTGGAAGGCAATTAATGCTTTGAAAGAGGGCAGTGTCCTTGGAACCCATGGCATTGGGTCGGGGGCCTATAAGTGGATGTATGATTGCGGGGCTCCTATTTTACTGTTAGTTTTTAATGTGATTGCCCAAACACAGGTGTTTCCGGTATCTTGGACCCAGAGTGTACTTACTTCTGTGTTTAAAAAGGTTTGCATTGCAGCCTCCATTCCTATTGCCACATATCATTCCCGGATAGGGCTGGTAAGCTATTGCAAGTTGCCCCACGCTAAGATTGAATGATTGGGTCAGGTAAATTAATATACTGCCGTGATGCAGGATGATGAAAAGAGGTGTGATGCAGTAACAAGTAGGGGTTAAGGGGCTAGGGCATATGATGAACATTCCAATAAAAGGACAATTTCGAATTTACAGTCTCTCTGTCCCCTTCTAGGCTAAGAGTCTCAAGGAATTGGAGTTCCCTACTTATGTAACAGTTCAAATGACGGCAGCAGTGCCAAACCAGCCCTGCTTTTGCTTAATTCATCCAGATTTTAAGAGCTGTCCTTCCAAGGGTAGGGTAGAGTGGGGCTCTAAGGGATAAGCATATGCATAAGGTATAGATTGTTCCCCGCAGAGAGTCTCCTAGATCGGGGGAAGGTACTGCCACACCCATTAACAGCTATTTACACTACCAAATAGATGAACGAAGCAGAGAGGCTGCTTGTGTGATGAATACACCTTTGCTCACACATCTACATACTTAACTCCCAGAGTGTAATATGTAGATATTTGATTGAGGTTGTGTTGCTTTAAACTGTGCATGTGAATGAATGCTGCTCATTGCATGAGTCTATGAATGATGAATGTGCATAGTTGATGCATGGATTACTTACCGGTAGTCTTCGATATTCCTACCTGATAACACAAGGAGGGACATGAAGGTCATGAATGCTGTTGAATATGAGAGGGAATGAATACTGATAATTGCATGTGTTTTTAGTGAATGTGCAAGTGAATGCTGGTGAAAGGGGGAGTCAATGAATGTGGCTGATTGTGTGTGAATGGGGAATGTATGCAAGTGAATTTTCTTTTTCTTTTTCTTTTAATCAGAGTGAATGTTTATGTGTGTGCATGCTAGGGATGTATGGGTGAATGGCTACTTGAGCTATGAATGTGTATGAATTGCAGGGGCAGTTCATCGAGAATGGACCAGGGGGCACCCATTTGCCAGTACCCTGGTCAATCATGGAGGAGCCATGGATTAAACTGTCAAAGGGAATTGTGGTTTCCTTTTATAGTGTCTGTGTTCCCCACCTCACATGCCTAACGGACCATGCAAGACTGGGGTGGTTTGCCTCCCCGGTTGAGCATGGCCCTATAGGGATACAGGGCTGTGGAACTACACATCTGAATATGCAAGAGGCACTAGTGTGCCACTCCGCACATTCAGATTGCCTGGGACATGGCTTCAGGGGCTCTTTGCCTCGCCTCCTGACCACATGTGCAGGAACCAGGAAGTGCTCCTGGTCCCTGCTCATGCTTTGGTAGCCAAAGTCCTTTCAAGGAGGCACCAGAGGTGAGGAGCATTTGGACCACGGCAGAAGGTACAATTGAGTTTAAGTTTTAATGTGTGCATATTTGCATGTATGCTTGTCTAATGAGTAAGTGTATGATGTATAATGTGTGTGAATGAGTAAGTGCTTGGTGAATGGGTGAGCATGTGAATTAATGAGTGAATATTATGTGTGAATGAGCGTGTGAATGTTGTTTGACATGGCTAAACTGCCAATTCAGTGCAGCTAGTCTAGCCATTTCTGACAGTGGAATTACCTTTTTTTTACTGGTCATCTCTGATTAAGTAAGCATGATATGTGATTACATGCAGCTAGACTAGCATAGAGCACAAAGAGCTACTCTACGTCACCACATTAGTCATGTGATGCACTCATTGTTAGGAAAGATTTCATAATTGTATGTAATTTTCCCTCCATCTGTACACCCCCAAACTTTTTGCTGCTGTTTAGACACCATTGACTGACTTTGCCAGAGAGGCACAGCCTTCAGCTCCACTCCTCTGGGGTTCCGCTCACTTTTATGGGGAAACTGACATTCCCTTAAGGCAGTCAGTACTGGGAGACTTTGTTTCCCTTAGTCCTTTTCCCATGTTGCAACTTTTGTGCAACATGTAACAAGTGTGCAATGTATCTTACCATACAGCATACTTGGGTCTATAGTCATTTTCAAAAGGCCCTAGATACTCTCGGTGGACTTTTTATGAACTGTGCAGATGTGTAATGGACAGGACAGGTGGCAGCTATCTTTTCGCATTATTTTTAACCCTTTCCTGCCATGTTCACTGCGTTAACTGCATTTGGCACAAATAGGTGGGCTGGCTCCTAAATGGCCATACCACGAGGTTCTTTGTCCTGTCCTTTGGCCATCTTGCCCCTTCACCTTCCTTAGGTCGAGTCAACCCAGGTCAGTCCTTATTTGGTCATACACTTTCCTGCAAAACCCAATGCTTCAGCAGGCTTCTGCATGCCTTGTGTGTGTGCATCCATTATATGGGCTGGAACGTCTGAGTTAAATACACATCCTGGGTGACAGAGAGTCTGGAGTGCCATGAATGACTGGGACCATCATGGTCCGTGATTGGTCCACGTAAGGAGTGTGTGTTTGTGAGCAGATCTCCCATTGGGTCCTCTTCATTTTGGCGCGATGGGAACTTTGGATAAGAGGAGGCCAAAAACACCCTTACCATGTCGATCTCAGGAGTACTCACTGAACAAAGGATAGGATCCAAGTATCCTGCAACTACGAAGCCGAGTCAAGGAGCCGCTGGTACCCGCTGGAAGGTTTGGCACCGTGAGCACGCTGTCATCCGTGGGAACCCTCTGCATCTGGTCGTCCTAGAAGCTCTGCGAAGACGCTTTGACCTATTGGAATAGTGGGATCAACTATTCTCGGCACCTTCACCAAAACCTCAAGTAAGCTTTCTCGGAAGTGTCCGTGGGTCAACCAGTGGGCTGACCAGCTTATGCAGGACCTTTGCTTTGTCTCTGCCGCCATTTTGAGGAGGCCCTCGAAACTGAGTATACTGCTAGCTCTGTGTCTCCGGCACCCTCACACCAAACTTCGTACACTTGGCATTCTCATGTCTGAAGTTAGATGAGTGCGCCAGGACCAGAGTAAATGCGGTTGCCATGTTGCCCTGCTGCAGCAACGTCTTTTGGAAGTACGCTGCATTTGTGACCCTCTTGCCCCTGAAGCCTGCTGCAGTGAAACTGGGTCAATTCATCCACCCGGAGCAGAGAAATCGCCACTGTCCCATTTGGGAATCATTGGTGTATCTCAGGAACTGAAAGCCAAAGAGACATAATTTTTGCTGCATTTGAACCTGCAACCCAAGAGGACTGAATGGGCGAAGTTTGGGTCCAAGTGCGCCTGGGACCGTTGAGTACTTACAACACTAACTGGTGGCCCCTGGCACCAAGGGCCCCTTTTACGCATGGGTGGCCCCTGGTGGCCCCTCTCCTTTCCACTCCTAGTGCGAACTAGCGACTCCATCCCGCACTCTGGAACTGCCTCAGCCTTCAAGTGGTGTTCTCCCTGAATAGTGGGAACTTGTTCTGCATCGCCTCATCCACATTCCCGAGCTACTAGAGGCCACAAAAGAGACACTATTTTGCCCATTGGAACAACCCTGTGTGCTTGCATTGCATGTACTATTGAGAACAAGGCTCCTCTCTTCCTAGGGCTTGGAATGCCTCTTAATTAGGTGTGTTGTCGATGTTGAAGGGGCCTAAAGACTATCTGCACTGCCTGTTTCCTTCCCATCTAGGTTGTCGACATATTTTGTGTATTTAACCCCTTTAGACCCCAATGGTCTTGTATATCCATTGTATTGATAGTGTTGTGTTGGTTTACTTAGTGTTACTGTGATTCTTTTGCTATGGTCTATGTTACAAAGGCCTTGTAATAAATGTGTCTATATTGTTGATATAACACCTGTCTGGAGTAATTTGTAAGTGTCCTTGCTTTGTGTGCTCCTTGAGGTCCTTCAGTCACCCTCACCCCTCATGAGACCTAGTCTTGACAGCCTGCCATAGCTACCCTGATTGGTCTGGTTTGTCCAGACCTTACCCTGTTCCAAGAAACTAGGCTGGCCTTCTGAACCTCTGCCCTCCAGGTCAGAGTTCAGAAATCCATCTTAACACTCATTGAGCATTTTTCACGTCACTTGACCAGGAAGAGTTTATTATAAATAAAGTACCATGCTGCATGTCCATGTTGCTGCTCTTTCGAGTGCCACGGAACAGCTTGTTCTTTGTGCAAACCCTGGTAAGCAACACAATCCATGGATATAAAACTTTGAAGTTTTGGGTTCTTTTTGGAGGAGATTAGGCGCTTCTCTCCTGACTCCATTTTTAATTTGTTTCCCTTTGAATTTTGTCTTTGTCCTAATACAGCAGTGCATTTAAATGACTGTACCCGCAAAGAATAGATGATTAATTTACCCATTTCCGTTGCGCAAAAGCATATTTAAGAGAATTTCTGCACCACTCAAGGTGACAAGTTTACATGAAAACTTAGATACTACTATGAATGCTGCATGTTCAAACATTATAGACATGGATAATTAAGGTAGCCTGGACTTGGATCGCTATTGCATTCTGTTTTCTGAAGAAAGTATGTTAAGTCCTTCCAAGTTGACTATCCGCATTAAATCAGGTACACAACATTTTTTCCAGTTTCCTACACTGTATTATACAAAGTGTCTATAATTGGCAAGTATTTAATATATTTCTTGAATGATTTCTTTTTTAGCATAAATGTTTCCGCCCTGAGGAAGACGAAGCTCTGTAATCGTGGTTGGCTATGTGAAAAATAGAAAGGGATTACAGTCATATTATATGGCATTATAATGATTTCATATGCTTTTAGCTGATTGCCACTTGACACTTTCATGAAGGGCACCTTTTTGAATATGTGCTCTCAAGTTTCTTTTTTTGGATGGCATGTGGCACTTTGCGAATTGCGCACATTGGGCTTTAGAGTTGGATAATCCTTGACATATTAGATGTGTCCGGATGCACTTATTCGGGTTTGCACATAGGTTTAATTGCGGCAATTTGGATTTAGCATTTTGATGTTTTGCAACTGTATTTATATTGAGATGTAAAAGACAGGTTTGACAGTTGTTCACAATCATTTATGTCAATTTATGTGAATTGTTATGTGTTGTTTTTAGCAACACATTCTTTGAGCCAATGATGCTGTTAGTCTTCACAAATGAGTTACTTTGAACAGGAGAAATTAGTTGCATAAACCTCTGCATGAGGACATATTATGTTTTTAAAGGCTTTATATATTTTCAATATTTCCATGCAATTGTTCTTGCATTCATGATTTATTGCTTTAGTTCAAACAAAGTTTACGCTCCCGTCTTTGGGTGTGGAGCACTGTATAAAATTGTGTTTAGAATATATTCTTTCATGAGTTATTGACATTTACTGTTTATTTAAATAAAGTTAGTAATCCTTAGTTGTGTCTTAATAAATAGAATATAGCCACACAGTTTATCGTGTTTTAAATATAGACTGGCTTTTGGTGCATGCAGTCTAGCCTTTTCTTATTGTGGCATGATATTACGTTTTACTGGGCATCTATAGTAAAAAAAATATGATAACTGTTATTATGTTGCTAGACTGGCATTTTGGTGCAACCGGTATTGCCATTTTTTTTTTTTACTGTGGGATAACTTTGTTTTTACTGTCAATCTATGATGAAGCAAGCATGATAAGTGTTACTGTGTGGCTAGACTAGCATTTTGGTGCAGCCAGTCTAGCAATTTATACGGTGACATGACATGTTTTACTGTGCTTCTATGAGAAAGCAATCATAAGTGTTATTACGTGGCTATGCAGCCATATTTGACTGTGGCATATTTTTTACTGGCCACTTATGAAAAATAAATATGTATGATAAGTGTTGTTTGTTATCTGTCTAGACTGGCCTACATTGTGCAAGCTTGTTTAGACATGCTTATTGTATGTGGCATTTTTAACGGCAAAGACAACAAGAGCATGTTCTTACTCAGAGACGCTGCCATATATTGGCAAAGCCGGCTTGGGCATGTTTTCTCATGCTATCATTACTGGCATTATGTGCAAAGCAAACATGAGTATGTTCTTACATGGTAAAACTGACATATATAAGTGCAGCCGGCATGGAAATGTATGGGCACAACCACCATGAACATGTTTTTTTATAGTAGCATATATTGTGGGAGAAGGCATCATGAAAATGCGTTGGGAAATGCTCCTGTGAACTGTTGTTGACTTGAATCTACTGGATTTTGTCATGATTACGTACAAATCTGGTTTCAAACTATTCAGATTTTTACCCAATTCTTTACTCAAAGTGTGCTTCATAATGTACCCATTATTCAAAAAAATATTCTCGGGGGAGAAACCTCCTGAATCTCCCTTGCCTGGTCTGTGCTCCCTTGCTACTCTTGCTCGCTCGTGCATACTTGTGGCAAATAGACCCTCGAAGTAAAAGAATTAATCATCTACAATAGATTATTTCAGGTATGTATTTACTCATAAAAGCAGTCTTTTGATTGTTGTTACAAGACCGTTGTTTTAATTGGATTGTGCATTAAAATCGCAATAGACTGCCTTGCTGCATAATAGATAAAAAAAAAAAAACAAACAAAAGCTGTCACCGGACAACGGCAATTTTGGTGGCGTAATATCTTCACGTACAACTGGAGGGTCGAACGTATGGTACTATGAAGTGTGGAAAAGTTTCAGGTCAGTCGAGGAGACCGCGTCAGGCTGCTAAAAAATGAGCACATTCCTGAACAAAATAAGTCTCCCAATTGAGACATTTATTAACGGGGGCTTCCCGAATTTGCTGGTGTAGAGAGCAGCAAGTCCTAACAACTAATTGATTGTTGTTTATAGCATCTGCCAAAAGAATAGATTGGATGTTAAAATCGGGCAGAGAAAGAGACATTATACATAATTTATTGTGAGCCTAAAGGTACAAGAAACAAATTCAGAAGAGATTGCTTTGTATATCACCAGTAATAGATTATGCGGCGTCTTCGGTTGTAATGTGAAGATTTGGGTACATCGACAAAGATAGTAATAGTGAGAGCATTCTGCTGTGTTTAAGGAGAGAACAAATTATGTCAATCCATGCCCTGCGAATATTGTGTCTGCTTACACATTTACCAGCTTTTTAATCAAGTGTTTTGTTGCCTTTGGGTTATCGTGCATTTCTGAATTAGCTGTAGCTCCAGGCGTGGCAGCGTGTTGAAACATGTACTTTTTAAATCTGAAAAGGGATGGAAAA
This sequence comes from Ambystoma mexicanum, assembly GCF_040938575.1. Classification (NCBI taxonomy): domain Eukaryota; kingdom Metazoa; phylum Chordata; class Amphibia; order Caudata; family Ambystomatidae; genus Ambystoma; species Ambystoma mexicanum. The sequence continues at coordinate 631,858,423 of NC_090927.1, read as the reverse complement.
GTTAAATGCGCTCAGTAATTACCCATTGCTAAGGACCTGCTCACTGTTCCCAAACAGCATCGCCGGGCGCATGATAGTGTCTTTCTGCATAGATGATCACTTGGACTTTATTAGTTTGGTGATGTGCCCAATATCAACCTTAATGAAATCATATTTGCATTTTTGTATTCATAATAATTACATATACATTTTTAAATTGTGTTGTTCATTTTCACTGCGGTTTTGCAATTGAAATTTAGAATCCAACACCTAAAACAATGAAATTGACCACTACCCGGATGTCCACGCAAATAATTAGACTCCGAGAGTATGGTTCTCAGAGTTTATTCACACACAAAGATAGACACAGTAAAGGAAACAACAGAAGAATGATGCAACCAAAACCCAAGTCTTTCTCGGTGTGTGTGTTGTCCTCTCCCCTCCCAGTGGCGTTGCAGGATTCTCTTGGCTGGGTCACATTCCACCCCCTCCTCGTCCACTTGCCTTGGGCCAACCAGGCCTGCTTGTTGCTTACTATTTTGCCTGTCTAGGTGGTGTCCCACCACCGTCTCCACAGTCTTCCTCTCACTGCCTTGTCTTACACCATCTTTGGAATCTCATTCCCCTTGACATGTTTCCCTTTCTTCTTTACTCTCGGATCTCACTATCTCCTGCTCTGTGCCACCTACATTGTGAATAGTCAGAGATGTATTTTATGGGTGGACCAATGGGGCACATGCCCAGGTGATCCATCCGGTGGGCGGGGTCATCTGTCCCCCGCCTTGGAGGGGGAGACACACACCTGGCTGCCCTGGCTGCTTAACTTTTGTTTTACATATATTGCATTATATATGTGCCAGGAAAATGTTGATTCAAAATCGGTATGTGTTTTCTGTTTTGGACAGTGTGCTTGGGTCCCGGGGAACGAAGACATGTTGTTTCAGGCACGGGAGGGGCACCCTGACAAAAATAAATACATGAACATGGAGGGAACTGACAGGTCGCCTGTCAGTTCCATACTTGATCATGTATTTCTTTTTGTTGGAAACCATATACGAGTCAAATAATACTGGTGTGTGTGTGTGTTACTTTATTTGAATTAATCGTTTGGTGTGTGTACTATGCTAGCAGGGTTCAAACTATGGTTGTCAGGCTCCCAGGCAAGGACCTTTCCTACTAGACTACATGAACCATTCATATGTGAATTGGGATGTTGCTCTGCAGTGGATATGTCAATACACATTGTTTTGTGCCTGCTAGAGTTTATTTTTTAGATGTTGATTCATTTTATGAAAGTCAAATGATTATTTGCCCAGTGCAATTTTTTCGTATTAGGCTAAGCCAATACAATTGCTTTAAACTTGCTTGATATCTAACTTTAGATATGTATGTTCTCTTCCTATGACGATTCTCACTCTGTACGTTAAATACCTCCACTGTGTTTTAGGACTTTTTCCCTGACTGTGTGGGTGGATTTGGGTGAGATTGGCTCCATGCACAACTCCCTGGACAAGCAGCACTACAACAAAATACATCTTGCTCCTTCATTCCATGACCTGCCCCAGGCCAATCCCCATTAGACTTCAGTCAAGATGAGTGTTAATGGTAAATCTGTTCTATAATAGGAAGGATGTCTCGTCTGTCTCCACTCCCGAAACCTCCCAGTATGGATACCCTCTTCCTCTCATTATGATAAAAGACTTAACAATGTTGAGGTGACCGCCCAGCCCCCAATGCATCCACTAATCTAGCTCTTGGCAACATTCACTGACTGCACAACATCAAGAATGTCGGTCCACTCAGTATGTATGTGTAAGCAGCTGCATGGCAGGTATTTGATGGATGATCTTGCAGGCATGCAAAACTGGCTGAGATCAGGACAAACATCAATGGATGCAGAAGCCTGGCAAGACAGGATGAGGAGCATGATGGACATTGCGTAGTTGAGCAGAGTGGTTGGGTAGCAGGGTTTGGTGCACATTGTAGCACAGGGCAGGAATATGGAGTAGAGACCACATGTGGAATGCCGATCCCGGAAGAGTAGTATTACAAGCACAGTGGGCCATGGCATTCAGGGAATGCAACAGCAAGGACTTTCACATGTGTTGATGTGAGTCTGTGAGATGTGTAGCTTGCTGCTAGCATTGGTACGGGGATGAGGTCAAGCATCATTGTGTCAGTGATCAGATGCACATATAAGGTGTGAGAGCTAAGCCAAGGCAAAGCATGCTCAAAGGGCAACTAATGAACATGCATGCTGCAGAGTTTACAGGCGTATTAAAAAAGTAATCACCCAGTCGGCCAGCCACTTTACAAATATGTGTATCTTTGTGCCTGCACTGCATTATCGAAAGGTTGCAGGGCAGCAGCAGCCCACAGTGTTCAATGGGCCTTTTAGATTGGGGAGGAAGCATCATGTACTGCCTTGGGGTGTGATGGAGTGTGCAAGCAACACACTCTCACAAACTAGCACTCACACATTTTATGCACACGTCCACTCTCATATACTAACACTCCATATCATCACTGATACTTTCTCCCATAGTTGTGATGGTTGGAGACTGCAAGCAGCACACTCTTACAACTTCACTCACACACTGACACTCACACATGTCTGCACATCGACTTGACTCTCCTATGTCGCAACTCAATACTCTCACTGACACTCTCCCTCACGCAGCACCACACTTTCATTCACACCTGCACCCATAATCACACTGTTTCCTACATCCATGACTGTGGATGTCCTGGCTCTGGCAACAAAAAGACCAGTATTGATCCTGCGGCACTAGAGTGGCCTGCTGCCGGCTGTGTGATGTTTACAAGACAAACTTTACTGAACCATGTGATGTGCAGCATGTTGACCCTTTGCCATGCAAGTCCCCTCAGGAACGCACAAACAACCACTTTTGCTGTGGCTGTACATTCAGTCATTGGATGTGCCTGTTGACAAAAGCGCTTTGTTCATGCACAATAATAAACAAACACACATGTTTTCAAATGACATCTACGCCATTTTTGAGTTGCCTCAGGCAACTGCCTCCTACATTTACAAGTGTGAGTCGTGATAGTCATCTTTCTTCGCAGGGCAATAAATGTAGTAGCATTAGTAGTAGCATTAAGCTGGGCATTAAAACGGATCATTAGAGTACTTAGAAGCAGGGAATTCAGTTATAAAGAGGTACATAGCAATGTGGTATTGTTATTGACATGGAAGACACTTTTAATTGCTGTAACCTTTGAACTGTACCTACATAAAATTATTGTCCACCTCCTAGTCTATAAACAGATAAGAAAGTCACGCACAGGAAAACAATAAAGGTGTGTAATATCTGTGTGTATTTCATGGTGTTTAGGCTTCTGGTTTCACAGCGGGCATCCCTTTGCACTCTGGTACCTGTAGCTAAACTGTTCTCATAATGAAAATTGGGGATACACCAAGTACTAGAGTACAAAGAAGAGGAGGAGCACAAAAGTCAGAACTCTAGAACTCTTGGGATAGATGTATCTGTTCCTAAGAGCGTGTGGACAGAATGCTTGCTGTACTGATTGCCCCTGCCCTTGGCCAAGTCTACTCTCACAATAGGCCGAGGTGTTTATATTACCTTTGAAGCAATGCATTGAAGTCCTCCAGATCTTGGAAGGCTCAGAGCCTCCTTCCAAGATCTGTGTGATATTGAGCTCCTTCACATCCTCTGCAAGAGTTATTATTAGACAGATGCTGGATTCTGCGAATAGGAGGGGTCTCTTTTCTTAGACATGTTGTAAAAATAATGACTAGTTATCAGATTATAGCACCTCAGGGATTGTGCAGACAAACATGCATGTGTGTGTCTGTCAGGGAAGTGCTTCTCACAGTGTGTTTTGCAGTGTGTTACTGTAGGACTTCGCACAGAAGCCACTGTGTTAGGGTAGGGTGTGGAGTGGAGTGGGGTCTCACAGACAGGCTGTGTCTTAGCGCCAGAGCATTACGTCCCAACGGTGGCTATTCACTAGGCTAATTTTCAAATGGATTTGCAGGTGCGATTAGACAAGATTTTGAACTGCTAAGCGTGTTTCTGCACTGCCTGCAGTTATGTAAGTAAACCTCCCCCTGATCTCTCTGTTCAGAGTGATAGAACGGAACAGAGAACTTAGGTAACCTTAATTATTCTTGTCTTTTTTGGAGGAAATTATGTCTGTAGTGTGTGCTGTATAGCCCAGGAATGGAAGATGAATATAACATCATGATCCCTGCATTCCTCTCGCTTGTTCCCTGCCATGCCCCTTCCTTCCCATCCCTCTCTTCTATTACAATTGAAGCAGACCCTTGGATGGCATAAGTACTATGCTAGTGACCAATATGGAATGTGTATTGCAGAACTAAAACAGGGAGAGTACCAGTGTAGGCCACAACCTAAGGTGGACTGCAGATGGTTTCCAAAATATATCATTAGTAATAATGACACAATAAATTAGTAATTCATATAGCGCTTTCTCCAGACTGACTACTTCTAAGTGCTTTAATAATCATTATGGCAACCCTTTTTTGTACCTGATTTATCGACCTATGAAGGATTAAGGGGTCAATTTCTATGAGATTCCTCCATGTTTCTTGATATTTCATACATAATAATATCAATAATAATAATCATATAATAATACTAATAATAATAATGACCATGCATCTGCATATCAAGCAGTTAAGTGTCTCTTGGCTTACTTAGGCAAATTATTGTAATGTAACTTCCCATTATGCATTCACTAGAGTACTAAAGACTTGTTTCACTCGTCATATCATGTTCTGTATTGCCACTTACTGTGATGTCAATGCATACAAAAATGTGCAAATTAAGGGGTTCTGCACACCTTTTAACACAAAGGGCCTTTCAAAATCTATAATTGTCAATATCTGAATGATTTATGGATGCTTAATAGATGTAAATGTTATCACTCAATGCAAAGGCATTCACAACTCTGCCTTAGTTCTTTATGTATAAGATAACCTTTCAGGGAGAGTTGATTCATTGTATTACCTTTACATTCCCCTACTTTTCTACCTCTCCACTCAGAGCTGCCGATTGTGTAGGATTTGCTAAGCCCTTTGTGGCAAAACATGCAAACCCCATAATTTGGTCACATATTGACAATCACACAGCTTTATTTTCCCCATTTCGATTGAGGCCTAGGCATGCCAGAATGCAAAGTAATGGGAACCTTATATTGTCTTTGGCTTCAAGTCATTGCTGGGGAAACATGTCATGGATTTGTGCAATGTTTACATTTTATTAAGGATTAGACCGTTAATTGAACGTCTAGATGAGTTGCTGTTGAATTTGACTCAAGGTGTGCAATCCTTTAATATCTTTGGTTTGGGGGTTGCGTTCAGCGATGTTCAGAGGGAGTTCTGAGAGGTTCAGAGGAAGGGGTTTCATCTAGGTTCAGGGGGGAGACAAGACTATCTGCGCCTGGGCCCGAAAAACTGTTCAGATGGCCTTTTGAAGGGTATCACTACTCTTCAAACAACTTCTTATTGTGCTAACTCCTCCTCCTCTGTACCACCTTCACTGCCTGTTACCCCTTCCTCCTATCACTACTATACCACCCATTATCACTCTTTTCTCCTGTCCACCCCATTAATACTACTCCTATCACTCACCCATGCTCTCCAACTCTCTGTCAAAATCTGCCCCAGCACCAGCAACCTACACTGACTCTGTTCTTTTATGGTTCTTTTTCCACCCACTTAAACATCTGCATATGCGCTCTGTAATTCTGGCCAGAATGGGGATGGATTCTTTCACCAGGTCCATCTGGGCTTACTATGTTCTGGGGGTCACCGGACTAAACCTTTATCAGTGGCCATTTTGGGTTTCACTCCCACCTTCTGGCAATAACTCACACCCGCATCCAGAGCTGCTTGTGCTAGATGAAAGAATGCCTGAGCAACCGATGATTTCCAGTCAAGAGCAGCAGGCAGTATGTTGTCAGACTAAAGAGACCTACCAGAAAAACATGCACACATTGCACTTACAATTCCTGCATCGAGTGCCTTAAACCCACAACAAATTGCATTATGTAATCCCCCCACAATTGTAAGCAGGGCTGATATAATGACATGTATCCCCCTACAATCGGAAGAGGTGAAAGCAGGGGTTTTATTTTTCAAACTGAAGCAGGACAGTATTTTTCAAAATGTGTATTTTTCAAAACGTGCTTACTTCCCCTTCTGAGCTAGGCCTTTTCTGCTGTTTAAGTCAGGTTGGTAAAATGTTTATTTGCAGTTCTCCTTGCTAATGCACCAGAATGAGTTGAAAGGCCTAGTCAGCTCTGCATATTCAATAAATCTTTCTGGGAGGGCAGAATGGCCTGCCAATCTGTCACAGACTGGCCGAGGCTTTCCTTGCATGGAAGAGCAGCTGGGCTCACACCACAGGAAGGACTGAAAGAGAAACAACGCAGCTTACCTTACAATACTGCTTCTAAATGACCCTGCACATTGATGTCTGGCATTCCTTCCCTCAGATCCTTCCTTCCTGGGCATTGCCACTGTCATTTAAATATATAAGGTGAGCCCCATAGCTTTTTCACCATCAAGTTCAATCTACTTCAGTCAGTGCAAGATGAATCACTGCCCTGCCTTTAAAAACTTGTCAGAGGGAAACTCACAGCAGGCTATCAGGCCACAGATACACTGCAGTGCAATGCTGGATTTGTCACCAATGTTTTCTTGCTCCCCTGAGACCCACGCACTGGGGTAGGAATAAATGGCACAAGTCCCTAAAAGGCAAAAATAATACACGTGCATTTTTGCATGCATACATAGAACGGTTTTCTCAAAAATGTCTTCAAGCAGCTATCCCAGTCCTAGCGGGTTTGGCAGGGATGCTGCATGCCCTGTTTCAGACAGCAAATTGCAGTAAGGTGTCTGTATACAAGTGGCTCAGTTGCATGCCATTCGGTGCAGCACTACATTTAGTTATTTAGTTATGCATGTTGCTGGCTCTTGATTATAGCCCTTAGAAACTGAGTTTCAATTGGAAGAATACATCCTGCATGATCAAATTAGCAGCTTAAATGCTCTGAGTAAATGTTCAACTCCAATTTTTAGCAATACTGTAATGAGAAATGTTGACAAGCTCTGATACTGTATTGACCATTGCCACGTGACAGCAATATCACTACCTTCTTAGGCTGAGCTGACAAAACATGGAGTTACATGTCCCCCTGTGCCTTGCTTTTCATGACTATTTTTATCACCATGATTACATTCTAAGCATTTTATTGTTGGCATTTTTCTCCGTACCATGCTTAATGTGCCTTTATATGTTTTAATAGAGGCTCCAGGATATTACAAGTAGAGAAGGTTCAGATGCCAATGCTATATATATGGGATTAAGTACTCATTAGTATATGTTAGCTGGCCATTGCAAGTCACTGAGGAGTTCTGTGACCAAATAGAGGAACATGGCGGTAGGTCACAGCACTCAGAGAATATGATTTGTATATACAGTAGGGGGATTGGATTCTGCATAATACATGGCCATACACTGTCACCCCCTTTGATACATAACCTTTTGCTTAATATGATGTAAGAAGATAACCCTTTGCTGATCCATATAATCCATTTACAATCTGTCTGTATTTAGAAAAGCTAATATGCAGATTCTAATGTGTTGCAAGAAAATACTTTAAGGCATTGAAAAATGCATTAAAACATTGTCATGTTTAATAAACAATTTCGTACAGATTCTTGCTTGCATGTGTTAAACTCCAGCAGTGCACACATTAAACATTGTACCATAAACAGTTTCCTTATCAATGAATGGCTGTAATTCTCTCTGCTGGTCTAATAACTGATAATAGAGCAGCTGTGATGTTATTTTCATATTACAGGTCAGTTGTAATGTCACAACAAGCCTGTATAAAGAATAATAATTGTAGGCTTTTATATGGATATTGCAGGCTGCCATGTATTTCTATATGTTATTATGAGGTGGATCGAGTGATAATTGAATTCTGTTGGAAGATTAGTGTAGGCAACTGATCAGTGACCTTCTCTGACCCAGGTCACTGGTGCGGCTATGTGAGGCAGCGGTCTGTTATAAGTAAAATGACCTTTTTAAGCCATGTCTATGTCAAAGAAGAATGAGTTTTACCAGATGTATTCCCTGAGACATTATAGACTCTGATTCTGCCCCAACGAGCCCCTACTTTCATTCAGCATGTCCTTTTTTCAGACCAGCTCCAATTTGAACTTATAGCTCCTTCTCTACCACTTGCATGTTCTTTCCGTCACACATCCTGTTACCCATCACACCCCTTTCCTTCCCAAATGATCATATGACATCATGACTGTATATGTTTCCCCTCCATTCCCTTTCTTAGTGTCTGTTCATTCTCCTTTTTCTCCTCTGTTATTCCCTTTTCTAATCCTTACCACCTTCTCTTTGTTTTTCCATTGTATCTCCCCAGTTCCTAACATCTGTCCACCTATTCTCTCATGCCTATGTTTTTTTAGCTTTTCTTTCCATGTACTGTTGTTACTTTTTCTGTGGGTATTTGCTCCCTCCCCTTCCACCCACTACAACTCTTACGTGTCTTTAATATATTCAGATACCTTCCACTGAGCTTTTTTTGCTTCTTCACCTTCCATGCCAGTGGAAGGATCTTCCATTAGCTACCACACAGCTTTGGTTCACACATACATTTTCTCGTATAGCTCACACTACTAACTAGGCACTTCAGTTATTTTGACACTGCTGTTTCACTGTTGTGCATTTGTGAATGTTTATTTTGAGTTTCTACATGTTTCCAGATTGAGGAATAGCAATATTCAAAATATTTTGTGAAAAACTATGTTTACAGACGTCAATAACTTTTTTCTAGTGAAGTAATTTCCCATTGTGTCATTTAATGTGGTGTCATCATATACGTATTAGAGGGGTCCCACACTTTAATTTGTGCACTTGGCCCCACAAATCCTAGGAATGGCCCTGAGTGCAGACACACAGAAATCAAATCTTTCTGGCAAGCCACTCACACATATAACACACACTGACATATACTATAGGTTTATGGCCCTAAAAGAAAAGGGTCAACCCCTCAGTGTTTATTGGTGAGTGTATGTTTCTATATCAACTTTCACTGTGCCTTTTGAACTCCCCCCGTCCTCCCCCGGCATACACATATCTGTGAGAAAGCCACAGGAGTGGGTATCTTTGAGCTCCACATGCTTCTAGATTTACCTGCCTGCCATTTATCATTCAATTGCTGTGCTTTGACTTAACAAGGTGAGAATCGTTCTCCAGTTATACAAATACTGGCTATTCTTTGCATGTGATCGGTTGGAGAGGAGACCTGCGCTTAATATTACATTTTGTATTATTATTATTATTATTACTATTATTATTATTAGTATTATTATTATTAATGTTATGATATATATTGAGTGCACACCTACCTTCAAGAAGCGATGGAGCAATTTACAGAGGTTTAGAACATTACAGACACACACAGATTGCTTTACAGAGGCATACAACAGAACAGATGAACCCCTGAGTTGTATTTCCTTATTCAGAGAAACCTCATTCAAATAACGAATCTTTAGTGTACCATTCAAAACATTCTTCGAGGCTAAAACATGTTCACTGATCACTTTAAAAGAGCCCTCACTACAACCACATCGATATCATGAAACATGATAACTTTGGTTCCATAAAATCCCTGCTGTAAGATTTCAAACCTTTGAAAGTGTGTTCTAGCAGTGCAAGAATACTTTCTTTAACACTGTTTCGATGAATACTTGTTTACAATCAGCTTTAAATAGTGTGGCATAGTTGAGAAATCTGCAATTTGTTGAAGCGTGACCGTTTTTAAAACTGCGCTTATTGCTGGTGTTTTCTTTCAAAATGTATTAAACACATGTGTTTATCTGAGCTTCGGCAGTCAGATGGGATGGCATTTCCCTATGTTAGTTTGAAGATGGGTTGGTTTGTGCCTGTAGCAAAGTTCCTAAGGTGTCCCCTGTGCCCAACAGATTGTATGTGTCTCCTACTCCCCTGTTCATAAGTAAAGGTACAACTGAATTTCTCACTTGTTTAGTCATAGTGCAAACTGTTATTCTGCAATCACTACAACTTCGTGGTCATCGCATTTACACTGGCCTCGAAGGTGAAGTGCACTTCTCACGGCTAGGTTTAATGTCCTGACGGACCTGCGCACACAGTACAGAATGGTAAGCGCATCCTTATGAAACATTGACCTTGCATCCATTGAGACTGTGTTAACTGTCTGCAGCACCTGCTTCTTTAAAACGTCATCCCCATAGCAGAGCACACGCATATTGTGTTATCAACTTCCAAGCTATACAGCTACCTTGTCGGTATGTGTGTGCACTTTATGAACATTATCATTTGAAAGGATGTGCCTCCATGTGTACTGTGATTAGAATCCAGAAATCCATGGTTACCATGTTCCTCTAACATAAATTGCATGAAAACATTTGAGGACATCTATCAGGACTGATTATGCGGTGTTGAACTGTGGCCATCTTTTGCCTGTAATGTGGTCTCCCTTTGTGGTGTTGGGGAATATGGATCTGTCTTGTTTCTGTCTCCATGGTGATGTCATGTCTGAGAGGGTTGTCTCCTCAAAACACACTCTGACAGATTCGCATCAAGTAGGTCTGTGAGTTGGTACTTTGATGTGATCTGCCACGATTTAAGATGAGATCAAACATATATTGAATGAAGCCAGGTGAGGTGGTACATCCATGTGACATGTGAGCAGATCAATATGGGAGTGTTCTTGGCCAGGACATGTACCCTATGCAGGTATGCTTCAATTCACATACATGGCTTTGGTGGAAGCTCAGTTTGTGGTGACATTTTAAACCATATGAATTAATACACTCTCAAATCACAAAATGGAAGCTCACTAGTTGTGCACAATGATCACCCACAAAAGGGGAGATGGGGGTAATGGGATACTCTCTGCTGCTACTTCCTCTCTCAGTGCCAGGACCAGCTCCGGATTACTTTGTTGCAGGTCTCCCCCTCCCTCTCTTTAGGTATTGCCTTGTCACATGTGGCACATGAAATCAATTTTGTGTAGGTAGTTCAGGACTCTATTCTGTTTGTGCTGTGATGTTGTACTTTCCATCTTGGATTGCCCATCTAAGGTGAAGTCTATATCTTTATTAGGGCTAGATCACTTTGTGTCTTTTACAACTGTGTGATATGCGTGCTTCTCCTGCTACCTATGCTTTTTGTGCAGTCAGTGGAATGGAACCTCCCAGCTCCTATAGGACCTGTTGTGATATGTGTCACCACACTCAACCACCCCATGATCCCTTTTGGGCTTTTGGAATTATACAGTTTAAGATGTACCTCAATCAACATTAAGATTCACTCGTTTGACGGTAATGGTTTGTGATTAGTGATGTGGCAATGCGAATGTGGCTGGTGATCGTTCCTATATTCCCTGGTTCCACTATGACACTGGAATGAACATATTACTCTGTGTGACATTTTCACTCACAATGTGACCAGGATGACAATGAGATGTGTGATGTATACTGAAGTGGTGCGATATTGATGCTAAATGTACCTCGGAGCTGCTTGGTGTGTTCTGAGGCTCATATACTTGTCTGCATTTCATCTGGCATGATGGTATGGATGTTGGCTCTCAGGGGCTGAGAGTCTCCAAAGCAGAGTCTGAGGGCTGGCTTTTTATTGCATGCAATTATTCATACATGCCTGGACTTCACACATGTCCTCTCATCATTCCATTCTTTTAAATGTCATCATCGGTCCTTGGGAATTTGTGCTTCATGCAGTTGGGCTTTTGGGGACCGTCTGCACTAGCCAACATTAAAGGAATGGTTCGGTCAAAATGTGTTATTGCCCCTACGGGTCGGCCATGTGTTTTTAAGCTTAAACCGCTCGATTTTAGAAAAATTTCTTACGGACCTTACCCGAGGTTTCGTCCATTAAACGCACGTGAAAACAGGCATCAGGGAGCTGCCATTTTGTGATAATCCTATCATTTCCCCCATCGCCCTGGCTGACCTGCTTTTGCGGCACTAAATCATATCCCCCGCCCCTGAGCCTGTCATCAGCAGACGCGTACCGCCCATTTCACAACGCCAAAGCACGTCTCGTGTCAACATTCGCTGCGCTTCAGCTAATGACGTGTCGCCATGGAAATGACAGGACGCCTCTTTCCTAAATAAGTATAAACAGACCGTTTCACAACACACAGCAGCAGATTTTCGATTCCATTCCTCTCTCTGTGTTACTTTGAGTATTCTGTGACTCGTTTCTGTGCTCTGGTCAGCTACCTTCATTGCTTGTAGCCCGTGTGAACAGACACCAGTACCACCGCTATCAATTATTTTAGTTTGTTTAACACACAATGGCTACAATAATGTCCTACATGTACAAGCCTGAGTATACCGAGGAGGAACTACTGGAAAGGGAAACACGTGAAAATGATGGGTCTTCGGACGGCAGTTGGGAGGACGATTCAACAGCTGAAGAGCCTGGACCTAGTCGCATGGACGGTGTTTCCACCTGGTGCACATGCAATCGGTGCGAGCTAATGCCAACCGAGAACGAGAACTGCTGCTGCTGTGAAAACTCGGGATGCGTGGCCTACATTTCTGAAGGCGAGCCACGACCGCAATGCATCACCGAGCTGCCAGTCTTCAGGGCAGCCTGCCTCACACGGTCCGTGTTGAAGATAATGATGGTGCTTATGCACGAACTTCACGCAACTGTTTGTCCTCGTAATCCGAGTAACGAGTAAGTATACGCTGCTTGTCATGCCACTCCTATTTCATGGTCTTCTACTATATCCAAATTTCCCCCTTGCACTTCTCCCTTTGCCTCTACCCTTTGCACTTGCGCGATCTGAATGACACCTGGCCTAGTAGGATCGTTGTCTGTCTCCCCTTGTTCCCCCGCCTCATCGCGCCTTGAAACACTTGTGTATAGGCGCGTTACAAATGCCTTATCATATCATATCATAACATATACATATCATTGTAATGCACGAAAGTCTTTCAATAGTCTGCAGTGTCTAGATAGCATTTGTCCAAGCAGAATGGCATTAGTTACAAGAATTGTAGAGTCGGTTATGTCTCTATAAAAGTCACACATATCTATACTATCAATTAACATTGGATTATACAGACCTTAGGTCAAGGGTCTTGACCACTACAATACACTGTTTGAAGTGTGGGTCTGTGCTCACAAGAATCTCCGGTATGTGGCATTTGTTATTGATAGGCAATGATATACTGCAGTAGGGGTCTAATGTTAGTTGGGGATCTGCTAGGTGGGCATCATGGCGTGGTCAGTGGCCTGGCACATGAAGAGTATACCTTGCAGGGACACAGGGTCAGAATGGCAGTAAGTTTCCACTGGCGAGGGTGCGTGGGCAAGGACACGTTTGTGGAGATGAACGAGCTATGTGCTTTGTTCAGGCCGGTTCACATGCAGGACCGTGATCTCAGAGAATGATGTGTTACATTTATTAGCTGTTGCAAATACCTCTGGAGTTTTCCAGTCAGAGTGGGAACGAGGGTGTGGGCCATGTGCTCTGCGCGCTGTACTATCGCAGTGAGGCCTGGTCACCAAGATGGAGTGGAAAGGGGGTACAAAAATGGATGCCCCGTGTCCTGCTCAGTGTTCCCATCTACGCGAATGTCATCCAAAGTTAACATCACATAAGGGCAAGGGGCGAACCCACTACTGGAGGCACGTGGTATGAGTTTCTACTGAGAAGTAAAGGATGAGAGGGGCCTGATGGCCCCTCGCTCCCACACACTTGCCTGCATGCCCCAGGCCCTCTATCAAAGGCCGTTCGCACCCGGGGATGAGCGCTGGCATGGGGGGCTGTCACGGGCGCAAACGGCCAAGGTGCCAAACAGCATGTACACTTCAAAAGGTATCCCACGCCCAGGGGCCATCGCTCACATGGCCTCCTCAGACCCCGTGTCTCCAGGCAGGCCTCCCCTGAGGCAGGCCGCCCCCCTGCGATAAACATAATACCACGACATACACACGTCATTCATTCACAAGCACACCCCTTTTTCTAATACTTTATAAACCACTTGATATGTCTCATGAGAACATCTTTGTGCTTTGCAAGTCAACTCCTGAACCTTCTACCTGAGAAGCACTGAGATCTATGCTAATCTGCTCGTCGCCGTGCTATGTGTGACCGCTTCGAGCAAACTCGTCAGTGTTCTACCTGTGGCCATCTACCTGTTCTCCTGCAACATACTGCTCGGCCTGCTGAATCCAACTGTTTGTTGGTCAAGGTAAGGCCATGTATCCTAGTCATATTTCGGTCATTTTTACATTTCAATCTATTTGCTATTACAGTACCCAATAGAGCTATGGTCATTGGTCTCATTGCTATTGACTTGATTCTCAATTGTTATGCTATCAATAGATCTATTTATTTTCATCTGTGTCAATTGTCATCGAATTGCATCCTTCGGGGGTCCAGTCTATAATGTAAGCATGGTTCCTTTTCGTGCAAGATAGAACATCCAAGGGACGAGTCACATGGTCAGAGTTTAGTCACATAATTAAAAAAAATTCTGTAATTTATGCAAATACTAAGCCCCACATGATGAACTAGTATAGTTCCGGCGACCAAAACAAACCTTGCATTGAGCATGGTATGTTTCATTTACTTTTTTATGACATTTTTATTCATCAAGGTTTTATAATAATCTTGATATTTACTTTTCAGAATTTTCAACAATGCCTGCCTGTTCGATTAGCGTTTGCCCTTCGAAGACCCATGCTAAATCTGAAGGCACTACAATGCATGTATTCCCGAAAACTGTTCATCGAATAAGAGAATGGGTCAGACATTGCGGATATCCACTGGATGAGCTGGAAAGTAGAGTCCAACAAGTCTTTGAGGACAAGAGGGGTGATCGATACCGCATCTGCAGCTGGCACTTTCCCTCAAACATGTACACCACATCTTGGGTAACAAAGAAGAATAAACGGCGATCGACACGAAAACTGCTCGCAAACGCTATTCCCACTCTATCCGTCCACAATCCACCACTGGTGAGTCAAGTGTCCGTTTTTAGCTTTAGGCCTTGCGGTAGTGTGTAGGTAGCCAAATGGATTCATTGATATTTTAGGTGTTGTTTCCAATTTGTAATACTTTCGACATTGATATGAGTGTATAGCTTTTTGAATAATGACATTTATCAATGTATTATTTTTAGATTTCATAACCCACAAACTAAAATCTATATATGGGCCCAGGGAACTGTGCTATATTGCGAATTACTCAAGTATTCTGTCTGCTTACATGGCAATTTTAAAAGTTGGCTTTTCCTTATCAAACAATTTACCTTTACAACTTCTTGACTATTCCTTGAATTTGAAGCAAGAACATTCTACTTCCGTCACGTGCTCGCAGTTATCAACCACTTCTAGCGCGTATCAGGTAATCATACTTGGCTATTCCGCTACAGACTTGTTTTATGCATGTCAAGTAAGAGTTTGTATGTATCGTGTGATTATTTTACCAATTGTTTGGTTAGTGCTTTCCAATTGAATATCACCTTAGTTGTCGTCCCCTGGTGTTTGTTTTCAGTTATAATTAGTGTTATCCATACTAATGCAAGTACTGTCTTTCAGGGAGATGCTGAAGCGTCCACCACATTGACAACAGCCTTAGATGTTCTTCAGCAGCACGAGGTATGGATACTGACAGCTCAATCGATCGTGATCATCAGGACTGGAACACTTGTCGTTTGAATGTTCTACACCATGTTTCATTCGTGGTTAGCCGTTGATATGTACCTGTGCGGTCGACCACAAGCGTGTGTTGTGTTTTCAAAATTGTAATCCTTACTAATGCAAATACTATGTTTCAGGCAGTTGTTGAATCGTCAACCCACGCACTTGATGCCGAGCCTGACATTCAAGTAATTCCGGTGGAAGCGGGACCATGCGGATACGAATCGGCGCAACAGCTTTCGGAAGTGCGCACCACATTGACAGCCCTAGATATTCTTCAGCAGCATGAGGTATGGATACTGACAGCTCCATCAAGCGTGATCATATAACGTGATTCCATTTGCTATACTTTCTTCCCTATTAACGCAAGTACTGTGTTTCAGGGAGATGATGGAGCTTCCACTACAATCACAAGATCCCATTTAGATGATGCAGATGTAAAGAAATCGGAGAAATAAGTCGATTAAATCTGATCATATTTAAATATTCCTTGATTCTTTTAGACAATGCAACATTTGTGGTTATCTCTTTATATGTAGCTGTGCCGTCGACCCCAAGTGTGTGTTATGTTTACAATATTGAAAACCATACTAACGCAAGTACTGTGTTTCAGGGAGTTGCTGATGCCTCCTCTCCAATACAATCATTCATGGCACTCCATGTAGAGCCAGAGGTATGGATACTGACAGTTCCATGGAACTAGGTCATCAGAGCTCGAATACTTGTCGTTTGATTGTTCTACACAATGTTTAATTCGTGTTGAGCTATTGAGATGTACCTGTGTGTTTGTCCTCACGTGTATTTTATGCTAACAATATTTTGATACACAGTAATGAAAATACTATGTTTCAGGGAGTCGATGGAGCCTCATTCCGTGCTGTCTATGCGGATACAGAAAATATAGTCGTTGCAGCGCAAGTGGAAGGGGAGACATGCGGATACGTATCGGAGCAACAGCGTGCAGATGTTGAAGGTCGAGTCAAAAAAGTTGCAAAGAAAAGAAACAAAAATAAGGTTAGTTACAAACAGTTCATAACTTTAGAAACATTTTTGTGCTGGGGACTATTTTATGTTTTTTTCATGTCAATTGTACTATACTTTATCTTGTGTTTAAACTGAACATCCCTTTTCCAATATGTCCTCTAGTTACCCGTGGGTCTACGAACTATACATACACAGACAGTGAAGCGAATGAGAGATGTTGCTTGCCAGAACATTTACACTATGGAGGAACGATTAATTCAGACGCGGCTTATTGAGACTCGGGATGCTCATGTCCAATGGCCAGAACATGAAATGAATGTGTCCGGAGAATCCAGCAAAGTTGTATTGGACCATTGCTACAGTACGACCGCACCACCGCAACAACATGATATTGGATGTATTGAAGATAGCTCTGAAGTAGTCGCAGATCAATTCACACAATCTACACCCACCAAAAAATTGCCACCAAAAAAGCTGTCGACATTGTTGTCTTCTCCCATCAATGTTGAGGTAGCAGATGTTGAAATGACAGAGAATGAACCAGCAGCAGCATTCACTGACGCATCAGAACCTGATATCGGCGATATTTCTTTCAGTTGTGGTGAAATGTCCTCAACGATGCAGTCCGAAACAAGTGTGACACTGGATGACAGTCTAATGAAAGAGGGCAAATACATAGTATTCGACAGTTGTTTGATGGATATTATAAGTATGCTGAAATGTGGGCATTCCGTCAGAGGGAAAGTATGTGGGAAGCCATTGATTCATGTGACTCGTCAAAAACAAGGCAGTAACGTCACAATACATGCCGCCTGTAGATTACATCATACGTTCTCATGGTCTGCACAACCGATGCTGGGGAAACTGCCAGCAGGCAATCTCATGTGTGCAGCTGCATCACTTTTTAGTGGCTCCAGTTTTAGAAAGTTAGAGTCTTTTTTTCAGTTTGTGGGACTTCATTTCATTTAAAAAATGCAGTAGTACAAATACCAACATGATTATCTGTTTCCAGCCATTAGTGATGCTTGGAAAATTGAACAATTGTCTCTAGCAAGTACATTCGAAGGCAAACGATTCAGGCTAGCCGGCGATGGACAGTTTGACAGCCCTGGATTTTCTGCCAAGTACTGCACCTACCACTTTCAGGACATGGATAGTAAGAAAATTGTGAGTTTGATGGTCGTGCAGGTAGCACAATGTACATCTTCAGTGGCCATGGAGAAACTAGGATTTATAAAATCAGTGGAATATCTACAATCGAGGGGAATGCAAATCGACCTCATAGCCACGGACAGACACGTTTCAATTGCCAAGACAATGAGAGAGCAGTTCCCACATATTAAACATCAATTTGACTTATGGCATCTTGCTAAATCAATCAATAAGAAAATCTCGGCTGCAGGGAAAAAAAAAGGTTTGGAAAGTATTTCAGAGTGGTCCCAGTCTATCAGCAACCATCTTTGGCGGAGCTCCAAAACTTGTGAAGGGTCAGTGGAAATACTACTTGAAAAATGGCGGTCACTGATGCACCACTGTACCAACGTGCACCGCTGGTCAGAAACCCTACATTTCCACCAATGTGAACATGGCCCTTTGTCCCCAGTGGAGGCACGGAAGAAGAAGTGGTTGAATCCATCTTCACTGACACACAAAGCTATTGAGAAGATTGTTTTTGATAAAACTCTATCAAGAGATTTGAGGGGACTGACAGAATTCTGTCACGCAGGAGGTTTGGAGGTGTTCCACAATATGTGCCTAAAGTACAGGCCAAAGCGCTTGCATTTCAGCATACAGGGCATGAGACATAGGACTCTACTTGCCGTCTTGGCCCATAACGAGAATCTCGGCCGTGAACAATCTAGGACTACGGGTAATGTAAGGATGCCTCGCTACACTAAGGCCTTTTCAACCCCTACCTTCACCATCCTGGGTGCCGAACAACCTGGGTGTCATCTTTGAATTCTCTCTCTATTCACCTCATATTGCTGACCTTGTCTATATGTGTATGTATATATTTTTGTTGATGTAACTAATTTTCGCAATCTCTTGTAAATGCTGGGCACTGTTAACCGAGGGGAGGCTTGCGTATTGTAAATAATAAAACAAACAAACAATAAATCTCACTTTCAACTCAACTCCTCGGGTACTTTATACTTTCCCTGACCTTCCCCAAAAAATTAAAAGTCTCAATAGTTATGGTTCTTTAGGGCTTCAAAGCTCGCAGACAACGAGGACAAAATTCGGGGCCTTAGAACGCGCCAAGCGAGCCGTTGCAGATGGGAGAGAAGCCAGTTCGCATTTGCACATTGAGGCGCAGTACATAGATGGATTCGAACCTTCAAGTTCTCACAGATGGCTTTACTACGGGATGTTGCAAAGAAAGAATGTATGCTCATTTCTAGTGAAGGTCAGCGGCTTTGATTTTCAGCTCGCGCCCTGAAGAGGCCCACAACTCGCACTGGCAGTATAAGGTTCTATTGTTTTTTGACCTTGAGAGACAGGGACCATGCCGAAAGAAATTCATTTGAAGGTGGGGTGGGGGGTGCAATAACGTAGGAGACGATAAGGCAGAAAATTCTTAAACTAGACCGAGTTTCATGTTAGTTCAGTATACGAAAAATCGTTGTCAAGAGCACAGTGGGATTTACAGACTGCATTACGCAGAGACACAAGGGAAATTGCAAATATAATGTGAGTAACTCTTTAGACGCTTTTATACCGGAATGAAGAATTAATGAATGGATGCATGAATAAATGAATGAATGAAGAGCTTTGAAAACGTTTGTGGGATTGTCCTTGTAGCGGGCACATGGGCATGCAGGTCCACATTCCACACGCATGTAGACAAAAAGTCGTTTCTCATTGTGTACTAACCTCGATTTATTTCGTTAGTTTTCGCATTGATTTTAGAGCCGAACATACTCCATTGCACTATCCTTGAAAGCAAATACTTTCAGCTCGGCCGTAATAAATAAAATGTATAATATTAATAAAGATCGGCTAGCGAGACTAATTTAAAATTTTATGTTTTCAAAACAGGTATATACTTCCCTTTTGCCACTGCCACCAGTTTCAAACACCGGCAGATGGGTTTTTCAACTGCCAGCTGCAGCTTAATGTAAACAACTGCACCATTCTGATGATCTTATGGGACGATTGCCAAGGGCCCATATTCCCTTACGCGGTACTAGCGGCTAGAAGCAAAATATCAACCTTTACGCTGGCCTAGTGCCTACTTGATGGAACAGCCTTGCGGTTCAACGGGCGACAAAAGTGCTTCTTTGGACGAAAACCAACACCCTGTGTACCATAAAGGAACAGCGCGTGACTCACGATAAACTTTTACAGATTTGCGGATAGAGATAAAAGAAAATAAATGACTTTTGGAGTTCATATGGCAATTGCTGAATATTCTATAAACATTTCATGTCAAATAAATGTACTTTACCAAATTTACCGTGTTGATGTTTGATTTTAAAGTACGGTTTCATATTCCGAATTGTGGCGCGTTGTGTTGTGAGCTGATCTGTGTTGGTTTCGGGGTTCTGTGTGAAGTTGCATAGAAGACGACTGGGCGCGTTTGCCTACGCAGCACAGAAACGTCACAGAGAGAGGCGGGGAATATGAATGTTTTGATAATGTCAGGCTCAGGGGCCAGGGATATGATTTAGTGCCGCAAAAGCAGGTCAGCCAGGGCGATGGGGGAAATGATAGGATATCACAAAATGGCAGCTCCCTGGTTTTGCGTGCATTTAATGGACGAAAACTCGGGTAAGGTCCATAGGAAATTTTTCTAAAATCGAGCGACTTAGGCTTAAAAACACATGGCCGACCCGTAGGGGCAATGACATTTTTTGACCGAACCATTCCTTTAAATCACTGTTGTTTTATGTAGTGTGTGTGTGGTAGGGCTGTGCGTGTTTGATGTTGTTTAAGATTGCCTATAAATTGCACCTGGTTGGTAGTTGTATGATTCATAATTGTAGCAGTTGCTGCATGTGTACACCAGAATTTGTTGTGTACACTTGCACTTGTGTGGCCCAATTACATTGAGGTGTATCTGTCATTTAACAGTGAAACATCAGTTGCTTGAATTAGCAGCGTTGGATAACACTTTGCTGGTTGACCTGTCTCTCTGGTGGAATGAGGATGCCATTGGGTGTGTCCTGAATTTCAGGGGTGTGTGAGGAGGAGGTCAACATATTAGGTATGTCTGGTGGAGGGCACATGTAATAGTCAGTGTGTCAGGGGCGTGTATGCTGGTTTGTGGGTTTGTCTGCGTGTGTCAATGCAAAAGACGGTGATACCCCTTTGCTGTAAATTGCTGTGATTCACTAAACTCATTGGGAACTGCCAAAGGGCTTCTGCTGTATTGATGGTGCAAGTGTTGTGCGAGTGTGGATGATTTGGAGAAAATCATACTGGGAAGTTTGGAGAGGTTGTGGAATTGTATCAGAAAGGCGTTGATTTGGCTTAGACTGTTTTCTTTCTGTGTTTTGATAAGGTTCCTTGCTTCCACGTTGATGGACAGAGTCAACCTACGTGTCCCTTGTAGGCGTGGCGACTTCGAGGCATACGCGCCTTTACTTAGTGAAGCGGGTAAGTCGTACACAAGGAGTTGAGCCCGGTGTAAGTTCCTCTTGGATTAAGTACTTGGTTCTGTGAATATTTCTTTTTCGTCTAAATTACTCCATAGTTAGTGAAACATTTGACTCATGCAACTTTCAACAAATGTTGCCATAGTTAGTGAATCTGGCCAATGTTATTTTAAGTTAGTGTTGTAAAATGCACAGCTACAATTAATTAATTGAGTATGAAAGTTGCATCTGCTGAGATGCAGCAAACCCCTTTGTGCACACATTGAAAGAGAGGAGCAACCTTAACACAGGGTTTCTTTCATCTACAGGGATATTTATTAACAGACTGAAAAAAAATCTTGAACTGAATGGATAGCAACATTTAAAAAGTATCAAGTCATTGTTAAAATCTAAACCAGTACTAGCTATCTATTGGAAATGCCAGCGCTGGAACTGCCAATTTCGAATGTATTCACGTCTTGCTGGCACCTCTATTTAGGTTAACACATAGGGGAGCTGCCACATATGTCAGCTTTATATAGCAGAAGGCCATGCTTTTCTTGACCTGATTCTCCAAGTCAAAATGCTTCTTCTGTCCTTTGAGAGGCCAAATGCACGTGTAGGAAAGGTTATACACAGGGCTGCAATGGATCATTGTTAAGAAAGAACGTTGAAAGCAGCGCACATCTGGTACTTACTGGGGATAATAGAAAGCTCTTTAGATCTGTGAGTGATGGGGAATGTAATATGAAATGAAAAGGTAATTCAATATGTACTTGACTGGGATTTACTTTTAGACTCATCAGTCATCTCTGTTGACGTAAATTATGGCATGCAACAAGTAAGATACTTTACAAATGAAGTTCGCTGATGAGTCACGAAAGTCTAACATCGAAAATGTGCGCTCCGGTGAACTGTCAGGAGAGTTAGTTGTAATCATTGGATAAGGGCTGTCTTGCTTGTTTTGCAAAATGTGACTGTATTGTGTAATTCAGTTGCACGACTGCAGTTCTTTATTCCTAAAGCATGGCTGGTGTCGATGAACTATTTCTGCTATGGATGCAGTGCCCTCTCGCTCTATCCTGCCTTCTGTCTCTTTCCCCTATCTCATCAGTCATGTTTCTGCGGTAAAGGTGTGAATACGGAGCTACCAGTGGGGGAGGGGGAGGAGGCACTTGTCATTTGCGGGAATAATGTGTGACGGGAGGAGACATCCCTAGATGTGGGAACACCACTGATAGCTGCATCATGCAACTTATGTGCGGTGTGCGCAGGTGCAGCTTGAGGACTTTGTGGGATAAAATAAGAGCACCCGGGGGGAGCAGAGGGGAAAGAGACCCTTGGGCAGGGCCAATGGGCAGCAGGGGTAGTATAGTATATGACTCATACAACAGCCACCCTGACATATAGGCCACACGTAAGTAAGCCACTTAGGTTTTCACACTGACAAACCCTATATTTCGGGGCAGAAATGAATTTCTAGAGCATTCAGCCCTAACAGCATGCTGAAGAAATGTTGCAAACCAACTATTCCCAGGAGACTGCAGTCGCTGGGAGAAGCGTCCAGCTGATACTTTCGAGGTCAGTGAGACGGGCTCCGGGGCACTCACTGGGAAAGGAAGGTCTTCAATTAATAAATACTGGTGAATAGAAGGAACTTCAAGGTTGGGTAAGCCGTTTCAAATTGCCCCTTGGGAGGAGGGCCTGGCAAGAGGACCGTGGTGTTGGGCAGAGAGGGTCAAGATTGCTTCCACCTATCATGAGCTAGTAACATAATAGGGAGCCATAATGGACTGGCGTAGTCCCACCTGTAAGCTTTGTAGGGTGATTTAACAGTGTTGCTAACTTTCTTTATGCTAATAATGTTTCAACCTATAAAAAATGTAGACAGGTTAGGTGGCACCAGCAGCTCCCTTCGTTCAGTTCTGTTCAACTGTGCTGAATGAATTGTGCCATCCCAGCTGCGTCTGGATCTGCAATAAACAGTGTTACGTCCTGCTTGGTGTACGCTCCTTTTTGTACTACTTTGATGTTTCTGAAGTTATCTGCCTTGGGCGGACCTCTAATAAATGTCTTCCCTGTTTGAGTTTTTATCTTGGAGTTTCTCCCTTTGCTCTCACTATCCTCCAGAAGCACGAGCTTGCCCATATATGGCCTCTCAAGTTGTCACCCCACAGCTTGTCCTAAGTGTCCTCATAGATACATCTGCTAAGCAAACCAGGGGTCACACAGAGATGGAAAGTAGTAACAGTTTTATTTTCATTGTTGCTGAAAGCACCACCATGCGTCAGGGTTTTAGGTCATATTGTTGACAGTATAATGACATGGCACTTACGTTTCCTTTGATTGTTTGTAGCCTTTTTCAAAAGTGAGCCCCAATATTCCACCTGCTTGTGCCACCTCCAATCTATGTGGAGTTTTGCACTCTGATGCCCAGTGCCCTGCATGATGGCAGTGGACGTGACTGTGAGTTATGGCTGCTTTACTCCCTGCAATACATATTGGTGCAAGGGTTTGAGGCTGCTCCTTGCCAATCAATGGGATGTGCGCTATATACATTTGATAAGCCAGATCAATTTGGCACACTACTCGATACCCCCACCACTACTACTTTCTTTAAGTTTACATACTTGTATGGATAAAAAATATGTAGAAGGACACAGCATGATTACTTCTGTGTTGATGCAAGTATTTGGTGGGCAGGCCTAGTCTGCATAAAAGATGTTACATATTGCTTATTGATCTCACTAAGCAGTAGTTCTTTAGGTATTTTACGGTTAACCAAATGGGCTGTAGTGTGCTAGCTTCCTACTTTCCACTGACTCCCACACTGACACAGCCGTTGCTAACCTTCACCTATCCATCTCCAACACTTTGGACATCCTTGCCCTTTTCATGGGGATCTGCATGAAACCTGCCCCCAAGCGCAACACCTGCTATGATTCTGACGCAGCCTCTCTGAAACACAAGTGCAGAGCTGCTGAGCAGATGTGGCAGGGTTCGAGCACATCCTCTGACAAACTGGCCTGCTGCCTGCTCCAAAGGCAATACAGACTCCCCATCCGCTCGAATAAGAAGGCCTATATCCAAGCCCACATCTCTGGGGCAACTAACAACATGGCTGAATTGTTCAAAATGTTCAAGGAACTCGCGAATCATACAGCAGTCTCCATTTCCACTCTGTCACCGGAGACTCTATGCACTGCACTGGCCTCTCATTTCACAACCAGAATTCAGGTCATCCTTTCCTCACTCTCCTCTACAAACCTCCATTCTCCGTCACCCGCTATCAGGGCTCCATTGGCCCCCCTCTCTCCTTCCCTCCTACTCTCCAATTTCTCGCGCATACCATCAGATGAGGTCTCTAGACACGTCTTCTCTATGAAAGTCTCTGCGAAATAGGTGGTCACCTGCTCCGGCAGAACTATCAAGGACAACATTGCCTCCCTTGCTCCAGTATTGGCTGATGTCTGCAATCACTACTTTGCCACCGGCTCCTTCCCCCACTCCTCAAGCACGCCCCTGTCCACCCTCTCCTCAAAAGGCTTATGCCAACCTCTTCTGCCCGGCTAACTCCCTCCCTATCTCCATTACCCCATTCCTGGGAAAACCCTTGGAGAAGCTGGTCATCCCTCAGCTGATCCACCACACTGAATCTGTTGGTTGTCTCCATGACCACCAGTCTGGATTCAGAGCAGCCAGAAGCAAGGAAACTGCACTCCTGAACACCTGTGAAGACTTGCTCTCAAATCTCGATTCCAACTCTTCCTCCAGTCTCATCCTTCTTGACCTTTCCTCTGCCTTTGACACAGTCAATCATGCCACATTTATAAACCGACTCTGTGATACCCTTGGCATCACTGACCTGGCACTGGACTGGTTGACCTCTGAGGTTCAACTGGGCCCTTTTCTCTCCTCCATTACACTGTCCACCTGCAGTGTCCCTCGGGGCGCTATCCTTTCGCCGTGGCTCTTCATCATCTGCCTTGCCTCTGTAGCTCATCTGTCTCTGTCTTTTCTCCTCACTTCTAGTGTTATGCAGATTACACGCATCTCTACTTCAAGCTTCCCTCTACTGTTTCCTCTGTTTCCTTTCTCATTCCCAACTGTCTGACTGCTATTCAGGCATGGTGTGCTGCTAACAATCTCTGTCTGTAATACTGAGATCCTTCACATCAGGAACCCAGCTCCCTCCTTCCCTCCTACTCTCTGGCCGCCCTCCATTGGCCGCCCTCACCCTCATGAGAGGCAAAAATGGTGTCATCTTTAAATCCTCGCTCTCCTTCTCTCCTCACATCACCGAACTTGCAAAGAAGGCTGACTTCCAGCTGCACTTCCTCAGAGGCATTCTCCATTTCCTCACCTTCCCCCAGAAACTCAATGTCTCCAAAACTCTGGTCCTCTCTAGGCTGCACTACTGCAACAGCATCTTCCTCAGTCTGCCTAAATCCTCCCTTCGCTCCCTTCAACTAATCCAGAATAGACTGTGTGACTTATCGTTGGCCTCAAGGCCAGGGACCACATTTCTGCAGCCCTGAAATCTCTCCACTGGCTCCCGGTTGATGTGAGGATCAAGTTCAAGACCCTCTGCATCATCCACAAGGCTTTATGGAGCCTGGGACTCCGCTACATCCAACTCTCTCTTCCTAAATACCCCCCTGCTAGAGGCCTTTGATCTTTTTTTTTATTTTTTATTTGGTTAAGTTGTGTCGCAACATTACAAATATCAAACATACATAAAAATATTCAACCTCCATATATACATAAAATAGAAAACAGAAATAAAACTAAAATATACATACGTAATGCTAATATTACTAAGTAGAAATTAGTTTCACCAGTTTAACTAACTAGGCGAAACCACTACATAACAATACATAATTACCCTATGATGCCCTAGATTATCGTACATAAGCATACACTTCTAAATTAGAACCACATTGACAACATGCGTCAGAAGCATGCTAACAACTTGCATTAATAAGTAAATAGATCTTTGCTCTCATTACCACTTTAAGTTTCTGGCACACATGGTATTACCATATTCAAAAACTGAACTATCGCTATCTGTACCCTCTCCCTTGGGTTTGAAAACAACATTTGCCATATTTGTTCCTTTTCCAACTCCGTGTGGATTGTAAACACATTATCAAAACATCTTGCACGCACTCTCTTTAAGGCGCAGCATTCCACCAACAAGTGTTGTAGGGTTTCACTTTGGTCCATTAATAAGCAATATCTACAGTAGTTTCGTTCAACAAGAATCAATTTCTGCCTACACAGTACCTCACGGGTACTCCATAGGTTAAATCTGAACCTTAAATATTCTGCACGGACCTTAGGTGACGGGAATTTCACAAGGTATAGCGCCACCATTCCATAACGCTTTATTCCAAATGACCAAATATTAAAGTCTGTATTGCATACACTTAGTAATATTCCTAGCCCAGTCCGCTTGAAAGATGTTCGCTTTCGCACGCGCAGGGTTCAATAACAACAATTCAAGGGTCATATCAGCCTCGACCAGATAATCCATCACACAATTCGGCCATGTTTTCGGGAATACATTACCAGATTTTAACAAATTGTGCCCAATCACCTCTAAGATTGTTCCACTTTTTACTTCCAACAAGCATTTCCGAAAAAAGCGCATTGTCTCCACAGCGCCTGAGAGTGGAGGGATAGCCCTTTGATCTTCTAGCTCCAACTCTCTGCAGATCAGATGCTTTTCCAAGCAGAGTGTGGAGGGCAGGTCTCTCTTTTCCACAGGTGCCTCCTTTTGGAATGGCCTCCCTGCCCCTCTCAGACTTCAGCCGTATCTCCTTAAGTTCCGGAAGCTTCTCAAGACCCTCCTTTTCTCTTCCACCTTCCCTTTTCACTTCCCCATCTAATGTGCCCTCTGCCCTATTGACTGGCTGCCTGGTTTCTTCTGATTGTTACAGGGTACCAGGCCCTCCTCGATCAGTCTATCCCTGCACTCGGTCTCCCCCAACCCCCCCTAATCTGCACTTGCCCTACTGGGCTCCCTCCCCCTACACCAGCCTTTGAGCCAATACAGCCCACTTTCTCACACTTATCACATGGTCTGTTTTCCTTTGCACTCTCCTAACCCATGGGCACTTTTTGTCCCTTCCCCCCTCTTTTTCTTGTTGCGCTGTGAAGCACCTTTCGATGTATAGGCGCGTTATAAATACCCAATAAATAAATAAAATGCATACATCCTTGCACCTCTATACCCTTTCCACAAGGGCATCTACTGTAGTGCAGTAGTGCAGATTTACCAGAGAGCAATATCAAATGTGCAAGTGTCCAACTCTATTTGTCATGTGCCTCAAGCACTATCTCGTATTCCCACATGCAGATAATGTGATCTTTTCACAATGTGGCCAGGCTCCCATCTCCCAAACCCCATCTTTCTAAGTTCAGACCTGATCTTCTGGGGGGGTCACAGGCATGGTGTAAGTGAGAGGAGAGTGTGATGTAGTAATCCCTTCAAAAATATACAAAAAACAATAAATCAAAATTCCAAATAATTAATTTCCTCAGAATAATATGTAGAAAGTGAAGTTCATCCAAGTTTGGTTTCCTGTGATATTTTAAACACATTTTCTAAATAAAATCTTCATCTCAAGAGAAGGAAGCTCCATTCATATATTATATAGACTCAATCTAGTACTCACAATCTTGTGAATATTTTACACAAAAGTCAAAAAGTGCTCACCTTGACCCCATACAGACCATCCACAAATACAATGAATGTACCAGCAACTGTGGAAACTCATTTAGGACAAATTAATTGTTGGCGTCAACGGACTCAATATGGGTTGCAGGTCAGAAATAAAATGAAAAAAACTACTTGAATACCGATCATTCTGGCTATCCAAATGATACATCTAGTACCAAAACAAAAAAATAATTCTCATAGGTTCCAATTTACTGTCAATGTATTCACAAAAGCAAAGCCCAACCTGATTCAAACATGAATAGAAAACACCTTCAATCAACCACTAATTAAGATATTCTTATAAAAAATAAAAAATCTAAACCAAAATAAATGACTATGCCACAATTATGCCTTTGAACATCCTGAACCAAGATGGGCAAATGGACTCTGTATCAAGCAAACCAAATCCGTTAAAAAACTAAATCTTCCAAGGAGGGACCACATAGAGAGCCCTAAACATTCCAAGAAGGGACCACATATCATCCACCAGAATAAAAGTTCTCTGGCTCCCTAGCAAAGAAAGGATCATTTTAAAAACCTTATCAAAACCTTATTGATTGCCCACAAATGCTTGAGCAACTTGGCACCGCAATACCTAGCCCAGAAAATTGAGAGAGCTGAAGCCAATAGACCCATTAGGTCCATCTATGCCCACCACCTCTCCTTACCTAAAACCAAAAGAGCTAAAGGAGGAGGGAGTAGCTTCCAAACTGTAGCAGTCAACCACTGAAATTATCTCCCCACTGAACTGACAGCTGAGAGCTCCTACTGGACATTCTGCAAGACACTAAAAACCTGGCTTTTTGTCTAAAGGTTAACCAACCACAATGGGTTTTGAACACTGTTTACTGTTCTTATACTGCTATACACTCTGTCTGTCCTTAGCTGGGAAAGGTCCACTGTGTTCTTTGTAATGCTTATTATTGTATCATGTAACTGGTCTTTCAACAGCGCCCTGGTGCCTATGGGTTTTGGCACTTTAAATTTTTTAAAAAAAATAAACAAAAAATATACTATATTCATGTTGAGAATGAAATTAAAATACTTACTGAAATCAATGAATTTACCCAAAGGTTTCAATATGCTCCAACACCTCAGCGTTCCTCCTTTAGGGAAGACTGTCCCAAACCAACACAATACTTTGTGCAACTTGAAACAATATTGGAGTTTAAGTTTGGTACCCACATGTTAAAACACTTGCTAGAATGATATTAGTATGTATTTATTTAATTACCTGTTGTGTGCCACATATGGGGAATCTACATTAGTTTAACTGTAAATAGTATTCAATGCCCACCATTATCACTTGATATGTTATGCTTGCATACTTTTATGGAAAATTCACACAGAGGACCATATGTTCATTGGTATTCACTACTCCAGAATAGGCACAGTATGTACATGCAGTCAGCATGCTTACTTTTGTGTTTGAGCCAGGGCTTGGTGGGACATACCTAATCAGGTAAAAGAGGGGAGTTGGACAAAACTGTGGAAGTTGTCCCTTCTCCCATAGGGTGATACCTATCCCATGTGGCCAAGGTGGCGCGTCCACAGTACAATAGTCCCCAAAGGGGTGGTGCACAGAGGGAGGATCACATGGGAGAGGAAGGCTTTATGGGAATGGGGACGACCATTCTCAGATAACAGGGTATACCCTGCATCAATACACCTTAACCCTTCCCTAATGCCAAATCCTCTTTTCCCCTCTTTAGATAGCGCCAATCTGTTGTATTGTCAAGTTAGCCAACCTAATATACTTGATAAGACTAACACATCAGAGAGTGCAAAGTATGTTACGTGTGGGTCTATTTTAGTACAGTGAAGATGACCAGTAGTCCAAGGATCACTCTAGAGAACCAGTGTGAGAGGTGTAGCTAATCACAGTATGAGATTCGCTCAAACGAATTCAACTATCCAGCACAGAAGTTCAAAGGGGGCTCAGCTGAGGCACCAAGAGGTGGGTATCCTGCTAGGAGGAATTCAGTGAACCGTGCACTGGCCAAGGAGAAAAGAGTCAGACAGGGAAACGTGAACAGAGGAGAAGGAGAACCTGAACATGGTCCAGATTGGAATGGCTGCTCTGGCTTCTGCTGAGTCAAACCTTTGCACCGGCTAAGCACCCAAGAGAGAAGATGTGCCGCTGGGGAGAAGCAAATGTTTTCAGAGCCACTGCAGACCTCACTGTTGTCCTGAATGCTACCAGAGCCTTGAGGGACAAAGCAGCTGCTCAGGAAACACTGGTACCTAAATGCAAGAGACAAACAGGTACTTGGGTTACCCGAGAGGTGCTGGAGGTCTAGGGAAGGAAATAGGTGAAGGAGTAAGCAGCAATATGAGGATGTGAGGCCCTTGGAATGAATTGGGAGCCTGGGACTCGCACCCATTTGAGAGACAGACACAAAGCCATTCTGAATATTACGAGTATGGGACCGGCACCCAAAGAGAGAGAGTTCATGAGAGGACAAGTGCTTAACTTTGCTCTTGTTTTTTAACTATTACACACTTTTATGTCTTGAAAATAAATCCCTATTTTTGACAAAATGGATGTTTACATTCAGATTTCTAAGGGGATAACTTTAACTTTGTAGTAATATCTGTTTTTTTGGATACACATACCAGAATAAGTAAGACTAGAACCAAAAATAATATTAACAGCAGCTTTGGAATTAATCGTATTTCATTTTATGACCCTCACCTTAGCTGCACCTCAATGGGGCCCGCTACCAGTTGTTAGTGGGATATGTGATGTTGGAAATGCATTGGAGAGACAGGGCCTCCCTGTCCTTGTCCTGTAGTCCTTTTTCATTTGTGTTCTGTATTGTTTTCTGCCCAGGAGTCCATATGGTACTCCTGGCAGTGCAGCTCTTCCTGTTTTTGGTTTGGTGTACTGACCCATGGGATACCCATATGGCACCCATGGGTGGGGGTGCAGCCCTGTGCCCCTAGTGTATGTTTTTGGGCACCTGTATGTGGCCCACAGAGCAGGGTATGGGCTGGTGGCAGCTCCATGCTGAATTTGACAGGTGCTCTGAGTATCCTCCATTTTGGGATACCCAGGCCCTGCCATTGAATCAGTTGATTCCTGATAGGAAACAAGATGCCCCCTGTGGCCTCTTGCTTTATATTGCCTGTTACCTTGTTTTCCCAAAGTCCTGGGAGCCCTGACTCTGTCCCTTCCCCCTGACTGGCTGTGGGGTGGAGGTTCCTTATATGGTGTTGTTGTGAAGTCCAGGCCAGACTGGGTGGAGCCTTCCCATTGACTGTATGTTGTGGGTTCACCTTGTCGGTGGGACCTGGGTAAATGGAGTGTGTGACGAATATGCACTTCTTGTTGTGGATGTCTAGTGTCTGGTGTTTGACAGTGCAGTGTGGAGTGTTGACTGGCTGGGTACTTGTCCCAATACACATAACTTGTTGTGAGTGCCTGGAGAGAAGTGAATGGCCTGAATGCACTATGCACCTGATTGGCTGCCTGCCTGCATGAATGTCCTTCTGACCGATTGGTTGCCGGAGTGTGACCCAGCAGAATGAATGGGAGATCAACTAGTATATCTTGGGGCCTCTCACTGGTGGAATTTGTGTTCAATAGCTGAGTTGACACTTGAAGAGTAACTGGAACTGCTTATCCTTGACAGGCAGCTGGAAGAAGAAGAACTGCTGCTGCATTTGCTTTGACCCAATCCGAAAGCTGACGAGTTCATCAAGGAGTGATCCGAGAGAGGACCTGGTTAGGCGCACTCTTCCCCTGCTCAGAGGGACCATCAAGCACCGCTAACCTTCGCTAAAGCGCCCTGGAAGTCAGACTCTCGAAAGGCTGCTGACCAGAAACTGGGACCGCCGAGGAGAAGGAAGATCAGCACCAGACATTCCGTCCACCGTCATCGACCAGGGTTTGGAAGTTTGCTGTAACCACTGGAGTCCCGTCGAAGCTGTGTTGCCGAGAAGAGGGGACCACATGACGCTGAGCCGCCGACGACCGGAGCCACGCGCTCCTTTGCCTAAGACTTTTTTATTCATGGACACGCTTGTCTGCACCACTGCCCGCCTTATCCCCCCAGAGAAGGCCAAGCCGTTGACGTGCCGAGGAGCATCCGCCGGTGGGTTTCCCACCACATGAAGACCGCAAAGACTTTGACGACTCGACGCACTTGTCGGGCCACAGTTCTTCAGAAACTCTTTGCAGTCCTGAGCTATCAAATGTCGAGGCGCCCCGCAACCCTCATCCTTGCAGGGCGTCGCCGAGGGGCACCACCTGGATAGACCTGGTGGCCTCGCCACCATCAAACTTTTCATTGACACCGTTGGCCCCAAGTTCACCTTCTTCGACGCCTCTTGACGATCCGTGGCTCCTGCTATAAAGGGAGTCACTCAAGAAGGATCCATCAACACCTCCTCGAAGAACTCTGCTCTACCAGGTATGTTGGAGGCTAGAAACCTTGTAGAAGGAAATAAGACTTATAGAACAATATATGGACTGGGCTTGTAATATATCTTTCATTTACAGGTTGCCCAGGTGGGGGGATCTCCACACAGAATTGTACCTAGTTGGTAGGGATCAATATTCTGCCCATTGTTCTAACCAACTGCTTTCCTCCTATATCTATTGTTGGTTACTTTTATTCCTTGATCTGTGTGACATTTGACCAGAGTATAGTTGATGCACTTTAATGAGATCTGATAATAATTGTGGTACCACTTTAGAACTGTATATATTTGCCATTGTGGATTTTCTGAGCACAAAGTGAGTTATTGTGATATTGAACATAACCTTGAATATTAATAATATAAAGACTGTGTTTTAACTAATACAGTGTGTGGACAATCCTTTGTGGGGGCTTGGGGACTACACTGTACTTAAGAACCATCTTGCATCACCTCCAGAGAAGCTAGGCCTTGATTGCTCACCCATTGCTACCATATTACCGAATCTTGGCTGGGGTCCTCTGTGCCTCTCCTCTACCATATAGAAAGTAGAAGTACAGACCCACTCTCCAGTCTTTACAGGATAATATAAGAAACATATTCTTGTGAATTACCAAGTGACATTTGCTTAAGAAAATATAGGCCTTGGAGGCCAAAATGGAACGGAAGTACAAGAAGGAATCTAGGGGAAAGGACCACGACCCTAGTCTTGGAGTCCTACATTTGTGAACATTTCTATATTTCATTAGCTTGAATACCCAAGAGAATGGAAGCCTTTATGTTAGTTGGAACTACAGTGAACACTTTACAGTGGGAAGAGTTCATCCTTGCACAGATGGTTTAAGTTGTTAGTGTTAGAGACAGAGGTAGGCCTTTGAGAGGTAGGGAAAGCCCTCTTAGTTTTAGGGGTAGAGAGGCATTTTTCCAACTCTGTCTTGAATAATAAATGTTTCTGCCCCAGAAAATGCCACCATTGTGTCTGAGCCTTACCTCTGCACTCTTACAGGAAGTACTGTACACTGTGTATTGTGCTTACTAAACTGTATGTTTTTACGTAAATGAAGGGTCCTGTGTTGCTGTAATGCCCAATTACCACTAAAATTTGAAGGCATAGTGCAATGATGTTTTATTTATATAGCGCTTTCACTAAACTGCTTTACATAGAACATATTAGCATACAATGGCTCTCATTACAACCCTGGCGTTAAGGGGTTAACAGCGCCGTAAAAGGTGGCGGCGCCGTTAACCACTTAACGCCTGATTACGATGTCCCTTTGAGGGTTGGAGATTTTAATGCCTGCTTTTTGCAGGCGTTAAAAACCAACCCGCAAAGGGACCTTAGTGCTAAGTACGGTGCCGCAATTTGCGGCACCATACTTAGTGCCTTCCCCATTCCCATTGAGCCCTATGGGGCAAAAATGGGAATGGGGAAGGGCCATGGCGGCATGGGGAATTACCGCCCCGCCAACCTCCGAATGCGGCGGTAATTCCCCATTCCGCCATGGCAGAGTCGGTAAGTTACCGGCATGGACCATGGTGCTATTAGCACCATGGTCCAACACCAGGGTCGTAATGAGGGCCAATATCTCCTAACCAAAGTTGGTGCTCATTTATTGACCTTAGAAGGATGAAAGAGTGAGTTGGCCTTGTCGGATTCAAACCTGCGACCTGCAGATCTCACACAGATATGCATATATTCCTGCACCTCTGTACTCATTCCAAAGGGAATACTTCTGCACAGCATGTTTATCAGAGAGGATTATGATATTTGCAGATGTATCACACTTTTTTAGTCATATGTCTGAGCCAGTACACCCTGCCCCACGTGCATTCAAAAGAACAACCTCACAAATATGCCAGCCCTACCAAATCCCATCTTTCTGAGTTTACACTTGTTCTTCCCAAAACATTTACTCTTGCCAAGGTTTCCCAAGCTAAACATTGTGGCACAGGGGAAGCTGCACTCTTCTAAGAAATGATTTGCCGGTGTACTTTTATAAAGCTTGAATCAGGCCCCGGCGGGGAGTGTCCACATTGCTAATATCACTAATATCACTAATATCACTGCAGATGTAAGTGCATCCAAATTAGGACCATTACAGAATGTAAATCAATACTACAATAGCCATTTCCCACTTCATGACACTGCATTGTGTGTTGCAACAGATGCTGTAGAGCAGGTGAAGACACTCATAGTCCAATAGCAGTTGTGGCTGTTACTGCAAGAAAATGCTTCTGCATAGAGTGGGTTTTTACTATCAGCTGAAATAATTATGGGGTGACTTCTATTGGTAGCTGAAGCATCATCACATGACATAAACACACCTCATTTGGAAATTGCATATTGCAGCATCTGTTCTAGAGCACAAACACCTAATGTATGGTTGCAAGAAATGATGCCACAGTATTAACCTTCTGGGACTAGTGGATGGGGTTTAATTGCATTGAATATCCTTACAGTAATCCCCACATCCCCTCACTGATACTTCTCTACCTAACACTATCACAGGGGGGATCCTGTGTGCCGCTACATACCTGGGTGCCTAACTGGAAGAATACATTTCTCGGAATAGAAGTCTGTACATTTGACGTATGCATTACGGGATGCACTGTACAGTATGCCTCACTGCCTCTCTCTCTCTTCACCTCTTTCTCTCGCTCTCTTTCTCTGTCTCTCTCTGTGTCTCTTTTCCCCTCTCTCTCTGTATCTTGTACTGCCAATGTAAATCTAACATGTTTGTCATTTCTTTTGCCAGAAACACCTCCTTGCTTGCTGGGCTAATCACCAGCCCCATTGTAGGAGAAGTTTGACTTAATAGGTATCAACAACGTGCATGCGCGGGTGCAGGGGTACTTTCGAAGCCTTTGTATGATGTACAATCCTGGAGGGTTTTGAAATGGTAGGTTCTGACACTTAGCTATCCTCTGAACCATCCTATCTTGACACTACAGTGAACTCTGAACATATGTTGCTGTTCAGTATGGCTTACTGTATCTATCCTCCTACTAGAACCCCTGAGGTTCCCTCTAGATATCACCATGCAATGGGAGTGCACCCAGATGCCCAGTGAGGATGCAGAACAAGCTGTGGGCATGGTGTGTCAAGTTACCACCTTAAGGATTTTGCTAGAGCCATACTACATGACAATGATGTTGCAGACTCCAAATTCGTTTATCTGGGGATAAAACGAGTGGTGCAATGTACAATGTATGATAGGGGAGGATGGTAAAGGGTGGATTAGAGAGAATATTGTGAGAATTGATGGTGATGTACATGGAGAGTTGCAAATGGTGACTAACAGCAGAGGAAAACATTTTCTATCCAGAGAGGTTAATGACATTTACGCGATTGGTGATGGTTGAAGTGTTAGTGATTTTGTGAATAAGTGGTTTACTTGTAACTGAATCAATGCAAACACAGCCCATAACATCTACAGTGTGGCATATTTGTTCTGGGACAAGATGTGAGTGTTTTCCCACATAATAAAAAATTAGGTCTGAAGAGGAAGTGCCAAGCACGATTCGCACTCCAGCCACCCCTTTTGAAGTACCATGAACGTTCACGCTGAAAAATGTGATGTATGATGAGCAAATAAACCAGCAGAGAGCCACAGTTGGGCTCTGTCCAGTACCTATCAGAATAACAGAACCTATTGAAGTACAGACACCTAAGAAAACCTGGACAGTAAGGTACTCATTGAGAAAACCATATCGACAAGAGAGACAGAATGACAATAGTCAGAATGTAATACCTGAAGAAGCTAAGAAGATATTGAAGGAAGACGAATGGTGACGTCATGAGAACCCGGGCAGACGCACATATAGAAGATATACTGACCTGAGAATGATGACACAAGAGACGAAACACCATGGGTAAGTGGCATCCTAATCCCTAAAGTGAAACAATTGATGTCAAGATGTCAGAAACTTATGCCATATGCACAATGAAGATATTCAGTTAATTTAAACATGTACATATTGTTACATTTCCTCGTCAGCACAGGATTCTCCAGCGCCTTTCCCTATGGCGCCGCTGGCGTCACGTTGCTAATCTTCAATTTCCTACTCCCAAGATGGCCGCTATTTCACAGGGGGATGGTCCAGTGGTTCAGGAGACTGGCAAACCGACTTCGCCCATCCTCGAAGAGAAAGTATTTCCGGCTCTCAACACAAGACAGCTTCGCGTTGCTTCTGTCAACAGAGACTACGCTCCATGAGTATCACTTCTAGGGACCTTTAATCCTTACGAACATGCAATCCTCACAGACACACACATTTACCTTCCTTTTCTCACTCCCAGGGCTTCATCCCGCGAGACACTGAATCTCTCCTTACTCTCCCACGAACTACGTGGTCCCGTCCAACCTCCAGATCCCGATTGCATAGGTAAACACCTTACTTTATCTGCCACCTTCCAGCATTCTGTTTATCCCTGTACTCATTTAACCTACCTCCGCACTTTTCCCCAGCACTCGCTAGATCAAGACATTACCGAACTACAATACCCAACCAACCCTTCTTCCCGAACGCGGATCCATTTGCCGAGCAGTTTTGTTCCTTTGTCATGAGCAAACCTTGCTCTGACATCGATTAGCCTTCCAGGGTAGAGTCTTCCACTTTATTTCCTCCCAGACTTTATTTTGTTTCTATTTCGCTTGCTAACTGTTGCTTCTCGTTATAGCCACAAGACTCCTAGCCTACTACGGACAACGTGACGGAGAACAACACCCTCCGTGAGAAGTCCACCGGAGACAGTCCGCATCAGATTCTTCTCCACCACCGCCTCTGGGTTTTCTTCCCCTTGAGGGTTTCCCCGGCGTTTTCACGCAGTGTCGACACCTTTCCACACTGTGAGAGAGCGCTGGGTGAATCGCTCTCATCTACTCTAGGCATTACAGAAGAACAGGTAGGATTTCGCTCTTTATACCTATGTGATATTCAAGGAGGTGATTGATACGTGTCTTAAACGGGAATAATACCTATCACATTTGATACCCTTAACACATATGCAAATTAACTGCAAGATGCAAAGGAAATGTGAGGCTTGCTTATGCTTAGTAGTAAGATTGATTGCGGCAAGAACGACCTATACATATAGCTACCTCAAAGAGCACTTTATATAAGTATACTTCCACTACGCACAAGAGCAGAATCCACCAAAGGTTACTAAAGGTCTCAAGAGCAGAGTTTTGCAGCAAACAAATCGAAAATTAAAGACGGAGAGAAACTCAGACGAAGGTAATCATGCCAAGAAGCCAAGATCATATCAGCTGGAATAGGCCGACATTGGATACAATGAGAATGAAGGAAGAACAGAGTATCCTGTTCAAGGAAGGTCAAGATAAGCCACAGATGGCAGTAGACTGGCAGAATTAAATCAAATAAACTAAATTGCATGAAGGAAAGGCTGATTTCACATTGTCGGAATCACGTGACCAGGCAAGCAGGAAGGGATGAAACCTTCACATCTACGCATGGACCTTTGTCATACCCAGATGCCTTAACTTTCCAGACCAAGAAGCAGACTTGAGGCCAACTACAAAGAAATAAATTGACACATGACCACTGAGGTGATGATTGATTGTAACAATAATTGGAGGGAAGCTGGGGTGCAGACGAACTCCCTGCACCTGTTTGGTTATTCTGTGTGCTGCTAAGCGCAAGTTGAAAAGTATGAGTGGGGTTGAAGCCAACCCAGCCATAGTGGACCGTGTAATCTAGGGTCCTATAGTCAGCAGAACCTACAATACGTCATACTTTTAGTGACGTTTACAGTAGTCATTTTGAAGAAAGGGCTTAGTTGCCCCACCTGACATTGTTTATCCAATCCCCTCTCCCTGTTACCATTTACAGATATAGTACCTATATTAAAGTTACCTTTCTAGAACCAATCAAGTTGCATGCTAAGTTTGAAGAGTTTCAAGTTAGTGATGACGAGTTTTTGGTATAAATGTTATGTTTTTTCTGAAATTAGTTGGAGTTGAAGCGAGAAGGAAGATCGAGCGATTGCTACTATTAATTTAACTCCCTGTTTTTTGTACTTGTCATTAAATGGACTCCCTTTGCCAAACTATTGAGTTGTCATTATTGATTTGGTCCAACAGTACGAATCTGCATCCCCATCCATCTCAAGGGTGCTGCTGCTCATCTTAAAGTGTTGTTTGGAAACCCCCAGTCCTATGGGCTGGCTGGGGTCCATCGTTCACACTTGGTAGCAGAGGATGGTTTGATTAGAATCGATTAGATAAGACACTCATTGGCCGTCGACATAAGTAACTCCAGGACCTTGGCAATATCACAAGTCCTTTGCCATCCGGCTGAGTAGAATGAGAAGCTCCCCGTAGATAGTGGTTAGCCTAAGTAAAAAAAAACTGCAGGTTAGGTCTGAAGGAACCTTTGCTTTCCCCCATAAACCCCTTTCCACTTCTATGAGCATCTGATCGGACGAACAGCACGTAGAGAAGGTAACGAAGGTGGTCATCCCGAGTATCCGGAAAGGAAAAAAATGCAAACGGTGAGTGAAAAAGACTGAATACTTTGGCAAAATGTTGCATGCCTTAGAACAGGTAAGGGAAGGTAACGGAGGTAGGCGGGACAAAAATAGTGTCAGAGTAAGACTACTATGTATATATAAGGGGAAAATAATGACTCTAGGGTGGCCGAGCAATAGAGAGCAATAACGGGAGAATAACTGAGAGAAGAGTATACGCCCAGATACCTAGGTTTTAATAGAGCGCTAGAACAAGCCTTCATTTAAAGTCCTGAATTAAAAGGACGATATAGGAGACCAGAATCGATTAAAGGCAATATGAATAAATGGGCTTACATTCGATGTCATAATAAGTATAGGCGCTGAAATGCATCTGAGGAAGCAGATGGCATGAGATTTATGTAGCCGGCCGGAGTTTGTCTAGTCTGTTGTGTCTGTTTTGTGTTTTTCTTTTTTCTGACGTCACAACTAAGAACATTTTTGGGGAAAAATAGCAAGAAAATTGTGCGATTGAATAGACAACGGGCCTCATTACGAGTCCAGCGGTAACCGAGGCGGTAAAACCGCCTGGTTACCGCCGGACTCGTATTACCATTCCGCCTCCGTGATTCCCGGAATTACCGGGGCATTACAACCCCGGTTTTCCGGGAATCATGCAGGGGGAATGGTGTTAATCCCCATTCCCATTGAGTCCTCTCAGACTCAATGGGAATGGGGATAATGGAAACACCGGCAGCATCTCTTAATGCTGCCGGTGTTTCCTCGTCCGCCTGCAGGTGGGCAGTGTTAAAC
Organism: Ambystoma mexicanum; assembly: GCF_040938575.1. Taxonomy (NCBI): domain Eukaryota; kingdom Metazoa; phylum Chordata; class Amphibia; order Caudata; family Ambystomatidae; genus Ambystoma; species Ambystoma mexicanum. The sequence continues at coordinate 631,818,694 of NC_090927.1, read as the reverse complement.
CCGCCAGGTCAAACCTGGCGGGAACATCACCTCCCGCCTGCAGGAGTTGTGATCGCCCGGCATGGAAACAACGGTGGCGGCGGGTTTACCGCCACCGTTGTTTCCATATGGGCGATTTGTAATGAGGCCCAACATGTTGTATGACATGGATTGATGGTTGTTATTTGAAAAAGAAAAAGTAACATTTTTTTGAAAAAACGGGACTGGACTTCTGATTACTCATATTGTGGACCTTGTTTGTGAAACGTAAAGCATAACAAAGTGTAATATAAGGAGAGGATAAACAGGTTTAAGCATGGGAGACGTTACCCCATTGGTACACTTGTGCAAACAGTGCCAAAACATGCACCTAACTGAAGCAGTACAGTGCAGAATGGGATAAAGGAACCACAAACAAAATGTTTATGCCATGGCCCAAGACGGATCGCTATCTAAAATGGTCCTGCAACACATGACAACATATTTGCACGCCACGTAAACTGGCAAAAAGCTAGATATATGCCTAGCTAGTTTAGAGCTATGGAAGATGTACCAAGAAGAAAAGGAGGATGAGCCGCCGGTAGATTGGATACTTAACATATGCACAGAGGGGGTTGAAACGCCTTCTGCGCCACCCGCCCCGTCTGAAACAAAAAGTGAAGCCAGTAAAGACGAAGGATTATACCCGTTGAGGGAACTGAAAGCAGCCACGTGATATAGCAACCCGTCATATGAGTCACCTACGCAAAGTAGTGACGAAAGCCCAGAGAAAAACAGAGAAAGAGATATTACCTGCAAAGTCCCGAGGGACAAGGAGAGACACGAAAAAGAAAAAGGAGATCAAACACAAACAAGTACATCTCTAGGTACGCGTAGAGAGGGAAAGAGATGGAAAGGAGATGAAGCCAGAACTGATGAGATGGCATTCACACAGAACAAATGGATGGGAGGTCAGATTTTATTGAAACTCGATGGTAAGGCATTGAGGACATGAGACAAAAGGGAGAGCCAGATGAAGTCAAAAGGAAAGAGAAGGAAAATGAAAACCGATTGAGAAATGAAGGAACTAAGAAAAAAGGTAGACAGAAACGAGAGAAGTTATATTGTGAGGAGCAAGAAGGAAAACGCGATAATAAGCAGAGAACAACTGCTGATCAGGACAGGCAGGAACAAAGAAGAATAGAAGAAGAAGAACAAAAGGTAAGGGAGAAAAGAATAAAAAGATGAAGGGAGGAGGAAATACGAAGGGCCAATGAATGAAGAGATGTGAGGAAACAAAAAGAAGATAGGGTCAGAGAGGAAGCGAGGAAGCGCAGAGAATTTGAAGACGACATAGAACACAAGCGAAGACGGAGAGCACAAGATCTTGAATATCTGGAAAGAGATGTTAAAAAACCTGATCCTGTAGTAGACTGGGAAGACATAGAAGAATTCTTTCCTGAGTACGATTCAGTACCAGGCACATCTACGGCAAATATGGAAGATGACTTTGACACCAGAAGCATCAGAGAGATAATCGATAGAATATAAGATGAAATGGGGCTAGAACAGGTACCCCAAGGGAAATGAGAGGACAAGCGTCTTGAGAGCACTCAGTTATACGACCCTGAGGATGCCTCCTGAAGTAGCATAAATAGAGAGCTGTCCCTAGATAGGTTGACGCTAACCAGAAACGAGGAGGATGAGAGAAGTTGCACGAGTTGGGCGCAGACAATCTCAGATGCAGAAAGAGAAGAATGTGAACAACGAGAAGACGAGAGAAGATGCTAAAAACTCTTCTCTAGAGGAAAGGGAATAAGATGGTCAGATTCTAGTGGATCTGCACCAAAGACATCAGAGTCAACCACACAATCAGACCGACACACAGGGGTGTTGCTAGGTCTAGAAAAGATCTGGGGCTACGTTAATTTTGGGACTGTCGGGACTCGGGGCTAGTTAGCCTTTTGGTTGTAGCCCCTGAGATTCTATCCGGGGCTACAACCGGGAGCGGGAAATTGGATACATGAGTTAGGAAAGATGACGGGAGGGAACACGTTAGCTATCAGGGATATTAAGGGTCTTTTAATTGCCATACTTGGTGATAGAGCTGACGATGTGTGGACATGTGCAGGTTACCCTAGTGTGACCACAGTTAATACTGCGCATGATGGAGCGCAATTTAACAATTGCAGAACCGCAGTATGTAAAGCATTATGGGTTCTATACCCGGATACGTCAGACATGGGAGCTATAATGACACATAAAATGAAGGAGTCGGCTGATCCTTTGCTTTACATTCAGAATTTCCAAGACACCTGGGTGCTGGAAACTTGTGAATCTTGGGGGAAATCCATACCTGTGTTTTACCAGATATTATGGCAAGGGCTAGCAGATCAAGTACAGAAGCAGCTCAGGAAATTGGTAGGAATAGAGGCCAAACCGTGGTCTGAGATACAGTTAACCATAGTGCACTGTTGCAGGCTGCTGCAACAGAAAAATGTCAAAAAAGAGGCTTCACAAAAAGGTGAAGTGGCAAAATTAGTGCAGAAGAAATTGTCAAAATATGCCATTGAAGGGGCAATGATCACTAACACAGACGGATCAAACATGCAGCAGGTCAATAATCAAAGCCAGTTTGATCAAGGCAATAACGGGTTTTACCCAAAAGGGGGAGGCTTTCGAGGCATAGGGTGACAGAGTAATCGGGGAGGTTTTCAAGGTAATCGGGGAGGTTTTCCAGACATGCAAAACGGCAATCAGGATATGTCAAATGGGCAAATACTCAGACCACCGCCAATATGTTGGACATGTGGGATGAGAGTGCATCTAGCATGTGCATGCAGAAGTCAAGGCATGGTGTAAAATGACCAAGGTACAAGAACACAGATGGTGAATCCAACTGTGTTTTTACAGCAGGGTGGAAATGGAGTTGCACAAAATCACACAGTGCAGCAGCAAGTGCTGGTAGCACAGCAAAGTTTGAAACCTCAGAATATGACAAATTTTCCGCAAGGACAGTCTCAACATTCGTTGATGCAACTGTTACAAACAACAAGTACAGGGCAGGTACTGAATTCTGGAATAACAAATGACACTGGTGATGGAGGAAGACCATGCACTCAACATGGGTCAAAGCTATATATGGACTAGGACAGCTCACTGGGAAATCTGATGTGTTCTATCCTATCAGTGACACAAAACCCTCATGAGTAACCAAGGGTAGATGTCCTTATAGGGGATAAAGAGTATTCTTTCTTAGTTGACACAGGTGCAACACGCTCGTGTATACGTGAAGACAAGTTTTAATGCCATAAATACTCAGGGCTTCACAGGAGCAACAAGTCATGTTCCTTTTTCAAAAGAACTTCCAGTTTCCATAGGAGAATGTGACATGAATGTGCCAATGCTGTATTCAAGGCAAACACCGGTAAATATATTGCGACGAGACCTAATGACGAAGTTAAACATGACAATTTAGTTCACGCAGAAAGGTATAGTATGTTCAACTCCAGGAATGAATTATTTAAATGTGTGCAAAATGATTGGAGCATACGCAGGACAAACGCCAATGAGAGCTGTTCCATTGTAACCAGAAATATTTGCGTATGGAGTGCGCATATTAATGTCATGGCTGCCAGGTCTTACAGACAAACCAATGACAACCCCAGATGAGTTTCTATTTAGGCCAAGAATACCTATGCATGAGGAAAAGGGACGAGTGTTTGCCTTGTTAATACAAATAGCCATTGTATGAGGAAAAATGGCATTTATCGATGGCTATGATGACAAAGGCAGACAATGGGGTACAGTAATCGCCATTGGGGAAGGATACAGACTTCACTGATGACGATCTGTTTGAAAAGCAAACAGGTGTAGATGAAATGTCAGTTGAGGTGAATTTCATTTATTGGGTGAAAATGATCAAAAGAGAAGTGCCTCAGAGAATGATGCTGGCACAAAAACGTCCTGAATATTTTGATAACAACATGGCAAATGTGCCTGTCTCAGTATGGACTACAGGTCCTTATGATGTAGGCTTACTGAAAGGAGTCGGAGAAGTGAAGATTACATTTTACCAAAAGCACAACAGTATCCCATGTCTAGGCAAGCAGATGAAGGGATTTTCAAGACAATTTCTGCTATGATGCAACAGGGCATCTTAGTTACGTCAGAGTCGTCATGCAACACTGCAGTTTACCCTTTCAAAAAATCAAAGGGAGGGTCTTGGAATTTAATCCAAGATCTGCGCCCAATAAATGATATTGTAGAGGCCGAGTTCCCTCTAGTCCCTTACCTGTCCACAATCCTATGTAATATATCCATTGAGGCAAAGTATTTCACAGTGATTGACTTGAAAAACGCTTTTTTCTCAATCCCATTGCACAAAGACTCACAAGATTTGACATCACTCTCGTTCAGACAAATGCATCTGAAAAGTACAAGGTTTCCCCAAGGGTACTGCGAGTCTCCTTCAATTTTCAACAGAGTCCTGCAGATGGACTTAAGCAATATTGCATTAGAGAGTGTTGTCTTGCAATATGTGGATGACATCTTAATTTGCAGCACGACAGAGGAAACATGCAGGCACAATTCTATTCAGCTATTGACTGTATTGGCTGAGAAAGGATTAAAGGATGACAAAGAGAAGTTACAGTATTGTCAACAAGAAGTGCTGTACATAGACCAGCTAATCTCACATGAGGGGAAAAGGGTTACCCCTAAAAGGGCTGAAGCCATAGTAAACACAGCCAAGCCACACACCATAAAACAAATGCAGAGTTTTCTAGGATTATGCAATTATGTCATGGCATAGGTCTTTGACTACAGCTCCTATACCAAGCCCTGTTACAAGCCGTAAAGAAAGCACAGGTGATGAAAGAAAAATTGGTGTGGACCGAGACCATGGAAGAAGGGTTTGTTGAACTAAAAAAGGCCATTTGCACGGCACCAGTTTTAGGGATTCCCAATTATGCAGAGGAATTCTATCTGTTTTTACACACGAATGACAGTGTTATGACAGCAGTACTCACACAGAGAACCACGTTGGAGTACAAGCCCCTGGCATATTACAGTGGGAATTTGGACTCAGTAATGAGAGGTCACTTTCCGTGGGAACAAAGTTTAGCTGCCACAGCATTCCTCATAGAGAAACCTATAACAAATGTGATGGGATGATCAATGACGTTGTTCATAGAGCATGCCTTATTTGTCATTCTAGAGAAACCAAAAGACCCAAACAATCATCTGTTCAATTGCCAGAATGTCAGCCATGCCTAAACACATGCAACTGCTATACTCACTTTACCCATATGACACTTGACAAACCACACCACCACTTATGCAGACGCAATCTACACAAACAACCCCAATGGATGATAGTGGCATCACAGACCACACAGCCATGTTGGTTGAGGGATAACGTGAGCTGATAAGCCCTTGTGACATTTCTGCTGAAAATGGAAAACTTATAGGTTGAATAGACGGAGGTTGCCGGGCCGGTATTCACATAGGTGATAACACATTTCTGGATTGAGATCAACCGAAACGAGCACCCCATCAGCATCCCAGACTCCCAATTTGTTCTGATCAACCTTCCCCAAACACACTCCCAAGTTCACTAGGGATTGAGGGAAATGAAACAAAGAACCCACCCACCTTGGGCAGGGGGGAGTAGGTAGTAGAACTTAATGTACAAGCCTATTTAACCCTAAACATACCCATGGCATCCTGTACATTCAATAGAGTCTTCTCAGCCCCTCCCACCTCTACCGCCAGGTCTGGTTGTAAACTCTCCATTGGAGCGATTATCACCCCATTCTCTGTGTTCATTGAAAACCGCCCCTTGGAATTCACAAGCCTCTCCCCTTTCCATACAATCACTTATATTAATGTGCTCAGGAAGTGTTAACAATTCAATGTCTCTCAGCAGGTTTTTACTGTGGAGAAATCCAGTCATTAAAAGGGTCATCCAAGACGTTATTCGCCCCTGGTAAATCACCAGGTACCAAGTGATTTGCAGACTCTATAGTAACCATAAGGGGGGGTCTCTTGACACAGATGTGAACATTCTAAATTAGCCATCCTGCCACCAGAAACCGGCTTCAGTGTCGGAAGGTAGCTTTCCTTTGTAGGAATAAGAGTTGAAGCCCGAGCTTTCTTCGGTTGACCTTCGACACTTCCCTTGCGCGAGATGCAATGTTTATGCATATCATCTCAAAATGTTACTTTCGATGCTTTTCACGGGCTGTGGAACCTCTGCACCCCCATTATTAGGGCGGGGGTCTCATCTCGACCTACACCAGGGCATTCTCCCATGCCAGCGTCGACTTCCCCGGAAAGATGCTCAGAAGCTTTCCAAACAAGCAAATCTGCTCCTGTTTTTCTCTTAAAACCAGCCTCCATATCCTGAACTATGGAGCTGATTTTAAAACAAACTGTGTGGACGCAGCCCAGTAGACACCACAGAACAAAAGTCACAGATGGAGAGTAAATAGGAGCCACTTTTCGTTCAATGCCCAAAATGACAAATGTTTCAACTCAACATATGAGGAGCGAATCTCCCCCTTATCATTAACACGCATGTCCCAAGGAAACCACTGCTGTCTGGACAGGGTCTATTCCGCTCACACACCGGACACACCGGACACACTGCCCCACACACCACATGCTCACTGCACGTGGTGGGTATTTTGAAGAGTTCAGGGATCCCCTCCACCTACAGCATTAGTAGCAATAGAAAACCGACTCCAATGAAAGCTCCTAAGACTCCGTACTCCGTAACACCAGAGGTACACCCAACACACTGTGCTGCACACACCGCGCTCAGCGCGTTTGTCGGGTCTTTTAAAAAGTTCAGGATCCACTCCACCTCCAGCAGTAGTATAAGGAGAAAAGACTTCAATGAGAGTTTCTTAGATTCTGGGCACTGTAACACCAGAGGAACACCCAACACACTGTGCCGCACAGCATGAGCTCAAGGCATGTGTCAGTTCTTTTGAAGAGTTCAGGGTCCGCTCCATCTCCAGTAGTAGTAGCAATAGAAAACAGACTCCAATAAAAACTCCGTAGACTCTGATCTCTGTAACACCAGAGGTACACCCAATACACTGTGCAGCACACCAAATCAAATCATATTCATTTTATCTTTAAATGTTTCATTGTCACTAAGAAGATCAGCAAGTCATTTGCAGGCTTGCTTTTGATAACTTGGTGCTTTGAACAACTAACTCTGCCCCCAGTTAGGCATCTGATTTAATAATGATCTTTTAAACAATTCATGAATCCCAACCCTTTTCTGAGCATCTTCATATATGTTTTTGTAAAAATCACCCGTCATATGTTCTTGTAGTATCACACAAATGCATGGATGTATATACGAATTATTGTATGACCGACAGATGCAGTTGTAGGCTAATCATGAGCATGAAGGCCAGACCGCTGAACCTTGCTGAATACATTATGCTTCTCTAATCTATTCTCTGCTTGTAATCTATACATGTACCTCCTTTGCAAAGAAATATTGGGGTGGCAAAATTCTTTTGCAGGACTAATTTTCCTAAGGTGCAGATGTTGCCAGACAACTCTACAGTGACATAGCAATGAAAATGTGCTCCTGAATCACCGAGTAGGTTAAAGCTCTTATAGTTGATTTAACATGAGCCACTTTTGGACTCTGTAATTTACATAAATGACAGTAACTGATGATATCTGCACACCCGTTTTACACATTGACGCTTTTGGTTGCCTGAATTGCCCTGATTAAACATAATTCAAGGGAGACATAATGCAGAGAACACCATAAATTCTCACCATCTCATTTTCATTCAGTAGAAGTGGTTTGTTTTAGTTAGTAAATTAGGCTGTTGCTTACCTCATCTGAAACCAGGCTGAAACATGCATACCAATAATACATTGGGGCTTAACCCAATGGGCAATGACTTAATTATATACTGTAATTGATTATACATCACAATAAATGTGTGAATACATGGTATTCTATCATCATACATAGTTTGGAAAAGACTGCGAGTACATACAAAAATATATATATTCGATTACTTAGTACATAAAAAAATATATATATTCGATTACTTAGTCAAATAAATGAACCAATCTACAATAAGGAGGAAAGAATAGAGTAGATTATACAAACATAGCAAATAATGGATATGTTTCAAAGACACAAGATGGCTAAAAAATATTAAATGACAAAACTAAGGAAAACAAAGGGAAAGTAAAGGTTAAAAAAGCAAACTATTACATTCAAGACTTTAAAACAGCTATCAGTTCACATAAACAAAGCTGAAGTATTCCGAAGGTGACTCAGTCACGTTTTGGCAATGCACATATATCCATATGTACAGAGAAAATTCATAGTTTGTATTTCTCGTAGCATCAGTTAGTTTACTCTCTATCAAAGAAGCCATGAGTTGAAATAGACAGGGACAACATGCAAAAATGTTTCGGCGTTTCCCAATTAGATATCTTTCTCATTACCCAGATTAAGGTGGACCATGTGTATTATGAAACCAACAATGGAACTATGTTAGCTCAGGAAAATGAAAGTAACTAAAATGGTTGCCATTTTGGAAAGAAAGGAAGGCTCACCAAGCGATTACACCAGTGTTGGATTCCAGAATCAAATAGTTCTCATACAGTGGTGTCCAGTGTTTACTAAATTATTGCATATTTAGGGCTACCTGCAGTGCAACATTCAGAGTTTTAAAATTCGAGCACTTGCTTTTGATATGGCATTATTAGATGGTAAATAAACGATCTTGTACATACCTTCCCTGATTTAGTTGTCTGGATCACAGCGAGAGGTTTATCAATAAACCACATTTAACTATTGTATATAAAATCTATAAAACAAAGGGGAAGATACAGCAATACTTGGAAGAAAACCACATCCTAGGCAAAAGACACCCTGGATTCGACCAGGACACGGGACAGAATCCGCCCTACTCAATACAAAATACAACTTGGTGACATTATGCACAAAGGTAAACCGGGACTTCTCCTCCTTTGATCTCGTCAACCACGATAACCTTGGTGTGCAACTAAAAAACAATGCCCACTTCTCACCGCAAGCCATAGCTTCGATGCATCATTCCTAAAGCGTCGACTCATACGAGTCTTTACAGACTCTGCATGTGCCTCCCCCACTACCATTCATTGCGGAGTCCCACAGGGCTCATGTACTGCTCTCACACTGTCCAACATGTTCACCCTCCCGCTCTTCCATGACTTGGATCATCGTGACATAGCTTATACCAACTATGCCGACAACACCCAAGTCCTACTCCCACTAACCGGCATTTACGAACAAGACGCCGCGGCACTAAGTAAGATATACACAGCCATCCAGACTTAGATGGCAGCCAACGGCCTCTGTTTAAATGGAGATAAAACTGAGATCCTCTTAGTAGGCACCAAAGAAACACTTAACAAACTCTCCCCTCAATGTAATACCTTTAACATTGATAACTCCACCATCACAGTCTCAACAGCAGTTAAAACCCTAAGAGTCTACCTCGACTCCTCCCTGTCTATATCACGCCAGGTCAGTGCCATAGCTTCCTCTACTGCACTCACCACCAAGGTTATCAACACAGTCAAGCCCTTCCTCTCTACAAAAACCTGCCTAGCGATTGCCAGAGTCACAGTCGGCACCAAGCTTGATTACTGCAATGACCTCTTCCTGGACACCTCTGCTAAAAACCTCAACAAACTAAAAGTCACACAGAACAATGCCCTTAGAGCAGCATTGAGTATTCCCAAAAGGGAACACATTTTGAAGGCTAGGAAAGATGCACACTGGCTGCCAGTGAAATAACTCATCCTTTTAAAAACCATGGCCATCACACACAGATGTCTTTCCTCCGACGCCCAACCTTACCAATCGGAAATTATCACCCTCAACTGGTCTGCCAGACCCACCAGATCCCATCTGGCTAACCAGATCTATGTGCCTGCCTTCAAAAGAAGCAAAGCTGGAGGCTCTAGCTTTCAACACCTGGCACCAAAAAACTGGAACGCCCTGACCACAGCACTGAGAAATGAAAAATCATATACTCTCTTCCGTAAAATGCTGAAAACTAACCTGTTCAATTGATTTTGGTCGATTTGACCAAATCTAACGGTTCGCATAAACCATTAGATCTAAAAATGCTACTACGAAAGGTTCGAACACCAAAAGTTCAAACCTTTGGTGGTAGCATTGTAAAATAAAACGGGGAGTGCGGGGGTTTTCCCTGCATCACCCTGCTCACTATACTTCATAGTATAGTGAGCGGGGGTTGCGTGGGACACCCTTGCAGCCTTCAGTTTTAAAAAAAGAAAAGCAACAGGGGCTGCAGGGGTGTCCCCCGCATCGCCCCGCTCACTATATTTTATGGTATAGTGGGTTGTGGGGGACACCTCGCAGCCTTCCGTCACAGTGCCGGTTCTCCGGTTCCCGATCACAGAAGTGAAAGGGAACTGGCACTGCAGGAACCCAGCGTGAAGAAGCAGGTAAGTGGGGTTTGTTTATGTTGGGGGTGTGGGTGGGGGTGTGCTGAGGGTATTGGTGGGGGTTGTGTTATGGGTGTGTTGCGTGTGCGGGTGTGAGTATGTATGTGTATTCGCATGAGAAAAGTGCAAACTTTTGGTAGTTCGCACCTTTCTCATGAGAACATTCCGGCCGCAGAAAATTCAGCCGCGGTCGGATCACTTAGAATCGTTCAATTAAGCCTGTCTTTTCGCTCTAATATGTAATACGTACAAGAATTCTTATGCTGTTCCTATGTAACCAACTGAACATACATAATATACCTATGTCACTATTATTTGTACTATGGTTCCTGTTCAATGTATGCCTGTACCAAGCAAGTACTCTGTAACAGCACCACAATGCCTCTGGGCTGATGTGCACTTTATGAATTAAAATAAATAAAATACAGACTTTTATAACTTCTCTTTCCTTCGTCATTTTATAAGGATAGTAAGTCAAACCTATTAAAATCGGTTGCTCCTATTTGTAATAATATGTAGCTGCAGCAGATTCACATATATATTGATAAAGAACTGGCACCCAGAAGGAAATGGTATGTAACACAGTTTCCCGCAGGAAAAACATTGTCGTTAGTCCTTGTAAGTGCATCATAGTGGCATGATGTCATCACGTACGGGTGCATTATTGTAGTTTAGTACTACCAGTCATCACAATGTTATGTGAGACCTGAGACCTAGTTGCTGAATTAAAAAGGGCACAGTGATGTACAAGAGAGTGTGTTTCAAATAAAGATTAAATATTGAATAAAGCTATGTTTTCGTCAGCACAATTATTTTATAGTAGAGTTCCTGTATTTCAAAGAAGAAATGGAACAGGGGGGACTGACAAGTAAATGGATGTCACGTTAAGATAATGTAACAGACTCGTCTGTTTATAATGGGAGAAGAAAATCTTCATGTTGACCAGAAATCTGAGTCAGCATGCAGTGGATCCACTTTGCCTTCATGTCGAGTTGGAGTTGTTCTGTGTTGGTGTTCATAGCAGCGGTGTCAACTGTCCACCAAAATATATTGTTAGTTGAGGGGTACAAACCATAAAGTGGAGGGCTAATGGTGCATTGAGTACGCCTGTAATCTCAGGTACACACCATGGGAGCATTACCCATATGCATTTCAGAACGTCACTGTGTCAGAAGTGAGTGTTTAAACATATTCTTGAATGACGTTCTGAAATGCATATGGGTAATGCTCCCATGGTGTGTACCTGCGATTACAGGCGTACTCAATGCAATAAGTCACTTTACTGTTTTTGGAGTTTGTAATTTCTCTTAAAAAACACTCTTTATTAATTAAAATGAATACATTAATTAACCTTTAAAAATGTGCTTAATGCCAGAAACCAGTCTCTTTGGACTGGGATTTGAACCTGTGTTGGACTGCATCAACTTGCTTCCAAGACAAACACGTTGCCTCATGGTTTCCTGCCGCCCTTTTATCCATTAAAGTGTTACATTTTTCTTTGGGTGTATTTGCAAGCGGAGCAGTTTCCATATGGAAAATTGCATACTAAGGGTCTTAGATCCCAAATAGTTTGCTTTCTTTTTGTTTTTAAGAATTTAGAATGAACCAATTTGTTAAATGTTTACATGTTTAGGGTAAACATTGGGATCTCTTCATTAGGAGGACTCAACTCGATTAGGGGACATTATGGTTTAATGATCTGCTTAAAGTCCAAGGTAGTTGGACAAAAATTACAGATACATGTTATTCTGGTATGTCTTCTGGTTTCCTTTGCGGTTGTCAAAACATCTTTAGGAGTGAACCTGGCTCTCTTCTTAGAGTTGCTGTGAAGGTTTTTTGGGATATCCTCTTTGCAGTAGATGAGTGTTAAGTTAGACTGTAGGTCAGCAAGTAAAATATAATTCCGAAATAGTGTCAAGTATTGGAGATTTTGTAGGTTATCTTTGAGACTTTGTAGGTGATAGCTTTTATAACGAAGCAACATGGTTTATCAGTCGGATTTCTGAACAAAGTAGAAGCCATGTATACCAAACAGATACTAAATGGCATCACTTGCATAGAAAGTCATGTATGACTGATCCAGTTAATGTTAGACAGAATGTAGGTTTGGAAAAATAATTTGGCCTCTGCACTTATGCATAGTGTAATGTAAAGTGGTCTTCGATAGAGCACATCTCCTTTAATTTGTGGGCTTGGCAGGCTCTATAAGAAAGGCATGAGAGGAGCTTGTTAGTGGGATAACAGAGGAGGCGGATGTGAAACATGAGTTGTTGATGGGTGCGGGTTGGAAGTACCCAAGACGTGAGTGCCATTCTGCTTCAATGAATTGACAGAGAGGTTTGGGAATATGTTATTCAAAGGGGAGAGCCCAAAATCGTATATACTATAGCACTGTGGGTCTAGTTAGCAGCTAATGTGGTCCGAGTTTGATAGGGCCAGAGAGAACAGCTTATTCATAGCTTGATTAATGTGCAAGTGGCAACAACTAGTCCTGCAATGGCATGTGTGTGCATGTGTCTATTTATTGTGGGAGTGTGTGTGTGTGTGTTGGTGCATGTGTGCTGCACACTGTTAGGACATTTTGATGATGAGTTGGTTAGTCCGAGTGAAGAGGGAAGGAGGGTACAATTGGCAGTGGAAGGACATGATGGGTAATTGTAATTGATAATTGATAATTTGTAAAGCGCCTATACACAAAGTGCTTCAAGGCAGGACGGGAACAAGGGAACTAAGTCATCATTCATAGGCCGTTAAGATTCCGAATGATCAAACAACAATAACTAGCATACTAGGGCAGAGGCATATCTACTAGTGTAAGTCCATGACAAAGAGTGAGCAGAGAAGGGGTGGGGGGTCAAGTGTGCCCAGTCCAGCAGGGGCCAGGGTTAAATACAGAGTGGATGCCCCTCTAATGGAGCATAATGCATAGTGCCAAGCAAAGTGCAGATGCCTTGAGGCAAGTGCTGGACTGGCAGGGAAGCCTGGGCCATGGAGGGCTCTGGGGTTGCACCAGGTGACCAGTCAGCAAGCAGAGCAGGTTGTGGAAGAGAAAGAAGGAGGGAACAAAGCGAGGAGAGAGGAGGTCAGCAGGGGAGAGGGAAAGATAAAGAGGAAGAGAAAAAAAGGTATTGAGTAGTTTCCAGAACTTAAGGTGATCTGGTTCAAGTTGGAGAGAGGCCGGGACTCTTTTCCAGAGGGAGGCACCTGCGGAGGATAAGTATCTACCCCCAAATCCCTGTTTGGGAAATCGGTTTACGAGCAGAGAGTTGAAGGAGGCCGAGGCGAGGGCTCTAGAAGGATAGCATTTGGGATGAGAGTGTTGTAGGTAGTAGGGGCCCGAGAACACCTTGTGGACTATGCAGAGGGACTTGAATTTGATCCTTGCAGCCACGGGGACCCAGAGGAGTGATTTCAGCACCGGATAGATGTGGTCCCTAGTTTGAGGCCAAGAATAATTCTTGCGGCTCTATTCTGGATAAGCTGAAGGTTGGAGAGAAGAAATAGGAAGATTGAGAAATAGACTGTTGCAGTAGTCCATTCTGAAGAGTACCAAGGGTCATGGAGACAGTCAAACTCTTGGGGAAGATGACAAAAGGTAGAACACCTCTAAGGAGGTGCAGCTTGTAGTGAGATTTTTTGGACATGTCCAAGATGTGAGAAGAGAAGGAGAGAGTAGAGTCGAAGATGATCCCCAGTTTTTTTGCCTCACCGGTGGGTGGGGGCACAGGACCAAGTGAGGCCTGTCAGAGTGGGAAAGTGGGAGCGGGTGTCCTAATGAAGTTGGTCTCTGTCTTACTGGCATTAAGGCATAGATCATTAGCAGCTCACCAGGACTGAATTGCAGACAGACAGTCTGGAATGAGCGAGGAGGAAGAAGAGGCTGAGGGTAGCCTGAACGAGAGCTGTGTGTCATCAGCATAACACTGAAAGTTGGAGGTGAGGCAGAGATCAAGCGGGCCAACAGGGCCATGTAGATGTTGAAAAACCACGGTTACAGATCTGATCCTTGGGGGCCACCACAAGTAGAGAGAGTAAAAGCGGAGAGAAAGGACCCAAGTCTATATGGGAAAGACAGTCAAAGAGAAAGGATGAAAGCTACTCCAGGGCCTGATCTGTGATGCCCAGGGTATCACAGAGACGGGAGATCAGGATGTTGTGCTTTACCCTATCAAAAGCAGATGAGAGGTCAAGGAGAATGTGGACAGAGGGTGAGTTAAAGTCAAAGTTTGACAGCAGGTCTTCACGGGTGTTCAGAAGAGCAGTTTCCATGACTCTGAATGCCCTAAAGCCAGACTAATGGTCATGGAGACAACCAACAGATTTGGTGTGGTGGGTTAGCTGAGAGATAGCCAACATCTCCTGGAGTTTGCCCTGGAAAGGAGTGATGGAGATCAGGTGATAGCTTTCTGGAATAGAAGGGTCGGCAGAGGGTTTTTTGAGCAGAGTGTGCACAAGAGAATGCTTGGGACACGTGGGGAAAACTCCAGTGGCGAAGGAGAGGTTGCAGAGGTCTGCCAAGACTGGAGCTGTTTGGAAGAGGCTTACATAAACTGGACTTGTCTAGAAAATCCTCAGGTGTGACAGGGGAGAAAGAGGATAGAAGAGGGGAGTGGTGGGGGAGTCTGAAAGGGGCCCAGGAGATGGTGGTGCATGAGTGGGTGCGGAAGAGAGAGAGGACCGGATGTCCTGTTTGTTAGTGGTGAGGTGTGCTGCCATGGCCCCACAAAGGGCCTGGGCGGGTACAATAGAGGATGAGGCTACAGTACAGTTGGCCAACCCCTTACAGACTTTGAAAAGTTTGGCCATGTTGTTGGATGCCGCAGAGATGCAGGCTTGAATATGGACTCTTTTCTTGACCCAGATACAGAGTCTATATTGCCTTTGCAGAAGGCGGCAGGTCAGTTTATCAAAGGGTGCACCTGAAGCTCCCCATTTCCATTACGGCTGCACTGCATTTGCGTTTAAGGTCAACCAAATCAAAGGATCAAGGATGTTGAGAGCATTGGAGATGGAAAGGTGAAAGTTAGAGAGGGATGTGTCAGGGTGGGAGTCAGCCGTATGGGTAGGTGGAGGGGAGTAGGTAGAGGCAAATGCAGTCACTGAAACTGTTTTCATGGGTCGTAAGACCTTGTAGGTGGGAGGCAGTGAAGGGTGTGCCAGTGTGTAAGGAGATGAAAGCTTCAAGTGAGAGGAGAGAAGAGAGTGATCAGTTCATGAGAGTGAAGTAGTGTGAGGGATAGAGAGTGGGATGTCTGTGGAGATGAGAGCTTCCAAGGTGTGGCCAGCAGTATGCATCGACCATAGCGTAGAATGCAGAGAGAGAGCGAGACGCATAGGTTGGGGAAAGATCCTGAGGAGTCAGGAGAGTCAAGATGAATGTTGGAATCCACCAGCAGGAGGAGTTGGGAGGGGGACAAAAGGAGAGAAGATGCTAGGTTGGCCCATTCCGAGATGAAGAGGGTGGGCTGGCACGGCGGCCAATAGGAGGTGGTCAGAGTAAGAGAGGAGACAGGAGAGAGAGAGCTTGCAGGCCAGGCATTCCAAAAATAAATAGGCCTGAATGGGAATGGTAGAAACAGGGATCCACTCAGGAAAGATCAGGACAGCTCTGCCTCCTGACCTGTTAGGCCAGGGCTCAGAGAGCATCTTGTAGCCTTCAGCAAGAAGTGTGTTTGAAACTCGTGAGATAGCTGTCCATAAACAAGGTCTCAGTGAGTGCAAGAACATCAAGGTCCATGTGTTCAAGGAGGTGGCAGATATCAGAGGAGTGCTTGACTGCAGAGCTAGAGTTAAGTGTGGCAACTTGAGCAGATTGCCATTTTTGAACAATTTACGGGGGTGTAGGGGACAGAGGTCCCAACTGTAAGCAGCGGAGGCACCAAAGAGATAGACAAAAGAAAATGGCAGAGGGGCTGAAAGGACCCGCGGCAAGGGAGCCGGGAAATGGGACAGGGGCGCCAGTGAAGGAGGGGCTATAGAGGGCAAGGGAGACCCATAGGTGTCGGCAGTGGGTGGCCAGGGCACTAGTGTGGGAGAGGCTGACAAGGATGTCAGTGCTGAGTGTGTGGGCAAGGGAGCCAGGATAGTCAAAGTTGTAAAAGGAGCCATAGTGAGAGTGGCAGTGTGCCTATGTGGAGGCAAGGAGGCCAAGGTGTGCCTAGCAGGCAAGGAAGCCAGGGAGGCCGTGGGTGCAGTTGGCAAGGGTGGCAGTGAGGAGGAAGTTAGAAAGTTGATAAGGCAAAGGAGGAGCCTATCAAAAAGAAGGAGGTTGGGTTGAGGCCCTTGTACCAAGATGGAACCATTAAGATAGACATTTATCACTGTGGTGGTCTAGGAGGAGGCAAGAAGAACCTCCCAACTGGTGCCACCATTGATGTGTGAAGAACAGTAGGGAGAGAGCAGAGCAACCATATGGAAAGTCATAAGTTGGGGGAAGGTACAACAAAGAGGATATCGGTGAGAGTCTCTCTGGTGGAAGCACTGATGTAGGTATCAGTAATAGGAAGGCCTGTGTTGGAGCCAAGGGTGTCCTTCTTAAGTTTCTTCCTGCCCAACTTGGTGAGCGGTGAAGGGTAGGAGAAACAATTGGAGAAGATAGGAGAGATAGAGTGTGGCATAATGAGGGGGCACAGAGCATGCTACACTTAACCAGGCTGAGCAGCTGAGGCCCACAGGAGGGAGTTAACAGGAGAATGCCACAGCCAAGGAAACACAATAGGAGTGGGAACAGGGAGCACATTAGGAATGGAACACACTAGGAATGGGAAAACAATAGGAATGGGAAAAGCAGTGGGGGCTAAAGTGCGGGGATTCATGGGGGGCAAGAGACAGAAACAAAACAGAGAGCGAGGGAGTAGGAAGGAATTTAACTAGCAGAAATAGACAAATGCAGGGTGGGGGCACACCTAAGCTTTATTTTTAAGCAGTCACAATCAGAGCAAGATGAAAGCACTAAGTCACAATCAGAGCAAGAAGAAGGCACACTTTCCAAGTTGTTTTAGTTGTAATGCAACTTTTTAAACATAAAATATACACTTCAGTTATTATAGTCTTCAATCATACTAGGAGTTATTTAAACATAGAAGATCACTGGGTTAAGCATTTTGCAGTAAAATATATTTTTAAAATAACATTATAATTAAACAGTTTG
Source organism: Ambystoma mexicanum (assembly GCF_040938575.1). Taxonomy (NCBI): domain Eukaryota; kingdom Metazoa; phylum Chordata; class Amphibia; order Caudata; family Ambystomatidae; genus Ambystoma; species Ambystoma mexicanum. The sequence continues at coordinate 631,801,074 of NC_090927.1, read as the reverse complement.
TTCATTTGCACAAACATACAGCATTGCAACATGATGCAGTTCAGTCTGTGACATAAGAGCAAGGAGATGAGCATTTGCATAGTTCTGTTGTTTACACATGGACACTTTACTTAAGGAAGTATCTATAGATCTAATTTTTTAGATGCCTTATTGTAGCTAGGTTTAGAGAAATTCTTTGCGCATTAAAGATTTGTTCCCACATGTTCTGTTGCGTTAGTAACCAGAAATCACTGAGGATTATATAGAAATGCTCACGTTTCAGTTCTTTCAAGCTTGAAGATTCCACTAATAGATGTTTCAGGGTCAGGGTCTCACTAGTTTCTGAATTATTACAGAATCTGCACGAGTGGTCGATAGTAGTTTTCGATCTCATGGCTAATTAAGACTTAGTTGGCCAGAGATTAAACCTCAGTCTCATTATATCATTATATATAATGAAAAGAGGTGCAGAAACAGTTGTATGAGTCCACTTTAAAGATATCTTGAAATTCCAGTAAGTCCTGTTTCAGCTTTTGTCTTTGCTCCTCGGTCTCACAGGCATCAGCAAGATTGATCCTTTCCTCACCATATGCTTGAAACCTGGAAAGACCTTGGGATTGGCAATTTCAGCGGTATACTCCAGTTGGGTGGAGAGATCTCTTTTGATGGCATTGACATGGATATTAGGTTCCAATGATTTGAGGTTGTGGTCTTTGACTGTGAACACTACATCTTCTCTCCTGATGTCACAGGTCACCCCTTCTGCCCCATAGGGACAGGAAGAGTACACCATGAAATTCCCTTCATGCTAAGTCAAAATCTTTTCTGGAGGAATGCCATCAATGATGTCGAAATAGTCATTTGGGATTAGTCCCTTGATTTTATTACCAAAATCTATAGAATAATGTTGGGCATCAACCACCATTCCAATAAAGGTGTCTGCCCCCCAAAAAAGTAATATTTCACGGGTCACTGTTATCCACCAATATTTGAATGGTGCTGTGTTGTAGGTCTACTAGAGGTATCAGATGTAAATACAAACCTTGTTTTTGGAGATGGGAATTTAAATTTGATGTTTGAGGTTTGATGTTTGAGGTTCTGTCCTCGCTTAATTTTGGGGGGAATAGTAAATGATCACACCTGTCCTGGGATGATATACACTTCTCGCACTTGAATTTCAACTGCATAAGGCAGCAATTGAGCTGACCGCAATTCTTGTTCAGTGTTGTTAAAGGTCATGGGGTTACCTCCTAGTTGGAAACAGGTTATTATTATTGATTGTGAATCGGTTAAGAATGTCACTTCCCAGATAAAAGGCGGAAGGGCCATCTCTCATGACCCCAGAATTATGCTCTATGCTTTTGTTGCCAATGGACATTTTTACCATACACCTGTTAGGCAGGATATGTTTGGAGTTTCCAGATCTACTTCCCATTTGTCAATCAATTTAACTGTGAGAATGGTCTTATCTGTTGGTAGTTTCCTGAATAATCCCTCGCTGGGGAAGCTCCTCTGTTATTCAGACATACTCGGGTGAGCACCGGCTCCTCTCCCTCACTTAACTAAATGGGGAAAACAACAGTTTGCACTATTTATGAATTTCTGTCAGACTTTGAGTGGGTTCTTCCTTGTCTGGTTTCATGGAACGCAAGGTTTCTTCTGATTTTGGACTAGTGTAAAATGGGCAGTTCTCAGAACCTGTTTGGGGGAAGGACACCTCAGTTTCTATTCTATCTGGCTCACATTTTGGGGTTTGAATAGTCTTTTGTTTTGGGTCATTCTCCGTACTTACCCTGTCCCACTCAGGGTCTTTTGGTACCCATTTTTCTTTGAGAGAGATCCCCCTGCTCCCGAAAGACTTGATTTCCATAGCTGAATCCTCCTGGGATGATTCTCTTTCAAAGTAGATGATCCAGAGTTCCTCCACAAAGTGGGTTCTTCTTTGGGCTCTCCACTTAACCTTTGCTCTTTGGGTTCTAACATTTTGGGGTTAGAAGAGTCACTTTCAGATTTCTAGGGCTTCTGTCTGGGCGAGAAAGGAAGCTTCCTCTAGAGCTTGGCATCTCCACTCCATCCGGGTCCCCTCCCCAGGAACCTGTGGTTTGCCAGATATTTCCTCCTGTCATTTCCCCCTGGGACATCATCCCTGGGTGTTTGGAAATTCTGAGAAGCAGAGTTAGGTTGAGGGTTAGACTGAGCCCCTAGCATGCACCTGAGGACATCGGTCAGTCGCTGGACTTGATGCTACAGCTGCAAGACCTTTTCCGGGTTGTAGGGAAGTCTCGAGTCATATCTCTGCTGCTCTCGCAAAGGGTTCCTCTCCTTTCTCCCGGAGTAGCTTGTGTACCTAAAATCCCCCCCCATAATTCTCCAACCTGAATCTCCCTTCTCCCAGGTTCATGGATCTAATGTCCTGGAACCGGGGACATAGAGGAGGATCATTGTGGAAGTTCTGGTTCAGGGAAATCTGGGAAAAACGTTCAGGTTGGGAGGTGGAATGATACTTCTGTACTGAGGAAAGTTTGGAGGCCAAGATTGCCAGGCCAGTACTATATTTTATTTTTTTAGCATTTATTATTTTGCTTTTATTTGCAGCGCACGTAACCCATAGGTGTCTAGGCGCTAGTTTCATTGTCATATTTGTAATCCCCTCATTTTTTTTTTCTTTCAACCGTGGGTCTGGGATTCAAATCTGTGTTTGTTCAACATGGTCTTGCTTCCAAGACCCGTGCATTGCCACAGAGCTATCCTCCCCTCCACTTACCTGATTTACACCCGTTTGGGCCGGGGGAGTGTAGACAACCCGAGGATTGGTTTCAGAGACTTGTAACTAGGGCTTAAATAGGTGGCAGGGTAAAAGGGGTTATTGGTCTGAGATCCTGCCTGACTACCCTTTGATTGTGCTGGGTCCGATGGTCTCCTCTGCTTTTCATTCTGCTTGTTTGCATAAAGAGTATATTTAGGCCCCCCAACCTCCTGATCCAATGGAGGGATAGTTTTAGCTCCGCCACCTTTTTAGTAGCCTGGATTTGGAGTTTTTCAGGGGGCTTTTACTCTCAGTGGCCTTCTGGAAGTTATGAATCCTGGTGGTCTGTTCAATCACCCATTTCAGGATCCTGTGCTCATGAAAATCACATGCCAACTGCACTTGGGGAGTGCATGGATATATGAAGCTATGAACTCCCTACTATTTGTCCCGAGAAATAAAGTTGGTACCCTTTAGTGCGCTCCTTGGGAAGAATTACTCAATCACTTGGTTATGTTAATTCCAATTTGTTTATTCAGTATAGGTTCTGGATACTCCATACACTTAAAGTTTCAATAAACAAACTTTGTCTCCCAAATTGTCTCCCAACACGTGTTTCCCCATGACTTTAGCCACGGTTCCTCAGGGGAGATTCTAAAGTGAAAAAAGAACCCAAGTTCATACATTGTATATAAACAGAGACTTAAGTGCATTAAACCTCTAGTTTCATAACCACTTCTATCTGAGAAGAGGACATACACTCACCCTTGTCATGTTTCTCATAATTCTGATTCAGTATTGATTGGTATTCAATTTTCTCTCTCATCGGCTCTCTATTTGTCTTCCTTTTGTTCTTTTTCCCTTTTTTTTCCCTTTTTTTTCCCTTTTTTTCTTTTTTTCTTTTTTTCCCTATAAGAAAAATGCACAAAGCTCATATGCTTTGGTTCACATTCTAATACTGGCTATTAATGTGTTATATTTCTGAACAGCAAAGCAGTCTTTGCTGTCCTATACAGTGTGCTGTGTCCTTCCTAGCCTATATAGAATGGCATTTTAGTATTGGTCCATTATTACTAGTATAAATTCTGCATTATTTTAAATTGCTATAGAGTTTACCTTGTGTGTAGATTCTTGTGGATTCAAAGATGTTCCTTTCTCTCGGTACGATTGCCTCTGTGCATCCGTGGTTCCCGGATGCATCTTACCTCAATTCTGCTTCTGTTTATATATCGCGGAGCACGTCGCGTGATGACGTCATCGCGTAATGTGCCGCGATGATGTCATACGCGTCAAAAAACGTGCGGCGGCCATCTTGGATTTGTTTTTTGTGAAAAAAAAACATTTTTTTTTTTTTTTTTTTTTTTTTGTAGCCTTCATTTTTGTACAAATAATTTTCAGGTTGCATTGCTATTTTGCAAAAGAATGGATTTATTTTCAAAGAACCCCTAAGCTAACACTAATGTCTTCTTTAATTTGATTGTGTCTCTAAATGTTGTTGTATCTATGCGTATGTGATGGCATCAACACGTTGGATCCAGCTTTCCATTTACTATATTTCAGTGTATGTGGTATAGAGTATATAGGCTCTATGTATAAATGAACAACAAGTTGCTTATACATGCTTTCAGTGGTAGACAGAGAGGTACTTAGGATGATGCACATATACAATCAATAGTGTTTTTATAACCAGTTTGCCATCTCTGGATCTGTGTTTAGACCAGTTTGGCATGTATCCATTATACAAATCCATTTTGACTCCATTCTCCTTAATATAAGTTCTCTGTCTCCTCCTCTTTCAGGTTGCTCGATTTTTTCCAGTCCAATGATTTTGATGTCCTTGATGTCTGATTGTTGGTGTTCTTTTGCAAAGTGTATGGCCATTGGGTACCTTGCATCCCTGTTCTTGATTGCTCTAAGGTGTTCCAATATCCGTATTCTAATTTCTCTTATCGTGCTCCCGATGTATTTCTTGTTGCAAATGCATTGTATAGCATAGATTACATATTGACTTCTGCAGTTTATGAATTGTTTGATGTCAATCATTTTTCCAGTGGGTAATTTAATTTGTTTGATTCCATTTATCATGTGTGAACAAATACTATTTGTGTTCACATACCGGCAAGACTGAGCAAATACCCACTGTAACTCCTGCACAAACTCCTTAGGCACCTGATCCTCCCCACATTGCAAATTATATGCACCCTTACAAGTCTCATGTGGCTTCCTATGTGTGGATTATTTTCAAAATGGCTGCCTTATAGGTGGACCACTTCATCAGAGCAGGCTGCAAGAGCAGCCTCAAGCCTACACCACCACCTGGGGCATTGGGAGCTGCTGCAGCAGTGCTTTGCAGCTGATACTCGAGAAGGTAGTTCCCTGTGGGGATTAGCTGTTGTCTTGGGGGAAAAAAATAAAACATTTTATCACTTTTCCAGCCCGGCATGCATTACGCTCTAAATTGCCACATAGAAAGCATTACTGTTTATAAACATGCAACTTTCATTTGGAGGCAATTTGTGAAGGCCAAAAGCCTCCTTTGGAGGTTGTACATTCGACAGCGTTCAACGATTGCATTTGTACACCATCTCCAAGATGGCTGCCCCTCAGATGGAGCTGGAGCCATTGTCTGCCTTTTAGCTGTCTCCACCATGATTAGCTGCCTCTTTCTAGAGCAGCCAATGAGAGGTGCCGGCAGGCAGAAGCAGGCTCCTCCAGCACAGGCCCACATCTAAGGCCCTATTTGAGCCTGTCTGGGCTGAGGAAGGCCTGGAGGTCCTCCAACTCTTGTCCCCAACCTCAAACTATGAAAAGGCCTCCAGACTTACATAATGCTAACCCGTGAACTTGGACCCTTGGACTTCTACATTCCCTTCAGATCTACCATTGAGTAATGGCTGAACTCTCCCATTGCCTCCTACACTAACTTTCTGAACCAATTACTGTGCCTATTTTATCTGTCTTCATTGCCTCACCTAACCTACTTCCTCTCTCAAAGTGTGTGCACTGTGACATCTCTGTGCCCTTTTTGCACTGCATGTTAGCCCCTGTTTTTGAAATTCGAATTTAGGTGTGTGCGCTTCGACATCTCTGTGCCCTCTTTGCTTTGCATCTGTGCCACTGTTTTAGAATTCAAATTTCCTTTTGGATTACATTTGTGCTTCTTCTAACTAATAGGCCACCTGGTGAGTTTAGCTGGAACTGTGCTGTGCAGCCCCTCTTCTTTCGTCCCTCAACTAACCTCTATCACACCTATGGATGTCACCAGCTCACCCATCGCCTCTAACTGCTACACGATCACCTATCCTCCCTCTCACATGAAGTCTGGAAAGAAAAAGCACAAAAAAGACATCCATGAACCCTGGCCTTCCCATTGCAGTCACCTACGTCAGCGCAACTTCCCGACAGGTCTTTAATGAAATCCTCTTCTCTTTCCCTTCTCCAAATCTTTGAAATCCTCATCTCATCTCATCTCCTCCCCTTCACATCCCATTTTCACCTGTGTCTCCCCCTACCACTCTCTCTGTCCCTCCCCCTCTGACTGTTGTACCATGTCCCTGTACTACACCTCAGAAAACCTTCAAAGGCAGAGACTTCCTTCGCCTGGCTACTCTTAACATCAGCTCAGCCAACAAACACTCTTCTGAAATCTGCCTCCTTCTTGAAGACACTACCTTGACATTCTTGCTGTTACCGAGACATGGTTCAATGCCAGCTCAGTCACTGCCTTTGACTTCCTGATGGCTTCAAGATCATCTGCAAGCCAGGACCTCACCATGTTGGCAGTGGGGCTGCCTGAATTTTCCCTGAGTGGGTTCCTTCTTCCATCATACCCACCCAGCTCTACTCTTCCTTTGAGAGCCTAGTCTGCAAGCTGGTCATCTCTCCATCCTCCTCTCTGACCATTGCTAGCATCTACAGGCATCTTTGTGCTACCACCCTGTTGCTTTCTGAATGGGCTGATTTCTGTTCCTCCTTACTCTCATCTACCTCTAAACTCTGCATGGGTGATTTCAACATCCAATTGGACTCCCCTGTCACAGCATCCACTCTCTTCCTTGACCTCTGCATATCACGATCCCTCTCCATTCTATCTTCTGGCCCAACCCACTAAGCAGGACACACTTTGGATACCCTCATCCATTCTGCACTGTCGCTCTCCCCACTCTGGTCACTCCACTATCCTGGTTACACCATTCTCACCTCTCCTTGCACCTCGATCCTCTCGGCCCTTTGACCGCCCCTCCAAAAGCCGTGCCAACCTCATTCATGGACATCTGCCCGATGAAATGAGTGTCAGCTGCTGCCTTCACATCCACCTTCATCTCCCTTCCCGCACATGAGACTCTACCACGACTCTGCTCTCAGCAACCTCCATTTTGCCATCGACAACATCCTTGACATTCTTACCCCAGCCATGAGGATCCACCTGAAACCCGCTTCCAAACATAACACCTAGTACGACTCTGAACTTGCAGCCCTGAAACCCAAGTGCAGAGCTATGAAGCGGAAGTGGCAAATCTCAGGCTCATCCTCTGACAAACTGGCCTGCGGCCTGCTCTCTGCTCCAAAGGCAATACTGACTCTCCATCCATGCCAAGAAGAGGGTCCACATCCAGGCATGGGTATCGGGTGCATCCAACAACAGGGATGAACTCTTTAAAACCTGCAGGGAAACATCCAACCCTTCTGCAGTCTCCTCCTCCCCTCTTCCGTCCCAGGCCCTCTGAAATTCCCCAGCCACAAATTTCACCACTAAAACTCAGGACATCCTGAACACCCTTGCTACCCTCCCCCCAGCCCCTCCTGCACTACCTTGCTTCCTATGGCTTATCACCCTCCTACTTTCTCTCTCACTTCCTTCTCCAATGTCACACCTGAAGAAGTCTCCAGAATTGTCCACTCCATCAAGGTCAACATTGTCATTCTTGCCCCTGCACTTGCTGATCTCTGCAACCACTCTTTTGCCACTGGATCTTTACCATCCTCCCACAAGCACTCCCTTGTGCACCGCCTCCTGAAAAAAACTTCAGCAGACCCTTCCTGTCCAGCCAACTACCACCCTATTTCTAACACCTCTTTCTTTGGGAAACTGCAGGAGAACCTGGCCTTTTCAAAACTTACATCATGCACTGCACTTGTTGGCGGTCTGCATGACCATTATTCTGGATTCTGAATATCCAGATGCATGGACACTGCTCTTCTGAACAGCCATGAAGAACTGCTTGGTTCACTGGATTCGAACTCCCCAGCTGTCCTCTTCCTACTCGATCTCTCATCTGCCTTTGATACGGTTAACCATTCAATCCTCATAACACAGCTCCATGATACCCTTCCTAACTGAACATTTGTCCCACCTTCTTCTCGCCTACTTCCTTCTCCACCTTTGGTGTCCCCCAGGGCTCAAACATCCTCCTCTGGCTCTTCAACACTTCTTGCTCAGCTAGCACTCCTCATGTCTTCCTTCTCTGCCAACTTCCAGTGCTATGCAGATGACACACAACTCTTTTTCAAACTTCCTGCTGACTCTCTTGCATCTTCAATCATCCTTGACTGCTTGTCTGCCATCCAGTCCTCGTGTACTTCAAACGATCTCTGCATCAATGCCAGCAAGACTGAGATCATTCCCATTGGAACCCCTGCTGCCATTTTTTTCCCCTCTGGCCATCCTCTATGGGTTCTCTCCCTACTCCTTCTTCTGAAGCCAGAAACCTTGCAGTCATCTCTGGCTCCTCTCTCTCCTTCTTCCCTCACACCCAGGACATTGCCAAGAAGTCCCACTTTCAACTCCTCCTTCTCAAAGGAATTCTCCCTTTTCTAATTTTCCCCCAGAAGCTCAATGTTACCCGAGCTCTGGTTCTCTCTAGGCTTGACTACTGCAAAAGCCATCTCCCAAATCTACCTTCTTCCACTTCACGACCTCTCCAGCAAATCCAGAATAGGGCAGCAAGATGTATCGTTGGCCTTAAGCCCATTGAAGGCATTTTTCCTGCCCTAAAAACTCTTCACTGGATCCCGGTTGTTGCACAGATTAAATTGAAATCCCTCTGCATCATCCACAAGGCTGTCTGGGGCCTGGGACCATGCTATCTTCAACTTTCGTTTACTAAATACTCTCCCTCTAGACCTCTTCACTCGCCTGGTACCAGCTCTCTATATGAAAAGAGTTTTGCTAAACTGAGGGCCCCTGGCTGATCACATTCTTCTGCTGGCTTCCTCCTATGGAACAGCCTCCCCTCCTTCTTCACCTTTAGAAGCACCTCCTAAGATTCTGGAAACCCTTAAAACCTTCCTCTTCACCTCCTCCTTCCCTTCGTTCCCCTCTGCTAATCTCACAGTTGCTGTGATTGGTGGCCAGGGCCCTAATGATTCCCTTGGGGACCTGGCCTCCCATACCCAATCCCCCCAGCCTCTGCCTACCTCTCTGCACTTGTCTTGGCATCTACCAGCCTCATTTCTGTAGGCTTGCACTTTCTACCCAATAGCACTTACGATACTCTGCTCTTCATTTTCTGCTCACCCACAAACACAGACATTCCAGCTCTTACCCCCACCCCCCACTTCCCCTCTTCTCGCTGCACTTGCACGTTCTGAATACTCACAAGGCATAGTAGGTCTGTTCTTATCTTCCAATGTATTCATTGTTTATTTAATTCCATGTTCCCTCCCTGTTGCCCTGTGGGCACTTTGAAACAGAATCAACTTACTGTATTAGCGCCTAACAAATACACAATAAATAAATAAAAATAAAATAAAACAAATAATTATTCTGGTCCTCCAGTCCCGAAACGAAACAGAGAACTCAGGAGAGAACAACCATTTCACAAACTCTATACAATTTAAGTAATTTTGAATCCCAAATGACTATATCATTTGTTCATACAATTCAGAATACATTTTTATGGTATGGGGTCATGAAGCCCTTTATCGCCTTGATCTGCCTAATTGGGTCTTTTACAACACCCTTTGTTTCTGTGTCTTCCTTTTTCTCTGCACCTGAGTCCATTCACCTTCTGACTCTGAGTTGCTATTGGTACTCCATTCCCTATCTTCTTGGCGCTCCCTATCCCTACGAGACTGGGGATACCTCCCAGAACCACGGGCTCTGGACTCCTCTTGCCTGTGCCGCAGTGTATTCTCAGGGTCATTTCCCCAATAATTACCTTTTCGCACAAGATAATACCCAGTCTCTTCCGCAGACTGAGTCAACTATGTAGTCTCCCCCCTTCCAGACAGTCTGGGGAAATTCACCCCTTCCCCTGAATGTAAGGAGGTTTTTAATATACCCCTCCTGGGCTGAAGCTTTGAATGTTCTTCTCCAGCGAAGCGAACTAAGTGGTCTCTCTGCAAACTCCTTTTTTGTTTAAGCCCAACTCTCTCATTTTCTCACCAAGGGAGTTATCATGATCTGAAGTACTCACTGGATTGTTCTTGACCTCCCAGGACACACTCTTCTGGCCACCTTCCCTTCCAGTTGGAAGAGGTGAGTACTCATCACTCTCAGATAAGAACTGAACTTCTGGGTCATTTTGGTTAGGCCTGGGTGAGACTAGGCGCCTGATGTTTCCTTGGGCTTTGTAGGTGGAAATCATGAAGTCAGTCGCAGTTGGCCCCGAGGAAGTTGTTGTTAACCAGCATGAGGTTCCTGATGGTTAGGGAATCACTCCTCTATCAGAGGGCCATTTCCCATACCGTGATTGGTCAGGGGCTTCAATGCTTGTTTCTAATTTTCAATTTCATTTGTCAAACTCTCACACCTGTTCTCCCCTTATTTCCTGATGGTGTTCTGTGAGCTGGACTTTTTACTCTAAGACCAGGGCCTGATTGGCCTCAAGCACTTTACTGTGCACCATCAATTAAGCTTTCAATTCCCTGATTTAATTCTGGCTTGACGCATTTTCGTTTTGTGAGGCCTGCATTGTGTGGGCATATTCAACGCGGTTTGCTTTTAAAATACCAATATCTTTCTCTTGCACATTTGTACACTGCCTGTAACACTTCCACTTCCACTTGCCTCACCCTCTCGATGAGTTTTCAATTTTCTTACCTATTTCCAGTCAATTCCTGAGAACCTGACTGGCTCTTTTCTGCATCCATTTGCAACTCCTCGTTCAAGATGTATTGTTCCTTCACCAGTTGCCTTCTCTGTTGTTTTAAAGTATTTACCTGCTGATACATATGATCAAAGTCATTTTGGGAATCATCCTCTTTCATAATTAACTGACTGTTTTAATTTTTCAACTCCTGTGTGTGTAATTGAAAGGCCATAATGCAGCCCTCTATTATGAATAGTCTGGTCATTTACCGTATGTTTCAGTGTGCTCACATTGTCCACACACTCTTTATGTGCATCTTGCAGTGCATACAACTGTGTTTCACTCTCTGCACTCTCTTGCTGCTGGGTTTTTAACTCATTGTTGAGTTCCATGAGGCTTTCTTGTTTTAACTCGAAATTATGGCTCTGTTGTGCTTGATCTTCTAACTGTTTAAGTTCTTTCTGCGTCCCTTTTAGAATCTCATTCTGACTTCACGTACATGCCCCACTCTTCTGCACTCGCTCTTCCACTACCTGCAAGTGGAAATTTAGATAAACTGTGAGCTGAGCCATTTGACTCAGTTCTTCCTGAGCATTATAGGTCATATAAAAGCCTCTAATGCCTTGTGCCATATCCCAACTTCACACCAAAGGTCAATGCCTTCTGATGTAACATTTTGCATCATATTAGCTTGCCAGCTACCTTCATTCACCTCTGTCTACTCACCACGAATGAACAGCTTAATAAGGAATTTTTGTATTGCATCTTCTAATTATATTGCATTGATTTTAGAAAGAAAAGGCCTTTTTGACATTTTTCTAGAAGTTCCTTTGTGCGAGGGCAAAATTCACCCTGTTACTGCTTAATTTCCAATCACAATGACAAATGAAAATCAGTTTTTACTAAATTTGAATTTTTCTCCTATACACCGCCCTGGAACTCAGGGGCCAAGTCCTAGCAGCACCTTAACAAAGTAAAGATGACTTTCCCTCCACCTTATTGTAATTGCATCAAAATGAATAGTCTGTCAC